>NC_052147.1:161335309-161960433 GCF_902713615.1 Scyliorhinus canicula | reverse complement strand
CTGTCGTTCTGACTGTGGTTTCAATTTAAAGTGTCCAATTCTTAATTTAAAGTGTCCAATTCTGTATCGGGCCTAAGAGTCAGGCCGTTGGCCATTTTACCATAGTTTCAATAAGATCACATCTCATTATTCTGAACTCAAATGGGTTTAGGCCCAACCTGTTAAAACTTTCCCCATAAATCAAGCCCTTCATCCCTTCTCTTTACTGCTTCTAATGCAATAATATCCTTTTTCAAATGAGATTTCCAGATGTGGCCTCATCAATGTCCTGCACAGGAGCAGTAAAACTTACCTAAAATGTTATAAATGGAAGAGTTAAAAGGAATGTAGTTGTGGTAGGGGACTCAACTGAGATTGTGAGTTCCAAATGCTGTGTTGCCTGCTTGGTGCCAGAGTTCAGAGCATCCTGGGGGCTTGAGGGTAACCTGGAGTAGGAGAAGAGGGGAACCAAACTCAAAATCATAGGTAGGACTAAGAAATAGGAAGGAGTTGAGGAGGAATTTCTTTATCAGAGTCATTAATCTTTGGAATTCTCTTCACCAGAGAACAGTGTAGGTTGAATCATTGAACATATTCAGGGCTGAGATCAACAGATTTTTCATCTACAAGAGGGTCAAAGTTTATGGTGGGTCAGTAGGAAATTGGTGTTGGGGCCATAATCAGATCAGCCATGATCTTATTGACTGATGGAGCTTTTCATATGTTCCATAGAATCCGTACAGTGCAGAAGGAGGCCATTCAGCCCATCAAGTCCAAAAGAGCACTCTACCCAAGCTCACTGTCCCACGCTATCCCCATTACCCCAGGTATTTTTCATAACAATCCACCTAACCTGCACATCTTTGCACACCAAGGAGCAATTTAGCATGGCCAATCCATCTAAACTGCACATCCTTGGACTGTGGGAGAAAACCGGAGCACCTGGAAGATACCCATGCAACATGGGGAGAACGTGCAAACTCCACACAGAATTAAACCCTGATCTCTGGTGTTGTGAGGCAGCAGTGTTAACCCCTGTGCCGCCCTCAGTTCCCTGGCTATATATATTGAATGCCACAGCTGTAGTGGGTTCACAAAGTTATAGAACATAGAACTGTGCAGCAAAGTACAGGCCCTTCGGCCCATGATGTTGTGCCCAACTAGTCTGAAACTAAGATCAAATCAACCTACTCCCAATCGTTCTACTGCACTCCATATGCCTATCCAATAACCGCTTGAAAGTTCCTAAAATGTCCAACTCCACTACCATAGCTGGGAGTGCGTTCCACGTCCCAACCACTCTGAGTAAAGAACCTACCATGAACCTTATAGTTATGCCCCTTTGTAACAGCTACATCCACCCGAGGAAAAAGTCACTGAACGTTCACTCTATTTATCCCTCTCATCATCTTATGCACCTCAATTAAGTCACCTTTCATCCTCCTTCCCACCAATGAGAAAAGCCCTAGCTCCCTCAACCTATCCTCATAAGATCTACCCTCCAATCCAGGGAGCATCCTTGTAAACCTCCTTTGCACCCTTTCCAATGCTTCCACATCCTTCCTGTAATGAGGTGACTAGAACTGCACACAATACTCCAAATGTGGTCTAACCAAGGCCTTGTACAGTTGCAGCATAACCTCACGGCTCTTAAACTCAATCCCCGTTAATAAATGCTAACACACTGTAGGCTTTCTTCACGGCTCTATCCACTTGGTGGCAACTTTCAGAGTTCTATGGACATGAACTCCGAGATCTCTCTGCTCCTCCACATTCTTCAGAACCCTGCCGTTAACCCTGTAATCCGTATTCAAATTTGTCCTACCAAAATGAATCACCTCACACTTATCAGGGTTAAACTCCATCTGCCACTTTTCAGCCCAGCTCTGCATCCTATCAATGTCTCTTTGCAACCTACAACAGTCCTCCACATTATCTACTACTCCACCAATCATGGTGTCATCAGCAAATTTATTAATCCAACCTTCAACTCCATCATCCAAGTCATGTTGTGTAAGTTCAAAGATCGTCATGCTGCAGGAATCACTGTTAGTTGATTTATGCAGATCAGGCACCTTTAGATCCAACTCCTGAGATTGAGTTATGTTCTGAATTGCAGTTCCATAGCGGTTCTCTGAGCTGATCACAGTCTCTGGAAAAAGAAACAACTGTAGCACTGTTAGTTACTAACCAGAGCTGGAAGTCTGCATAAGCCTCCACCTCAGTTGAAAGGATTGTTAGTTGCTATTGAGCCTGCTCTTGTTATTTGAGTTAAATTTCAGAGTTCCTTTATTTGTGTTTGTAATATTTTTGTTCCTTGTTGGGAAGTTGTTGGGTGTTAAGTGTGTGGCGTCTGTGAATTCATTATGTGTCTGATCAGGTGATAAGTTAGAAATTCCTTTCTTCCTTGCATTCTGTCCGTTGGATTTGAGTAAGCGAACCTTTCTTGCTCATTTGAAGTTTAGTATCAATTCCAATATATATATGGAACAGCCAGAAAAAGGAGAACTTCAATCCTGATAATGCCACCAGATGGAGCCCTCTGACCAGGTTCAATAATTCATTTCCCAGCTTCTTTAAAATGTTTTCCAAGGAGTTCCCAGTTGTTAACTTGCAAGAAAATATGAGTCAGGAATTTTCCAATGATTTTCTGTTCCTCTTCCACGACTGTTTTTACGAACAATGCTGTACTTTGACAGAAGTTATGGCAGGGGATCAGGAACATCTCCAAGGACACTTTCCGTTACCAATGATCAAAATAACCAAACAAACAAATTGTTTTTCTTTAAAACAGGAGTTCAACCCTGAAAGTGTGTGCCAACACAACCTCTTTATGAAGTTGCATCACCTCACATGATCAGAGATAATTATGGACAAGGAGGATCCATCCCAGGATATTAAAATGAATGCCAACTTTGTTGAATTAGTTTCCTTCCCCTGTTTCCTGGTTACCTAATAATAGACAGAAGCTGACCAAATTTCTTGACTTCTTCAGTTAATACAACTCCTGTCCAGGGTAAAGCAGGAGAGAGCCAATGAGCTCTCCAAAGGAGTGGTATCAGCGTGGAGGGATTTCTGAGTGGAGGAGCCATGGAGCTCTGGGCATTGAGGTCATTCTAATTTAAATAATTCAGAAGATGACATTTTCTTTCATGATCTGACCTCAGAATCAGGTGAGAGTGGGGCAGTCAATGGGTAAGACAGCTTATTTCTGCCTCACTGCCCATCATGCATTCCCCCCCCCCCCCTCCCTCTGCCCCCTAGTGCGGTGACTGCCCACTGTGTGGTCTCTGGTTGCTGTTGAATTCCATATTTTCCACTATCTTACTGTTATTTCCTGGGATGACTTGGAAAAAGTGAGAGTAGGCTCGCACCAAGACATTGTTGGACAGGTGGGATGATTGGATTTTTCTGTAATAACAAATTAAGGTGGGTTGTAATTATATATGTAATTATCTCCTAAGAAGTCAATAAACTATGGGCGAGATTCTCCGTAGCCCGAAATCGTCATTGGCGATTGGGCGGAGAATGGATTCTGACGCCAGAATCTGGTCCGGCACCGGTTTGCCCCTGATCCACCATTCTCGGACCCCCTCCGAACTGGCATCATCATAACGTGGTCGCGCGCTGTTTCAACACCACTGACGCGTCATCTGCCGGCCCACCCAAGATGCTCTGCCGCCGATGGGCCGAGTTCCAGATGGTGCGGGCCACATGTGGTCCCAACTGTGCGGGTACCTGGCGTGCCAACTGCGGACTGTGTCCAGCACCACCACATTCGGCGGGGATCCGTGCTGGTGGCTGGGGGGGGGGGGGGGGGGGGTCTTATGCTCGGGCTGGGGGGGACTGGTGGTGGGATGGGCTGTGGGGTCGCGGTTGGCAGGTTGGGTTCGCGCACGGACGGCGCCATGTAAATGTAAATAATCTTTATTGTCACAAGTAGGCTTACTTTAACACTGCAATGAAGTTACTGTGTAAAGCCCCTTATCGCCACATTCCGGCGCCTGTTGTATGGCGCGACAGGTGCAGGTCGTCAACCGTGCGCATGCGCGGCCCGGGGCCCGGCTATTCTCCAGCCGTTTTGGGTGCGGTCCGCGGGAGCTTCAGTTGGCGCCGGTGCTAGTCTCTCACCAGTACCGGAATTGGTGAGGGTTTCATGTCAATTTTTCGGTCATAGAAGTCCATACATGCTCCGCTGGCGTCAACACTTAGTCTCCCAAATGGAGAATCCAGCCCTATATGTTTTTTAAAAGGCTTTTATTTTAGCTGTATCAAAGCAGGAACTTTTTGTTAAAATTTCCTTCTTGATGTCAGTTATTGCAGTCTAGCTGAAAACACTTTGGACATAAGGTTCCAATAATTTTGTCTGTGTTGCATTTGCTGATGCCAGTTGGCAAGGCAGTTGGTATTCTAAGGTCGAGTTTTTCATTCCCAAGGGTTGGGGGGGGGGGGGGGGAGATCAGTCAGGATTATTATTAATTTCTCCATACTGACTATTATTGGAGATATGGACATAAGTCAGTCTTTCTGTCTGCCCCAACTCCTGATCAAATAGGCTGCATCAAGCAACACTCGCTTTTATTTGTTCAGAACTTGAGTATTGCTGAAAAAAAGAGCCATGTCAAAACTTTTGTCTTCCACTCAGCAGAATACTTCACACCAATATAAGGGGAAAACAACAATTTATACTGTATGGATTGGATTGGATTAGATTTGTTTCTTGTCACATGTACCGAGGTACAGTGAATTGTTTTGTTCTGCGTACAGTTCAGACAGATCTTTCCGGACATGAAAAGAAAATATATAGGGCAAACATAAAATACACAATGTAAATGCATACACACAGGCGTGTAGTCCTACTCCTGAAGATGTGTGAAGAGTTCAGTTCAGTCCATAAGAGGGCTGTTTAGGAGTTTGGTACAGCAGGGAAGAAGCATTTTTGATTCTGGGAAGTGAGTGCTGATTGATTGGCAAGTAGACCTTGATTGGTAGAGGTGTTGCCATGGCGAATGCACCAATTGATGGTGATTGAAATTTAACTGCCAAGCATTGTTTGGAATTTAAGCCAGGCAGCTTGACCTTGATTGTTTAAGACAAGGCATTTCCTTGAGGAATGAGAAAGCAAATGGCTGTCATTTATTTTGTGCAATGTGTTTACATATTCTCTCTGTCTGCAAAGAACAGGTCACTGTGCATTAATATATGTAGCTTCCAAATGTGACAACTGTTGGTTATCAGCATGATGTTTAGCACATTTGAGGATTATTTAGTAAATGTTATCAAATTACGGAATCACACCAATGTTGGACACTAGTTTGAGTTTTGCAAGTATGGGTTGTTTGGGTGCAGTCTGCCAGTCTTTGGGATGTACATCCTAGCAGTACACTGGCACTGGAATTCCCAAACCACATTACTCATATGTATAATAGCCAGAACGCCTTACTGGCTTGATGACAGAATTTTGTTGGTGATGAATACCACTCATGTTGCTATTGCATTGCAGCAGTGTGAAATAACTAACTTCACCTGTTATTCAAATTGTTGAGATGCCTTGCCCTTTGAGAGTAATCTGAGGTAGACAGGGTTCTTTCACAGCCAAATGTAACGTTAGGCTCTGAGGCTCGTTCATGGGTTTGCATGAGGCCAAACTTAGCCAACCAGTTTAAACTTAGACTTAGACATAGAAACTACAGAGCAGAAGGAGGCCATTTGGCCCATCTAGTCTGCACTGGCCCTTGGAAAAAGCACCCTACTTAAGCCCACACCTTCACCCTATCCCCATAACCCTGTAAACCCACCTAACCTTTTTGGACACTAAGGGCAATTTTTCATGGCCAATCCACCTAACCTGCACACCTTTGGACTGTGGGAGGAAACTGGAGCTCCCGGAGGAAACCCACGCAGACACAGGCAGAACATGCAGACTCCGCACAGACAGTGACCCAAGCTGGGAATTGAACCTGGGCCCGAGAGCTGTGTAGCAATAGTGCTAACCACTGTGCTACCGTGCTGCCCCAGTTTAACTTTGGTGGTGTGGAAACTTCTAAGAACAATAATTAGGGACAAAATTAAGAGTTGCATGGAAAAATGTAGGTTAAATAAGGAAATACAGCATTGCTTTTTTCATGTTTAATTAACTTAGACACAGAGGTTTATAGCGTAGAAACAGGCCCTTCGGCCCAACTTATCCATGCCGCCCAGTTTTTACCACTAAGCTAGTCCCAATTTCCCGCATATTGTAGTGACCTCCAATTAGCATTATTGGTTGGCCAATTGGAGTATGAGCTCCCCCAATGATAGCTCATTGAGGGGGCCCATATAAGCACCTGCGTAGGCTTTGTGATCCAGTCTTAAGTTGCCTGGAATGTTAGCAGCACTGTTGGAGCTGCTCTTGTATATAGTTATTGGCAATAAATATTGGTGTGGTGACGGGACTCCTGCCTCCTGTGGATTATTACAGTGGTGACGAGGTAAACAAAGAATTTTGCGGAGACCAGCTGCCGCCCTCGGAGGGTAAGCCTTGCTATTTCAAAAATGCCGTTTTTTGGGAGGTTAAATGCATTCGACCCGACTATTGAGGACTGGTCCCAGTATGTGGCGAGAATGTGTTACTTCTTCCAGGTCAATGATATAACTACGGACGAAAGGAAATGGGTTATCCTGCTGTCGGCGTGCGGACCCTCAGCTTTCGCCATTATACGTAGTCTAACCTATCCTGATGCGCCGGACACAAAACCTTTCCAAGAATTAACGGAATTGGTGAAAGAGCACTACGACCCAAAACCACCCCTCATTTTGCGTAGGTGCAGATTCTACACAGCGAAGCGGGAAGACAGGGAGTCAGTCACAAATTTCTTGACCCGCCTGAGAAGGCTGGCGGAAAAATGTGAGTTCGGCCCGACGCTAAATGAAATGCTTCGGGACCGGTTAGTGTGTGGCATAAATGACCTCACAATACAGAAGCGCCTGTTGGCAGAAACACAGCTAGACTGCAGGCAGGCGTTACAGCTTGCACTGTCCCTATAAAAGGCAGCAAGTGGGGCGTAGGAACTACAGGGCACGCCAATGGAGGTAGATATCTGTGAGAGGGACTACCACAACGGGTCCTGCTGCCAGATAGCCGCTCTCAGGAAAAACCTGAGGAATAGAGGGCCAAAGGAAAACCCCAGAACTGCCCCCAAGTCTGCTAGGACTAACTGGAGACAGAGGGAAGTACCGGCTGAGGCTCCCCCAACAGAGAAGGACCATTTCTGGCACCAGACAGAGTGGGGTAACAGCGATAGAAACCCTAGAAGGAGGTGGCAAAAGAGGAATAGCAGGTGGGAACGCAGGGAAGTACACAACCTAGACGCCCCATCCTCCTTCGAAGGGGAACAACGATATAATATCGCGATGAAGAAAGCAGAACCTATTAAGGTTACCCCACGGGTGTTCGGTCGGCTGACAATAATGGAAATAGACACGGGCCGGCCGTATCAGTAATGGGAGTGGCAGCATTTTAAAAAATCAAAGATGGACTCCAGCCACTAACCCTAACAAAAACATCGGCGAAACTTAAAACCTACACGGGGGAACCCCTGGAAGTTCTAGGCACGACTCATGTACCCGTGGAATATGAGAAACAATTGCTCAGATTACCGTTGACGATAGTAGAGGGCTCCGAACCGAGCTTAATTGGATGGAACTGGCTGAAAGACCTAATATTAGATTGGATGAAAATTTTCCAGAGTGGAAGCGGGCAGTTGAGTGGAGTACTCCAAAAATACCCGGAGGTCTTCCAAGAAGGTTTGAGGGAAATCATAGGTGCCAAAGCAACTTTGCACGTGGCTCCAGAAGCCCTTCCGAAATTTTGTAAGGCCAGGGTGGTACCTTTCGCGTTAAGGAAGAAAGTAGAGGTTGAAATAGAAAGGTTACGGCGCGATGGCATTATCAGACCAGTACAGTTCTCAGAATGGGCAGCGCTGGTGGTACCAATTTTGAAGCCAGACGGATCGATACGTCTCTGTGGAGATTTCAAACAGACGGTAGACAAATACGCACTGCTGGACAAATACCCAATCCCGAAAATAGACGACCTATATGCCAAATTGGCAGGTGGGCTTTTGTTCACGAAACTGGACATGAGCCACGCCTACCTGCAGTTAAAACTGGACAAGGACTCCCAGAAGTTCGCTACGATCAACACACTGAAGGGCCTTTTTCGTTATATTAGGCTACCTTTCGGAATGTCATCAGCCTGTGCTATCTTCCTGCGTACGATGGAAAATATTCTGCAGGGACTACCGCAGGTGGCGATTTATTTGGACGATGTCTTAACCATGGGTAGGACAAACAGGGAACACTTAAGGAACCTGGAGGAAGTGCTCAGGCATTTCGCAAAGGCAGGCGTACGGCTTAAAAGAGAAAAATGTGTTTTTCTGGCCCCACAAGTGACGTCCCTGGGATATAAAGTAGATGAGTCGGGCTTACACCAATTGAAAGACAGAGTAAGGGCAATAAAAGCCCCAGCTCCCACCACGGTACAGGAGCTACGATCATTTCTAGGGTTGGTAACCTATTATGGCAAATTTATTGAAAATAGGGCGTCCATCCTAGAACCCCTCCACCAGCTACTAAAAAAGGGGCAAGAATGGAAATGGTCCGCCCGCCAAAACCGAGCATTTAGGGACATTAAGGAACAGCTGTCATCCGAAAATGTCCTAGAGCATTATGACCCAAGGAAGGAGTTGGTGGTCACTTGTGACACATCCCCTTACGGGGTAGGAGCCGTCTTAGCCCATAGAGGAAGGAATGGGGAAGAATGGCCAATAGCCTGTGCTTTGAGGACCTTGGTGATGGCTGAGAGGAAGTACGCCCAAATCGAGAAGGAAGGACTGGCGGTGATATTTGCAGTAAAAAAATTTCAGCAATATCTGTACGGGCGGAAATTCACCATAGTGACGACCATAAGCCGTTATTAGGGTTATTAAAAGAAGACAAGTCAATACCCCCAATCGCATCAGCTAGAATCCAACGCTGGGCGTTGCTACTGGCGGCATATAGATACGTTCTGGAGCACAGACCGGGAACGCGAGTAGCACATGCAGATGCTTTGAGCAGACTTCCCCTCCCGGACACCCCGCCGCTAATACCAAAAGTAGAGGAGACAGTAATGACTCTAAATTTTTTGGACACCCTACCAGTGGACGCACAACATATTCGGTTGTGGACGCAAAAAGACCCAGTTTTAGCCAAGATGAAGCATTTACTGCTAACAGGGGAACTGGAAAGACCAGGGGAGCCCCAGATGCACCCATACTGGAGCAGAAGGGACCAAATAACCGTTGAAGACTGTATCCTATTATGGGGAGCCCGGGTAATAGTCCCAGCTCAGGGCCGTCGGGCAATCTTAACCGAGTTACATCACGGACACCCAGGGGTGTCTAAAATGAAAATGCTAGCTCAAAGCTATGTTTGGTGGCCAAGATTGGACACAGACATAGCAGCCTTGGTACGTCGGTGCCAGGAGTGCCAACAGGGGCAAAGAGTGCCACCAGCTGCGCCATTGCACCCGTGGGAATGGCCAGGCAGACCGTGGACCCGCCTGCATATTGACCACGCCGGCCCTTTCATGGGCTCAATTTTTTTTGTGATAGTGGACGCCCACTCCAAATGGTTGGACGTCCACCGGGTAAACACGGCAAGCACAGCATCGACAATCGAAAAGCTCAGGGCCTCGTTTGCAACACATGGACTTCCGGAGGTATTGGTGTCGGACAATGAAACGGCATTCACAAGTGGGGAATTTGGAAAATTCCTAAAAGAAAACGGAGTCCGCCACATCAAAATGGCCCCTTACCATCCAGCGACCAACGGCCTGGCAGAGAGAGCGGTCCAGACACTTAAAGCGGGACTCAAGAAGCAGCCGGCAGCGTCAATGGACACAAAGCTCTCCCGCTGCCTGTTTGATTACAGGACCACACCGCATTCCACAACGGGCATACCGCCAGCTGAACTCTTAATGGGAAGGCGGCTGCGAACGAGGCTGAGTCTCCTTTTCCCAAATTTAACAGGGAAAGTGGAGAAACAACAGGAGGCCCAATGCAGGAGGCATGAAATAGTCGGCAGCAGAGACATATCCAGGTGGGGGCACCGGTTTGGGTCAAGAATTATGGGAATGGACCAACGTGGGTCAAACGCACGGTCGAGTCCCAAACAGGGCCCATATCCTATGACGTTTCGATAGGAGGTAAGGTGCTGAAGAAACACCTAGACCAAATAAGGGCAGTGGAACCACACCTGGAGACAGGCGAAGCAGGACCTCCTCAAGCTGGGATAGCCCAGACGGAAAAGATACCCACACCCCAGCCCCGAGCAATTTCTCCAGACCCCGTCATCCAGTCGTCAGAGTCGGAGATGGACACGTTCGACGAGGCCGCCGCGGCACCTCTCCCCGAGGAGGAGGAAGAACAACTTCCAAGGAGGTCGTCAAGAAAAAGACAGGCACCTATAAGGTACACCCCGCCCACGTCGGAGAACGACCCGGCGGATGACACAGAGGTGACAGACCCGGACATGAGGAGCAGGAAGAAGCTCAGAGGAATGCCAACTGGCAGGAATTCCTCGGACCTGGGGGGGAGGGGTGCAATGACCTCCAATTAGCATTATTGGTTGGCCAATTGGAGTATGAGCTCCCTCAATGATAGCTCATTGAGGGGGCCCATATAAGCACCTGTATAGGCTTTGTGATCCAGTCTTAAGTTGACTGGAATGCTAGCAGCACTGTTGGAGCTGCTCTTGTATATAGTTATTGGCAATAAATATTGGTGTGGTGACGGGACTCCTGCCTCCTGTGGATTATTACACGTATAATTGTCTAAAAGCTTTTTTAAAAGACTAAATTGTACCCGCCACTACTACTGCCTCTGTCAGCTCGTTCCAGACACTCACCACCCTCTGTGTGAAACAATTGCCCCTCTGGACCCTTTTGTATCTCTCCCCTCGCACCTTAAGCCTGTGCTCTCTAGTTTTATATTCCCCTACCTTTGGCAAAAGATATCTACTTTTTCTATGCCCTTCATTATTTTACTGACCTCTATAAGTTCACCTCGAAGCCTCCTACACTCCAGGAAAAAATCTCTGTCTATCCAGCCTCTCCTTATAACTCAAACCATCAAGTTTAGGTCACATCCTAGTAAATCTTTCCTGCACTCTTTCTAGTTTAATAAATCTTTTCTATAATAGAGTGACCAGAACTGTATACAGTATTCCAAGTGTGGCCTTACTAATGTCTTGTACAACTTCAACAAGAAGTCTCAACTCCTGTATTCAATGTTCTGACCAATGAGACCAAGCATGCCGAATGCCTTCTTCACCACCCTGTCCACCTGTGACTCCATTTTCAAGGAGCTGTAAACCTGTATTCCTAGATCTCGGTGTTCTATAACTCTTCCCAACTCCCTACCATTAACTGAGTCGGTCCTGCCCAGACTTGTTCCACCAAAATGCATCACCTCACATTTATCAAATTAAACTCCATCTGCCATTCATCAGCCCACAGGTCTAATTGATCAAGATCCCGTTGCAATCCTAGATAACCTTCTTCATTGTCCACTACGCCACCACTCTTGATATCATCTACAAACGTACTAACCATGCCTCCTAAATTCTCATCCAAATCATTAATATAAATAACAAATAACAGTGGACCCAGAATTGACCCCTGAGGCACACCGCTGGTCACAGGCCTCCAGTTTGAAAAACAACCCTCTACAACCATCTTTTGTCTTCTGTCGTCAAGCCAATTTTGTATCTAATTGGCCACCTGACCCTGGATCACTTGGGATTTACCCTTATGCAACAATTTACCAGGCAGTAACTTGTCGGAGGCCTTGCTAAAGTCCGTGTAGGTAACGTCAACTGCACTGTCCTCATCTACCTTCTTGGCTACCCCTTCAAAAAACTCAGTCAAATTCGTGAGACATGGGGTGGGATTCACCGATCCCCCGCCGTGTCGGAGAATCGCCAGGGGGCGGCATGAATGCGCCCTACCGCTGGCTGCCGAATTCTCCACCAACAAAAAAAAACTTTTTCCTCTGCTCTGCATTGGCTTTTTTTTCTTAAAAACAGAAAATGCTAGATAAACTCAGCAGGTCTGGCAGAATCTGTAGAGTGAAACAGTTAACATTTTGAGTGGGCTTAAGTAAGGTGCTCTTTCCAAGAGCCGGTGCAGACTCAATGGGCCGAATATACTCCTTCTGCACTGTAAAATCTATGATTCTATGACCCTTCTTCAGAACTAAAGCGGGGTAGAAAAATAATTAATTATATAGTGGGTGAGGGGCTGGAGGCAGTGGGGCAGAATAGAAGGCAGGAGCTAAGGAGAGATTGACAAATACGTTATGAACACAAGACAAAAGGAGTGTTAACTGTAGCATTAAGGACTAAAGAAGTGCTCGTGGCAGAAAGATAAGATAGCAGAATGTGTTAATAGAAAAACAAAGACCAGTGCTCAGTGAAAGCAAATCTGAAGAACAAGTGACAGATGGTCCCTTGTGGGTGGGCGGTTGGGGTGGGGGTGACAATGTTTGCATCAGGACAAATAAAAAAAATAAAAGACAAAAATGGGTCAATGTGAAGTGGAACATTACAGTCTAAAGTTGTTGAATTCAGTGTTGAGTCCGTGAGGCTATAACATGCTTAATCAGAAGATAAGGCACTATTCTCCAGTTTCTTGGGCATCACTGGAGAATTGCAGGAGGCCAAAGATGGACATGTGGCCATGAAAGCAAGGCGCTCAGTTGAATTGACAAGCTACAGGAAGGTGTTCCGCAACATGGTCACCAAGCCTGCGTTCAGTCTCGCCTATGTAGAGGAGACTGCATTGGGAGAAGAAAATTTAGCAGACCAAGTATAAGGAGATGCGATGAAATGCTGCATCACTTGAAAGGAATGTTTGAGCCCTTGGACAGTGAGATGGGAGGAGGTAGATGGGAGGTGGCTTGGGAGCACAGTGGTTAGCACTGTTGCTTCACAGCATCAGGGTCCCAGGTTTGATTCCCGCTTGGGTTACTGTCTTTGCAGAGTCTGCACGTTCTTCCATGTCTGTGTGGATTTTCTCCGGGTGCTCCGGTTTCCTCCCACAAGTCCCGAAAGATGTGCTTGTTAGGTGAATTCAAAAGGACATAGACAAGGTGGTGGAGTGGGCAGATAATGTTCAATGGGAGAAGTGTGAGGTGATGCATTTTGCGAGGAAGAACATGGAGAGTCAATGAATGTAAAATGAAAAATGAAAAATAAGAGGTAAACTACTTAAAGGGGTGAAGGAGCAGTGCGACCTGGGTGTATATGTGCATAGATCATTAAAGGTGGAAGGGCAGGTGGAGAGAGCAGTTATTAAAGCATATAGTATCCTGGGTTTTATTAGTAGGGGCATGAATAAAGAGGGTATGCTAAATCTATATGAGTCACTAGTTCGGCCTCAGCTGGAGTATTGTGTACAGTTCTGGGTGCCGCACTATAGGAAGGATGTGAACACATTGGAGAGAGTGCAGGACAGGTGAACAAGAAAGGCATGAGAAACTTCAGTTGTGAGACTAGATTGGAGAGATTGGGACTGTTCTACTTGGTGAGAAGAAGTCTAAGAGGAGAACTGATGGAGAAGTTCAAAATCATGAGCGGGCTGGATAGATCCAATAGGGAGAAATTGTTCACACTCATGAAGGGATCAAGGGCATAGATTTAAAGTGATTTGCAAAAGAAGCAAATGTGATGTGAGAAAAAACATATTCACGCAACAAATGGATGGGGTGTGGAATGAGCTGTCTGGAAGTGTGGTGGAGGCAGGTTTAATCAAGAGGGCATTAGATGATTACAGGGAAAAGGCAGGGGGATGGCTTAAGTCATGATGTTCATTTGGAGAGCTGGTGCAAACTCAATGGGCCAAATGTCATCCTAGTGTGCTGTAACAATACCATGATAGTTCGAATAGGAGTGGAGCAGCAATCGGATAGTGATTGTCACACCTTGGAAGATTTGACACAAAGAAAAACTATAGTGTCCAGCAATCATGACTATCCCAAATTTCCAGATCCTTGATAGGCAAAGGCTGCAGAGGCATGGGAACAACATTGGGCCATAACTTCTTAGCTGTGCTGATATACTTAAGCAGCTCTCGCGCCTGAACTTCCTGACTCAGATTCCTGTCACATTGAGATCCAAAAAGACGAGGTGTTGGGCGTCTTGAAAAATATTAAGGTAGATAAGTCCTCAGGGCCTGATGGGATCTACCCCAGAATACGGAAGGAGACTAGAGAGGAAATTGCTGAGGCATTGACGGAAATCTTTGGACCCTCACTGTCTTCAGGTGATGTCCCGGAGGACTGGAGAATAGCCAATGTTGTTCCTTTATTTAAGAAGGGTAGCAAGGATAATCCAGGGAACTACAGGCCGTGAGACTTACGTCAGTGGTAGGGAAATTACTGGAGAGAAGTCTTTGAGACAGGATCTACTTCCATTTGGAAGCAAATGGACATATAAGCGAGAGGCAGAATGGTTTTGTGAAGGGGAGGTTGTGTCTCACTAACTTGATAGAGTTTTTCGAAGAGGTCACAAAGATGATTTATGCAGGTAGAGCAGTGGATTTTGTCTATATGGACTTCAGTAAGGCCTTTGACAAGGTCCCTCATGGCAGACTGGCACAAGAGGTTAAGTTATACGGGATCAGGGGTGAGCTAGCAAGATGGATACAGAACTGGCTAGGTCATAGAAGGCAGAGAGTAGCAATGGAAGGGTGCTTTTCTAATTGGAGGGCTGTGACTAGTGGTGTTCCACAGGGATCAGTGCTGGGACCTTTGCTGTTTGTAGGATATATAAATGATTTGGAGGAAAATGTAACTGGTCTGATTAGTAAGTTTGCAGACGGCACAAAGGTTGGTGGAATTGCGGATAGTGATGAGGACTGTCAGAGGATACAGCAGGATTTATATTGTTTGGAGACTTGGGCAGAGAGATGGCAGATGGAGTTTAATCCGGACAAATATGAGGTAATGCATTTTGGAAGGTCTAATGCAGGTAGGGAATATACAGTGAATGGTAGAACCCTCAAGAGTATTGAAAGTCAGAGAAATCTAGGTGTACAGGCCCACAGTTCACTGAAAGGGACAATACGGGTGGAGAAGGTAGTCAAGAAGGCATACGGCATGCTTGCCTTCATTGGCTGGGGCATTGAGTATATGAATTGGCATGTCATGTTGCTGCTGTATAGAACCTTAGTTAGGCCACACTTGTTCAATTTTGTGTTCAATTCTGGTCGCCATACTACCAGAAGGATGTGGAGGCTTTAGAAGGGGTGCAGAAGAGATTTACCAGGATGTTGCCTGGTATGGAGGCATTAGCTATGAGGAGCGGTTGAATAAGCTCGGTTTGTTCTCACTGGAACGACAGAGGTTGAGGGGCGACCTGATAGAGGGCTACAAAATTATGAGGGGCATAGACAGAGTGGATAGTCAGAGGCTTTTTCCCAGGGTCGAGTGGTCAATTTACTAGGGGGCATAGGTTTAAGGTGCGAGGGGCATGGTTCAGAGGAGATGTACGAGGCAAGTTTTTTACACAGAGGGTAGTGGGTGCCTGGAACTCGCTGCCAGAGGAGGTGGTGGAAGCAGGGACGATAGTGACATTTAACGGGCATCTTGACAAATACATGAAAAGGATGGGAATAGAGGGATACGGACCCAGGAAGTGTAGAAGATTTTAGTTTAAACGGGCAGCATGGTCAGCACACGCTTGGAGGGCCGAAGGGCCTGTTCCTGTGCTGTACTTTTCTCTGTTGTTTGTTCTTTGTTATTTGTTCAGGCAGCACAGCACATCCCCCATTCAAGCTGTGAAGTGTAAAAGAAATGAAGCAAAGGAAGACAGGTCCATTTTTTCACAGCACTAGCTGCTGTAAACCAGGTGAGTTTAAATGTCCCATTGAAAATAATAGGCCAGGGAGAAGGTATGAGTCTAAGGTAAGTGAATCGATGTGCGGGGTGGGGGTTTGGACTTTGGCAGGGAAGTGGGGCAATTGGATATTGGAGTTGGACATCGAAGGGGGATTCAGATCTGGAGTGAGCAGGGTGGGGGGAGGGGGTTCAGACACTGAGGGGGCTTTCGGGTTGGTGGTGGGATGGGTGCTGTGTTGGCAGGTCTGGTCAGTCGGGGTGGTGGCCAGGCCAGGTCAGCGGCGATGTGGGGCTGAGTTGGGTCAGTTTGGTGGTGGCGATTGGTAATCCTGTGCTGGTTGGCAATACTACAGGGGTACCACATGCGGGTCTCACTCTTGGTTTTTTTAAACAATTACTCGGGAGTTGGAAGTGCTCTTTTTCCTTCTAACTCTTTGAGAGAATGATGTAGAGATGCTGGCGTTGGACTGGACTGAGCACAGTAAAAAGTCTGACAACACCAGGTTAAAAGTCCAACAGGTTTGTTTTGAGTCACTAGCTTTCGGAGCATATCTCCTTCCTCAGCTGAATGAGGAGGTATGTTCCAGAAACATATATATATAGACAAAGTCAAAGATGCCAGACAATGCTCAGAATGCGAGCATTTGCAGGTAATTAAGTTTTTACAGATCCAGAGATAGGGGTAACCCCAGGTTAAAGAGGTGTGAATTGTCTCAAGCCAGAACAGTTGGCCAATCTTGCAAGCCCAGGCCAATGGTGGGGGATGAATGTAATGTGACATGAATCCAAGGTCCTGGTTGAGGCCGTATTCATGTCCAGAATTTGGCTATAAATTTCTGCTCGGCAATTCTGCATTGTCGCACGTCCTGAAGGCCACCTTGGAGAACGCTTATCTGAAGATCAGAGGCTGAATGCCCTTGACTGCTGAAGTGTTCCTCGACTGGAAGGGAACATTCCTGCCTGGCAATTGTCGCGCGATGTCCGTTCATCCTTTGTCATAGTGTCTGCATGGTCTCGCCAATGTACCACACTTCGGGACATCCTTTGCTGCAGCGTATGAGGCAGACAATGTTGGCCAAGTCGCACGAGTATGTACCACGCACCTGGTGGGTGGTGTTCTCATGTGTAGTGGTGGTACCATGTTGATGATTTGGCCTGGCTTGCAGAGATTGTCATGGCAGGGTTGTGTCGTGTCGTGGGTGCTATTCTGAAGGCTGGGTAATTTGCTACAAACAATGGTCCGCTTGAGGTTCCGTGGTTGTTTAAAGGCAAGTAGTGGAGGTGTGGGGTTGACCTTGGCAAGATGTTCGTCTTCATCGTTTCTCCGCTCCAGGGAAGTACTGGATGATGAAGGGTACTCTGTCAGTTGTGTCCTGTGTTTGTCTTCTGAGGAGGTCGAGCGTTTTTTTGCTGTGGCACGTTGGAACTGTCAATCGATGAGTCGAGCGCCATATCTCGTTCATACAAGAGCATCTTTCAGCGTCTGTAGATGTCTGTTACGCTCCTCCTCGACTGAGCAGATCCTGTGTATACGGAGGGCTTGTCCATAGGAGATGGCTTCTTTAATGTGTTTAGGGTGGAAGCTGGAGAAGTGGAGCATCGCGAGGTTATCCGTGGGCTTGCGGTAAAGCGAAGTACTGAGGTGACAGTCCTTGATGGAGATGAGTGTGTCCAAGAATGCAACTGATTTTGGAGAGTAGTCCATGGTGAGTTGGAACTTATTGATGTCATTGTGTAGTCGTTGCAGTGATTCTTCACCGTGGGTCCAAAGGAAAAAAATTTCATCGATGTATCTGGCGTATAATGTTGGTTGACGGTCCTGTGGTGTGAGGAGGTTCACAGATTATCATAGAATTTACAGTGCAGAAGGAGGCCATTCGGCCCATGGAGTTTGCACCGGCTCTTGGAAAGAGCACCCTACCCAAGGTCAAAACCTCCACCCTATCCCCATAACCCAGTAACCCCACCCAACACTAAGGGCAATTTTGGACACTAAGGGCAATTTATCATGGCCAATCCACCTAACCTGCACATCTTTGGACTGTGGGAGGAAGCCGGTGCACCCGGAGGAAACCCACGTGCACACACGGGGAGGATGTGCAGACTCCGCACAGACAGTGACCCAAGTCGGAATCGAACCTGGAACCCTTGAGCTGTGAAGCAATTGTGCTATCCACAATGCTACCGTGCTGCCCTTGGTCTTGTTCAAACTTGTGCATGAAGATGTTGGCGTATTGAGCTGCAAATTTGGACCCCATAGCTGTTCAGTGTGTCTGGATGAAGAATTTGTTGGTAAAGGTGAAGAAGTTGTGATCCAGAATGAAGCGGAGTTGCAGAATTGCACCTGGAGATTGGCAGTTGTTGGTGTTGAGTACGGAGGCTGTTGCAGCAGTGCCACCGTAATGGGTGATGCTAGTGTAGAGTGCCAAGACCGCTGAGACGTCCATTGTGATGAGGAATGTTCCTGGTCCAACTGGTCCATGGGTGCTGAGTTTGTATAAGAAGTCCGTCGTGTCGTGACAGAAGCTGGGCGTTCCTTGTACAATGGGTTTCAAGATGTCTTTGATGTAGCCAGAGAGGTTCTCGCACAGGATCCCATCGCCTGATATGATAGGTTGGCCTGGGGTGTTGGCCTTGTGTATTTTCGGGAGGCAGTAGAGATCTCCAAGGTGGGGAGTACGTGGGATGAGAGCACGTAGGGTGCTCTGAAGATCTGGATCCAGGGTCTTGATCGGTCTGTTGAGTTGGCGGGTGTGTTTCCTGGTCAGATCTGCAGGTAACTGTCTATAGTGTTCCTCGTTGTTGAGTTGTCATGACACGTCTCTGCAGTAGTCCGTTCTGTTCAGCATGACGGTTGCCCCTCCTTTGTCTGCCGGCTTGATGACGATGTTGCGGTAGGTTTCGAGAGTGCGGATGGCATTCTGTTGTGCTTGAGTGACGTTCGGGGCTGTCTTGTGAATGCGACTGATGAATTTGGCATTGACGCGACTCCTGATGGCTTGAGCATACATGTTGAGTCTAGGGCAGCGGCCTTCCCGAGGGGCCCAATTCGACTCTTTCCTCTTCGGTTGCCACACTGCAGCTCTTTCAGAGAAACTATTGGTGTAAAACTGGCAAATCCATCCACAAGTTCACGATTTAAATTGCTTTGTTGGATGATTCCCAGTGTTGGAAACTTTGGAGGCTTCCAACTCATTTACTTATGTAGTTACCTGGGAAATAATAGACAGGAAAAAACATGATCAACTGCTGCTTAATTCTCTACAACTGATCCTCCTAGACTCTCTGATGTCCACTTGACCCTCTGCCTTGCCTCCTCCAACCCAACTTGACTCGACCTCACCACCCCACCAAATCGGTACCCATCACCTACCATTTACCTACTCTACCACCATACCAACTTACTCGGCTTGTTTAGCTCTGGGCTAGACAGCTGGTTTGTGATGCAGAACAAGGCCAGCAACATAGGTTCAATTCCCGTACCAGCTGAGGATTCTGAATTCTCCCTGTGTACCCAAACAGGTGCTGGAATGTGGCTGTTGTGATCTGCACATCTGCATATATACAAGGGGTTAATGTAAATACACTACAACTAAGTATTCACTAGAGGGAGCACTAGGGAGGTATAAAATAGACGGACGGGATCCAGGAACACACTCTTCACAGGAACGGCAGCTAGTGAGCAGGACACAGACAGACAGCTCTCATCTAGTATAAGCTCAGCAAAAACAGATATGACAGAAACAACAACAATGAAACAACGACCTGTACAACATGGAACAACACTGCACATGAAGGGCAATGTAACAGCACAGTCGAAAACAAGGCAAGAGTACAAACATAACATGGCATGACAACAAATCTCACAAATTCATATCTGCTCCACAACAAACAAACAAACCAGTTTTCAAGGACGATGTCATACAGAATCAATACCGCAAGCACAGGAAAAAATCCATGTCAGACAAGGCAGTTGACATACAGAATCAATACTGCAAGCACCGGACAAATTCCAGGTCAGACAACAAAAGTGATTTGACCATTCGAACACCTCATGATGACTTGTTGGTTACTTAAAAACAAGAACACTGGCGATGTTCACAAATAAATTACAATATCAAGATCACCACTTCAGCAACAGACAAAGAAAGAATCTCAACCGAATAAATGTGTAAAGTTTGGACTCATAACATTTTTCTAATGATTGGACTCATTAAATATTAATTGGCTTTGTATAATTCTCAATATCATCACAACTTGTATATATCATCATTTTTGTACAAGTTTCCTTAACACCGTACAGAAAATATGTAAAAAGAAAAAAGGGGATGTTGTGATCTGCATGTATACAAGGGGTTAATGTAAATACAACTAAGTAATCACTAGAGGGAGAATTAGAAAGGTGTAAAATAGACGGAAGGATCCAGGAGGGCACTCTTCACAGGAACGGCAGCTAGTGAGCAGAACACAGACAGCTCTCATGTAACATCTAGTATAAGCTCTGGAGAGAGAATGAACTTGCTCAATAAAACATTTACTTCAACTGGAAGACTACAAGCTTTATTCAAACATAAGAAATAATATATGGTACCACGACTGGCGACTAGGGTTTTTTCACAGTAACTTCTTTGCAGTGTTATTGTGAGATTACTTGTGACAATAAAGATGATTTACATTTTTTACATTTACACACACACATACTAACACATTGAAAAGCTACTTAAACATCCCAAAGGTTTTCAATGTGATAGTGAATAAAGATGCACCGAAATATGGCAGCTGGTGCTGAATAAAGGGAGCATGGCTTGGCTTCCCTTGATGATCCTACACTACGAGGAAGGACTCCGATAACAGATACACACCGCATTTCTGAAGAGACCCGAGTGGGAAGTCTGGACCAGGAATGCAGAGCTCCACTTACGTGCAAATAGTAGGAGCAGAGTTGCAATCTGATGGCGATTATCACTCCCCAGAAGACGCGGCCTGATACATTAACATCTAGTTACATGAGTACAAACTGGTAATTCATTCCAAATTGACATAGAAACATTCAACTTCAACAAAACTCGATCTGCTTTTAGCAGAAATGAAATATGGATGGCTGTGCATAAATCTTTTCGCAATGCACTAATTTAGAAGCAGCTGTAATCTGGAATTACTATAAAAGGTTTTGAATTGTCCCAAAGGTCACATTGTGTTAAACCCCAAATCCCATCAGACTTAAATAAACATGTTCCCATATCTCAGTAGTAACAGTTCCAGCTGGAAGGAGGAACATGAAATATGCTGAAGGTGTCAAGAGTGAAATAGAGTAACAACAATCTCACAGGAATTAAGCAATTTCATTAAAGGCCAGTGCATCTGCGCAATAAATTACTTTTTAAATTCCAGCATCATTTATCATTAATGTGCTGGTTATGCATCTGGCTCCTCCCGAGTCCTTCTATTACTGTTTGTAACAGGTGCAAAATCACTCCGACCCTTTGACCTCTGACCTGCATTCTGCTGTCTCCATTGCCCTGGTATAATAAATACAATGGTGGTTTGATCATCTGCAAAGCAACTAAAAACCAGGGTACATGGAGCTCAGAAATTAGGAAGTGTACATGTATCTATATCCTTGGAATTTTTCAGCAAACCCCACTCAGGTACCGCTCAGTGCCCAGGCACTACAGAATGGGAAAGGATATGCAGATCCCTTAAGACAAGAGTCCATGAGTGGTAGAGAGTGGCAGGTGGGTGGGTTAGTTAGGGAAACCCAGAAGAATTGAGTGCCTAAATAAAAATAACAAGCAGGCCCTCACAGCCATTGGACCAAATAGGAGTCTCTCCAGCAAAGAAGAAGCTGCTGACTCATGTTACGGGATTTATTTTATTCTTTAAAGGAATGTGGACATTCATCGCAAGGCTGCCCTGTGTGGCTGAATCTCTCATTGCCTTTGGGGAGGTGGTGATGAGCCACTTTCTTGAACTACTGCAGTCCATGTGGTATAGGTACACCCACAGTTCTGTTCGGGAAGGAGTTCCAGAATTTTGACCCAGCAGCAGTGAAATAACAGTGAGTTGCTGCAGTGCATATTGTATCTTGTAATAGCGTGAGGTATCATTGAGGAGGCTTCTTGTACAACAAAGAGGTTTATTGAAAACACCAATGAGATTTAACTATATATGCAGGCACAGAGGTATGCCATACAGGTATTTACTCCTTCACTCCTTGGTCCACACTGGCTGGACCCCTGCTTCCAGGGCCCCATGCGTTTTTCCCCATTGATCGGAGTTCGCCTGCTCTTGCGTGATAGGCCCTGAGTGGGTAACGTGGCTCAGGAAAGATTGCCCCTTAAAGGGACTACACTACGCATCCCAGCCCTCTTAAGTCCCTCGACACATCTATACATCACAGGTTATTGACAGTTAACTATGTACAATGAGGGCAGAAACACCAAAGGGATGTAATACAGTGCAGTCCGAGACAAAGTCAGTCTGTCAGGGGCTTTTCTAAGCCCGGTGGATTATCTCATTCCTGACTGGTTCCTCCGCCAGTGAGGTTGTGTCTTCGTCAACAACAGATAGTTGCTTTGAGGTATTTACAGGTGCATTGAGGGCGCACCACTCTTCGGTTCTCTCACAGCAGTGGAAGGGGCTTCTTCTGAATCCTCCAGATCCCTTGCTTCAGGATACACCAAAGTAGGGTTGTTAGTGCCTATTTGATCTGCCTGTTCAGTCGTTGGGGATGCAGCCTCACAGCTCCTTATATGGTCTCTGTGCGTTCACACCCATTTTCCTTGTAAGTTCACCAAGTATGAAAAAGGACCAGTAATGGGTGGCACAGTGGTACAGTAGTTAGCACTGCTGCCTTACAGTGCCAGGGACCCAGGTTCAACTCCGGCCTTAGGTGACTGTCAGTGTAGAGTTTTCACATTCTCCCCGTGTCTGCATGGATTTCCTCCGGGTGCTCCGGTTTCCTCCTACAGCCCAAAGATGTGCGGGTTAGGTGGATTAGCCACGCTAAATTGTCCCTTTGTATCCAAAATGTTGGGTGGTGTTACAAGGATAGGGTGGAGGAGTGGGTCTAGGCAGGGTGCTCTTTCAAATGATTAGTGCAGACTTGATGGGTTGAATGGTCTCCTTCTCCACTCTTGGGTTAGGATCGCCACAATTTTCCCCAGGTATCCACGATGGACCAAATGTCAAGTTCCTTACTGTTACAGATGCCTTGTCAGCTCTCAACAGTGACTAAGATTGGACCAGGACCATAACTTTTTTAATTTTAAAAACGGTACAGAAAGATAGATTTGTTTCAGATATAAGAAATAGGGATTGGTTATTTTATTAACAAACTTTATTAAAACAAAAGAAAGCAAATTTAAACTTCAGCTCTAACACTAACAGATTACATGTAGTTCCCTAATCGTAACACAGTAGTTCCCATTATACAGCACTTTAAATAAACATGCAGCTCTTACGTCACTTGCACAAAAACACAAAGGCATTTACAAAGCAATTCTTCTCCTGTTAGGGACATTTGTTCAGAACCCTTTTCCAAAACCGGCCTCGGTGGCAACTTTCTTCACCTATCACAGTCAATTTCCAAAGTCTTGTCCTCCACCTGTTCAAACCAGGATTCCTTCTCTCTTTTTCTCTAAGCCCAGCCCCTCAAACAAAGGTTCTCTGGGGTTTCCATACTTGAGCCTATTATTGTTATCTTGCCTGTTTAATTTTGCACTCCCATTTTCAGAAAACAACAGAGCCAGGCTATTGATTTGCAACTAACTCCCCATTGACGGATACAGAGGCCATCAGACTTTATAACCGGCTAATAGCTGGTCAGACAGGAGTGTCCGACCAGGCCAGGCTGGAGAATCGCTGGAATGGGCGCGAATCGGTGCCATTGGCACCGGCCCAGCAACGGTCAGGGGCCGTTCTATGTCCCCGTCCCCCCAGCGATTCTCCGCCCAGGATGGGCCGAGCGGCCGCACACAAAATCTGAATCCTGCCGGCGCCATCCACATGTGGTCTTACCCAGCAGGACCTCGTCGTGCATGCATCCGGGGGCGGCCTGGTTGGAGGGGGGTCCGAGCCAGGGTGGGCCTCCACTGTGGCCTCGCCGATGATCGGGGCCTACTGATCGGTGGGAGGGCCTCTTGGGATGGGGGCCTCTATTGTTCCTCGCCAGCCCATGTAGCCCTACATCATGTTGCGTCGGGGCCGGCGTGGAGAAGGGAGCCACTGTGCATGCGCGCATTGATGCCGGTTCCACTGCGCATGTGCAGACCAGAGGCGCCAATCTGATGCTGGGAACGGCAGCTGGACCGGTGTGGGTCTCTCCAGTGCTGTGCTGGCCCCCTGTAGGGGTCAAAATCGCTGCTCCTGAGGGCATGTTGAGGCCGTCAATGAACACAACGGCGTTTACGCGCTATCGACACTTAGCCTCAGGATCAGAGAATCCCACGCCCTGTGTATTCCCATAAACGAGTTTAGGTCTGAAACAGCTGGCTTGTAATGCAGAACAGGACCAGCGACGTGGGTTCAATTCCCGTACCGACCTCCCCGAACAGGCGCCGGAATGTGTACACTAGGGGCTTTTCACAGTAACTTCATTGAAGCCTACTTGTGACCATAAGCGATTATTGTTATTATTATGATTCTGATTATTTTTTATTATTATTATTAAATCGGTCAGGTGTGGATGTACCCCTCTGTCTTCGTGCTCGCAGAATTTTCCCTCAGATGGTTTAACCCCTAAATTGTCTGTTACAAAGGGGTCTCATTTATGGACCCAATTTCCAAATATCTCACTCGTGTAACAATTCCCACTAGCAAGTTTAAGTCTGACTGAGACAATGTAACTTGCCCAGATGTGGGCGTGGCCCTCTGACTCTCTTCTCGCAGTCTTTTCCCCCAGTTAGTTTAACCCCTAAATTGCCTGCTACACATTCAATATCATTTCTGGACCCAATTTCCTAATATCTCCCTCATGTAACATTACACAACTAGGTCTCCGGTTTTAAATGATCTGTTCCTTTTCACCAAGTCGTGATACGTCTTTTGGGAAGCTTGCCTCACCTCCACCCTCACAGCCAAATTGGGGAACACAAGGTCTAACCGAGTACAAAGGCGACAGCCCATGAATTGCTTTGCTGGTGTAATCCCAGTAATAATGGTGAGGGGTGGTACTGTACAAAAGGAGGAAATTAGCCAATTTGAGGAACAAAGGTCTATCTAGTTGCTTTTTCATCACAGATTTAAAAGTGTACATCACTCTTTCTGCTAGGCCATTCGAGGTCCGGTGATAAGGGGCCATTTGGATATGGTGGATGCCATTAGTCTGCATGAAATGTTGGAACTTCTTCCTCATAAAAGCTGTGCCATTATCAGAAATGAATACCCCTGGAAGGCCATGAATGGTGAAATTGAGCTTCAGGGTGAGTGCTGAGGTTGTCATCCCCTTTTCCTGCACATCAGGAAGCTGTTTAGGGGCTGGTTTTTCACAGTGCACTAAATAGCTGGCTTGTAAAGCTGACCGAGGCAGGACAGCTGCGCGGGTTCAATTCCCGTGCTAGCCTCTCGAACAGGTGCCGGAATGTGGCGACTAGGGGCTTGTCACAGTAACTTCATTGTGACAATAAGCGATTTTCATTTCATTTCATCAAACCGCATGGAGTGGATGTCCATTATTATGAAGTACATTCTCCCCAGGAAGGGCCAGCGAAATCAATATGTAACTCTGTGCATGGATGTCCTGGCTACTCCCATAGATGGAGATGAGCCGCAGGCAGCAAAGCTTGCTGTGACTGGCAAAGGTCACACTAACGAACCAGGTTCTCAATATCTATGTCAATACCCAGCCACCACATGTAGCTTAGTCTCGCCAGGATGCGTACTGTGCAACTCCTTCAGCAGCGGCTCTCTTGCTGGGGGTGGTACCACTGCCCAGGAACCCCAGAGCAATACTCCACCTTCACAGCTGAGTTCATCTTTCCTCAGTTGACCTGACTTGTGTTGCCATCCACTTAGAACTATTTTTTTTGACCTTCGAGAGGACTGTGTCACATTGGGTCCAGTTTCTGATGTGGGCCAAGGACACTGTTTGGCTATGCAGAAAAGTTGACATTAGGACAATAATTTGAGGCGCAGACAGCGTGGCAGACTTTAGAGGAGCAGGAGCCGATTCAGGGGATCTCGAGGATCATTGGAGATCTGTGTCCCCAGTCGATATTGGAAATCATAGCTAGAAGCCACCAACAGCAAGGCCCACCTTTGCACCCTGGCTGAAGCAACAGGTGGAATTGGCTTATGCTCACGGAGTAACCCTAGTAGTGGCTTGTGGTCAGTTATAATGGTGAGGCAGCGGCTGTACATGTACTGATGGAATGTTTTAACGCCATATGTCACAGCTAGGTCCTCTTTTTCAATTTGTGCATATTTTGTTCTGTGTGGGTGAGTGTTCTGGAGGGAAAGCTGAGTTTGATGCTGTCCTCCATCCTGTGGGATAGGCCAGCCCCAAACCATAAGGTGAAGTGGTGCAGGTCAAAATTATCTGTTTGCCCGGGTCAAAATGGACCAACAAGCTGGGCAACTGTCGGGCCTGTTTGACTTCATGGAAAGATTGCTTTTGTGGGGTTTTCCAATGTCAGTGTTGGTGCTTTTTTAAAAGGAAATGTAATGGCGCTAACGTAGTCGTCAAATTAGGGTTGAACTGGCCGTGGTAATTTACCATGTCCAGAAATTATTTTAATTCCGTGACATTCTTTGGCGCAGAGACTTCTTTGATGACTTTTACTGTACCCACTAAAGGGTGCAAGCTTTTGAGTCCACGTTAAATCCCAAATCCGTAACCTCGCTGATGTGTAATGTGCACTTTTCTATTTTTAATCTGATGCCACCATCTCTGAATCTTTTGAGGACTTCTTCTGAGATGGCCAGATGCTCTTTGTGTGATGTCCCCGTCACAAAGACATCGCTAAATACACCACGACGTTTGGATTCCTTGTGACAAATTCTCCATCGTCCGTTGAAATATTGCCCAATCAGATGATATTCCAAAAGACAACCTGGTATTTTGGAGAAGTCACAGAGGTGTAGAGCACAGAAAAGACCCTTCGGCCCATCAGGTCTGCGCCAGTCAAAAACAACCACCTAAGTATTCTAATCCTATTTTCCAGCACTTGGCCCAAAGCCTTGTGTGCCTTGTCATAGCAAGTGCATATCTGCATACTTCTTAAGTGAGTTCCAGGCTCCCACCATCCTCTGGGTGAAAAGGCTTATCCTCACAGCTCTGCTAACCCCCCCTGCCCCTTACCTTAAATTCATGCCACCTGGTCATTGATCCCTCCTGTTATGACAGCGCAGGTTAGTACATGGTCAATTCCAGCCCCACAGGCCCTGCCGTTCCAACACAAGTGAATTAACCAATAATTTGTTTGAAGTTTCTGAGATCTTTGCACTTGACTGCTCCAATGACTTACAGGCACCAGATTTGTAACTGAAACACAACTGTTTCTTTCTAGCAACAATAGAGATAAGACATGCAATAATTTTACCAGAATAGCGGCCAGCTAATCTACTACTCCTCCACTTTTACCATCCCACCCTCTACCCAAACACACACAAGACAGACACACACCGAAGGAGGGGAGGTAAAAATAAAGAGGATTAATATGAAATGGAAGTCGAGTGTCCTTGCTTTGGATGTTGAAATCATTGTAGCTGTCCTCCCAGGATGATTAAGGATCAAAGCCACCAAGGTATGATTGGAGATGATCTCTCGGCAGGAGCATTCCGTCAGTACTCCCTGGCTGTAGGATCCCCTCTGGCGAGTAACTTTAAACCTGGGCCTTCATTCAGAAGATCCATCTCAGGCCTGTTTTTCTAACTCCACCAGAATGTCCGCTAGCTTTACTGAGGAGAAACCGAGTTCCCCTCACGAAATTTTAAAGAGGGTTTTTTGGACAACTGGCCTTGCCTGCAGCTGCTGCTGAACTGAACTTCCTTGCAGTTCAATCTGACTGTTGAGAAATAAATGTTTTTATTTTGAACCTTAAGACAGAGTCCATCAGGTCAGAGAGGGGCGCAATTCTCCGCACTCACGACGGTGCGGAGAATAGCGTGGCTCGTAAAATTTTACGGCCACGCTAGTCCGACGCCCTCCCGCTATTCTCCCCCCCCCCCCACGCCCGACTCCCATTACGAATCGCTGCCGCCGTTTTTTTACGGCCAGCAGCGATTCTCAGCTGTCCGATGGGCTGAAATCCAAGCCCTTTACGGCTGTTTTTACGAACGGCAAACACACCTGGTCTGGCCGTTCGTAAAAACGGCCGTAAAGTCCCGATTTTTAAAACCATGGCACCGATTGGCATGGCAGTACCACGGCCGTGCCAAGGGTGCCATGGGCCCGCGATCGGTGCCCACCGATCGCGGGCAGCGGGTCCGATGCCCGCGCACTCTTTGTCCCTCCGCCGCCCCACTGTATCACTTCGCGGGGCGCCTGAGGGGCATCCCAGCCCGCGCATGCGCGGGTTTCGCGCAAATGCGCGATGATGACATCCGCGCATGCGCGGGTTGGAGTCTTCCAATCCGCGCATGCGCGGCTGACGTCATATGACGCGTCAGCCGGCGCAGACTCTGGCAAGCGGGCTTAACGAAATTCGTTAAGCTCGCGATGCCGGAGTTTACGGCGGCGGCATGCTAGCCCCGACCGGGGACCAGAATCGGTTCCCGGTCGGGGAGGGGGGGGCTGGCGTCAAACCCGCCCGGATTTGACGCCAGCCTTACGATTTCTCCCCCTCTGGGAGAATCGCGCCCCAGGGCTATGGCGCTCCAGCTTCTTGATCAAACTGAAACTAAAAGAAAAAGAACACTCCCACAGAGTAAGGAGCTTTCCAGGGAAAAACTTGACCAATCAGGAAGATCCGTTGATAAGGCCTAGAAATATGAAACAGTTTATTGGCCCACAGCCAAGTCCAACAAGATATGTCATCATTGATGTCAGAGCAACAGCACTGCCTGCAGGCGGTTCTTTTTCACAATTAAATGTGAAGCCCATATTTTTGTCCAGGTACAAAAATTATAAAAGCCAAAACAATCGAAAATAAAGGGGATAAACAGGGTTTAAACAAGAGTATCCTTTCACTCCACCAAAGGAAAACATTTCTTCCTGTTTACTCTATTTATGCTCCCCATAATTTTATACATCTCAAACAAGTCCCCCCTCAGTCTACTCTGCTCCAAAGAAAACAACCCCAGTCTATCCAATCTCTCTTCATAACTAAAATGCACCAGCGCAGGCAACATCCTGCAGCCTTTCCAGTGCTATCACATCCCTCCTATCATGTGGATTCCAGAACTGCACACTGTGGCTTATTCAACATTTTATACAGTTCCAGCATAACCTCCCTGCTCTTAAACATTATGCCTTGGGCAAAAAAGGCCATGGGCGGGATTCCCCATTTGTCGACACTGGAATCGGGAAACACAATCAGGTGGGGAATTCAGCGTCAGTTGAAAATTGAGGTTGGCGCCAGTCACCCAATGGAATACAATGCTCTGGTGCCTCAACAATGGCGTGAATGCATTCTGTGCCGCACGTAGAATAAACGCCTTTGGCATATCATTAACAGGCTCGTCCTGTTATTATCTGGATCTCCCACGATGATCCACCTCCGACAGGAGGAATTACAGGTGGCGAGGTCCACTTGTGGTTTTATAAATCAGGAACAGTCGCACTGGCTGCTGAGGGAGAGCGGAGGTAGGTCATGTTCCTCGGGGCACGACTGTGAGCTGATGGTCCTGCCTCTGGCATGGCTGACTGGGGAGGAGGGGCATTTGCCAGGGCAGGGGGGAGTAGCGGGAGGGTAACCAGGGGAAGGGCCGTGGTGTCAGGTTGAACTCTAGGACCGGGGTGTTTAGGCATGGACCACCATTACTGCGGCACAACCCAATGACTGCCCGCCATGGCCCATGGATACATAGGGACACATCGGCCGTATGAATGTGCCCACGCCAGCCCCCATCCACAACTCCTCCCTCCACCCCAGCAGCAGCACCCCAACTCACAACCGGTGCACCCCCCCCCCCCCCCCCCCCCCCCCCCGCCGGCGGGGCATCGCACTCCCCATCCAATCCACCCAGCCAAAAGCAGCCTGCTTGATTGCTGCTCCTTCCACAAACATTCAAACCCTCCATCACTAACGAACAGTGGCAGCCATGTGTACGATGTACAAGATGCACTGCAGTAACTCACCAGGGTTCCTTAGACAGCACCCTCCAAATCCACGTCCACTATCATCTAGAAGGACAAGAGCAGTAGATACCTGGGAACCCCACCACCTTTAGGTTCCCCTCCAAGTCACTCACCACCCTGACTTGGAAATATATCGCCGTTCCTTCACTGTTGCTGGGTCAGAATCCTGAAACTCCCTCCCTAAGGTATACTTACACCTCAGGGACTGCAGTGGTTCAAGGAGGCAAGTCACCACCACTTACTGAAGGGCAACTAGGAATGGGCAATAAATGATGGCTTAACAAGAGATGCGCACATCCTGTAAATTAATTTTTAAAATAAATTCCCATGGTAGCCCTACCGGAGGGTGCCAGATGAGGGCCGTAGAGCATACTGCTGGCATGGATAGCATGAGCCACCGGTACCCACCTGCTGGCAAGGACGGTGCCGGGGCCAGAGACCCCAATGGTGCCGGGGCGCGAAGGGGCCGGGAGTGCGGTGCGGAGGTCAGATTGCTGGGTGGGGGGTGTGGGAGGTGGGGGTTTACATGAGGATGGGAGAGGAGGGATGGAGGGAGGGGACATGCAAGGGATGCAGCGCAGGCCGGGGCCACCATGTAGCCCGTTGGTCATGGTTGGGCAGGGGGTTATGCACCATGTTAAAATGTATGACTTTTACCCCCTGCAGGCAATGGATTTCGGAATCCAACCTGTAATGGTGGCCATCGCTCTAGCCGCCGCAGTCCTGGGGGATTCACTGAGGCTGTACAAGCAGGAGCTATTCAAGGAGGACCCTGCAGCAGCCTCAGAGGAACAGGAGCCAGCCGGTGAGGAGTTGGAAGAAGCCGAGGAGGAGGTAGATGGAGGCGCCTCATTCGGCCTCGTGTGTAACGGCAGCGCATGTCATTCGAGAACATTCCGAACCGGGCGTGTCATCGATAGCTCCGGTTGAGGAGGTGGACCGTACGGCATATTAATCCGGGCATCTGGAACTGGGAGGAAAATGGGGGAGGATGCCAGCTCCTGGTGGATGTCAAGGTGACAGTCGCCCTGAACGTTTTTGCCATGGGGTCCTTCCAGGCATTGAGTGGGACCTCTCTGGGGTTTTGCAGACCTCATTGCACAGGTGCATCTGTGCCATCTCGGAGGCCCTATATGCCTGGTTGGCACAATATGTCATCTTCAATGTGACCGGGCCCACCTGGATGCCCGGGCAGCAAGTTTCATAGAATCATAGAATTGACAGGGCAGAAGGAGGTCATTCGGGCCAGCGGGTCTGCACCGGCCCTTGGAAAAAGCACCCCACTTAAACCCACGCCTCCACCCTGTTCCCGTAACCCAGTAACTCCACCCAACCTTCTGGACACTAAGGGAAATTTATCATGGCCAATCCTCCTAACATGCACATCTTTGGACTGTGGGAGGGAACCTGAGCACCAGGAGGAAAACCACGCAGACACAGGGAGAACGTGCAGACTCCTCACAGACAGTGACCCCAAGCCGGGAATCGAACCTGGGACCCTGGAGCTGTGAAGCAATTGTGCTAACCAGTGCGCTATTGTGCTACCGGTTTTTGCCGCCTTCGCTGGGGTACCCCAGGTTCAGGGGGTGATTGATGAGATTCACGTCCCCCTACAAGCATCGGTGCATGATGGGGTGGTCTTCCCGAACTGAAAGTGAACCGAACATCCATGAATGTACAGCTGATGTACGATCATGAGATGCACATCATACACGTCAGCGCCCGGTACACAGGCCGTGTGCATGATACCTTCATCCTGGCACACACGACCGTTCGTGATACCTTCAAGATGCTCCCCCGAATGAAGGGTTGGCTCTTGCGCAATCATGTCTCATGATGCCTCGCCCGAGGCCACAGACCAACACCGTGACTCGCGACAACGATGCCATGACGTGGCCAGGGGCATGACTAAGTGGTGCATCAGTGTCCTGAAGATGCAGTTCAGGTCCTGGACCGTTCTGGAGGGGCCTTCCGGTATATTTCTCGGAGAGTCTTGCACGTTGTGATGGCCTTTTGCGTCCTCCACAACATCCCGTGGTAGAAGGGTGACATGATGGAGGAGGGCCTACAGAGACTCCAGGCCCCGTCTGACGAGGAGGATGCGGGGTAGAGTCGGGACATGGATCCTGAGCAGGCACAGGAGGCCGCACAACATGTACACAAGTGTTGGCGCGCAAGGGTTACTCTAATCGCCTCTTTGTTCGCAGGTTAGGGGGCCGGCCAAAGGCCTCTGGAACATCCTGTCCCACCCCCACAACCCCCCATGGCCACCCTACCTGCACCAACTCCCACCACTCCCCCGCACCTGCTACCCCCTCCGTGACGCTTTCCTGCCTCATTAAGGGGTGGGGGCCCTGGGTTGGCAGTTACAGTGAGTTTGGTCCGTGGGATGGAGGATGATGGCAACCCATTCTGCGATGAGCTCTGGTCCTCTGCTTCATTTGACAATGTCTGACTCCTGCCCACAGTAGCACTTTCCACTGTCCACCTGGGGGATCCCTGCATGTGAGCTGGCCATTCCATCATACTGTCCCACCGAACCCTTGGGGCGGCGGAGGTGAGGACCTCCTTCTCCCATCGCCCCATCTGCAGCTAGCCCACTCCATCACTCCCACCTATCTGACAGAGTACTGAGGCAGGTTGAAACGTTTGTGACAGTTTATTGTGAACAGGTGAACATGTGGGGGGTGGGTGGGGCGGGGGGGGGGAGGTGGTTACAGGTATGTGGGATGAGGTTAGTGCCAGTGGCATGGTGCTGGCTATTCACCCTGGCTGCCCTGAGGATGTCGTGCGGTTTCTTGCAACCCTGCTGGCTGGTCCTGGTGGTGGGGCCCATGACACACATAGCACTCGTAGCCTCTGCCACCTGTGCCCATCCCTGGTGTATGGCGGCGGGTGACAGCCTGCTTCTCACCTGGGGAACAGGGTGCCCCGCTTCTCCTCCACGGTGTCCATCAGGGTCTCGAGCTCCACACTTGCGAACCGCGGTGCCACTCTTCGGGTGGTCATCTACTTGGCTGGAATGAGTGTGTGTGGGGAGTGGAATGTTTATCTGTGGCTGCAGCTTGTCAGCCTCTTGAGTGCCAATCCTGACCCTGGTGAAGCAAACACCGTTTTTCATTGGAACTCTCTAGTTCCACGTGGTGCCAGTGCTAGCCCATTAACGGATCCTGAATTGCTCGGGGATGGCACTGTCTCCGTGGTAGTAGAACTCCACCGATTCAGGCCTGGCATGTCATGGCGAGTCCAGCCCCAAACGCCGCCTTAATCACTTTATCCACCTTCCCTGCTACATTAAGGGACCAGTGTACAGGTACACCTCTGATCCTTGGTGCTTCCCAGGATCCTGCCGTCAATCATGAATTTCCTTGTCTTGTTTGTCCTACCCAAGTGCATCATCTCACACTTCTGTGGACTGAATTCCATTTGCCACTGATCAGCCCATCTGACCAGCCTGTGTGTATCCTCCTATAATCTAAGTCTAACCTCCTCAATATTTACCACCCTCACCAATTTTCGTATCAACAGCGATCGTACTGATAAACCCTCCTACATTCAATAATAATCATAATAATAAATGTCTAAATCATTTATATTAATCACAAACAGCAAAGGCCCCAACACTAACCCTGCTGGACCCCACTGGACACAGGCTTCCAGTCAGAAAAACACCATACAACTGTTATCCTCTGCTTCCTGCCAGTCAGCCAATTCTAGATCCAATTTGCCAAATTTCCTTGGATCCCATGGGCTCATACTTCACTATGAGTTTCCCATGTGGGACCTTATCAAAAGTCTTGCTGAAGTTCAAGTAGACTATATCAAATGTGTTAATCTACACACCTGGTCACCTCTTCAAAAGGTTCAATCAAGTTGGTAAGTGATGGATCTCTGTGTCTATTTGGAACCCTGGATATCCGTTATCCCTTTTCAGTTCCCAAATAACAGAGGTAAAGTCTGTGCTCTTTGGCAAAGTCCACTTGAACTTCATTTGTCAGCTATGCCATTGGTAAGCTTATTTTCAATATAAAATTTAGAGAGTTCCGACTCGCCCTGCACCAAGCTAGTCAGATGAATTGTCTTTAACGAATACAGTTGTTGAGTTTTCATTCGATTACAGATCGTGGTAATTTTTCAAATCATAATACACAGGATAAAATAACTAAGTGATTTAAACAAAAGAAAGATGGTGATTAGCAAAAGCAAGAAGCAAATACATAGGTTTCAGAAAAATAGATAGAGTGATTCCGGAATTAGTTTTTCCATCCCGGCAAGTGATTCTAAAGGAGATTATTATCTTAAGGTCTGGCCTTCTTTTTACTTCTGATTGGCTTTAACTAATTTATAATTCACTCAATTCGGCCAAACTGTCTGTCTATCAATTTTAAGAAATATATGGATTTAAATATCTTGGTTCCACTTTCCCATACCATTGCTTGCCAATTTTCCAAATTAGCCACACCTGCATCTATCATTAATTAGAAAAACAGTTTTGGCCTAGAAATTATATCTCTAGACTGGCTGTTTCCATAGAAACGGGACTACTTTTACTGGACCACCATACAATGGGGCCTTTTAGCTCGTTGACAGTCTCAAGCGGCTTGCAAAATGTGAAACTTTAAGAAAGAAATTAGAGAGTGTTATCTAGATGAACCCTTCGTGGGTTCCCAGCTATTTGTTGTATTGAAGTAATGCTTAATATGATTGTAGTTAATTATTCTAATGAGTTCTCAATTAAACCTCTATCATCTCCCCTGACTCTCATGGTCATAGCTGATTAGAAAAGTCAATTTCTATCAGTCAGACATGGCCTCTCCTTAACAAAACCATGCTGACTGCTCTTTATTAATCCCTGCTTCTCCTTTATGCATGTTGATGGTCACAAATTTCCTGGAGTTCTTTTCCAGTTCAAGTTGTAAATAAGCATGCCTTAGGTCAAGCTTTGTATACATGAGGCCTCCTGCCAACTTTGCATAGAGGTCTTCTATCCGAAGGATCAAATACTTGGCCAGTTGGGCAGCTTGATTTATGGTGAGTTTATAGTTGTCGCAGATTCTGACAGAGCAGACAGGTTTTAAGACAGGGACAATAAGGGCCATCCATTCAGAGAATTGTACCGGTTTTATGATCCTTAATTCTTCAGGGCCTGTCAACTAAACATTGACTTTCTTGTGTGGAGCAGATGGGATGGACGTAGCTCTGAAGAATTTTGGTGTGGATTGATGTTTCATGTAAGTTTTGGTCTTTACCCTTCATATTCGACACTCATCTTTGTACTTGCACAGGACCGCTTGGAAAATGCCATCTGATTACCTTCTGGTAGCGGCCATGGTGTGAGTGGTCGCATATTTGGCAGCTCCTATTCATGGTGGTCTTTGTATGGCCTTTAAACCGGTTTGTCACAGGAATTTTGTAGGAAAAAGGTGCAGAAGTGAGAGCAGAAGAGAGTGACCCCTAGTTTATGGAGCTGCGGTCCAGAAGTGCCCGGGAAAAAGCGAATCAGTTGGTTGTGGCTAGTGAGGAGCAGACAACGCACACAGAGATGGCGGATGGGCAGGGTCCGGCCCTGCTGGCTCAGTGGTCAATGGACCTGTTGATAAGCTTGCTCAATGAGAGGTTCACTCAACACCAGAAGGAAAGTTTGGAGGACCTGACCTGGGCGGTGGACTCGGTCAAGGCGGTGGTTAACTGCATGGAGACAAGACTGGCAGCCCTGGGACAGGCAATCCAGAAGTTCGAGGAGTTGGCAGGGGGACAGGAGGAACAGTCCAGCTTAATGGCAGCAGAGATGGGACTGACGCGAGACCAGCACAAGTGACTGCTGGGGAAAGTGGAGGACCTCGAGAACCATTCTCGTCGGCAGAACATCCGGATTGTGGGCTTGCCGGAGGGCAGCGAAGGAACGGATGCTGGTCAGTACGCGGGAAGATGCTGGAGAAGCTGCTTGGGGAAGGTGCATGTGATCGGCCGTTGGAGGTGGATCGGCCCACAGGGCACTGATGCGCAAGCCCCGGTAGGGGGGGGGAGGCGTTGAGGGTGATGGTGGTGCGATTGCATCGGTTCCTGGATAAGGAACGTATCATGAGGTGAGCCAGACAGCTGAGGCAATGCACCTGGGAAAGCAGCGGGATTCGTCTCTATCAGGACCTGGGTGCAGAGCTCTCAAAGAGGAGGGCGAGCTTCAATAATGTCAAGTCGGAGGAGGCAGCGTACTCATGCAGGAGAATGGACTGGTAGGGAAAGGAGGACCTTGAACTTTTATTGAGGAGAACTGAAGTGCATGTATTATACTGTGAAAAACTTTGCTTTTTTGCTGTTTGGGTTTCTTTCTTTATTCCTTTTTTCGGTTCTGTTTGGGGTTTGGCCGGTTTACAGTGCTTTGTTAAGGGATGAGGGGTGCGTCTCTGTGTTCGGACCTTGGGAGGGATTGTTTGTTTTTACTTCTTGCCTTTGTTTTGGTTGATTGCACAAAGAGCGGGGGGGAGGGGAATTAGTGGGGATGCTAGACGCCATGGGCGGGGGCTGCCAGGCTAGCTGGGCAGGCTAATTCACGGAAGAAAAGTGGGGGGTGAGCTGAAGATCGAAGCGGGGGTGGGGGGGGTGAGTGGGGGGGGAGGGTGAGTTGGGGGGGGGGGTGAGTGGGGGGGGGGAGGGTGAGTGGGGGGGGAGTGGGGTGGGGGTATTTTACTGCTGATCGGGAGAGGACTTTCAAAGTGGAGGAGCAGGGTTGATGACGGTGGTTGCTCGAGTGCGGGCCTGGGGAGTTGTGGGACATGGGCCGAAGGCTGGCCTTGGAGAGGGTATGGTTGATCGGCAGGTAAGGGGGGCGGGGCGCCCTCCCGACCAGGCTGGTCATGTGCAACGGTCGGGGACTGAATGGGCCAGTCAAAAGGGCCCGTGTGTTTCCTGTTGCTCGTTTTACTGGAGTGTATTAACACGCCTCCGTTTAAAGGCCGTGTGCTTAACACTACTATGGCTCCATGTATGTGATTATGCTCAGGAGTCACCAGGTGCCGTATTTAGACACCTCACAAGTATATCAAGGTCAGGTTCAAAGTAATAAATCTGTACACCGATTAGTAAGTCCAAACGATTGATATTTATTATGACAAATATAATAAATACACATGCATACGCTAAAGAGACTAACTTACTTCTAATACTAAACAACTAAAATACTTATCTAGACAGAAACAGGCAAGGTCAGGGAGCAAGGCCTTCATCCCGTTCTTGGTCTGCAACTCTCAGGTACTTAAAGTTGTCAGGATCTAGCAAGGTCTGGATCACGTAGCGATCGTTGTATTGGCACTTACAGTTCGATGGCTGATGGCTCAACGGCTGGTGATGGAACTGGAGTCAGGATGTGATGTATCAGCAAAGCGGAGCCGGAGCAAAAGTAGCAGTCAGAGCCGGAGCCAAAGCAGACCGAACCATGTGCGGGGTCTACTTTTATAGTTCCTAGATGTCCGTGCCCCTTTGGGGCGGGCCTTTTACCTGCCATGTATCGATTGGGCCTTTCCCAATCGATATCTTCTAAACCCCCCAATCTGAGGGTCGTCCCTCGATGGGTGGGCTGTCCCTATGGTTCTTTGTGTTGGATACTGTGGTGCCGTTCTGTCTGGGCGTCTACTCAAAAGTATCTATTGATACTTAAATGTTTCTATTGTGCGGGGTCTGGATCTGGATCACCTCATTACTATGTAGATCTTGTTGCCATTTACACCTTTGGCTGAAACTCTGCACCTGGCCAAAAACTGGTTTCTGTACGTGCAGAATGCTAATTAGTCTTCTACAAACTGCCTGTCCTTGCTAAGACTGTTTTTCCCTGCAGCCTTAGCAGTTCTCCATTTGGTAGCCCAGTGTCCATCTTAGGTGGCTACATTGCACACTTGAGGCAACTTAAGGGGGACATGGCCATGTTGCAGGAGACACATTTGAAGGCAGGGGACCAGATTAGGTTAAGGAAGGGATGAGTTGGACAGGTGTTCCACTTGGGGCTAGACTTTAAAAGAGGGGGGGTGTCGATCTTGCTTAATAAGCGGGTGGCATTCGAGGTGGGGAATATAGAAGTGGATCCGGGGGGTAGATATGTAATGGTTTGTGGGAAGTTGGAGGAAATGGCCGTAGTTTGGTAAATATATATTCCCTGAACTAGGATGAGGTTGAGTTTTTTTAGACAGTTACTGGGGAAGATCCCGGGCCTAGATTCACATTGACTGATTATGGGGGGAGGTTTCAATACGGTCCTGGATCTAAGGCTGGACCGGTCGAGTTCTAGGTCTGGGAAGGTATCAGCTATGGCGAAGGAGCTCCTGGGATTCATGGAACACATGGGGGAGGTCAATCCATGGAGATTTGGGAGGCCGAGGAGTAAGGGGTTTTCGTTCTACTCCCATGTGCATAAGGTGTATTCCCGGATAGACTTTTTTGTGATGGACAAAATGCTGCTGGCTGAGTTGGTAGATGCTGAATATTCAGCAATAGTGGTGTCAGACCACGCCCCGCACTGGCTAGACCTGCAAGTGAGTAAAGGAAAGGCCCAGCGCCTGTAATGGAGATTGAATGTGGGGCTGCTAGCGGAAGAGGAGGCCTATGAGCGAGTGAGGGAGGCCATTCGGGGATATATAAGGATCAATGACACTGGTGAGGTTTTGGTGGGTTGTTTTGAGAGACAAGGAAGGTGGTTAGTAGGAGGGAATTCATCTCAATTAGGGTCCATAAGGAGAAGGTTGGATGTGCAGAGTTAGATAGATTGGTAGGCAAAATGTATAGGTGGACTGGAGGTATGCTGAGCCTCCCGATGACGGGCTTTTGAAGGAGCATCATAGGCTGCAGCTAGAATTTGGGCTCGTGTCCACAGGTAAGGCAGTGGAACAGCTGAGGAGGGTAAAGGGGGCAGTATATGAATATGGTGAAAAAGCCAGCAGGATGCTGCCGCACCAGCTGAGGAAAAAGGAGGCGGTAAGAGAAGTTGGGAAAGTGAGTTATACAGGGGGTTAAGTAGTTCTGGATCCAGCGGTGGTGAATGATATGTTTTGGGAGTTTTACTTGCATAAATTGTATAAATCCCCCAGCCGGGGAGGAGGAGATGAAGCAATTTCTGGGGGGGGGGGGGGGGGGGGGGGGGGGGGGGGGCGGCTGGAGTTCCCGAGGATAGCGAGGAGTTGTTGGAGGATTTGGGGGCCCCAATTGGGCTTGGGGAGGTTATAGACGGATTGGGGGCGATGCAATCGGACAAAGCCCTGGGACCAGACGGATACCCAGTTGAGTTCTGCAAAACGTTTTATGGGCTGTTGGGCCCGCTTCTGGGAAAGGCTTTTAATGAGTCAAAGGAGCTGGCAGTGCCTCCCGCAACGTTATCGCAGGCATCGATTTCCCTTATTTTGAAGTGGGATAAGGATCCGGAGAGCTGTGGATTGTACAGGGCAATCTCCCTGCTAAATGTGGATGCAAAATTGCTGGCAAAGATCTTGGCCACACGTATAAAGGGTTGTGTTCCGGGGGGAAATAAGGGAGGACCAGAGGAGACGACACCTGATGTCCAACATTAGGCGGCTCGTTGATGTAATAATGATGCCTGCGGAGGGGCGTGAGGTCGAGGTGGTGATGGCCATGGATGCAGAAAAGGCATTTGATTGGGTGGAGTGGAAGTATTTGTGAGATGCCCTGGGAAGGTTTGGGTTTGGGCAAGGATTTGTAGATTGGGTCCAGTTGCTATATCAAGCACCGGTGATGAATGTAAGGACAAACCGGGTTTGATCAGAATATTTTAGTCTCTGTCGGGAGACGAGATGGGGGTTGTCCATTCTTTCCACTACTGTTGTTCCTGGCCATAGAGCCTTTGGCAATGGCGCTGAGAGCATCGAACATTTGGTGGGGGTTAGTGAGAGGAAGGGTGGAGCATAAGGTCTCGCTCTATGTGGACGAGTTGCTCCTTTATATATCAGACCCATAGGGGGGATTGCAAGAATTACTGGGATACTAGAGGAATTTGGTCGGTTCTCAGGTTACAAACTGAACATGGGTTTTTTGTGATCTAGGCAAGGGGGCAGGAGAAGAGACTGAGGGAGATGGCGTTCAAAGTGGTGGGAGGGAGTTTTAGGTACCTGGGGATTGCAAAGGACTGGGGGCTGCTTCATAAACTCAATTTGGGCAGGTTGATTGAGCAATTGAAAGGGGACTCTGTCGGTGGGACATGCTCCTGCTGTCATTGGCAGGGAAAGTACAGACTGTGAAAATGACAATCCTCCCGAGATTGCTGTTCGTGTTTCAGTCTCTTCCAATCTTCACCCCTAAGGCATTTTTTAGGAAGATAAATGCAGCGATCTTGGGTTTTATATGGTCCGGGAAAGCCCTGAGGGTGAAGAAGGTCCTTCTTGAGTGGCGGCATGGGGAGAGGGACCTGGCCCTTCCGAACTTTATTAATTACTACTGGGCGGCTAATATATCGATGGTTAGGAAATGGGTAGTGGGAGAGGGGACAGTGTGGGAGCGTGTGGAGGCGGCATCTTGCAAGGGCACAAGTCTGAAGGCTTTGTTAACAGCACCTCTGCCAATCTCGCCAGCTCGGTACTCCACAAGCAAAGTGGTAGTGGCAGCCCTAAGAGGTTTGGGGATCTCTTCATTGAGGAGGGTTTTCCAAGGCTGGAGGAGCTAGAGGAGGAGTTTGACTAGCCAGGGGGGAATGGGGGAATCTAATGCAAGGGTAGTTAGGGTCTAGGGCTGGGGGGAGTTGGGTATTTTATTGTGGGGTTTTTGTGTGTGTTGGATCTCTGTTGATTAACATGTTAAAATTATAAATGTCTCAAAAAATATTTTCTAAAAAAAAAGAAAACGTCATCTGGTAACTTGAAAATTTCTAGCCAGTTTAGCTTTATCTGACTTAGCTAATCGCACCACGTGTAGCTCGGCCCTTGTCCTTCCACAATGATCATGACTAATTGAACCAACTGTTGTTGACACAACACAGATATCATCATGGCACCTAAAATGTTTGCGTTTCCCCTGCATAGGTTGCCAACTTTGCAGTCATGGACTCAGAGGTTGGACCCCCACTCGCAAGTGCTTGTCGGTCTGTTCGCCCCCCCACTGTGGCCGATGGCCCTACGTCAACCACCATGCTCACCACAGAATTCCCAGCCTCTGACCTGCTCTGATAGTCACAGGATTTATATGAGTGGTCCTTCAAGTAAGTTTCTGGTCAATGGAGAGAGGGCATCTTTTCAAAGGCTTGGACTAAAAAATATTAGGGCAGCATGGTGGCGCAGTGGTTAGCACTGCCTAAGGCGGCGAGGTCCCAGGTTCCATCCCAGCTCTCGTTCACTGTCTGTGTTTTCAAATTCTCCCCGCGTTTGCATGGGTTTCGCCCCCACAACTCAAAGATGTGCAGGGTAGGTTGATTGGCCATGCTAAATTGCCCCTTAATTGGGAAAAATGAATTGGGTACTCTAAATTTATGAAACAAAAACAAAATAAATGTCTACCATTGCGGAGAGGTGGGGGTGGGGGGGGGGGGGGGCGGGCGGGGGGGTGCCTCAGAGTCACTCTGGAGTGCTGGATCATTTATGTACCACAGGATAATTTCTTTAGGCAGCTACCATTCTGCCAGTGCTGTGAGGGGCCTGAAGGCTACTAGAATATTCTAGTTGGCCTCTGCTCAATGGCTTTAATTGATCTTAATTGATCACCTTAATTATTGACCTGCCTCTTGCGGATAGGTAACAATTCTGCTCTGATCCAGCCTTGTCAAAAATTGCTAAGGGGTGGGATAGTACGGGTAAACAGGTATATCAGCTAGAGGCTTGTGATTTCGTACCCACCTGCCCCAGTTCCCACCCCAATTTGGGCTAAACTCTATATTGCTCCCGGTTTATCTAATATCCTACTGAATTTAACTGCAGGGCTCCGTTAACTCAGCTATTCAAAGGGCTTCTTAGACAAGATGTTTGCATCCCGGGGGTTGAAATCTATTCGAGCAGCTAAGTGAATTAAGGGAGCATAAATGAGGTTTTGGGCATCACAAGAGGGGTTCTGGATTGTTGGGGATGTGGCACTTTTGCAAGGGTTGCTTTGCATCACAGAGATGTCTGAATGTAACGGTGCAGGTTCCCCATGATGGTCAACGGGAAGCAATCACAGAGAATGAGTCAGATTGTCATCTGGGGAACTGAGCATGAGGAAAGAGGCCTGATGTTGGTCAAGGTCCAAAATAGATCTTGGGGATTTCTTCACTATGTTTTCTTGTTGAGCCTTGAGAAAACACTGCTACTCCTCCTGGCCCACAAGCAATGTAAAGGCAGCCTTCAAACCATCAAATTTCCTGAGACCTAATGAATCTATCTAAGATAAAAAATAGAATTACTGCTAAATTAACAGCACACATCTTAACACACTTCTCATGCTCAAGTTGTTATTTGCTCCTTTGACAATATTCCACCTATTCAATTGCAGAGCTCATCCTTTTTTGGGTAATTAAGCCCTTTGCAGTCCCGATTGCATATCGGTATGAACAACAGGATGGTCAAAAATAAAGGATGGCACAGTGGTTAGCACTGCTGCCTCACAGTGTTAGGGACCTGGGTTCGATTCCAACCTTGGGTGACTGTCTATGGGGAGTTTGAATGTTTTCCCCATGTCTGCATTGGTTTCCTCCGGGTGCTCCGGTTTTCTCCGTCAGTCCAAAGATGTGCAGGTTAGCTGGGGATTGGCCATGCTAAATTTCCCGTTAGTGTCCAACGGTTGGGGTTACGGGAGAGTGGGCCTAGGTAGTGTGCTCTTTCAGAGGGTTAGTGCAGACTTGATGGGCCAAATGGACTTCTTCTGCACTAAAGGAATTCTATTCTATTCTGGATACAGTAAAAACTTTCTCGTGCACAGGGCTGGGGAAATGTGCAAGGGACTGCCACAGAGCCTTTGAAGTTAATTGAGGTGTTCAAAAGTGAACTAAACACATAATTTCAATGAGGTAAGCATTTAGAAAAGAATTGCTTGTGAATGAATTAAAACAAAATGAGTCGACATCCACATAACAATTTTGTAAAGTTAGCAGTTAAAAGCCATTGATGACTAAAATTACTTTGCAACCACCCTATTTTTTAGCATTGGAAAATTGGAAAGTTCACTGAAGGATATTCAATGATTCCCAGCATTGGAAATGTCAAAGGTGTAGTGAATGATATTTTGAGGTTAGGCGAAGGCACATTCATGGGCCAGAGTAAACAAAGTTTGACTCTACAGCTGATAGATGTTGTGTCTGACCTATGCCTTCCGGAAATAGAAAAATATTCCATTTACAGCATTCTCTGTGAGAAATATGAAAACTCACCAAAATCAAAGAACAAAATGATCAAATGGCACAAATCCAAGCATGAGGAGCTTGACATTTCTGTTCAGTACTGTCAGCATTATTTTTATCAAACTCGCAGTTCTTATGCTTTTTACAAAGCCAATTATCTTTATGCATCAACAGTCCCACCAAAAGGGTATAAAAACGGTTTTTCGCACCACATTTCACACCCTGTCAATTGGTTGGATTGGAGTAAACAATTACTTTGACATATAATCCCATTCATTTATCATTGCTGAGGCAAAATGTTGAAAATCCTCATCTAACACTATTGTGACAGCATCATTACAACAGGAATTCCCGAGGTTTTTTAAAAATGTACACCTATCACCTGCAATTGGTAACTGAGGATGCTTAATAAATTCAGCCTTTTAAGTATCACAAGCATTTTCACACATATTCTACAGGTCAAATTAAAAGAAAATAAAGGGTTCTGGGTTCTACTGGGCTCCCTGATGGCTCGGGAGATAAATGCATTGTGAAGGCTTTTGACAAAGTCCCACAGAGGAGTAAAAATGAAAGCACATGGGATTCGGGGTAGTGTATTGCGCTGGATAGAAAACTGGTTGGCAGACAGAAAAAAAAAGAAGAATTAACAGGTCTTTTTGCAAATGGTAGGAATGCCTCGTGCGGTATTACAGGAATCGGTGCTGGGACTCCAGCGATTCACAACATACGTTTAAGAGTTAGATGAGGGAACAAGATGAAATATCTCCAAATTAGCAGATGATACAAAGCTGGGTGGGTGAGCTGTGAGGAGGATGCAGAGATGCTTCAGTGTGATATAGACGAGTTGAGTGAGTGGCCAAATCCAATGCAATATAATTTGGATAAATGTGCGGTTATCCTCATCTCTTCTGGAGATCTTTCCTCCACAGCGTCCAACCTCATAATCTCCCAACCCCGGACAGCCCGCTCCTATCTCCAGCCCAAAATCCACAAATAGGACTGTCCTGGTAGGCCCATCGTGTTCCTGCCCCACCGAACTCATTTCTTCTTATCTTGACTCCATACTCTCTCCTCTTGTCCAGTCTCTTCCAATCTACATTCACAATTCCTCCGATGCGCTACAGCATATCAACAACTTCTAGTTCCCCAGTTGCAACCGCCTCCTCTTTAGAGGAACAGGCCCTTCGGCCCACTAAGCCTATATCATGACCGGTACAGGCTTGGCGGGCCAAAGGGCCTTTTCCTGTGTTGTTTTGTTCTTCGTTATTTGGATGTCCAATTTCTCTATACCTCCATTCCCCACCAGGATGGCCTGAGGGCTCTCCGCTTCTTTCTCGAACAGTGACCCGAACAATCCCCATCCACCAACATTCTCCTCTGTCTGGCTGAACTTGTCCTCTCACTGAACAATTTCTCTTGTCTCATTTCCTCCAAACCAAAGGTGTGGCTAAAATCATTTTAAATCATTGAGCTGAGAGAGAGATCTGCTTCATGCTGCCTTCTAGGTCTAAGCCACAAAAGTGAAACTACTTTACAAAATGGAGCTTGTCTGTATACTCCAGAACATTCTGAAGTTCTTGACCAATCACCACTGAAAAAATGAAACAGTCCTGTTACGGCACATTGGGCATGTGCGTGACCAGTTCCAGCCCCACGGATCCTGGAATTAACCAATAATTCATGTATTTTCCTGAGATCTTTAACCCTTGACTACTCCAATGAGTTACAGGCACCAGATTTATAAGTAAAACATTAACAAACAGTTTATTTGTAACAAGAGTAAAAGATGAACATATAATGGAAATAACGGAACAATGATCTACTGGTCTACCTATTCCCAAAGCCCGGGCGCACACAGGATAGACACGCAGTAAAAGGGAGGGGGGTGGGGGGGTGGGGGGGGGGGGGTGGGAGAAGGGTTAGACAATAACAGGGATTAAGAAGTATGAGATATTTGAGGATCTTTGCTGCTGGGGTTGATGACCTTGTCTGCAGTGACCCTTCAGAAGGCGAGGTGTTGATCTGTCGGTTGGTTTGGATCTTCAAGCAGGACCACTCAGGCTGGACTCTCAGGCTGTGGGATTCCCTCTGGGGACAGTCTCTAACTTGTGTTGGGTTGAGCCTTACCCATGGAAGAGGCACTTCAGGACTGCTCAATTGCTGATATGAGGTCTGCTTCAACAGACTCACCAACAGATTGTCTCAGTTAAACAGAGTATCAGAGCAGCAGTTTTCGCCAAGGCCTCCAAGTGGTCTGGTACATTTAATAAGAGAGAAACCGGAAAGTTACACTTCCCGAGCTCTGCCTTAAAGCTTTGAATTCTCACTAACTGTTCCGTGTACCTGAATGGAGTTCCAGTTAAGAATTGAGAGAGAATTCTTCTTTTCTTGGAGAGAGATAAGGTAGATAGTCAACATCTTTTCCGAAAGGTAAGGGAATCTAAAACTAAAGGGCATAGGTTTAAGGTGAGAGGGGAGAGATACAAAAGGATCCAGAGGGGCACTTTTTTCACACAGAGCATCTGGACAAGCTGCCAGAGGCAGAAGTAGAGGTGCGTACAATTTTGTCTTTTAAAAGACATTTCAACAGCTATATGGGAAAGCTGAATATAGAGGGTTATGGGCCAAATGCGGGAAATTGGGACTAGCTTAGTGGTAAAAACTGGGCGGCATGGACAAGTTGGCCAAAGGGCCTGTTTTCATGCTGTAAACATTGTCATGTGAAAAATGAAATGAAATGAAAATCACTTATTGTCACGAGTAGGCTTCAATGAAGTTACTGTGAAAAGCCCCTAGTCGCCACATTCCGGTACCTGTCCGGGGAGGCTAGTACGGGTATTGAACCATGCTGCTGGCCTGCTTGGTCTGCTTTAAAAGCCAGCGATTTAGCCCAGTGAGCTACCCAGCCCCTGTGAGAGTACCTTTAAGAAATGGATATTTATCAAATAGCTGTAGTGAATATACCTTAAAGAAATGGGTGTTTATCAAATAGCTGCAGTGATGTCAGTGTGTGGGTGGAGCAGAGCTGTTAAAAAGGGAAGTGTCACAACGCTGGTGTGTGTCTGTGTGTTTTAGCTTCATTTTCAGAGTGGAGAGCTGCAGGGAAAGCAAGCAGACGTGTATGGATATCTCTATAAGCTAAAGAATGTTCATTTGGGTGATTTCAAAGTAATCCCTGTTTCTGTAGAGAATTTAAACCTGCTGTCTATCTGTAAAAAGTGTATTTTGAACTTATGGATGTTGTTAAAAAGTTATGAAGGGTTACTTATAGAATATTGTATCTGTGGGGATTATTGGTGCTGATAGTTGTTAAGATGTTTACTGTATATTTAGAAAGTGTTAATTGGATTCATAAATAAACATGGTTTTATTTTAGAAGTACTTTAGATCTCTGTTGCATCACACCTGTAAAGTAGGCCCTTGTGCTCCCCATAACCACAATCCATTAAAGGTTGTGGGTCAGGTGAACTCCATGATATACTTTGGAGTTTTCTAAACCCTGGGTCATAACGACATCTATGACTCTATAGCTCTGGAAATGTGTCTTCTTTTAAGCCTGCCAGACTCAGAACTTCCTCTTTGTCTATGTTCATCACTTTAATTTTATTATAGTCCTTCTCTTTGATTTCGATACCCACATTGTCCCTCTCACAAGCGAACACTGACACAAAGTATTCATTTAGAACCGTACCTACATCCTTACTCTTTCCCTAGTTATCCTTTTACCCATAATGTACTTGTAAAACAATTTAGGATTTTCTTTTATCTTCTCTGTCAATATTCCTTTGTGTCCTCTTTTCACTCTGCTAATGTCCTTTTAAAGATTCCTGTTGAACATTCTATGCACCACTCAGGCTTCTGCTGTTTTTAACCCTTGATATCTGTCATAAGCCTCCCTTTTTCTTCTTCTCCAGTGTTGAATATATCTTGCTTTCCAGGGTTCACTGAATTTGTTGTCTCGCCCTGTTTTTTGATTGGAGCATGTGGCCCTGCACTCACCCTATTTCCTTCTCCTCCTCATTACTCTGTGAAATCCGGCCCATTGTCTTTTTAAAGTGCTTTGACAACTTAAACCAAGAGAATCTGTGGTTGTTTCTAGCCAAGTTCTAACCAATTGCATAATGGAATCATGGGCAAATGCAACTGACCAATCTTTATCTTAAACAGTGCAACACAGTTATGTTTCAGCACCCATTGATTCTGCATAGACATGCTTGAGGATGTAACCATAAACCAAAGAAATAGATTTTATATCCAGGTTCAAATAGACAGCAAGCTGTTCAAGATCAGAAAATTCCAAACAAGGATCAAATGTAGGGGAAAACTTATCTGAACTCCCAACTTTCAGACAACTGCACATTTCTCACCTACAAACAGCAAAATCTCCAGGACATAACAAACCTCTTGAGATTCACTGTAAAATAACAGTGCAGTAATCAACTACATATACATGCAAATCACATGTTTGACTCGTTTCACATCTGACACCAGTGACTGTTATAGTCATCAGCAATTGATAAGATTACAAGCTTCTGGAGAAAACTTGAATCATAGAAATACTGCAATATTGAAACACTAGAGGTGTAGTTACTTAGCCTACATCAAAATCAACTGAGGGCAGAAATACCTGCAACATTCTCCAATTAAGTCAAAAAATGTTACCAATATACTAGATGCACCTCAAATTCTTGCCACCAATATGGTTCAATAATCTCAGCACACAAAACCCAAATTAAACAGCCTAAATTTAGATAGACAAAGTTTGCAATACTATGTACAATAAGAAATTATGCAAAGCATTTTCATGACCAACATGATATTTTACTGAAATCTTAATGGTATTGAATTTTGATCATTTATTTACTTCTGATGGACATGCATAGAAATTATATATGCATAGAAATTATACAGATTTTTGTGTGGCATTAGCTCTTCACTCATTACTCACATGTCATTGTGGAGGAGATATAAAGCAAGCAACTGGCCATAAACTTGTGGTGTTGTTATTCCAACAGGTGCCTGCAAATTAAACATAAAATGTATGTTAACACCACTCAAAATAAAACAAAATCACATCTAGTAAGGAGTCCCTAATGTTGACATGAATCTCACCAAGAGTGAATCATCAGCTCCGGGATGCTGCAGATTCTGTAGCGCAAATTCCTCAAGCTTCGCAAATTCCTTGAAGTTGATTTCTCCAAGAATGCAATTAGCCAGTACTTTACAAGTATTCAAAGCAAAAAGATTTTCCTTCTTGCATGCGTTCTGTCACAGATTTACCTCAACATGTCTGCTTCCAGTCCACCTCGGCCAAATCATATCTGATCTTATTAAAATCGGTCTTCCCCCAGTTTAGAACTTTGATCTCAAGTCTATCATTGCACTTTTCCATAACAATCTTGAAACTATTGGAGTTACGGTCACTGCCTGCAAAATGTTCACCCATTGATACTTCAACCACCTGCCCAGTTTTGTTCCCAGATATCTAAAGCCCTCCATCCTGCACCATTTCTCCAGCCACGCATTAATCTGAACTAACCTCCTGTTTCTACACTTGCTAACATGTGGAACCAAAATGAATCCAGAGATTACTACCATCTGGATCCTGTTTCCTAATCTACTTCCTAGCTCCTTAACTTCTGCTTTCAGGACCTCATCCCTTTTTCTGACTATATCATTGGTACCAATATGTACCACAATATCTATCTGTTTGCCCTCCCCCTTCAGTATGCCCTGCAGCCGTTCAGTGACATCCTTGGCACCAGGGAGGCAATATACAGTGGCATAGTGGTAGCACTGCTGCCTCACAGCTTCAGGGAGCCAGGTTCAATCCTGGCCTCGGGTGACTGTCTGTGTGCAGTTTGCACTTTCTCCTCGTGTCTGTGTGGGTTTCCTCCGGGTCCTCCAGTTTCCTCCCAAAGGTGTGCAGGTTAGGTGGATTGCCCATGCTAATTTGCCCTTAAGTGTCCAAAAGGGATATGAGGGGTTACTGGGTTACAGGGATAGGGTGGTGGTGTGGGCTTAAGTAGGGAGTTCTTTCCAAGGGCCAGTGCAGACTCAATGGGCCGAATGGCTTCTTTCTGCATTGTAAATTCTATGATTTTAAGATATCACCCTGGAGTCTCATTTACACCGATAGAAACACCTGTGTATTCCCATTACGATTGAATCCCCTATCACTATAGCCCTGACATTCTTCCTCTCCGCTCCCCCACCCCCCGCCACTTGTGCAGCAGACCAACCCATGGTGCCATGAAGTTGGCTCCTCAAAAGTATCAAAAACTGCATATCTGTAAGAAAGGGAGATGGCCACAGAGGACTCGTAAACGATCTGCTTTCCTCTACTCTGCCTGGTGGTCACCCATGCCCTCTCTGCCTGTTTAATCCTCACCTGTGGTGTGACTACCTCACTGAACGTGCTGTCCATGACCTGCTCAGCATCGCGAATGATCCACAGCGAATCCACCCTCAGCTCCAGCTCTGAAATGTGGTTAGCCAGTATCTGAAGTTGTACACACTTCCTGCACACGTGGTCACCAGAGACAACTGAAGCTTCCATCATTTGCCTCATAGCACAGGAGAAGCATATCACGGGTGCAAGCTCTCCTGCCATGACTACCTTTAAGTCCCTTATTACTCCCTTTTGACAAAAGATTAAGCTGTGTAAGAATACTATTTATTTACCTCCTTTAGGCTAACTTTACTTCTCTTACCCTACTTTGTTTACTTATATTACTTTATGATAATGACCCTAACTTACTCTTATTTGTGCTGTTTCTCAGTTATTCCCTCCTCTAAAGACAAAGAAAACACTTTTTATAGTCACGACTGTTTCACTGTGATACTGACTGTGAAGTCAATGAGAACAGGAATCCGACCTTGGTGTTTATGAAACTCAGCTGTCCTCCGCTCCTGCCCAGACTGAACTCCACACTCAGTCTTTTCAATATCACCTTCTCCCAGTTTCACCCACCTTCCTGTGTTCACCCAACTCCAAAAGCACACTCACTCAACCAAAGCAGGCAGTCACACTGCAGTCAGTGGAGGAGGGTTTACCAGGAGCAGCACCATGGATACCGAAAAATGAGGTTTAAACCTGGTGAAGATACATAGAACATAGAACGATACAGCGCAGTACAGGCCCTTCGGCCCTCGATGTTGCACCGACATGGAAAAAAACTAAAGGCCATCTAACCTACACTATGCCCTTATCATCCATATGCTCATCCAATAAACTTTTAAATGCCCTCAATGTTGGCGAGTTCACTACTGTTGCAGGTAGGGCATTCCACGGCCTCACCACTCTTTGCGTAAAAAACCCACCTCTGACCTCTGTCCTATATCTATTACTCCTCAATTTAAGGCTATGTCCCCTCGTGCTAGCCACCTCCATCCGCGGGAGAAGGCTCTCGCTGTCCACCCTATCTAACCCTCTGATCATTTTGTATGCCTCTATTAAGTCACCTCCTAACCTTCTTCTCTCTAACGAAAACAACCTCAAGTCCATCAGCCTTTCCTCATAAGATTTTCCCTCCATACCAGGCAACATCCTGGTAAATCTCCTCTGCACCCGTTCCAAAGCTTCCACGTCCTTCCTATAATGAGGCGACCAGAACTGTACGCAATACTCCAAATGCGGCCGTACTAGAGTTTTGTACAACTGCAACATGACCTCATGGCTCCGGAACTCAATCCCTCTACCAATAAAGGCCAACACACCATAGGCCTTCTTCACAACCCTATCAACCTGGGTGGCAACTTTCAGGGATCTATGTACATGGACACCGAGATCCCTCTGCTCATCCACACTACCAAGAATTTTACCATTAGCCAAATATTCCGCATTCCTGTTATTCTTTCCAAAGTGAATCACCTCACACTTCTCCACATTAAACTCAATTTGCCACCTCTCAGCCCAGCTCTGCAGCTTATCTATGTCCCTCTGTAAGCTGCAACATCCTTCCGCACTGTCTACAACTCCACCGACTTTAGTGTCGTCTGCAAATTTACTCACCCATCCATCTGCGCCCTCCTTTAGGTCATTTATAAAAATGACAAACAGCAACGGCCCCAGAACAGATCCTTGTGGTACGCCACTCGTAACTGAACTCCATTCTGAACATTTCCCATCAACTACCACTCTCTGTCTTCTTTCAACTAGCCAATTTCTGATCCACATCTCTAAATCACCCTCAATCCCCAGCCTCCGTATTTTCTGCAATAGCCGACCGTGGGGAACCTTATCAAACGCTTTACTGAAATCCATATACACCACATCAACTGCTCTACCCTCGTCTACCTGTTCAGTCACCTTCTCAAAGAACTCGATAAGGTTTGTGAGGCATGACCTACCCTTCACAAAACCATGCTGACTATCCCTAATCATATTATTCCTATCTAGATGATTATAAATCGTATCTTTTATAATCCTCTCCAAGACTTTACCCACCACAGACGTTAGGCTCACCGGCCTATAGTTACCGGGGTTATCTCTACTCCCCTTCTTGAACAAAGGGACCACATTTGCTATCCTCCAGTCCTCTGGCACTATTCCTGTAGTCAATGATGACATAAAAATCAAAGCCAAAGGCTCAGCAATCTCTTCCCTGGCTCTCCAGAGAATCCTAGGATAAATCCCATCAGGCCCCGGGGACTTATCTATTTTCACCTTGTCCAGAATTGCCAACACTTCTTCCCTACGCACCTCAATGCCATCTATTCTAATAGACTAGGTCTCAGCATTCTCCTCCACGATATTATCTTTTTCTTGAGTGAATACTGACGAAAAGTATTCATTTAGTATCTCGCTTATCTCCTCAGCCTCCACACACAACTTCCCACCACTGTCCTTGACTGGCCCTACTCTTGCCCTAGTCATTCTTTTATTCCTGATATACCTATAGAAAGCTTTTGGGTTTTCCTTGATCCTACCTGCCAAAGACTTCTCATGTCCCCTTCTTGCTCGTCTCAGCTCTCTCTTTAGATCCTTCCTCGCTTCCTTGTAACTATCAAGCGCCACAACTGAAACTTCACGCCTCATCTTCACATAGGCCTCCTTCTTCCTCTTAACAAGAGATTCCACTTCTTTGGTAAACCACGGTTCCCTCGCTCGACCCCTTCCTCCCTGCCTGACTGGTACGTACTTATCAAGAACATGCAATAGCTGTTCCTTGAACAAGCTCCACATATCCAGTGTGCCCAACCCTTGCAGCCTACTTCTCCAACCTACACATCCTAAGTCATGTCTAATGGCATCATAATTGCCCTTCCCCCAGCTATAACTCTTGCCCTGCGGGGTATACTTATCCCTTTCCATCACTAACGTAAAGGTCACCGAATTGTGGTCACTGTTTCCAAAGTGCTCACCTACCTCCAGATCTAACACCTGGCCTGGTTCATTACCCAAAACCAAATCCAATGTGGCCTCGCCTCTTGTTGGCCTGTCAACATATTGTGTCAGGAAACCCTCCTGCACACATTGTACAAAGAACGACCCATCTAATGTACTCGAACTATATTTTTTCCAGTCAATATTTGGAAAGTTAAAGTCTCCCATAACAACTACCCTGTTACTTTCGCTCTTTTCCAGAATCATCTTCGCCATCCTTTCCTCTACATCCCTAGAACTATTAGGTGGCCTATAGAAAACTCCCAACAGGGTGACCTCTCCTTTCCTGTTTCTAACCTCAGTCCATACTACCTCGGAAGAAAAGTCCCCATCTAGCATCCTTTCCGCCACCGTAATACTGTCCTTGACTAGCAGCACCACACCTCCCCCTCTTTTGCCCCCTTCTCTGAGTTTACTAAAACACCTAAACCCCGGAACCTGCAACAACCATTCCTGTCCCTGCTCTTTCCATGTCTCTGAAATGGCCACAACATCGAAGTCCCAGGTACCAACCCATGCTGCCAGTTCCCCTACCTTATTTCGTATACTCCTGGCATTGAAGTAGACACACTTCAAACCACCTACCTGAACACTGGCACCCTCCTGCGAAGTCAAATCTGTGCTCCTGACCTCTATACTCTCAATCTCCCGTACCCCAAAACTACAATCCAGGTTCCCATGCCCCTGCTGAATTAGTTTAAACCCCCCCAAAGAGCACTAACAAATCCCCCCAGGATATTGGTGCCCCTCAGGTTCAGATGTAGACCACCCTGTCTATAGAGGTCCCACCTTCCCCAGAAAGAGCCCCAGTTATCCAGAAATCTGAATCCCTCCCGCCTGCACCATCCCTGTAGCCACGTGTTTAATTGCTCTCTCTCCCTATTCCTCATCTCACTATCACGTGGCACGGGCAACAACCCAGAGATAACAACTCTGTTTGTTCTCGCTCTGAGCTTCCATCCTAGCTCCCTAAAGGCCTGCCTGACATCCTTGTCCCCTTTCCTACCTATGTTGTTAGTGCCAATGTGGACTACGACTTGGGGCTGCTCTCCCGCCCCCTTAAGGACCCGGAAAACACGATCCGAGACATCACGTACCCTTGCACCTGGGAGGCAACATACCAAACGTGAGTCTCTCTCGCTCCCACAAAATCTCCTATCTGTGCCCCTGACTATTGAGTCCCCAATTACTAATGTTCTACTCCTTTCCCCCCTTCCCTTCTGAGCAACAGGGACAGACTCCGTGCCAGAGGCCCGTACCCCATGGCTTACCCCTGGTAAGTCTCCCCCCCCCACACAAGTATCCAAAACGGATACATCACAGGACTACTTACATGTCAAACATAGAAGCAGCAAGTGATAGGCATCTAAGCAATTCCATAACCAATGGCTCAGATCTAAGCTCTGCAGTTCTACCACATCCAACTGTGAATGGTAGCGGACAATTCAACAATTCACTGGTGAAGGATGCTCCAGAAATATCCCCAATCTCAATGACGGAGGAGCCCAGCACATCTGCTCGAAAGTAAGGGCTGAAGCATTCACAACAATCTTCAGCCAGAAGTACCGAGTAGACAATCTATCTCGGCCTCCTCCAGAGGTCCCTAAAATCACAGATGTCAGTCTTCAGCCAATTCAATTCACTCCACGTAATACCAAGGAATGGCTGAAGGCGCTGGATACTGCAAAGGCTATGAATCCTGACAAAATTCCAGTAACAGTCCTGAAGACTTGTGTTCCAGAACTTGCCGTATCCCTGGCCAAGCTGTTCCACTATTAATACTACACTGGTATCGACCTGGCAATGTGGAAAATTATACACAAGAAAGAGGACAAATCAAACCCAGCCAATTACCACCAAATCAGTAAACTCTACATCATCAGGAAAGTAATGGAAGGAGTCATCAACAGTGCTATCAAGCATCAATAAGTCAGCAACAACCTGTTGTCTCTCTTTGTTCCTGCTCTTTACTCTCTCATCTCTCTGTGTTCCCGCTCTTTACTCTGTCGTCACTCTGTGTCCCTGCTCTTTACTCTCTCATCTCTCTGTGTTCCTGCTCTTTACTCTCTCATCACTCTGTTCCTGCTCTTTACTCTGTCGTCACTATGTGTCCCTGCTCTTTACTCTCATCTCTCTGTTTTCCTGCTCTTTACTCTGTCGTCACTCTATGCTCCTGCTCTTTACTCTGTCGTCACTCTGTGTCCCTGCTCTTTACTCTCTCATCGCTCTGTTCCTGCTCTTTACTCTGTTGTCACTCTGTTCCTGCTCTTTACTCTCTCATCTCTCTGTGTTCCTGCTCTTTACTCTGTCGTCACTCTGTGTCCCTGTTCTTTACTCTGTTGTCACTCTGTGTTCCTGCTCTTTACTCTGTCGTCACTCTGTGTTCCTGCTGTTTACTCTGTCGTCACTCTTGTGTTCCTGCTCTTTACTCTGTCGTCACTTTGTGTTTCTATTCTTTACTCTGTCACCAATCTGTGTTCCAGTTCTTTACTCTGTCATCGCTCTGTGTTCCTGCTCTTTACTCTGTCATCTCGCTATGTTCCCGCTCTTTACTCTGTCGTCTCTGTGTTCCCACTCTTTATTCTTGTCATCTCTCTGTGTCCCTGCTCTTTACTCTGTCGTCACTCTGTGTTCCTGCTCTTTCCCGTGACATCACTCTGTGTTCCCGCTCTTTCCTCTGTCATTTCTCCATGTGTTCCTGCTCTTTACTCTGTCACCAATCTGTGTTCCAGTTCTTTACGCCATCATCTCTCTGTGTTCTCACTCTGCTGTCTCGCTGTGTTCCTGCTCTTTACTCTGTCGTCACTCTGTGTTCCTGCTCTTTCCCGTGACATCACTCTGTGTTCCCGCTCGTTTCTCTATCTCCGCATTGTCTTTCCACTCTTTACCCTGACATCAGTTTTTATTGCTACTCTTTACAGGTAGGCAAAGAAATGCAATTCCCTATTTGTTTATGGTCCACAAAAGGGTATAGTGATTGAATGTTTTGATTGATTGGTATTTATTGTCACATGTACCGAAGTACAGTGAAAAGTATTTTTCTGTGGCAAAGGGAACGTACGCAGTACGTACATAGTAGACAAAAGAATAATCAACAGATTACATTGACAGTGGTGCATCGACAAATAGTGATTGGTTACAGTGCATAACAAGGCCAAACAAGAGCAGCATAGGGCATCATGAATAGTGCTCTTACAGGGAACAGATCAGTCCGAGGCGGAGTCGTTGAGGAATCTAGTAACTGTGGGGAAGAAGCTGTTCCTATGTCTGTATGTGCGGGTCTTCAAACTTCAGATCTTCTGCCTGATGGAAAGGTCTGGAAGAGGGCAAAGCCTGGGTGTGAGGGGTCTCTGACAATGCTGTCTGCCTTTCTGAGACAGCGGGAGGTGTACACAGAATCAATGGGAGGATGGCAAGCTTGAGTATTGCGTTGGGCTGAGTTCACCACACTGTTGTTTCTTGCGATCTTAGGCCGAGCATTTACCATACCAAGTTGTAATGCAGCCAGATAGGATGCTCTCTATGGCACATCTTTAGACGTTTTTGAGTGTCGATGCAGACATGCCAAATTTCTTTAGCTTCCGTAGGAAGTAGAGACGTTGTTGAGCTTTCTTGACTGTTGCATCAACGGGAGTGGACCAGGATAGACTGTTGGTTATGTTGACCTCCAGGAACTTAAAGATATCGACCATCTCCACTTCGGAGCCATTGATGCAGATGGGAGTGTGTGTTGTGCTACGGTTCCTGAAGTTGATGATCAGTTCCTTGGGCTTTCCAGCATTTGGAGAGAGGTTGTTTTCGGTACACATGCAAACAAGTGATCCACCTCCCTTCTGTAGTCTGATTCATCATTGTTTGAGATACGACCCACCACAGTTGTATCTCGTCCCACAGTCATGTGTGTACAGGGAGTACAGTAGAGGACTGAGCACACGTCCTTGCGGGGCCCCGGTGTTGAGGGCTATTGTGGAGGAGGTGTTGTTACCTATCCTGGCAGATTGTGGTCTGTTGGTGAGGAGGTCAAGGATCCAGCTGCGCAGGGAGGGGTCAAGTCCAAGGTTGCAGAGTTTGGTTATTAGTCTTGTTGGGATAATGGTGTTGAAGGTGGAACTGTAGTCCTTGAACAACAGTCTGACGTAGGTGTCCTTCTTTTCGAGATGTTCGAGAGTTGATTGTAGAGCCAGAGAGATGGCATCTGCTGTGGACCGGTCATGGTGATAGGCGAACTGCAATGGATCGAGACCATCTGGAAGGCTGGCGTTGATCTGCCTCATGATTAGCCACTCGAAGCATTTAATGGTAACAGACGTCAGGGCCACCGATCAGTAGTCGTTGAGGCACGCTACCTTGTTCTTCTTTGGTACTGATATTATGGTGATCTTCTTGAAGCAGGTAGGGACCACGGAGTGGAGAAGTGAGGTGTTGAAGATATCTGCGAATACTCTTGCCAGTTGGCCAGCGCAGGCTTTATCAGGAGATGCAGTAATGGTATGAGGAAGAACACGCTTGATCCAGTGAATGGTAATGACCTTGTCCTTACTGCCCATGGAGCAGAGACGATGAATGATTTAGAAAAGAAATGGATGGCCATCTGGAAGTAAAATTCCAGGCTGATGGAATAGAGTGGGCATTTGAAACGGATCTGAATGTCCAACTGGAGCCTGCATAGACATTTATTTTTAATTTAGAGTACGCAATTCACTTTTTCCAATTAACGGGTAATTTAGCATGGCCAATCCACCTACCTTGTACATCTTTGGATTGTGGGGACGAAAAGCACACAAACATGGGGAGACTGTGCAAACTCCACACGGACAGTGACCCAGAGCCAGGATCGAACCTTGGACCTCGGCACTGTGAGGCAGCAGTGCTAACCACTGCGCCACCATGCTGCCCAGAGCCTGCATAGACTTTATGAGTCAAGTGGCCTTCTGTGCCCTAATGATTTTTAAGACTCTGACTCGTGGACAGGTTTGAAACTCTTAAATAATTTCCTGCACTTTTTCCAAGTCCTCTTCAGTGATTTTAAGTCAAGTTATGCATGGGTGGAGGACTTGGCACTCTTATCAAAATAATTGCTGATTTTTCATGATAAAGTCTTTTTCAGCTGCAAAAATAAAACTGTACAAGGTTAACACAGTTAAATACATGTTTTAATGGTTAAAAGAAGAAAAAAGGAACAATTACATTATGTTCCAGTGCCTGATCATGCTGATGCAGAGAAGGTTTTCTGTTCGCGATTCGGGAAATCATTTTTATTTGAAACTTGAAGCATAACCAATTTCAAGTGTCATTTCAGGGTAATTTTGTCGACTATTTCCTGACTGCGCCTAAAGTGGAAATTCTATCCCATTATCTTTTAATCAACGTTTCTAAAAGGATTTAGTATTCCCACAGAAATGGTTAATCCCCCAAATCTTTGATCAGCTCTGTTATACTTGGCAAGACCACTCCAGTCCTTGAGTGCATCAAGAATCCAATTAAAGTTGCATGCCATGCACATGGGAATAGGTTATCTTGTTTTGTTTCATTGTACAGTACTGAGTCCCTCAGCTTTGGAGCTGATTTATGTTCACACTTTCTTGATGATAGTTGCACTGAAACAGAAAGCAGTGACATAACCAAAATTGGTGATTGGTACAGTTGATTGTGAAGGAAATTAAATGACTTACTGTCAGAAGAAGAGGCATTGCATATTTGTTACAGAGCCTGTATCCTGGGTTATTTCTGTGTGTTCTAATGCTGTATGGCTGTTTTTAGGCAGAAGTTAGCATTATCCACAATTTCTTAATGTGCTCTGTTAAATGCGCTCAGAGTGAATACACATGGAATGGTAGATTGGATGCAATAATACTGGTTTACTCTCCACTCCCTAAAGGGCCTCTTTCCTTATTAAAGGGCAAGCCCCACCGGGAAAGTTCGTATTCCATGGAAGTCATGGGATGGTCCACACCCCGTGACCTCTGTGCGGGTTGTAACGTGCACATAAAAAGTTTGAGATGCTTTTGCCTGGGTGGCATGGCCAGCTCACTGGAGTACTGGATGGCCTTACTAAATAATTCATTACATCATCTTTTCACCATTGCAGAGAAATGAGACACCGATCTAAAAGTTCAGCTGAGAAATAGAAAGTTTTACAATCGCTAGTTTCCTATTCTGGCAATGTTACTTGTGCCTTATCATGTTGAAATATCTCAGTGTTTCATATAATGCCTTATTTTTGAATTGCTATCATCAAAGTCATTCTGCGCCAGCAAAATTCCACAAACGGATATCAGATAAATGACCAATTAATCAATTTTTGATGTATTCCTTGAGACAGGAATGTCAGCCAGGATACAGAGCTCCTTAACCTTTAATATCCATCTGAGTCAAAACAAGCAAGCATCTGAAGGACAACGATTAGAAAATGTGACACCCCCTCAATACTGCCAGTTATTGCCATTCTGAGGGAAGGAAGCTGCCACTTGATTATAGAGCTTATCACATATAACAATAAACGTTCCTCCAGTTTACAATAATAAATAAGGTATATGGGCTTTGGATACCAGGAGATAGTATCAATTCTGTCAACTTGTAATGGACAGATGCTTTGTCTTGTTTCTCTTGTTTGCGAGAAAGAACGTTTGATCGTTCTTCCCAGTGACAACATTTGGTGAATGTCAGATTCCCTAGATTCCAATGGATTGTGTTGCATTCATGAATTCCATTAATGTGTAGTAACGGCGCAGACACCCAGCAATAAATACTTGCTTTCCAAGCAGTTGTCAGAATCCCTTCTAAGATAAGCCATTATTTCTCATAATCGAAACTAAATAATGAAGCATTAGATCTTGAGTCAGCAATAAACCTCACAATCTAATGCCAATTAGCACAACAGCAGGATAACAAGTGCATCAGAATAAAATATTGCCGTAATGGATGGCCGGATTACAGTTCTAACAACTTTGTCACGATACCCTCGGCTAGTAGGCGGTCAATTCCAGCCCCACTTGACCGGGAGTCGCAACACAGGTTAAATTAGATTTTATATTAATACCTGTGGCTTTGGGTAGGTTAAATTGAATACAGTCACCAGGTTTGTGAATTTAAACACAAGTAACTTTCATTATTAACAGTAATTGGAATCAAATAGGCAAAATATATAACTGCTGTGTGATTCCCATCTCCCTCTTTCTAACTCGCCCCACCCTCTACATACACAAACAACACAGAAGGGAAAGGTGGTGGAAAGGGAAAATAAATAATCATAAAATAAAAGGATGAAACTCTTTCTCAAGGTGAGGCTTTCAGTTGGGTACTTTATTCTCCTTCAACTTGTAATGATTTTCACTGCAGGCTGACTGAGACAACAGGCAACCGGCAGCAGAGTGAGGGAGAAAACAAGAGCTCCTCTTTCCTCCGAGGGTCTAGAGAATTCTACATGGTTGACTACTTTTTCTGTGCACTCAGGATCATTTAACGTTTCCAGCAAGGATGTGCCAGGCACTCACTGGTTTTAGAACAATCAAGCAGTTCTTTCAGCAGGACAGAGAGCACACTCCTTGTCCTTCAAAGGTCGAAACACGATTGCAGAGCTCTCTCAGGAAGCATCACACAGGAACCAATCACTGACTATTGTCGGCAGAACAGTGTGCCTGACCAACTCACAAGTCGCCAGCCAACCAATTAAACCAACATCCTCCAAAGCTGGTTCCTAAGATTCACTGGGTGCCGATGCACATTCTGATTATTGTGGTGTCAGACAATAGATCTCACTTTTTGACCTGCTATTTCATACATCTGACTAGTTCAATTAGATATCCCCAGTTGAACGGAGAAGCAGAAAGTTCCAACAATCAAGAAATTTATGATAAAGAATGAAGATATCAACTTAGTTTAACTATAGAAAAGGTGGAGGAAGCCTGGGAAGTGGGTGAGGCGTGGGCCTGGAGCAGCTCACTAAATGGTGGATATGGCTGATCGGGGTGCAGGGGTATGGCTGGCCGATCATCTGGAAGATTAGGGGACTGAATGGGCTGAGAAAGAGGCCCGCATCTTTGCACACTTAAGGAGCTTTAAGGCAGACTCATTTAAAAGTTGAAGATCAAACGAGGTTGAGGAAGAGGTGGATGGGGCAGGTGTTTCACTTGAGGGTGGATATGAAGCTGAGGAGGATAGCAGTGCTGGTGAGTAAAAGGGTAGCATTTTGGGCTGGTACTATTATGGCGGATGCTGAGGGCAGCTTTGTGATGGTGTTGTGTAGCTGGAGGGGGCACCGGTGGAGTTGGTGAATATATATGTCCCCAACTGGGATGATGCAGAGTTTGTGAAGATGTTGGCTAAGGCCCTGGACCTGGACAAACCAGTTGATTGTAGGAGGGGATTTCAATACTATTTTGGATCCAAAGGTAGATAGGTCATGTCCTAAGTCCCTGAACATGTTGACGTTGGCGAGGAAACTGCTGAGATTTACGGAGTGAATGGGAATGGTGGACCTGTGGCCGTTTGGGAGTTTGATGACGAAGGAATTCTCGTTCTTTTCACATGTTAATTGGGTGTTTTCCAGTTTTGGGTGTGCTGTTTCAGAGGTTGCTTGTGGGTTGGTTGGGAATGTGGCGGACTCAGTCTGGCACCGCCACAGACGGGAGAGTGCTGATCCGAGGGCAGTGGGGGCTTCATTCAGGGCTGGGGGCACTGTGGTGGGCGGTCTGGGGCGCGCGAGCGGCCGAAGGGGGCACTACTTCTGTGGTTCAGGTCCACGGGCTGAGTCCGCCATGAAGCACGGCGCAGTCGCTGCAGGCCGCCGTCGAGTGCTCAGGGCCGTATCGGCAGCAATGTGATCCCAAATGATCCAAGCCGTGTGCTTCAAAAGCAACAATACATTAAAGGGAGAGGTTGGTTGAACTCTATGATACATTTTGGGGTTCTGAAAACGCCGCTCCCTTTAATGTATTGTTGCTTTTGACGCACACGGCTTGGTCTCCAGGTGTGGTATTACAATTAAGGACACGTGAGTTTTTAAACATAAAACAATGTTTATTCCATGAATTCAACTTAACCTTTTAAAATAAACATTGGATCATTTACCACCCTTACTTCAAAGATAACCCCGAAAATAATACAACACTAAATAATCCCTCAAAATGTTCCTTCAAACCTCCAAAAGACCTAAAACCTTTAAACAGAAACACATCAGGTTAAAGGCATTACTATTATGAGTTTAAATCACCCAAAAGATTCAGAGATATTCTTTCCTGGCAGAGATCACAGCAGATCCAGCTTACTGCAAAAATACAGACACACCCAAGCTCTTTTTTTCAAAACTGAAACTAAAACTTCCAAAAAGCAGAAGTGAGCTAAGCTCAGCTCCCCTCACCCTCTGACATCATTTCAGTAATATGAGCTGCTTCATTTCTTAAAGGTACATTGCTTAAACATCCATTTCTTAAAGGTACTCTCTCATGACAGCCCCCAGCAAAATAGTGAATCGGTGGCCATTTTGCGCCAGTTTTCCTGGTGTAAAAAACCACCGTTTTCACACCGGCATGGGGGACTTCGTCTCCAAAACGGAGAATCCAGACCGTGGTCTCTGACCCCACGCAGCACCTGGTGAAGGAGTTACCAGCGGCTGCAATGGAGGTTAGATGTGGGGTTGTTGGCTGATAAGGGCATCTGCAAGAGGGCAGGAGTGGTTTTACGGAATTTTGTGGAGCTAAATAGGACTGATGGGTTTTCCGCTTCCATGGTGTGCGAAGCGCTGTAGCCGGTGGTACGGCACATAAAGGGAAGGGGGATTGGCTACAAAGACAAAGAATAGTGGAGGCCATTGTGGAGGTAGATCAAGGTACTCGGTGGCCTCTGAAGAGGCACTATTAAAGGAAAGGAAGAAGCTTCATGGTGAGCTTCAGTTGGAATCTTAGATTTAGATTTAGATTTATTGTCATGTGTACTGAGGTACAGTGAAAAGTATTGTTCTTTATACAGTCCAGGCAGACCATTCCATACATGAAAAACATAGGACATACGATAAATACACAATGCAAATACATAGAAATAGACATCAGTGGAGCATACAGAGTGGTGGCACAGTGGTTTGCACTGTTGCTTCACAGCGCCAGGGACCCGGCTTGGGTCACTGTCTGTGCGGAATCTGCTCATTCTCTCTATGTTTGCATGGGTTTCCTCGAGCTGCTCTGGTTTCCTCCCACAAGTCCCAAAAGACGTGCTTGTTAGGTGAATTGAACATTCTGAATTCTCTCTCCGTACAGTCACCGGAGTGTGGCAACTACTGGATTTTCACAGTAACTTCATTGCAGTGTTAATGTGGCCTTCTTGTGACACTAATAAAAATTATTAATATTATTGCTACACAGTAGAGAAGATGCATAGAGATCTCGTCAGTCCATAGGAGGGTCCTTCAAGAGTCTGGTAACAACAGGAAGAAGCAGTTTTTGAACCTGTTAATGCGTGTTCTCAGATTTTTGTACCTTCTGCCCAATGGAAAAGGTTGGAAGAGAGAATAAACTGGGTGGGAGGTGTCTTTGATTATGCTGTCTGCTTTCCCACGACAGTGGGAGGTGTAGACAGAGTCAATGGATGGGAGGCGGCTTTGTGTGATGGGCTGGACTATGTTCACGACTCTCTGAAGTTTCTTACGGTCTTGGGCAGAGCAGTTGCCATACCAGGCTGTGATGCAGCCAGATAGGATGCTTTCTATGATGCAGCTGTTAAAGTTGGTAAGAGTCAATGTGGACATGCTGAATTTCCTTAGTTTCCTGAGGAGGTACAGATGCTGTTGTGCTTTCTTGGTCGTAGTGTCAACGTGGGTGGACCAGGACAGATTTTTGGTGATGTGCACACCTCGGAATTTGAAGCTATCAATCATCTCCACCTCGGCATCATTGATGCAGAGAGGGGTGTGTATGACACTTCGCTTCTTGAAGGCATTCTCTTTACCCCAAACTACATGGAAGTTTTAAATTCTCCACTCTGCCTTTGCTATATTGATATAATTTTGTTCGTCAGAGGATTGAAGAGTTTCCGATTTGACATGGGTAGCTATAGAGGTAGGTCTGCCATAATCCAATTCAATGACAGAACAGGCTCAAAGGCAGTTCCTGTGTCTCTATTGGAGAAGCGTTCATGAGGGCAAATTAAATTATGTTTATTTAGTTGGTATGTCAAGAGAGAAACACTGCTCTGTCATTTTGGTTAGAATCATAGAATCCCTACAGTACAGGAGGAGGCCACTCAACCTATCGAGCACCTACTGACTCTCTGAAAGAGCACTCCACCCCTGTCAACTCTCCTGTCCACCCAGCCTATCCCCATAACCCCGCATAATCTGCACATCCCTGGACACTACGGGACAATCTAGCATGGCCAAACCACTGCGCCATCATGCCGCCCAGAATATCATGCAACTAGGTATGAGGCATTGCAAGTCAACTCTGGAACAGAAATGACAAGGGATGTCTTTATAGGAATGACTGACCTACATGGTCAACTTCCAACTTTTCACAAAAATCATATCTAATTTCTCTATTGAATTTAATTAATGAACAGGCTACAAGTTAGATTCTACTCCAGGGTGAAAATAATACACCCAACAGAAGCCACAGGATGATTGTTGGTACAAGTGCATGATGCACATGACAGGATAACCTGGATGAACTGGCAATGTTTGTGAAGCTGTAAAAATAAGGCAAGAGATATTCCGAAGGTTGCCACTTGTTACTCTAGCTTACTGATTTCCTCCTTCCCTGAACACAGTGGGCTTGTCAAGTTCAGGGTTATATGGGGCATAAACAAGTTATTTTGAAAGGAAACAACACATTACAGTGAAGCAGCATGGAAAATAAAACTTACAATTAGGAAGCAAGTAAATCGCTGAGCAAATGTGTTAACTCCTTCCTTGCCAAATCAAAGAGGAAGACAACTATGAACTAACAAAATAGAATTTACTAATAACATCCTGAGCAACATTTAAGTGTTAAACACTGAAGCAATATAAATTATGAAAGTAGATATTTTTAACCAATGTAATTAATCATTTAAGTTTCAAAGGTAGTTCTGCTTTACCACAATAACTCAACCTCATCTGGCTTCACTTATGATAAATTTGACTTTAAGTTCAATGTCTGGCATTGACCTTGTCAGGAAGATTAGTTTATAACTCAACTTTTTTTATTCTTTCACAGGATGTGGGCGGCTCTGGCAAGGTTGCGAGTGAGGTAGAAGATGTAATGATAGGCTTGGAATTACAGGAGAAGCCAAGTTTTAATGTCCAGCAAGGGAAAATGGTGGGGTCAAACTGTTTGTACTTCAATGCAAGGAGTATTACAAACAAGGTAGACGAGTTAACAGCACAGATAGACACATGGCGGCAGGATGTCATGAGCAGGAGGAGAAAAAGTAATGCAGTGTGTCCAGGAAAATCTTTTTACCCAATTAGTGGCAAACCCAACGAGAGGAGATGCAATTCTACACCTAGTTTTGGAGGACAAAGAAAGGCTGGAGGGTGAAGTGAGTGCAGGCGACCATGTCGCAGATAGTGATCACAGTACCGTTAGATTCAGTATTACCATGGAAAAGGACAGAAGTGAAACAGGAGTAAAAATTTTGATCTGGGGGAAGGGAAATTCTGTAGAAATGAGAAGGGGCTCGGCTGAGGTGCATTTGCCTGCACTGCAAGAGGATAAATCTGTCGAAAATCAGTGGGCAGCACTGAAAGGAGACATCCTAAAGGTGCAAAGTAGACATGTCCCCTCCAAACAATAACAGTGGTATTTCCAAATCTACACCCCCCTGGTTGAGGAATACAGGGGAAGATCAAACAGAAAAATAAAGCGTACAATAGGCACTACAGGTAGCCTAGACGAGTATACAAAGTGCGGAGATGAAGTGAAAAAGGAAATAAGTAAATCAAAGAGAGGGCATGATACAATGTCAAGTTACAGAAAACCCAAAGATGTTTTACCAATTTTATTTTTAGAAAATATTTTATTAAGATATTTATAATTTTAACACTTTTAAACAGAAAGGTCCAACAAACAAAAAAAACCTCTCCCCCAAGCACAGACCCCAATCGACATGTTCCATATAAACACTCCGTCTCACAGTCCTCCCTTCATTCGTTTTCCTACCTTTATTCATCACTTCCATGCCTCCCCCTTTTTCCCCCATCCCCTGTTGTCCCCCTGCTAACAAACTCATTTTCCTTGAAGAAGTCGATGAATGGCTGCTACCTCCAAGCGAACCCCTGTAATAATCCCCTTCAGGCGAATTTGATTTTCTCCAACCTGAGAAACCTCGCCATGTTGCTGACCCAAAGCCCTGATTTTGGAGGCTCCGAGTCCCTCCATCCCAGCAGAATCCGTCTCCGGGCCACCAGGGAAGCAAAGGCCAAAACGTCAGCCTCTCTCCCCGCTGGACTTCCGGATCTTCTGACACTCCAAATATTGCCACCTCTGGACTCAGAGTCACCCTCCCTTCCAGGAGCTCAGACATGATATCTGCAAATCCCTGCCAAAAGCCCTTCAACCTCAGACATGCCCAGAACATGTGGACATGATTCGCCGAACTTCCTCCACACCGCCCACACCTGTCCTCCACCTCCTCAAAGAACCTGCTCACCCGGGCCACAGTCATATGAGCCCTGTGGACCACCTTAAACTGGATCAGGCTAAGCCTGGCATACAATAAGGATGCATTGACTCTCCTCAGGGCCTCCTCCCATAGCCCAAATTCTAACTCCCCTCCCAACTCCTCCTCCTCCTCCCACTTCCTCTTAACCTCCCTTATAGAAACCCCGTCCCACTCTTCAGCTCCTTGTATATTTACGAGACCTTCCCCTCCCCAACTCCTGTTTTTGACATTACCTTATCCTGTAGTCCCCATAGTGGGAGGCGCGGGAAGTCCTGGACCTGCCTCCGGACAAAGTCCAGCACTTTCTCACCTGGCAACTCAAACTCCTCCTCTAGCTCCTCCAAACTTGGGAAGACGTCCTCAATAAAAAGATCTCCGAATCTCTCGATCCCTGTCCGCTGCCACCTCCTAAACCTCCCGTCCAGCACCTCCCGGAGCGAACCGGTAGTTGTCACAGATCGGTGGCCACACCGACGCACCCTCCAGTCCCATGTGCTGCCTCCATTGCCCCCAAACTCTTAGGGCTGCCACTACCACCGAGCTTGTGGAGTACCGAGCCGGCGAGAACGGCAGAGGTGCCATCAACAAAGACTTCAGGCTCGTGCCCTTGCAGGATGCCGCCTCCCACACCGACCCCTCCCCCACCACCCATTTCCTAACCATCAATATATTAGCCGCCCAGTAGTAATTAATAAAGTTCGGAAGGACGAAGCCCCCCTCCCCGCGCCACCGCTCAAGTATGACCTTCTTCACCTGCGGGGTTTTCCCGGCCTAAATAAAACCCGGGATCGCCGCATTCATCCTCTGAAAAAACGCCTTTGGGATGAAAATGAATAGCAATCTCAGGAGGACTGTCATTTTCACAGTCTGTATCCACCCCGCTATTGACAGCAGGAGCACGTCCCTCCTTCGGAAGTCCCCTTTCATCTGATCTATTAATCTGCCCAAGTTTAATTTGTGAATCTGACCCCAGTCCCATGCCACTTGAATATCCAGGTACCTAAAACTCCTCCCACCACCTTGAACAGCATCTCTCCCAATCTCCTCTCCTGCCCCCTTGCTTGGATCACAAAAACCTCGCTCTTGTCCATATTCAGTTTATAACCTGAGAAACGGCCAAATTCCTCCAGTATCCCCATAATTCCTGCAACGGGTCTGTTATATAAAAGAACAGATTGTCTGCATAGAGCGAGTGTTCCAACTCCCCTTGCACTATCCCCCGCCAAACATTCGATGTTCGCTGCGCCATTGCCAAAGGCTCTATGGCCAAGGAAAATAGTAGAGGGGAGAGTGGACATCCCTGCCTCGTCCCTGACACAGGCTAAAATATTCTGACCGCACCCGATTTGTCCTTACGGTGCCTGGTAAAGCAGCCGGACCCAATTCACAAATCCCTGCTGAACTCAAATCTTCCCAGGATGTCCCACAATCTTCCCTTTCCAGTCCATCCGATCAAAGGCCTGTTCTGCATCCATGGCCACCATCAACTCGACCTTGTTCCCTTCCGCAGGCATCATTATTACATTAAGGAGCCGCCTAATGTTGGTCACTCCATAACAAATCCTAGCAATGGTGCCCCTAACCCCCCCCCCCCCCCCCCCACCCCCCCACCCAGCGTCCACTCAGTGATCCTCAATCTTAAACTTCCATGCTCTGTCGCTACATCTAGTTGTGTCCCCAGGATGAGCATCAGAGGAAGAGACAGCTAGCTGTTTATCGCATTCTGCCAGGATGCTTGGGTCCCAGAAGGAGTGCCCGGGCACTGCCCTGCCCTGTCCTCGACCACCTGGGGGCCTCCTATGGCCTCCGAGGCCCCAGGAGTGGCCATCACCTGGTCTCCACTTGTAGAGACCAGTACTAATCAACGCCTGGGTCAGGCCTCACGGTATGGCTGGTGGCTTCCGGGAGCCGGGAGACTGCAGCCTCAAACAGCACGCCTCAAACAGGACCCGCATATTTAAATGAGCCTAAAGGATAAGTTAAATATGATTATTTAGATCATGCCCAGCGAGGGTGTGATCCAGATTGCGCCGAGCGTCTTGGGTCGGGAGACGTGCGTGCAGTTTTGTGCCTGACTTGAAGCCTGATTTGGGGCTGTCCCATGATGCTCCTGTTGCAAAGGGATCGGTGCCAAGCACAACGCAGTGGCAGAATCGAGCTCCCTAATAATCCTTGGATGTTTACATGACCTTTTCTCCTAAAGCAGTGTTTGTATTCCCACCCTCCTATGTAGTGTTTGTGTACTTCTTTTCTGATCTGTCCAATAGTAGCCAGTGAATCCCACAATGTTACCTCTGGTATCCCTATCCTTGGTTACTGTTATGTTTTTATAATTATATAAAAGCCTCAATCACTCATTAGGGATTGGGTAAAGACGTTATGGTTTCATTTATTGAGACTGCCCTTGTCTTTCTGGGTAGCAGATATTGTGGGCACGATTCTCCGCCCCCCACGCCGGGTGGGAGAATAGCGGGAGGGCCTCCCGACATTTTTCACGCTCTCCCGCTATTCTCCCACGCCCGACCCACGCCACGAATCGCCGCTTGCCGTTTTGTACGGTGAGCGACGATTCTCCGAGGCCGATGGGCCGAGTGGCCGGGCCTTCACGCCCGTTTCAACACGGCAGCAAACACACCTGCTCGCTGCCGTCATGAAACGGGCGCCAGATGCCCATTTGGGGCATCTGGGGGCCCGATTGGCACGGCAGTACCACGTCAGTGCCAACGGACGCACTCTTTTCCCTCCGCCGCCCCGCAAGATCAAGCCGCCACGTCTTGCAGGGCGGCTGAGGGAAAAGACACCAACTGCGCATGCGCGGGTTGGCTTTGTCCATGGGGGGGGTTGTTGGGTTACGGGTATAGGGTGGATACGTGGGTTTGAGTAGGGAGATCATGGCTCGGCACAACATTGAGGGCCGAAGGGCCTGTTCTGTGCTGTACTGTTCTATGTTCTATGTTCACCCTCCAACTCTTTCTAAATTGCGTCTCTGACTTCCAGTAATGGATGAGAAGAAATGTCTTTTAATTTGTTCCAGGAAAGTCTTCAGTCCCCACCACAAACTCTGTTCTCTGGGCACTGGCTGCATACTTCCATGGCAACTATTTGAAGCAGAACCAGATTGTTTGCAACCATGGTGCATATTTGTACCATCACTAAGGTCACCAATTGCCACATTCTTCTGGACTCATTACTCAATTTCAACCTGCCTCAGCTCATCTCCTGCTGAAACCCTCAACCATGCTTTTGTTACCTCCAGACTTGGCTATTTTAATACAGACTTAGCCTGCCTTTGAGGTTCCACCCTCCATAAACTCAAAGTGACCTAAAACTCTGATTCCTGTTCTAAATTACACAAGTAACATCCATCTCACTTTCCTACATTGGCTGGCATGGACATGGACATGGAATTTACAGTGCATAAGGAGGCCATTCGGCCTATCGAGTCTGCACTGGCCCTTGGAACGAGTACCTGACCGAAGCCCACACCTCCACTCTATTCCTGTAACCCCACCTAACCTTTTTGTACACTAAGGGCAATTTAGCATGGCCAATCCACCTAACCTGCACGTCTTTGGACTGTGGGAGGAAACCGGAGCACCCTGGAGCTGTGAAGCAACTGGCTAACCACTGTGCTACCGTGCCGTCTGTGCCAGTTAAGCAACGATTTGTCTTTAAAATTCTCATTCCAGTTTTCTCTTCGTTAGGCATAATTTTTCAAAAATACCATCAGGATTCTTTGGTCTTCCGCGGCAGCGTAGGTAAGATGCATTCAGCAATCCTGGGGAAAAGCATCTCTTCTAATCTCCCAGTGAGGTTATGCTAATTGATCAGGAAAAGGCTCCAGAAATTACTGGAGACACCATTGATATCTATTTACAAAGCCATATTGATGTTCTGTGCGAGAGTGCTGTGACCTGGTTTAGTTTTTTGGATATGCGTGAGAAACATTTGCGGAAGCAGTGAGAACTCAGGCCTCTCTTTCATCAAACAATAAAAGTACTTGGGTACAATTCTACCCCCCCCCCCCCCCCCCCCCCCCAACGCTGGATGGGAGAATCGCTGGGGCGCCGGGGGGGATCCAGCACGGGAGGGGGGGGGCTCAAAAGTAGTCTGGCCCGCGATGGGTGCCCACCGATCGGCGGGCCGGCCTCTCTGAAGGAGGACCTGCTTTCCTCAGCCGCCCCGCAAGATCAATCTAACATTTCTTGCCCGCGGGGAGGACGTCAACCGCGCATGTGCGGATTGGCGCCGGCCAACCTGCGCATGTGCGGGTGACGTCATTTACGCGGCGCTGGCTGCATAATTTACTTGCCGCCGCTTTTGTGCGGCGCCAAGGCCCGGTGCGCGTAAATGACGCGGCGCCGCTCCTAGCCCCCCGGGGGTGGGATAATAGGGGGCGAGGAACAGCCTCCGACGCCGGAGTGAAACACTCCGGTTTTCACTCCGGCGTTGGGACTAGTCTCCCGATGGGAGAATCTCGCCCCTTATTTAAAGTAAAAGAAAAGTAATGAATCACTACAAAGAACAATCTTATACTTTGGGACATTAACAGTAAGCATTTAGTCCCTCAAAGACTGGAAACCCAAAAGCATCTATTTTCCCCATTATCCTAAACACTACTATCACAACAACCATTAATCTATTGGTCAGATCTATCCAGTGACTTCCGCGCCATATGGTCGAAGTGAACAGGACTTGGGAATGGTCTCCGGTTCAGCGAATAAAACAATCTTTTGCACAAACTAGCTTTTGCTTTCAACACTTCATCTCTAGTTGAAGCTGCTGCCTGAGGTTGGCTGCCTCTCTCACTTTTGCTGTTGCTTCTTCAACACCTCATCTGTGACCTATTTCCTGGTCACAGCACTCTAACTTCTAAATGTATCAATTGCAGAGAACGCCCAGTTCTCTGTTTCCTGTTCCGTCCTTTCTCTTTGTTGCTGCCAAGGCATGGTATAAAAAATACACGGTAGTTCAGTTTTACTTGTGCAAAAACCATACGTTAATTTTAATAGCATCCTACCATCTTGTGACAATCTTTAATTCTAAATTTTAATCTTCATGCAAAATTCACTTGTAGATGGAAAGCACTTTAAAAGATATCTTTCAAGGAACTAGAAATATCCAACTTAGAAATGCAAACCTCATTACAGTATTGGCCCAAAAAGAGCTGACCGGCGAAAGCCTTTCGGCCAGCCCCGCTGCCGGGGGCGCCGGTTTTTTGCGCCAGTCTTCTGGTGCCAACCGCTCCGGCGTGGGGTTAGCCCCCAAAGGTGCGGAGAATTCCCCACCTTTGGGGAGGCCCGACCCCGGAGTGGTTGGCGCCACTCCCCTACGCCGGGACCCAACGTCACGCCGGGTAAGGAAGAATCCCGCCCCAGAAGTGGAGATGTTTGCACAATGTTCAACACCATTTGCGACTCCTCAGATGCTGAAACTGCCAGTACCCATATGCTGCAAAACCTGGATAATATTCAGGCTTGGTCTGAGAAGTGGGAAGTCTGATAAGGGGCTGGTTTAGCACAGTGGGCTAAATAGCTGACTTGTAAAGCAGATTAAGGCCAGCAGCGCGGATTCACTTCCCGTACCAGCCTTGCCGAACAGGCGCCGGAATGTGGCGACTAGGGGCCTTTCCCAATAACATCATTTGAAGCCGATTGTGACTATAAGCAATTTTCATTTTCATTTCATTTCAGTAACAGCTGTGTCACACAAGTGTCAGGCAATGACATAGAATCCCTACAGTGCAGAAGGAGACCATTCAGCCCATTGAGTCTGCACCGGCCCTTTCTCCTATAGAGCACGCTTTCTAGGCCCAATCCTCTGTTCCTATCCTTGTAACCCCATCTAACCCATTGGACAATATTGGTATGGCCAGTTCACCTAATGTGCACATATTTGGACTGTGGGAGGAAACCGGAGCACCTGGAGGAAACCCATACAGACACGGGGAGAAAATGCATTTTCATACAGACAGTGACCCAAGGCCAGAAGTGAATCCGGGTCCCTGGCACTGTGAGGCAGCAATGGTAACCACTGTGTCACTGTGCGCACTTGAAATTCAATGGTACTACCATTGCTTAAATGTTTAAAAATTATTTCAGGGCGGCGCAGTAATTAGCGTTCGATCAATTATTGCAAAAGCAAGATTAGAGAATAATCGAAGGTTTTATTAGACAAGATGTGTTCCCCAGCACCTCGTAACAGAAAATGGCTGCAGCCGGGGATGAACACCTCTTTATGCCATCCACTGCGCGGAGCCAGCAGACAGGAATTTACCCACGTATCTCTAATACAGTAGTATCTCCAACACAGGTACCGTAATACATATAATACGGTCTACCACATTCACCCCCTGTTGAAGAAAAAAGTCCGGCAGGGGTGGTGGCAAAGCCTTTAACAGTAACAATAACAACCACAGTAACAATTACAAGAAGAAATCAAGCGATCGAGGACCTTGATGACCCTCTGCGACCGTCGCAGTCTCGGTGGTGATGCAGGCGCCGACTCAGGCATTTTTGACTCCGGGAGTGTGCAGTCCTCTGCTTCGTTATCTCCGGGTGGAACCAGTGGGAAGACGGATACTCCTGGGGCGGGGGCTGCGGTGAGGTGTGCTGGTGGGGAAATGGGTGGAGCAGAGAAGAATGGTTCGGATGGAGGGGTTGGTGAGGGGGCCGTAGGTCGTAGGGATCTAGCGGGTGCCAGATCCCGGAGGGAGACCGTGTCCTGGCGTCCGTCGGGGTGTGCCACCTAGGCGTACTGCGGGTTAGCATGAAGAAGGTAGACCCTCTCGACCAACGGGTCGACTAATGGGTCCGAGAATGTCTCCGGAGCAGGACGTGTCCAGGAGCTGCCAGCCATGTTGGGAGTGATGTCCTGGAGGTGGACGTCCTCGGAAAAACAAGAAGACGTTTATGGGGGGTTTCATTAGTTGTGGTACACAGGTGTGACCGTATGGAATGGAATGCATCGGGGAGGACCTCCTGCCAGCGAGAGACCGAGAGATTTCTAGACCATAGGGCCAGCAGAACGGCCTTCCAGACCGTCTCGTTCTCCCTCTCCACCTGCCCATTTCCCCGGGGGTTACTCAGCCTACTGCACGCACAGGTGAGCCATCGCATCTCTACGCAACTCAACTGTACCGACTCCTACACTGAGGCCCTTGCTATGCTCGACCGATTGTACATGCGGACGAGGTCTACGCGCGGCACATTTTCGCTACCCGCCGCCAGCGCCCGGCAGAGTCGCTAGAGGACTTCCTGCGCGACTTAAAAGCCCTTGCTCGGGACTGCAAATTTCAGGCTGTTACGGCCACCCGGCATATGGAACTCGCTGTCCATGATGTATACGTCGCGGGGCTCTGGTCTAACTATGTGCGCCAGCGATCACTCGAAAAAGAGGCCCAGAACTTGGAGGACACGGTAGCGCTAGCAACCACAATGGAGGTTGCGTTTCAAAGTCTCAACTCATTCCCCGCAAACCAAGCAACCCCACCGTGGACCCCCGACCAGCGACTGCCCCAGGCCTGCGCCGCGCGGCCACCCACTCACTATGGAGCGCCTGTGTGCCATTTTTGTGTCCAGCCCCAACACCCATGGCAGCACCGCCCGGCCCGCAACGCGACCTGCAGCAGCTGCGGTCGCAAAGGACATTATTCCAGAGTATGCCTGGCGAAATCGAAACGCTCTAACTCCCCCGCAGCCCAGAGCACTCGCCCCCCCCAACTCGCAGGCCCGCAGACCCCGTAATGTGGCAGCGTGTCTGCCACCTCCGCCTCCGCCCGACATGTGCGACTCATGGGGGCCGCCATATTGGCAATCCTCCCCCACATGGCTGGCCATGTGCGAGTTATGGGTGTCGCCATCTTGGATGCCATCTTCCTCGCCACCCGCCACGTGCGATCCACGGGGGCGGCCACCTTGGACACCATCTTCTTCATCACCTGCCACGTGCGATCAACAGGGGCCGCCATCTTGGCCATCAACCGAAGTTCACTTCGACGACTACGACCTCAACGGACAGTCATCACGGGGCCACTCCAGCACTGCTGATCGAGCCGCCGAATACCCGCAACTCAACGCAGTCACGTTGGACCAGTCGCGTCCGAAGCACCTCCAGAGCTCGATGATGTCCGTTCAAATCAACGGGTACAGGACACCGTGCCTCTTCGACTCCGGGAGCACCGAGAGCTTCGTACATCCTGACCTGGTAAGACACTGTTCGCTCCCTATCTTCCCTGCACGGCAAACTATCTCCCTCGCCTCTGGTTCGCACTCGGTCCAAATACAAGGGCGCACCATCGCGACCTTAACGATTCAGGGCGCCAGCTACTCTAATTTCTAGCTGTACGTACTCCCTGACCTCTGCGCCTCACTCTTACTCGTGCTCGATTTCCAATGTAATCTCAAGAGCCTCACACTCAGCTTCGGCGGACCCCTACCTCCACTCACTATATGCAGCTTAGCGACTCTAAAAATCGACCCCCCTCCATTCTTCGCTAACCTGGCGGCTAACTGTAAACCAGTAGCCACTCACAGCAGGCGGTATAGCCTGCAGGATAGAGTACTGTTCAGAGCCGAAGTCCAGCGGCTCCTACGTGAGGGAGTCATAGAGGCCAGTAACAGCCCCTGGAGAGCTCAGGTGGTGGTCGCCAAGACCGGGGAAAAGTTCCGGATGGTGGTTGATTATAACCAAACCATTAACCGGTTCACGCACCTCGATGCGTACCCCCTCCCCAGAATTGCAGATATGGTCAACCAGATTGCCCAGTACCGCATATTCTCCATGGTGCATCTGAAGTCTGCTTACCACCAGCTCCCAATCCGCCTGGAGGACCGCCACTGCACGGCGTTCGAGGCAGATGGCCACCTCTTCCATTTCCTCCGGGTTCCCTTTGGCGTCACGAACGGGGTCTCGGTGTTCCAACGAACAATGGACCGAATGGTGGACCAGTACGGGCTGCGGGCCATGTTTCCGTACTTGGACAATGTCACCATCTGCGGCCATGACCAGCAGGACCACGACGCCAACCTCCACCGATTTCTCCAAACCGCCCAGAAACTCAATCTCAACTACAATAAGGAGAAATGCGTTTTCCGCACTACCAGACTAGCCATCCTCGGCTATGTCATGGAAAATGGAGTTCTGGGCCCCGACCCGGACCGTATGCAACTCCCTCTCCCTCATTGTCCCGGGCCCTCAAGAGGTGCCTGGGATTCTTCTCTTATTACGCCCAGTGAGTCCCCCAGTATGCGGACAAAGCCCGCCCACTATTTAAGACCACACTCTTCCCACTGTCAGCTGAGGCCCACCAGGCCTTCAACTGCATCAAGGAGGACATCGCCAAAGCCGCCATGTGGGTGGTGGATGAATCCGTTCCCTTCCAGGTGGAGACCGACGCCTCGGAGGTCGCTCTCGCCGCCACTCTGAATCAGGCAGGGAGACCAGTCACTTTCTTCTCCCGAACCCTCTCCGCTTAGGAACTTCGACACTCCTCAGTCAAAAAAGAAGCCCAAGCCATTGTGGAAGCCATACGGCACTGGAGGCACTACGTCGCAGGTAGGAGGTTTACCCTCATCATCGACCAAAGATTGGTTGCCTTCATGTTCGACAACTCGCAAAGGGGCAAAATAAAAAACGATAAAATCTTGCGGTGGAGGATCGAACTCTCCACCTATAATTATGATATCATATATCGACCGGGGAAGCTCAACGAGCCCCCAGATGCCTTGTCCCGCGGCACATGCGCCAGCGCACAAGACAACCGTCTGAAGGCTATCCACAACGACCTCTGCCACCCGGGGGTCACCCGGCTCGCCCACTACGTCAAAGCCCGAAATCTGCATTTCTCCACCGAGGAGGTAAAAGCTGTCACCAGGGATTGCCCGATCTGCACGGAGTGCAAACCGCACTTCTATAGACCAGACAAGGCTCACCTGGTAAAGGCATCCCGGCCCTTTGAACGCCTGAGCATTGATTTCAAAGGGCCACTCCCCTCGACCAATCGAAATGTGTACTTCCTCAACGTCATAGATGAATTCTCCCGCTTCCCCTTTGCCATCCCATGCCCCGATATGACCTCCCACACAGTCATCAGATCCCTGCACAGTGTCTTCACCCTGTTCGGTTTCCCCAGCTACGTACACAGCGGCAGGGGTTCATCCTTCATGAGCGACGAGCTGCGTAGTACCTGCTCGACAAGGGCATCACCTCGAGCAGGACTACCAGATACAACCCCAGGGGGAATGGGCAGGTGGAGAGGGAGAACGTGACGGTCTGGAAGACCGTCCTACTGACCCTCCAGTCCAGGAATCTCCCGTCCTCCCACTGGCAGGAGGTCCTCCCCGACACGCTCCATGCAATTAGGTCCCTCCTGTGCACAGCCACCAACCAGATCCCTCACGAACGATTATTTGTTTTCGCTAGGGGCACTACCACGGGGGCTTCGCTCCCATCTTGGTTGAGGACACCGGGCCCGGTTCTCCTCCAGAAGCACGTCCGGGCACACAAAACGGACCCGCTAGTAGAGAGGGTGCTACTGCTTCACTCAAACCCACACTACGCCTTTATTGAATACCCCGACGGCCGTCAGGACACCATTTCCCTCCGGGACCTGCCGCTTGCAGGATCCACCACCACCACCACCACCGCCAAGGTACCCCTCACACTACACCCCACCCAACCCCCCACGCCCTGCGGCCTCGCGCCTATAGGTTTCCTGCTCGCACCCCGTGACCCCGCGCCTATAGGTTTCCTGCGCCCCCCTTCGCCCGTCGCACTGGTCAGGAACGGAGCTCGGACCGAAACACCTCCGGAGTCCACCCCCATACCCACACCGACCGTCACCACCCAGCCACCCGAAGAGGCTGCAACCCCGGAGCTCCGCCGATCCCAAAGGACGACTCGGCCACCGGACCGGCTCAACCTGTAGACCCGTCACCCCTGCCGATTTTTTTTACAGGGGGTGAATGTGGTGAATGTAATTCACACTGTATTGTATTGTATGGGTGTGTCCTTGTGGGCTCTGTCTGTGAGCCGTTGCGCGGCCCTGCCCACAGGGGGAGATGAGGAGCTTGTACAGGGCTCCACCCTCGGCTCCACCCATGGCCCCTCCCACTACCGGAAGTATAAAGTGCTGCAGCTGTGTGAGCCTGCCCTCAGTTCTTCTGTTTGCAGGCAGGCTCAGTTGTAAGACTATTAAAACCAGTTTACTTCCAATCGTGTTCTGAGTGAATTGATGGTCTCATCATACGGCAAAAGGCCTCGGAGAGCGAGGACAAAATCCTAGGCCTGGCAGTGAAGGAGGAGTCGCATGAGGCAATCCACAAGAAATGGCAAGCGAGGCTGGAGGAGATGGAGAATCGCTCCCGTCGGAAGAACATGCGGATCCTGGGCCTCCCGGAGGGGCTGGAACATTCGGACTAGGGGGCCTATGTGTCGGTGATGTTGAACTTGCTCATGGGCGCAGGGTCATTCCAGGGGCCCTTGGAACTGGAGGGTGCCCATCGAGTGCTGATAAGGAAGCCCAAGCCGAATGAGCCGCCCAGGGTGGTGCTGGTCCGTTTTCACCGATTCGTTGACCGTGAGTGTGTGTTGAGATGTGCGAAGAAGGAGAGGAGTAGTAAGTGGGAGAATGCAGAGATTCGGATTTATCAGGACTGGAGTGCGGAGGTGGCAAAGAGAAGGGCTGGTTTTAATCGGACGAAGGCAGTGCTTCACAAGAAGGGGGTGAAGTTTGGCTGTTAGAGCCGGCACGCCTCTGGGTCACTTACAAAGACCGCCAGCTATACTTCGATTCCCCGGAGAATGCCTGGGCCTTCGTCCAGGCTGAGAAGTTGGACTCGAACTGAGGACTGGGGAGGCTGGGGACTGATGTACATAGTCCAGAGGCTTTGTCCTCCGTGGTATCCTTTCGTTTTTCTGGTTGTGGTTGTTAATGTCTTTTTGCCTTTTTTTTTTATTTTTCGCGTTTTTGGGGCTCTTATTTATTCATTTTGGTGCTTTCTTGTTTTTTCACTGGTGGAGGGCTGGGGAGCTGTTTGCGGGCCCGCTGGCCCTTCTTTTTCCCACGTGTTGTGTCGGGGGGGGCTGGGTCTGACATGGAAGCGCGGGATTTCTTCCCGCGCTGGAGGAGCAGTGGGTGGGACCTGCACTGGGTGGGGGGAGTGGTGGTTGTGTTGCACTGGGGATGGTCATTGAGGTGGCGGGAGCAGCCGGGGTCAGCAGGAGTCAGCTGACTTACGGAAGTACGATGGAAGGGATTACGCAGCTAGGGGGGGCCCTAGCTAGGGGGGTGGGGTTGGGGGAGGGTCGGAGGGGGGAATAGGGGGGAGGTACCGGGTTGCTGCTGGAGGGGCTGGAGGGGAACTGCTGGCGATGGGGGGAGTTGGGAGTAGGGTCTGCCACCGTGGGGAACGGGCCTGGGGGGTTTTGTGGGCACGTGGAGAGCCGAGGGAGAGCTATGGCTGACCGGCGCAGAGGGCGGGGGAGGACTCCCCGATTCGGCTGGTCACATGGAACGTGAGGGGGCTGAATGTTCCGGTGAAGGGGTCCTGGGTCTTGGCGCACTTGAAGGGGCTGGGTGCGGATGTAGCCATGCTCCAGGAGATGCACCTTAAGGTGGCGGACCAGGTGAGGCTGAGAAGAGGTTGGGTTGGGCAGGTGTTCCACTCGGAGCTAGATGCGAAGAATCGAGGGATGGCGATTTTAGTTGGTAAGAGCTTGTCGTTTGTGGCGTCGAGTGTGGTGGCGGACAGCTGTGGCAGATACGTAATGGTGAGTGGTAGGCTTCAAGGGGAGCGGGTAGTTCTGGTTAATGTGTACGCCCCCAATTGGGACGATGCAGGTTTCATGCGGCGAATGTTGAGCCGGATTCCGGACCTGGAGTCGGGGGGCTTGATTTTGGGAGAGGGTTTTAATACGGTGCTAGACCCAGCTCGGGATCGTTCGAGGTCTAAGACGGGCAAGAGGCCTGCGGCGGCCACAGTGCTGAGGGGGTTTATGGATCAGATGGGAGGGGTAGATCCTTGGAGGTTTTTGAAGCCAGGAGGTAGGGAGTTCTCCTTTTTCTCCCATGTCCATAAGGCTTATTCCCGGATTGATTTTTTTTGTACTCAGTAGGGCGCTAATCCCGAGAGTGGTGGGGGCGGAATATTCGGCAATAGTTATATCGGACCACGCTCCGCATTCGGTGGACCTGGTGCTGGGGGAGGGGAAGGATCAACGCCCGCTGTGGAGGCTAGATGTGGGACTTCTGTCAGAGGAGAAAGTATGTGGGCGGGTCTGTAGGTGCATAGAGGGGTATTTGGAATCTAATGATAACGGGGAGGTGCAAGTTGGGGTGGTCTGGGAAGCGTTGAAGGCAGTGGTTAGAGGGGAACTGATATCTGTTCGGGCGCACAGGGAAAGGGGGGAGAGGGCTGAGAGGGAGAGGTTGGTGGAAGAAATGGTAAGGGCGGACAGGAGGTATGCAGATGTCCCGGACAAGGGGCTTTTGAGGGAGCGTCGTAGTCTCCAAGCGGAGTTCGATATACTGACCACCCGGAAGGCGGAGGCGCAGTAGAGGAGGGCACAGGGAGCGGTATACGAGTATGGGGAAAAGGCAAGTCGGATGCTGGCCCGCCAGCTCCAGAAGCGGGAGGCAGCGAGAGAGGTAGGGGGAGTTAGGGATGTAGGAGGGAACCTGGTGCGGGGTGCTAGGAACATTAATGAGGTGTTCAGGTCCTTCTACGAGGAGCTGTACTGGTTGGTGCCCCGTAAGGAGGGGGTGGGGGGGCGGGATGGACTGCCTTTTGGATAAGCTGGAGTTCCCAAGAGTGGAGGAGGAGCAGGTTGAGGGGCTGGGGGCCCCAATCGAGTTGGAGGAGCTGATTAAGGCGCAGGGGAGCATGCAGACAGGGAAAGCACTGGGACTTGATGGGTTTCCGGTGGAGTTTTATAAGAAGTTCTCAGACCTGCTGGGCCCGCTTTTAGTGAGGACACTGAATGAGGTGAGGGAGGGGGGGCTTCGCCCCCGACGATGTCCAGGGCAATAATTTCACTGATTCTGAAGCGGGATAAGGACCCCCTCCAGTGTGGGTCTTACAGGCCGATCTCGCTACTCAACGTGGATGCAAAGTTGTTGGCTAAGATACTGTCCAGGAGGGTGGAAGATGTGGTCCCGCTGGTTATCCAGGAGGACCTGATGGGGTTTGTGAAGGGGAGGCAGCTAAATGTCAATGTGCGGCAGCTACTCAATGTTATAATGATGTCGGTGGCGGATGGGGAGGCGGAAATAGTAGCATCGATGGATGCGGAGAAGGCCTTCGATAGGGTGGAGTGGATCTACCTGTGGGAGGTGCTGAGGAGATTTGGGTTTGGTGAGGGATTCATCAGGTGGGTGAAGCTGCGGTATAGTGCTCCGGTAGCGAGAGTGGTGACAAATGGGAGGAGGTCGGAGGATTTTCGGTTGTCCCGGGGGACGAGGCAGGGGTGCCCCTTGTCTCCCCTGCTCTTCGTGTTAGCGATTGAGCCCCTGGCCATGGCGCTGAGGGATTCGAAGACCTGGAGGGGGATTGTGCGGGGGTGGGGGGGCGGGGGGGGGGGGGGGGGGGGGGGGGCGGGGGGGGGAGCACCGGCTGTCCTTGTACGCGGATGATTTACTGCTGTATATTGCGGATCCGGCGGGAGTGGATGCCTGAGGTGTTGAGGATACTTGGGGAGTTTGGGGATTTTTCGGGCTATAAGCTCAATGTGGGAAAGAGTGATCTGTTTGTGCTGTACTTGGGGGACCAGGAGAGGGAGATAGGAGAGCTCCCGTTGAAGAGGGCGGAGAGGAGCTTTAGATATCTGGGTGTCCAGATAGCTAGGAGCTGGCGGGCCCTTCATAGGCTAAACTTTTCGAGGCTGGTGGAACAGATGGAGGAGGAGTTCAGGTGGTGGGATACGTTGCCACTCTCCTTGGCGGGCAGGGTTAAGTCGGTTAAGATTACGGTGCTCCCGAGGTTTTTGTTTCTCTTCCAGTGTCTCCCCATCTTGATCCCGAAGGCTTTTTTTAGGAAGGTGAATAAGAGTATTCTGGGGTTTGTGTGGGCGTGGAAGGCCCCGAGAGTGAGGAGGGTATTCGTGGAGCGAGGCAGGGAGGTTGGTGGTTTGGCGTTGCCCAACCTGTGTGGGTACTACTGGGCTGCAAATGTGGCGATGATCCATAGGTGGGTGATGGAGGGGGAATGTGCCGCATGGAAGAGGATGGAGGCGGCGTCCTGTGTGGACACGACTTTGGAGGCACTGGTGACGGCCCCGCTCCCACTCCCCCCGGCAAGGTATTCTACGAGTCCAGTAGTGGTGGCTTCCCTCAAAATTTGGGGCCAGTGGAGGCGGCATAGGGGGGAAGTGAAGGCCTCAATCTGGACCCCGTTGCGGGGCAACCATCGGTTTGCACCAGGGAGAATAGATGGTGGGTTTTTGAGTTGGCATAGGGCAGGCATCAGGCAGGTGGGGGGGCCTCTTCCTCGACGGGAAGTTTGCGACGTTAGAGGAGTTGGAGGGGAAGTGGGGCCTCCCCCCCCCCGGGAATACTTTCAGGTACATGCAGATTAGGGTGTTTGTGATGCGGCAGGTGGTGGAGTTTCCGCTACTGCCGCCAAGGGGGGTGCAGGATAGGGTGCTCTCGGGGACGTGGGTCGGTGAGGGTAGGATCTCGGCAATTTATCAGGTGATGCAGGAGGGGGAGGAGGCCTCGGAGGAGGAGCTGAAAGTGAAGTGGAAGGAGGAGCTGATGGGAGGAGGTCAATGGGAGGATGTGGGCGGATGCCCTGGGGAGGGTGAACTCGTCCTCTTCTTGCGCTCGGCTCAGCTTAATTCAGCTGAATGTGCTGCATAGGGCGCATATGACTGGGACCAGGTTTAGCTGATTCTTTGGGGGTGAGGACAGGTGTGGGAGGTGTTTGGGAGGCCCAGCGAATCACACCCACATGTTCTGGGCGTGTCCGGCATTGGAGGGTTTCTGGAAGGTGGCGGCGGGGATCCTGTCCATGGTGGTTGGTTCCAGGGTGGAACTGGGCTGTGGGCTCGCTATTTTTGGGGTAGCATCGGAGCCAGGAGTGCAGGAGGCGAGAGAGGCCGGTATTCTGGCCTTTGCGTCCCTAGTAGCCCGCCATGGATCCTTTTACAGTGGAAGGGTGCTAAGCCCCCGAGCCCGGAATCCTGGGTCAGCGACACAGCCGGGTTCATCAAACTGGAGAGGGTCAAGCTGTTTCTTGATTTCCTGGCGGAGTGTTAGAGGGAGGTCAATTTCAGCAGCAACCTGGGGGGGGGGGGGGGGGGGGGGGATTATGGGTCTGTTAAGGGGGTTCGATTTTGCAACTATACGTTTGTTACATTTTATGTTGTTAACTTATTGCTTTGTATTTTGTTTCTGTTTTTTCTGTTTTTAATGAATAAAAATCATTAAAAACAAAATACAGTACTACCTCCAACACAGGCACATATAATGCGTCAATCACAGTGCACATATTTGGACTGTTGGAGGAAACCGGAGCACCTGGAGGAAACCCATGCAGACACGGGGAGAAAATGCATCTTCACACAGACAGTCACCCAAGACCAGAATTGAATCCGGGTCCCTGGCACTGTGAGGCAGCAATGGTAACCACTGTGTCACTGTGCGCACTTGAAATTCAATGGTATGACCATTGCTTAAATGTTTAAAAATTATTTCAGGATGGCGCAGTAGTTAGCGCTGCTGCCTCATGGCGCTGAGGACCCTGGATCGAATCCGGCCCTGGGTCACTGTGTGTGTGAGGTTTGCACATTTTCCCAATGTCTGCATGGGTCTCACCCCACAAGCCAAAGATGTGCAGGCTGAATGGATTGGCCATGCTAAATTGCCCCTTAATTGGAAAAAAAAAATTTGGTATTCTAAATTTTAAAAAAAAAATTATTTCATGGGTTGTGGGCTGTGCCAGCATTTATGCACACCTAAACTGGTCCTTGATGGCTTAATTGGCCATTTCAGGGGGCATTGCTGTGGATCTGGACTCACATATAGACCAGACTGGATAAGGATGGCAGATTTCCTTCTCCGAATGACATTAATGAAACAGATTTTTTTTTTAATGACCATCGACAATGGTTTCATGGTCATCATTAGGTTTTATCTCAATTCAAATTTGAACCCGGTTGGTTCCTAGGGAATTAACCTGGGTATCTGGGTCCAATGGTAACACCACTATGCCACCACCTTCCCCACTGTCAACAATCTGGGAGCTATCATTGACCAGAAACTGAACTGCACCAGCTATATAAAACATTAGCTACAAAAGTAAGTCGGAGGCTGGGAATCCTGCAGCAGATAATTCACCTCCTGATTCCCCAAAGCCTGTCCGCAATCTACAAGGCACATGTTAGGAGTGTGACGCTAGATGAGTGACGCTCCAACAACGTTGAAGAATTCAGGACAAAGTAGCCCACTTGATTGGCAACTCCTCCAGCACCTTAAACACTCGCCACCACCCTCCCGCTCCACTCCCAATGCACAGTGGCAGAAATGTGCAGCATAAATAAGATGCACTTCAGCAACTCGTTGAGCCTCTTCCAAAGCAGCTTCCAAACCAACAACCACTGTCACCGCGGACAAGGGCAACAAATGCATGGGAACACCACCTCTGGGCGGGATTCTCCGACCCCCCTTCCGGGTCAGAGAATCACCAGTGGTCGGCGTGAATCCCGGCCCCTCCGTCCTCCAAATTCTCCGGCCCCCCAAAAATTAGACCGGCATGAGTTGCGCCGCCCGCCTCGGAGAATGGCGGGGTCCGGTGCGACTCAATGGGCCCCGGGGCTGCCCGAATTCTCCGGACCGCGATGGGCCGAAGTCCCGCCCGTCTTTTGCCAGTCCCGTCGGTGTAAATTGGAGTAGGTCCTTATCGGCAGGACCTGGCGGTGCGGGCGGCCTCCGGGGTTCTTGAGGGCCGCGGAGGGGTCTGGCCCCGGGTGGTGCCCCCACAGTGGAATGGCCCGCGATCCGCAGTCGGGCCTGTGCTGTGGGGCCACTCTATCCTTCCGCACGGAGGCTGTGCCGGTCTGCCATTCCCAGTGCAGAAACAAAGTCCTTTGCGCATGCACGGGGATAACGCCAGCACATGCTGGCGCTCCTGCACGTGCGCCAACTCGCGTCAGCCGGCAGAGGCCCCTCGGCGCCAGTTAGCATGGGGCCAAGCCCCTTTCCCGCCAGCCAGGGGTGCACAAACCACTCCGGCGGGCCTAGTCCCTGAAGGTGCGGAGGATTCCGCACCTTTGGGGCAGCCCGACGCCGGAGTGGTTCACACCACTCCATCCCGCCGGAGTTGCCCGCCCCGCCGATTACGGAACAATCCCGCCCTTTGTTCCTCTACAACACACCAAACCTGGATTTTGATACCATTACAGGGACTGCAACAGTGCAAGAAGGCAGTTCACCACCACCTTCTCCAGGACAGTTAGGGATGGGTAACAGATGCTGGCGTAACTGGAGATGCCTACATTGGATGAATGAATAATTTTTAAAAATATACATGGAAAACAGAAAATGAGCATTTCCACACTTGTGCGTGCTATCTCAGCCCCTCGTGCACAATGAAGCGCAAGTGAAGCTCAGGCCTTGAAACATGAGAATTTCTCTCCTTTTGGTTATGTTCTCTCAACTCGATACCCAAAGGATACAGGGCGAAATTCTCCCCCCCCACGACGGGTGGGAGAATAGCGGGAGGGCCTTCCCGACTTTTTTGACGCCCTCCCGCTATTCTCCCCCCCCCCCCGCCGAAATCCCGACACGAATCGCTGCCGCCGTTTTTTTTACGGCCGGCAGCGATTCACAGCTGTTAGAAGGGCCGAAGTCCCAGCCCTTTACGACCTTTTTACGAACGGCAAACACACCTGGTCCTGCCATTCGTAAAAACGTCGTGACCACCTGGAAAAAAATAACCATGGCACCGATTGGCACGGCAGTACCACGGCCGTGCCAAGGGTGCCATGGGCCCGCGATCGGTGCCCACCGATCGCGGGCAGCGGGCCCGATGCCCGCGCACTATTTGTCCTTCCGCCGCCCCGCAGTATCAATACGCGGGGCGGCTGAGGGGCAACCCGGACCGCGCATGCGCGGGTTTCGCGCAAAAACGCGATGACGTCACCCGCGCATGCGCGGGTGGAGTCTTCCCACCTGCGCATGCGCGGCTGACGTCATATGACGCGTCAGCCGGCGCTAAATCCGACAAGCGGGTTTAACGATTTTCGTTAAGCCCGACTTGTCGGGGCCTCCGACGTCGGGCTGCTAGCCCCGACGGGGGACCAGAATCGGTCCCCCGTCGGGAAGGGGCGCGATGCCGTAAAACCCGCCCGGGTTTTACGGCAGTTTGACGATTTCTCCCGTTTTGGGAGAATTTCGCCCACAGTTTGGAGATGAGTCCCAAAAGAACTAGCGGGGAACATGCAGAAACATTTTTTTATGATGTGAGTTGTTGTAATCTGGAATGGATTGCTGAAAGAAATAACATTCTTGAATAGAATTTAATAAATACTTGCAGAAAATAACTTTCATGGCCATGATTTGATTTGATTTGATTTCTTATTGTCACATGTATGGTATACAGTGAAATGTATTGTTTCTTGCATGCTGTACAAACAATGCATACCATACACAGGAAAGGAAGGAGAGACTGCAGAATATAATGTTACAGTTATAGCAAGGTGTAGAGAAAAGATCAACTTAATACGAGGTAGGTCCATTCAAAAGTCTGATGGCAGTAGGGAAGAAGCTGTTCTTGAGTCGGTTGACAGGTGACCTCAAACTATGGTATCTTTTTCCTGACAGAAGAGGGTGGAAGTGATTTCAGGTCGTCAGTTCCAGTTGTCTCCAGAGTCCTAAAGATCACTAAATCTGTAAGTAATTGAATTAGGACATTGTTAGAGAGTTTAAAAGAGTTAGAATGAAGTTTTAGACGCATAGAACGAGAGTAAATTATAGAATTATGCTAGGCACAGCTTGCAAGATGTCGCCACGCTCTGGCGCCATCCTTTGCACCCTGTGCAAAAGGAGGGAATAGGAGAGGGGTATTAATTGAAAACTTCTACCAAAGAGCCTCTCTAGCCTGGTTGGGCCGAATGACTTACTGTGATTTTCTGATTTGCTGAAAAAGAATAACAATAATATCAAAAGACATTTAACGCAAGAAGAATAAAAGGCTGCTGGTCACAATCCAAAAAGATAAAACAAATTTCCAACATCAATCACAAGGGTTCCAGCGTGACTAAGTCGTATTGAAACGCATTGCTGTGCATCTGTTCATCTTAATAAAAGCACAACTGGTCCGCAGAAGTAGACCACAAACATTCTGCAGAAGAAGATCAAATGCAGACATCTGATTACAATATTCTGTGACTCTGAGCACATCTTCTCCCACATGTTCTCTGCTCAGCCCTTCATTCTTTAACATCAGAAATGATTTGCAGATGAATTCCAAAATGATACAAAGAGGTTCGGTTTGGAAGAACACAGTTTGGTGGGAATTCTTCGGTCGTTGAGATTCACATTTCCCATCGGCACCCCCGCCCGCGGGTTTCCCGGCGGCTTGGGGTGACTTCAATAGGAATCCCAAACGGGAGTTTAGAATCCTGCCACCAGCGAACATGCTGCCAGGAAACACGCGTCTGGGGGACCGGAAAATCCAGCCCAATGTTCCGGGTTTTGGAAGACTTGTGCGAGTTACAGAAATAGTGATGGGCAAGTCCATGGATGGCACATGAAACCATTGGCTGGGCAAGTGATTGTCCCTGCTTTTAGTTCCAGAAGCAGAAAAAATTTACCTTTCATATTTTCAGTCATGTGCTAAGTTGTAATCAATTGGTTTACAATCTATAGGGAAAAAACAGCCATTACTGAAACACTGATGCTGCTGCCACCGCTGTCCCCGGCCTCTGGTCACGTGACCTTCCACCAGCACCGCAAGGGCAGCTGCTGCGGGGTCCACAATACCATCCGTATTGTGACATCTGTAAGGTATTGGAGAAGGTGAGAGGTCAACAATCAGTTATGGTTTCACCCCAAGACCCACTGGTCCCAAGCCTCCCCCACCCTTCCAATCCCTGCATCTCTCAGGGTGTCATCCAACGAGCTGTTTGTGTTGGGGGACCCCGCCCTCCACACATACCCTCAGCCACTGCAGGGGCTCCTGGGCACCAGATCCCGGACCCACGCCGGGAATATTACTTGGGCCGGGCTCAGGTTCCCTCCCCAATCTACACAGGTACCCTCTGATCATGGAGATGTCCCCAGTGCTGAGGCCCAGCTCTTGGTGTTTGATTGTTGGCTGCTGACTCTGCAGTGTTAATGACCCCAGTGTTCAGGCAAGATAGGGCGCCACGGTGGCACAGTGGTTAGCACTGTTGCTTCACAGCGCCAGGGACCCGGCTTTGATTCCCAGCTTGGGTCACTGTCTGTGCGAAGTCTGCACGTTCTCCTTGTGTCTGCGTGGGTTTCCTCCGGGTGCTCCGGTTTCCTCCCACAAGTCCCGAAAGACGCGCTGTTAGGTGAATTGGACATTCTGAATTCTCCCTCTGTGTACCGGAACAGGCGCCGGAGTGTGGAGACTAGGGGATTTTCACAGTAACTTCATTAATGTAAGCCTACTTGTGACACTAATAAAAATAATTATTATGTTCCGGCCTCACAGTCTGATTGGAATGTTAGGCAGTAACACTCGCCTGCGACATGGCACGTCTACCCACAGGAATCCACCTGAGCTGCAAAGTTCTCATATAACTAAATGGACTGAAAAAGCTTCTTTGGTGTATGGAAAGGATGCATTTGGCAAAGACAAATGTGGGTCCATTATTGGCAGCATCAGGAGAATTCATAATGGGAAATAGAGAAAAGGCAGAAGAGCTTTGAGTCTGTTTCACGAAGGAAGACACAAGAAATCTCCCACATATAGAGATCCAAGGGACTAGGGAAAATGTGGAGTTGAAGGGAATTAGTTTAAGTGATAAGGTTATATCAGTGAAATTAATGCGACTGAAAATTGATAATTCCTTGGGACCTGATATGATGCATGCCAGAGTGTTGAAAGAGGTTGCTATAGAGATAGTGGATGCACTGGAGATCATCTTCCAAATTTCTATGGATTGGAAGGGAGCAAATGTCTACCCACTATTTAAGAAGGGAGGGAAAGAGAAAACAATGAACGACAGACCTGTTCGCCTTACATGAGTTGTGGGTAAAATGGGGGAATAATAAAGAATCATAGAATTTACAGTGCAGAAGGAGGTCATTAGGCCCATCGAGTCTGCACCGGCTCTTGGAAAGAGCACCCACTTAAGCCCACATCTTCACCCCATCCCCGTAACCCAGTAATCCCAACTAATCGAAGGACAATTTATCATGGCCAATCCATCTGCCCTGTGTGGGCACATCTTTGGCGTGTGGGGGGAAACCGGAGCACCCGGAGGAAACCGACGCAGACACGGGGAGAAAGTGCAGACTCTGCACAGACGGATGTGATAATAGACAATTGGACAATAATGGTCTGATTGGGCATAGTAAGCATGGATTTACGGATGGAAAATCATGGGCAGGATTCTCTAATAATGGGGCTATGACCCACGCCAGCGTGAAAATCGGCGCCAGCGACTCTGGCGTCAGTGGCCCCTGAAAGTGAGGAATTCTCATCTTCTTAGGATGCCAGGCTCCGCCGGAGTGGTCCCCGCAGCTCCAGCCAGAGCAGAACGGCCCGTGCGAGTCCGTGCATGCGCGGAACAGCAGGCGTATTTCCGTGCATGCGCAGAATGGCCAACATATTTCCGCGCATGCACGGGGGTTCCCTTCTCCACGCCGGCCCCTGGGCAATATCGCGGAGCCCTACTGGGGTCTGGCGCGGAGCAAAGTAGGCCCCCATGGAACCAGCCCACCCGCCAATCGGTAGGCCCTGATCACGGGCCAGGCCACCGTGCCCCCCCCCCACCCGGGGTTGGATCACCCCCCCCCCCCCCCCCGGGGTCGGATCCCCCTGCCCCCCCCCCCCTCCAGGACAGCCCCCACGGCCAGGACGACCCCCGCACACTCACCTTCCATGTGGGAGCTGAGTAATCCACGCCGTCATGACTCGGCCAAACCCGTTGTCCACATGGTCCATTGGGGCCCAGAGAATCGCCGAGGGGGGGGGGGTTATCAACGGGAATCCCACTGGCGCACGAAAACCGGCGCCGGAGAATGGTGAATCCGGCATCTGTGCGGCGGGGCGCGACCGGGGATTCTCCAACCCGGCGCTGGGTCTGAGAATCCCGGCCCATGTTTAACAAACTTGTTTGAGGTTTTTAAAGATGTTACTCACAAAATTGATAAAGGAGAGTCGATGGATGTAGTACATTTGGACTTTCAGAAGGCTTTTGATAAAATCCCCCCATAGGAGATTAGTATAGAAGCACATGCGATAGTGGGCAACATACTGTCATGGATTAGGATTGTCTAACAGGCAGATAACAGAGAGTAGGAATAAATGGGTTATTCTCACGTTGGCATATTGTGGCTACTCAGGTACCGCAAGGATCAGTACTTGGGCCCCTGCTGTTCACAATCGATGTGAATGATTTTGATGTGAGGACCAAACATAACGGGCGCGATTCTCCCAAAACGGGAGAAATCGTAAAGCTGCCGTAAAACCCGGGCGGGTTTTACGGCAACGCGCCCCTTCCCGACCGGGGACCGATTCTGGTCCCCGGTCGGGGCTAGCAGCCCGACGCCGTAGGCTCCGGCAAGATGGGCTTAACGATTTTCGTTAAGCCCGCTTGCCGGAGTTAGCGCCGGCTGACGCGTCATATGACGTCAGCCGCGCATGCGCAGTTTGGAAGACTCCAACCCGCGCATGCGCGGGTGACGTCATCGCGTTTTTGCGCGAAACCCGCGCATGCGCGGGCCGGGTTGCCCCTCAGCCGCCCCTCGAATGGATACTGCGGGGCGGCGGAAGGACAAGTAGTGCACGGGCATCGGGCCCGCTGCCTGCGATCGGTGCCCACCGATCGCGGGCCCATGGCACCCTTGGCACGGCCGTGGTACGGCCGTGCCAATCGGTGCCATGGTTATTAATAGCGAGTTTGTGACGCCGTTTTTACGAACGGCAAGACCAGGTGTGTTTGCCGTTCGTAAAAACGGCGGAAAGGGCTGTGACTTCGGCCCATCTAACAGCTGAGAATCGCTGCCAGCCGTAAAAAAACGGCGGCAGCGATTCGGGTCGGGACTTCGGCGGGGGGGGGGGGAGAATAGCGGGAGGGCGGCAAAAATGTCGGGAAGGCCCTCCCGCTATTCTCCCACCCATCGTGGGGGGCGGAGAATTTCGCCCAACATTTCCAAGTTTGCCGATGATACAAAGCTAGGGAGGAATGTATACTGTGAGGAAAATGCAAAGCGGCTGCAGAATGATTTGGACAGACTGGGTGAGTGGGCAAGAATTTGGCAGATGGAATATAATTTGGAAAACTGTGAGGCAATCCAGTTTGGTAGAAGGAACAGATGTGCAGATTATTCCTTCAATGGTAAGAAAGTGGAAAGTGTAGATAGACAAAGGGACCTGAGTATCCTTGTCCATAATGCAGTGAAGACAAGCGTGCAGGTGCAGCAAGCTATTTGGAAGGCTAATGGAATGTTAGCCTTTATGACTATTGACTTAGAGTACAGGAGTCGGAAGAACTTGCTTCCATTGTACATGAGCTTGGTTACACCGCACCTGAAGCACTTGTGCAGTTTTATATCCCCTTATTTCAGAAAGGATCTTATTGCCAGAGAGGACATTCAACAAACCTTCGGCAGGCTTATCCTGGAGATGGCGGGACTGCCCTATGAAGATAGATTTGGCAAACTGCGCCTGTATTCTCTGCAGTTTTGAAGATTGAAAGGTGATCTCATTAAAACCTTCAAAATACCTAAAGATATTGCAGGTAAGATATTTATCTTGGTTGGGCAGTCTAGAACTAGGTGGCACAATTTCAAAATAAGGAATATTCCACATAGGAGCGAAATGAGGAGACATTTCTTTCCACCAAGGGTTTTGAAGCATTGGAATTCTCTACCCGAGAGGCCTGTGGCAGCTTAGTCATTGAACATGTTTAAAGCAGAGATTGATAGATTTCTGATCAACAATAATGTAAAGGGTTATGAGGATACTGTGTGTAAAAGGCATCTAAGTGTCCAATCAGCCATTGTATTAAACGGCGGAGCAGGCTCAATGGACTGTATAGCCTACTCCTGTTCCTATATTCCTCGTGGGTAAACCACGCATGTCAGGTGAATTCTGCAACAAAAAATCAGATTAAATGAAATAATTTGAGAGGCAAATTGAAGGGCCAAATAAGACTGGCAAAGAAAGAATATGAGGAAAAAAATGGCAGTTAATACCTACGAGGTATACCACGAGCCCGGTGGTGACGGGTACCCTCAAGATTTGGGGGCAGTGGAGGCGACGTAGGGGGAAAGTAGGGGGCTCAATGGAGGAGCCTAGGGGGAACCATAGGTTCGTCCCAGGGAACATTGATGGGGGGTTCCTGGGGTGGCACAGAGTGGGCATCAGAAAGCTGAGGGACCTGTTCATTGACGGGAGGTTTGCGAGCCTGGGAGAGTTGGAGGAGAAGTTTGAGCTCCCCTCGGGGAACATGTTCAGGTACCTGAAATGAAATGAAATGAAAATCACTTATAGTCACGAGTAAGCTTCAATGAAGTTACTGTGAAAAGCAGGTAAAGGCGTTTGCTAGGCAGCAGGTGGAGGGATTCCCTTTGCTGCCCACGAGGGGGGTGAGGGACAGGGTGCTTTCGGGGGTCTGGATCGGGGATGGGAAGGTATCTGATATCTACAAGGTAATGCAGGAGGTGGAGGAGGCGTCAGTAGAGGAGCTAAAGGCTAAGTGGGAGGGGGAGCTGGGGGAGCAGATCGAGGATGGGACATGGGCGGATGCCCTGGAGAGGGTTAACTCTTCCTCCTCATGTGCGCGGCTTAGCCTCATCCAATTCAAGGTGCTGCACCGGGCCCACATGACTGGGACGAGGATGAGTAGGTTCGTTGGGGGTGAAGACAGGTGTGTCAGGTGCTCAGGGAGTCCAGCGAACCATGCCCATATGTTCTGGGCATGCCCGGCACTGGAGGAGTTCTGGAAGGGGGTGGCGAGGATGGTGTCGAGGATGTTAGGATCCAGGGTCAAGCCAAGCTGGGGACGCGCAATTATTGGGGTTGCGGTGGAGCCGGGAGTGCAGGAGGCGAGAGAGGCCGGTGTTTTAGCCTTTGCGTCCCTAGTAGCCCGGTGGAGGATCTTGCTACAGTGGAAGGATGCGAGGCCCCCAAGCGTGGAGACCTGGATCAACGACATGGCGGGTTTTATTAAGCTAGAGAAGGTCAAATTCGCCCTGAGGGGATCGGTACAAGGGTTCTTTAGGCGGTGGCAGCCTTTCCTCGACTTTCTGGCTCAGCGATAGGGAACTAGGTCAGCAGCAGCAGCAACCCGGGGGAGGGGGGATGGGGGGAAAGGGGGATGGGGGGAAAGGGGGAGGGGGGGAAAGGGGGGAGTGTTGACTATGTTTATTTAATTAAATTTATTTTCAAGTTCTCTTGTTGTTTACCGGGTTTGGGGGGGTGTGGGGGCTCGATATATGCGTTGTTACGGTCTGGGGGTGTTATGCTTATTATGTTGTTTTATTGTTGTTGCTTCCTGTTTGTTGTTATATATTTTGTAAAGAATTTTCAATAAAAATTATTTAAAAAAAAAAAATATTAAAGGGAACCCAAATATCTCTGACCAGCATATAACTAGTAATCAGGTAGTGAGATGCTGATTGGCACTTATCAGGGACAAAGTAGGTGGTGCGTGCTTAGAGATGCAGGGTAAGACTGGACTACTATAACTTAATGAATCCTCTCCATTTGTGTTTAACAAAAAGAATACTAACAACATTTCAGCAATGGAGATGAAAGTGGCAACAGATGGGGTGATATATGATAGGAAGAGTGTACTGGAAAAGTTGGCCGAACTTAATATGGATAAGTTACCTCTGGACTTGATAACTAGCATCCAAAGTTGCAAAGGGAATTGGGCATAATGATAGTGGAAAGACTTGTCACAATCTTCACTTGGTAGGAGGGAATTGACAGTGAATTGGAAAGTAGCAAGGAAGGGTGTAAGGACATTCCTATTAACTGCAGAGTGGTCTATTTAACCACAATGTTGAGTAAAGCTTTAGAAACAATAAGCAGGGAAAATAAATAAATCAACTCTTGGAGAGGACTGAGTTAATAACGGTTTATAACGGTTTATATAAGATAAATTGAATTCTTGTTTAATTGAAATTTTTTCGGAAGTAACAGAAAAGGTTTATGAAGGGAATACAATCGATATTTAAAAAGCATGGGTGGCACGGTAGCACAGTGGTTAGCATTGTTACTTCACAGCGCCAGGGTCCCCGGCTTGGGTCACTGTCTGTGCGGAGTCTGCAAGTTTCCCCGTGTCTGCGTGGGTTTCCTCTGGGTGCTCCGGTTTCCTCCCACAAGTCCCGATAGACATGCTTGTTAGACGAATTGGACGTTCTGAATTCTCCCTCAGTCTACCCGAACAGGCACCGGAGTGTGGCGACTGGGGGATTTTCATAATAACTTTATTGCAGTGTAAATGTAAGCCTACTAGTGAAACTAATAAATATTATTATGATTATTATGAAGAACGGCAAAAAATTCTGGTTAACAAACTTGAATTTCACCCATCGTACAAGGAACGCCCAGCTTCTGTCCCGAACTCCAGAAACAAACCTATTGGACTTTCACCTGGTGTTGCAAGACTTCTTATTGAGTTTCACAGAATAGGTGGGCCAGTGTCAACTTGGAGAAGAAAAGTGACCTCGGGACAAGATACAGTTAGCAATGATAAATAGTTGGTTGTTGGACTGGACAATGGTAGATTAAACTTTCAACCTTTGATAATGATACCAAATTGTGAGGTGTGGCAGTGAATATGATGCTGCAAGACATTGGCAGCAGAATGGGGAGACAACTGACAGATGGAATTTCACACAGGAAAAGATGAGGAGATGCATTTTGGCAGAAGGGATAGGAAGAGGCAATAAAGATATGGATAAAGATTTTCTGCTCCTGTACGTATGGGGTGGGTTGATGATGGGAGCACAAAAAATTGTGAGGTGCTCAGACTGTATTTTATGTCGGTGGGAAGTCTCTCTGCGATTGTCCCCTCCCCCATAAGTGATGTAATGGGTTTCATATCATGCAACACTGAGAATCGCATTTCAACACTTTTGCATCTCATTATTGGGCCTCCCCGTAGACATCACCACCCACATTCAAAGGTCCGCCTACGATATGGAATACAATGTTGACAAATGTGAGGTTATCCATTTTGGTAGGAATAACAGCAAACGGGATTATTATTTAAACGATAAAATATTAAAGCATGCCGCTGTTCAGAGAGACTTGGGTGTGCTAGTGCATGAGTCACAGAAGGTTGGTTTACAAGTGCAACAGGTGATTAAGAAGGCAAATGGAATTTTGTCCTTCATTGCTAGAGGGATGGAGTTTAAGACTAGGGAGGTTATGTTGCAATTGTATAAGGTGTTAGTGCGGCCACACCTGGAGTATTGTGTTCAGTTTTGGTCTCCTTACTTGAGAAAGGACGTACTGGCGCTGGAGGGTGTGCAGAGGAGATTCACTAGGTTAATCCCAGAGCTGAAGGGGTTGGATTATGAGGAGAGGTTGAGTAGACTGGGACTGTACTCGTTGGAATTTAGAAGGATGAGGGGGGATCTTATAGAAACATTTAAAATTATGAAGGGAATAGATAGGATAGATGCAGGCAGGTTGTTTCCACTGGCGGGTGACAGCAGAACTAGGGGGCATAGCCTCAAAATAAGGGGAAGTAGATTTAGAACTGAGTTTAGGAGGAACTTCTTCACCCAAAGGGTTGTGAATCTATGGAATTCCTTGCCCAGTGAAGCAGTTGAGGCTCCTTCATTACATGTTTTTAAGGTAAAGATAGATAGTTTTTTGAAGAATAAAGGGATTAAGGGTTATGGTGTTCGTGCCGGAAAGTGGAGCTGAGTCCACAAAAGATCAGCCATGATCTCATTGAATGGCGGAGCAGGCTCGAGGGGCCAGATGGCCTACTCCTGCTCCTAGTTCTTATGTTCTTATGTTCTTATGTTCTTATGATAGCGTGATATCATGACGGTGCGAATCACAACTGCTTTTGAAAGACGTGAACCTGATGGGCTCAACTCCACAGGGAGTTTGGAGGTTAGTGCACAGGTCAGTATGTGCCACACCTTCTTCAGAGAGGAGAGAGGACACTGGGTAATGTGCCATTCCATCACAGCTGCAATCGTCAGATGCAACTCAAATAACAAGCCTGTAGCTGACTGGTCACCCAATTATGGCCACTAAATCATCACTGATGTGTGTGAATGCCACTGATTGCTGCACAGCAAGGGTTAATCTTTGGCATACTGACCTCCACATTCAGTGACTACTATTGATTCCCTCCACCACTTGTCGATTCAGCAAGCACAGACATCCCTTTTGACAGTGAGCAAGGGTACACTGGCTCCAACCCATCAGACGTGTGTATTAATGTACCCCCCATTTACTGGGTTCACCCAAAGCCTTGGAGTGAAGCCTGGCACAATGTCTGCACCCTACATGACAACTCAGTGTGCAGTAGTGTGGCTGACGCTGTGGCCACTCAGTCAAGTTGGATGGGGTAAGGATGGTGTGGAGTCTTGTCTATTCAGGGACAAAATGAAGTCCTGGTTATTAATGTGATGGCCAACATATGAGTCACCACTGATCTAGATGTAACTATGGAAGATGAACGGGCAAAGGGATAAGCTAGCCTTCAACTCGGTCTCTTTACTTGCGCAGGGGAGAGATGGAGCCTGTGGAACTGGCTATCATTCTTCTGGCGCATAGAGAAGAGAGAAGACATCCATGGAGGCACCCGGCTTCCTGAATAACAAGGAGACCCCTGAAGATAAAGTGGTGGGAGGATATTCTCCACTGGCACAGGAGATAGCCCAAAGAGCAGTCCCTTGCAGGCAGCTTCCACGTACCCATGGTGTATAGACGGCATCTGATCTTCCTGTACATGAGTGAGGACCAGTGTTGGCAAATACTTTGTCAGGGGGACTTTTAGCTCATTTATGCACCCTTCTGCAGGAGTTGGTGCACAGAGACTTGAAAGGGATCCATTCCCTATGGCATTGAAAATCACAGCCACCCTCAACCTCTATGTGAGTGGTTCCTTCCAGGATTCCATGAATCACATAAATGTATCAAGGAGATGATGGACACACTCTTTGCAAGGCTCTCAAGTACACCCATCTTGACCAGGATCAAGCTTTCCAGGATACAAGAGCCATGAGATTTGCCTAAATTTATGACTTTCCACAGGTAGAGAGTGTCATCGGCTTCACTCACGTGGCTCTCCAATCGTCAAGGTATTTCATAAGGGCTCCTACTCCCTGAATGTTCAGCTGGTCTGCGACCACACAAAGCGCATCCTCCAGGTGTGTGCTTGCCTCCCAGGGAGTGTTCACGCTCTCAAATCCGCAGGATCTTTTAGACATAACACCACATATGCAGTTGGCTCCTTGAGGACAAGGATTTTCCTTTGAGGACATGTTTGACGGCACCTGTGCAGGGGACCCAGAGTGCAGCTGAAACCAGATACAATGAGGCTCAAGCTCTTTGGTGGAGCAGACCATAGGAATGCTGAAAATGAGGTTCCGGTGCCTGGGAACAACAGGGGGAGGAACTCTCTGAGTTGGAAATGAAGGAGCGGCATGATTCCTCAGATGATGAGGACGTAGAGATGGATGACAACGAGGAGGTTCTGGAGGGGGAGGTAGCGGTGATAGCAGATGGGGCAGATGAGCTTGGGACACACTCATTGCTACTGGATCCATTGATGGTGATGATGCGACCCATTGAGTACATTGACACCTCTTGAAATCTAGGTCCCACCAAGGTGTCTCTGCACTGATGAAGGATGCAGGTAGAATCTGTGATGGTTCTTCTATCTCCTTTATCGCTGGTCTCAGTGGTATCTTGGGCATGGCTGGTAGACTGCCTGGGTTTCTCCCCGATGTTCCTGCATGAGAATGGAGATTTCATTAGTGCATGGCAGGGACCTTCAGTACATGAGGCATGATCCACATCTGTTTAATTGATGGATGATGATGTTTTGGATCCTCACTTGGTTTATCACCAGCCACCTCACCCTCAGCACAGGAGCAGTCAACTTCCTCCCTGGCCAGCTGGAAAGCTCTCTCCTCAAAGTCAGAGAGTAATTTCACCTCAGGCATCCCTCCACCCGCCTGGGATCTCCCTCTTATTAGGTGCCAACTTGTTCTGCCTGAAAACAAGTAGAGAGAGTGTAATTAGGCTGCATGCTAGGGAAGATGCCAATGATGTCTGGAATGTACGGATGGTGATTTGGAGCAGTGAAATGATAAGGTGACGACCCACAAGAGAGATGAAGGTGTGTGTGGGAGCGTAAGTAGTGGTGTCCATTGAACTGACAATGAGTGAGCTCCCTGTGGATGTATCATGGGTGTGTATGTGAGTTGACAGTGACTTACCCAGGCAGAATGGAGGAAACCATTCATTTGTACCTGACACTAGATGACTCTACTCCTCTGCAGGCCTTTGGCACTTACCAGTGCTGCCATGGCCTCCCATACTGGGTTTTTGTCTCGGTTCGATGGTATCCTCCTTGTGCATGGGTACAAGATGTCACAATACTCCTCCACTGTATCCAGCAGTCTGGTGAGAGTGGCCTTGGAAAACCTGGGGCAATCTTCCTTGCAGCCATCCTCTGCCAAGGACCAGGAAAAAGTGGCTGGGGACCACAGTGCAGCCTTTAAATGGAGCGCCCCAATGAATAATATGTTCAGCTGATGGCAGGACAGACGAACCAGAGGCCGGCCACCATGGAGGCAGCGTGAATCCCATGGAGATACTAAAGATCCTCAAGATACTAAAAATACAGCACAAAAAGTCACCAACACCACCGGTGGTTTAAATGCCACTTCTCCCATGCCATTGCCATTGGACTTTACCAGATTCAGGAGATGTCAAATTGTACAGAGACAGAGAGGCCTGGGAGCTCATGAGCTTAGATCTTTGAAGGCGGCAGACATATTGAGTAACTAGCTAGAAACATGATTGTGGCTTCAGAGAAAGAGGTTTGAACACAAAAGCAGTCATTATGCCGAACCTTACTAAAGTTCTGGTTAGGCTCCAACTAAAGTGTGTGGTCAGTTCTGATCACTGCACTTAGAAAGATGTGAGTGACCTTGAACGGATGCAGAAGATAGTTACCAGATTCTAGCAAATGAATGATTTTGGCTACATGGTTATGTTAGAGACGTTGAGGTTCTTCTCCGTGGGAGAATTTATTTACGCAGTGAACAGTAACAACCTGGAACCCTCTGCGAACAGGGTTGGTGGAAGAAAGGATAATGAAGAATTTCAAAAGTAAATTGGATGGACACTTAAGAGAAATAGATTTACAGGGTCATCGGGTCGAGCAGGGAAATTGGACAGACTGGATTGTTGTTCAGAGAACTGCCTTGGATTTGATGGGCTGAATGGCCTTGTTCCACATTGCAATGACTCATAAAAAGGAAAAAATAAATAATGACTATTTTTGACCATATTTAATAGACATATAGCTTCCATTTGTAGAATTAGAAACATTTTCTTCCAGAACTACCTATTTGTAGCCACCAAAGTTGGCCATTCCCTCAATACAAAATGGAGGAACGCAAAGTTCGCAGGTTAAAATGGACAATGTTTGCAGCACAAGCAGGCTGCACCAAGCCAATGTGTATTCTGTCTGCTGAGAGAGCAGACAGCACCGAAACGAACATTCCGCATACTAATGAGGCAATCTCCACGATAGTTAACATAGCAATGGAACGATCCCAGGGACAATGGACACAAATAGAGAAGTGATTGCAACAGTGTATGGGAAACCAGACACCCCGGCACCAGCGGGGTTCGAAAACAAAGCACCTGAAGGCCCGCCCAGTAGCCGAGAGACAGCCTCAGTATTGGGGGGATTCAAACAAATCGATTGGGAAGAGATCCAATCAATTCCCAGCAGGTAAAGGGGTCCGCCCAAAAGGGCGCAAAGCCCTAGGACCTATAAAAGACAGGTCCCACACTTAGTTTGTTCTTCTTAACCAGCCCTCCTCTCTGGACCAGCATCTTGACCAACTTTTGCCAAAGAAGACCTTGAATGAGAGAGAGGAGAGGTTTGGGACAGCAGCCGCCAGCAAGTAAGTGTCTCACAATGATCGCTACCAGAGATAGACACTCCTGACCCCTTTTTAACCCGTACCAACCTGAAGTCTGCAGACCAGAGCAGAGCAAGAGGCCTTGTCCCCTGATCTGGCAGTTCCCTGTGAGATAAGTATTGGTTTATTTAGTGGTAGGAATAGTTTAATCCTCTTAGCGTGTGCATGGGTAGTATTATAATTGTATTATAATAAACTCAGTTGTTTGAACTTACTAATTGGTGTATGGTTTTATTGCTTTGAACTTGACCTTGAAACTTGTGGCGGTATCTTAACGATACCTGGCGACTTGTTAAGCACACTCACGCAGAACGAGCAACACTATGAGAAAGAGTATTGATTTTATTCCTGAAACAGTGGGCGGGATTCTCCCCTACCCGGTGGGGTGGGTGGTCCCAGCGCCGGCGGGGTTGGCGCCGCGGCAACCGGCGCCGAAGGGCCTCTGCCAGCCAGCACGAATTGGTGCATGCGCGGGCGTACCAGCGTGTGCTGGCATCATCCCAGCGCATGCGCAGGGGGGAATTCATCTCCGCGCCGGCCATCGTGGGCTGTTACACCGGCCAGCACGGAGGAATAGAGTGCCCCCACGGCACTGGACCGCCTGTGGATTGGTGGGCACCAATCGCAGGCCAGGCCACCATGGGGGCACCCCCTGCGGCCAGATCCCCGCGCGGCCCCTTGAGGACCCCGGAGGCCGCCCGCGGAGCCAGGTCCCACTTGGAAGTACCTGTCATAACATATGCCGGCGGGACTGGCTGAAAATGGGTGGCCACTCAGCCAATCACAAGCAGGAGAATTGCCGGGGGAGGGGGGGGGGCTGCTGCCAACGGCTCACGACCGGCGCGGCACAATTCCAGCCCCCGCCAAATCCCTGCCGGTGGAGAATTCGGCAGCCGACGGGGGGGGGGGGGGGGGGGGGGGGGGTCGGAGAATCCCACCCAGTGAATCTCAAAGTTCAGGAAGCCCTAGAGGGTAAATTAAACAGCGTTTAATAAGTCAACAGATAGTAAAGGCTGCAATATGGCTACAGCTCAAAGATCCCATTCAGGACTACTGGAAGTGATGGTCTCAGTCCAGACTGGCTTTCATTGGGCGAATTTACAAGCCCCAGCTGGGCAGGCCTCTGTCCACTAGAGGGGAGGAGGGGCTCGTATTCCATGATTCCCACGGGGTGATCAATTATGGTGTCCCTGTGAGGATTATTACGTGAAGAAAGCAATTATGTTTTTCACTGGACAAAAGTAAAATATTGTGAAACCCCCTTTGTAACCAGTCTATATGATGTTATTGAGACTTAAAATTATTCTCGTCTTTCTCAATATGTTCTAGATCTGACCATCTTCAGTTGCTTCATCAATGACCTCCCTTCCACAATCAGGTCAGAAGTGAGGATATTCGCTGATGGTTGCACAATGTTCAGCATCATTTGTAACTCCTCAGATACCGAAGCAGTTCATGTCCAAATGCAGCAAATCGTGGACCTATTCAGGCTTGGTTGACAAGTGGCAAATACATTCACACAATTGCCAGCCAATGGCTGTCTCCAACAAGAGAGCATCTAACAATCGCCCCTTGACATCAAATGGCATTACAATGGCATTACCATTACTGCATCCCCTACTGTTGTGTTATGTTACTTTGTGTAACATAAACTGCTCTGGATGTAGGCTTTACGAAAGATTGCTCCAGGCTATGAAATGATTTCAACGTGTTTACTGAACTATTAACACAGTTCTTAAATGAGTTCGACACTCTGCGAATCTAGCTCTAGTAACTCAGTCTAACTATACCAGCTTGCTCTAAGCCACGTGCTAGGGTGTGATGCTGCTGCTGATCAACCCTGTCTTACTCTCTAGGAGTCTGTCTGTGGAAGAGGTAGGGTGTGAGTGCTTCATCCCATTTATAGTGTTTGTGTCATACCCCCTTGTGGTGATGCCACCACTGGGAGTCCTGATTACCCATTGGTTGTGTCCTATTCTGATTATCCATTGTTTGCATGTTTGCATATCATGACACCCTACTATCAACATCCTGGAGGTCATCATTGACCAAGACCTGAACTAGACTAGCCACATGAATACAGTGGTTACAGGGCAAGTCAGAGACTAGGAATCCTGCAGCGTGTAACTCACCTCCTGACTTCCCAAAGCCTCGTTCCACATCTACATGTTAGGAGTGATGAAATAGACTCCACCTGCCTGAATGAGTGAATCTCCAACAACACTCAATAACCTTAACAACGTCCAGAACAAAGCTGCCTGCTTGATTGCTCCCCCTTCCAACAAACATTCAAATCCTCCACCGCTGAAGAACAGTGGCAGCCGTGTGTACCACCTACAAGATGCACTGCAGTAACTAAATAAGGCTCTTTGGGCAGCTTCTTCAAAACATGTAACCTCCATCATCTCGATGGACAAGGGCAGCAGACACATAGAAACACCACCACCTGGAAGCTCCCCTCCAAGTCACACATCACCCTGCCTTGGAACTTTTAGCAGCGCGGTGGCACAGTGGTTAGCACTGCTAATTCGCAGCGCCAGGGACCGGGTTCAATTCTGGCCTTGGGTGACTGTCTGTGCGGAGTTTGAACATTCTCCCCGTGTTTGCATGGATTCCCTTCGGGTGCTTGGGATTCCTCCCAGTCCACAGATGTGTAGGTTAAATGGATTGGCCATGACAAATTGTCACTTTGTGTCCGAAGATGTACTTTAGGTGAAGGGGTTATTGGGATAGGGAAGGGGAGTGGGATTGAGTGGAGTGGTCTTTCAGAGGGTCAGTGCAGACTCGATGGTCTGAATGGCCTCCTTCTGCACTGTAGGATTTATATGATTCAAATTAACGATATCGCGGTTCCTTCACTGTTGCTGGATGAGAATCCTGGAATGCCCTCCCTAACAGCACTGTGGGTGTTCCTCCACCACACAGACTGCAGCGGTTCATGAAGTCAGCTCACCACCACCATCTCAAGGGAAACTAGGCATGGGCAATAAATGCTGACCTCGCCAGTGATTCCCACATCACAAATGATTTTTTTCTAAATCGCTCTTTCTGAGCAAAAAATAAGAGCATTAAAAGAAAATCAGATTGAGACAGACTTCTGATTACAATTAATTCTACTACAAAGATCTTCTTCTTCTGGTGTGTTCCAGTCAGATGCTTATAAGCCTTTGAATTGTTTTTCCAGATCTGAGCATTAATTCACAAAATACTTAAAAAGGAACCCAAGCATTTCCATAAAATGGTATGACCATCAAACAGATAAAAATGTTATGTGTTGACAGTAAAGGCCACAGCAATGTTTCTGAATTTATTTAATGTTTCTGAATGATTAGACTAAACATGATTTAAATTGAATGCACTGTCTGCAGAACCTTCCGAGTGGCTTTGTTTAATTAACCCTTGGGCTGCTGGTTTTGCAATTTCCAGCTCATTCAATTGTGGTGCCAAAATAAAACATAACTGAAGATCAGGGTTAGGAAAATGGAATCCACAAGAATTACTGACAGACGAAAGGTTAAAGATGGATGAATTTATACTTCAAAGACGTTTAACCAAAGAAATTGTTGGGTGATCACATGAGAAGTGCATATACCCAGAAATTCTGCATTGTTTCACCTCAATTAATATTATTATTTTTAATCTCCTGTGTACTTTCATTTGTGGAATCCCTTCAATTGGATCCCTTAATTGGGTACCAACAGATGTAATAAGTTTTATTTCCAAAAAGCATTCAATAAGGTGTCTAATAATGTAGAGTGATGGATTAATGATGATGTAAATAAGATACGAATGATATTAATAATGTAAGAGTGGCATAATTAGTTGATGACTGAGAGGCTCTGAGGGAACTAGACACAGAATAATCTATGTCCTGAATACCATAGGTGGGATTCCCCATTGGCTGATGCCGGAATCAGAAAACGCGATTGCCCGGAGGATCGGTTTTGATACTGAAATCATGACGGGCGCCGGTTTCACGCCTAATCGCAATTCTCCGATGCCTCGACAGCAGTGTCAATGCGTTCCATCCACACGTATAGTAACCGTCGTTGGCATATCATTAGTTGTCCCGATCAGGTATTCTCCGGGGCCGACACGATTCTCCGTCTCCACTTGGGGAAATTCCCAACAGCGAGGTTTACTTGTGCTTTTAAAGTTCCAGAAACAGGCGGCGTGGCTGATGAAAGGGAGAGAGAGGAAGTAGGACACAGAGAGGCACGACCGTGGGCTGCCGGTCCTGGCAGATGGTAGGGATGCCTACTATGTGTGGATGGTGAGTGGGAGCAGTGAGGTAATGAGGCGGTGACCCACGGGGGAGATGAAGGCGATGTGAGGGAGATTAAGATGTGTGGGCGAGTGAATGGTGATGCCCCTTGAGCTGGCAGTGAGTGAGCCCCCTGTGGATGTGTAATGGGTATGTGAGTGTGCGAGTTGAGAGTGATTGGGAGGAGTGACTCACCCTGGCAGAACGGAGGAGATCATTCATCCTGTTATGGCACTAGATGCCTGTCCTCCTCAACAGGGAATTGGCGCTGATCAGTGCCGTCACTGCCTCCCATACTGGGTTGGTGTCTTCGCTTGCTGCTCTCCTCCCTGTGTGTGGGTAGAGAATGTCGTAACGTGTCTCTACTCCATCTAGCAGTCTGGTGAGAGAGACCTCTGAAAATCTTGGGACAGATTCCTTTGCAGCGTTGCTCCATGAAGAAATGGCTGGGGAGCATGGGGATGCCTTTAAATGTAGAGCTTCGCTGATTCAAGTGATCAGCTGATGGTCGGATGGGTGAATCAAGGAGGCAGTTTCAAACTTGTGCACAAATACCCTAAAAATACAGCACAAAGTCCCGTTGCTAACACCGATGCTGGATGCTGCTTTTCGAACCTATTATCACACTCTGCCAAACATAGGGAAAATTCCACCCCTGGTTTATTCTTAATGGGACCTGTACTTTTAACATTGTCAGTTCAGGCCTTTCTCCCCTTCCTCTCTCCTCTCTCCCTTCTCCAGCCATCCAGGGAGGAAGAAATAATTAGGAATTCACTGCTCCGTATTCCCTTATTTTAATGATGGATACGCTTCCAATACATCTCTGGCATAGTTTCTTATTGTTGATCCTAGCTGTAAATAGAATAATTCAAGAATGTAAACCTATGTGAACCAATAATTTCAAATCTTTTACAGATCCACAAATCTATCTTACTTCCAGCCGGTTGTTTTTGACCTCCACAGGCGTGATGGGCCGAAGGGCATTTTCTGTGCTGTATGATTATATGACTCTGTGACTCAATCCAATCCAAGATGCAGCTGACACTATCCCGTGCCAGGTGCCCCTTTCAATTAACGGCTATGACCTTCTTCCGGGTCGTGGTATGCGAAATCCCACGTTGCAACTCCCATTGGATGGAAAGAGGTAAATCATGCAAAACTGCAGGCTGGAAACTGTAACAGCCTTACCAAACAGGCGCCGGAATGTGGCGACTAGGGGCTTTTCACAGTAACTTCATTTGAAGCCTACTCGTGACAATAAGCGATTTTCATTTCATTTCATTTCATTCCGACAGACATTAACTGTTTTATTGCCATTTTATACAGTGTGCTGAATGATGGGGGCAGGTGGTGGCAAGCCACCCATTCCGGGTGCAAATCCCACACACTCCCCCAGAGTGTATTATTCAGCCCATGGGTCCAAACTGACCAAAATTGGGAAATAAATATTTCTTGGAAGACTAGTCCGGATAGTAAAGAATTGTATCAGGAGAGTAGTGAGAAAGGATTCAGAGGTAGGCTTAATATGGATTGATATTAGGAATAAGAATGGTCAGAAAATGCTGGTGGTAATGGTCTATACACCATATAGGGCAGCATGGTAGCACAAGTGGCTAGCATTGTGGCTCCACAGCGCCAGGGTCCCAGGTTCGATTCCCCGCTGGTTCACTGTCTGTGCGGAGTCTGCATGCTCTCTCCCTGTCTGTGTGGATTTCCTCCGGGTGCTCCGGTTTCCTCCCACAGTCCAAAGACATGCAAGTTAGGTGGATTGGCCATGCTAAATTGCCCTTAGTGTCCAAAAAGGTTAGGAGGGGTTATTGGTTTATGGGGATAGGGTGGAAGTGAGGGCTTAAGTGGGTCGGTGCAGACTCGATGGGCTGAATGGCCTCCTTCTGCACTGTATGTTCTGTGTTCTATTTAACTGCAGTTATACCGTTGAACAGAGCATTAAACAAGAAATTATTAAAAGAAGAAAAATACTGCGGATGCTGGATTCTGAAACAAGAACAGACGATACTGGAAAAACTCAGCAAGTCTGCCAGCATCTGTAAGAGAGAAACAGAGTGAGCAATTCGAGTCCTTTGACTCTTTGTTAGAACTCATGAAATTGTTAGAGCCCTTAGTTCAAATAATCACCTGACCTGAGCTACAAGCAAAGTGGCATGGGGTAAATAATGTTAGAGAGTTAACTGCATGACTCATTTATTGGTGTGGGAGAAATGGGTTCTGACATATGGGACACGAGCACCAGTATTGGGAAGAGTGGAAGGTGTATCGCTGAGGTGGTCTGCAACTAAACCGTACTAAGACATGTTACCCGGGGGTGGGATGGAGGCTGCCACCCGCCGACATTAACCGGGCCTAGGGGCAGGTGGCAGAGGCCATGAGCGCCTTGGGCCCCTTGGCAGGATCAGGCAGCTGTGTCAGAAGACGTTGCACAAGCTCCTCAGGGCGGCCAGGGTGAGTCACCACCACTGTCCCTCGGCACCACCCCACCCCACACAAACCCCCCCCCCCCCCCCCCCACCCTCACCCGCACTCCACAGGCAGTCCCAGCAGGTGGACTGGCAGGCATGTGAGCCACTACCCCCATGTCCTACACGTCCCCACCCTAGACTGCGAACCCCCACCTGCCCGCCCCATAAGGTGGCCAACATGCACACACAGGCCACCAACAGCGGACCCACTGTACTGCCCGTGCCCGGGTGTCTCACACTGTGCATTATCTGTCCCCCCAGGACATTGGACCTGGTCGGCAGGATGGAAGAGCAGGCAGTCGCTAAGGCAGAGGCCGGCATGGCACAACTAAGTGAGCCCGCAATGAGTTGTGACATCCCTGTGGTACAGGTGTCACCCCTCCCCGCCACAGCACCCGTGATCTCACCATGCGTCTTGTATTTTGTCTTGCATGACCACCTACGCCAAGGCGAGACCGTCCGGGGACCTACACCCCCAGCTGCAAACTTAGGACCCACCGCGATGGGGCGGGACCATCCGGTGTCCCATGCCCCCTGCCACAACCCCACAACACCCCGGAGCACATGTCCGGGGTGATACCAACTTCCCGTCACAGCTGTCTCCAACACTCTTCACCATCCCAGAGACACTCACCAGTTCCTGTGCAACGTGGCTGTGAGCATGGAGACCCTGGTCAAGATTAGAGTGGGCCTCCAGGATTGGCAGTGCCAGGTGATGACCATGCCCCCGGAGCTCGCACCGGCTGCACCCCTGCCCCAAGGAGTAGCCTGGGGGGCCATCAGGCATCTCGAGGGAGGAGGAGGTGATGGGGCCCGTGCCGGTGACTCCCTGCAGGGGAGGTGCCAGCACATCACAGTGCCTCTGAATCACCCCCACCTGACCCTGATTCATTCGATGGGCACTGGGCCATGGTAACACCAGGCCACCAGTGATCCCAGAAGACTGCTGAGCTCGGTTGCTCCAGAGACAGCGACCAAAAGGGACCCAGGTCAGAAGGTGGGAATCACAGCAGGCCGCCTCCATTCCTGATCTACCGCCTGGGGAACCAACTAGAAAGAGCTTTAGGGCATGTATGGTTAGAATGTTAGACACTAGTTAAGTTGGCACGGGTGAGGCACAGAGAATAGCTTTCGGGGCTAGGGAACATACATTGTACACAGCAATATCATCGATAAACACATGTTCACTGACGTTCTGAACTGCCTCGGCCCGCTGTCCATAGGGTGTGAGCGATGGGCGGTGTTGGGTGCAGAGGGTGCAGAGGCTGTGCAGGTTGGGTGGGTGTCTGGGGAGACAGGGCTAGTGTGTGGGGTGGGGGAGGGGTGGAGATGTGGTGTGGGGGAGGGGGTTGGGGGGTCATGTGGTGGATCTACCCGCTGCGTGACACATCACTGCTCATTGCTCTCCTCCCCTCGCCCCTCTCCCACCACAGAAGAACTGTGAGCCTGTGTGATGGGTTGGTTAGCATGCATGCAGGATCACCCGGGCGGGCGGTGCAATGTGACACCGGTGCAGGAATCAAACATTGTCAGACATTGCAGAACACCAGACCTCATCACAGAGTGTGCTGTCATTATCCTCCATCCCATGGACCAGACCCACTGCTGCTGCCGACCCTGGGCCCCCACCCTGTGGTGCAGCTGGTGAGAGGCTCGGAGGGGTGTGGGGGTACTGGGGGGGGGGGGGGGGGAGTAGGGTGCGGGGTGGGGGAACTGTGAGGGGAGGAGTGGGGGTGTCGTTTGTGGGGATGGGATGGGATGGTTCAACCACTGGTAGCCTGGACCCTAGTCGGTAAACCTGGAAGTGATCACATTGTCTCATGCGCAGCGACCCTGGTACACGTGTCATGTGGTCTCCTGTATTTGGCTGGGCCCCATGTCCTGCCCATCCTGGCCCTCCTCCGCATCCATCTCGTTGGTCGGGCAAGCCATTCTTCCACCTCCTCCTCCAGCATGTCGCTCCTCCATGTTGTAGAGGACTCAGCAAGCCAGCACGATGTTGGAGACCCACCCCTCCAGAGCGGTCCAGGCACCTGAAGCGAATCTTGAGTACGCTGATACATTGCTGATAATGCCCCCTGGTTACTGTATGGGCATCATTATAGCAGCTCTCCATGTTGTTCTGAGTGCCCCGGGTAGGCATCATCAGCCACAACTGCAGCGGATAACCCTGTCGCCCAAGAGCCAACCCTGCACCCCTGGGTTCACCTCAAAGGTGTCGGGAACCGTTGAGTTCACCAAGCCGAATGCATGATGCACACTGCCCGAATATCGGACACAGGCGTGCATAATGTACATCCACACCAACTCCATATTGAGGGACTGGGATCCCTTCCGATCGATGAAGGGCACCCACCCATGCGGCAGTGTCCACAGGAGGACATGTGTCCCGTTGATCACTCCCTGGACTCCATGCACGAGAGCACCTCCGAATAGCCCTTAATACATCCACACCCCCAACATCCCTTCACAACTCTACACCCTGCACTGCCCATTCACATATGCCCTTCACACCCAACTTCCCCCAGTACGCTTTCACACCTTTACACTCTGCAATGCCCCTTAACACCTCTACAGCCTCAATGCCCTTTCCCACCTCCACACTCCCCAATGCCCTTTCACACCTGTACACCCACAAGTGCCCTTCACACCTCTATACCCTCAATGCACTTTGATTGATTGATTGATTTATTGTCACGTGTACCAAAGTACAGTGAAAAGTATTTTTCTTCTGCCAAGGAAATGTACACTTTACATACACAGTTAACAAAAAAGAATAATCGTCAAAATACATCAACAAATGGTGCATCGACAAATAGTGATTGGTTACAGTGCAGAACAAGGGCCAAACAAAGCAAATACATGAGCAAAAGCAGCATAGGGCGTCATGAATAGTGTTCATACAGAGAACAGATCAGTCCGAGAGAGAGTCGTTGAGGAGTCTAGTAGTTGTGAGGAAGAAGCTGTTCCTATGGATGTGCGGGTCTTCAGACTTCTGTATCTTCTACCTGATGGAAGGGTCTGGAAGAAGGCAAAGCCTGGTTGGGAGGGGTCTCTGATAATGCTGTCTGCTTTCCTGAGGCAGCGGGAGGTGTAGACAGAATCAATGTGGGGGTGGCAAGCTTGTGTGATGCGTTGGGCTGAGTTCACCACACTGCTGTTTCTTGCGATCTTGGGCCGAGCAGTAGCCATACCAAGCTGTGATGCAGCCGGATAGGATGCTCTCTATCGCACAGCTGTAGAAGTTTGTGAGAGTCGATGAAGACATGCTGAAGTTCTTTAGCTTGCATAGGAAGTAGAGAAGTTGTTGAACGTTCTTGACTGTTGCATCGATGTAAGTGGACCAGGGCAGACTGTTGGTGATGGTGACCCTCAGAAGTTTAAAACTATTGACCATCTCCACTTCGGAGTTATTGATGTAGACTGGGGGGTGGGGGGTGTTGGTCTACACTTCCTGAAGTCCATGATCAGTTCCTTGGTCCTGCCGACATTTAGTGAGAGGCTGTTTTCAGTACACCATACAACCAAGTGATCTATCTCCCTTCTGTAGTCTGATTCGCCGTTGTTTGAGATACAACCCACCACAGTTGTATCAACAGCAAACCTATAGATTGAATGGGAGTTAAATTTTGCCACTGAGTCGTATGTGCCGTAGACAAGAGGACTGAGCACACATCCTTGTGGGGCTCCGGTGTTGAGGATTATTGTGGAGGAGGTGCTGTTACCTATCCTGACAGAGTGCGGCCTGTTAGTGAGGAAGTCAATGATCCAGCTGCACAGGGAGGGGTCAAGTCCAAGGTTGCAGAATTTGGTTATTAGTCTCATCAGGATGCTGGTGTTGAAGGTGGAGCTGTAGTCCTTGAACAACAGTCTGACGTAGCTGTCCTTGTTGTCGAGGTGTTCAAGTGTTGATTGTAGGGCCAGGGAGATAGCATCTGCTGTGGACCGGCTGCAGTGATAGGCAATCTAGACTGTATGAGAGGCTGGTGTTGATCCGTCTCATTACTAGCAGCTCGAAGCATTTCATGATAACAGACGCCAGGGCCACCAGTCGGTAGTCATTGAGGCACGCTACCTTGTTCATCTTTGGTACTGGTATTATGGTGGTCTTCTTGAAGGAGGTGGGGACCTCGGAGCGGAAAAGTGAGGTGTCTACAAATTTCACACCTCTAGATAATAGTGAATTACAGCGAATGCTGGAATCTGAAACCAAAGAGAAAATGCTGGAAAATCTCTGCAGGTCTGGCAGCATCTCTCCCTCTACAGATGCTGCCAGACCTGCTGAGATTTTCTAGAATTTTCTCTTTAAATTCACACCTCTACACTCCCAATGCCCTTTCACACCTCTACACCCCTAATGCCCTTTAACACCTCTACAATGCCCTCAATGCCTCTTTGTACCTCTACAATTCCCCCAATGCCCCTTCACACTTCTGTGCCCCCAATACCCTTTCACACTTCTACACCCTTCAATGTCCTTCACACCACATCCCCCAATCCCATTTACACCCCAATACTCCCCAATGCCAATCACTGTCCCCCGTCTACATTCCAATACCACTTCACATTTCTATGTTCCTCAATGTCATTTCCTAACTCTACACGCCTCAAAGCACATTCCCACCTCTACACTATCAGTGTTCCTTCACACCTCTAACCCACCAATGACCTTTTCACAGTGACTTCACTGCAATGTTAACGGAAGCCTATTTGTGACGATAAAGGTTATTATTAAAAAGGTTATTATTAAAACTTTGCAACAGTGGTTAGCCCTGTTACCTTCAGCGTCAGAGACCCAGGTTTGATTCTTGCCTCAGGTGACTGATCTGTGGAGTTTGCACATTCCCCCGTGTCTGCATGGGTTTTCTCTGGCTGCTCCAGTTTCCACAGTCTAACAATATGCAGGTTAGGTGGATTGACCATGTTAAATTGCTAGGGTGCCCTTTCAAGGGCCAGTGTAGACTCGAACCGATACTATGATTCTCTGATGTGTCCTTATCAAGGAAGAAAATGCTCTCCAGGTCATGATGCAAGAGGAGGAATTCAGTCACCAGCAGGGTTTAAAATTGTAAGGTGAACGTCAAGGCACCGAGACCAGCTGAGATGCATCAAAGAACACTGATGGAAGGGATTATGGAGGCACTGGCCTTAGACTCAGAGTTGGTGCCAGAAAGCTGGCGAATTGCAAATGTTATACCCATGTTCAAAAACATTGAGGATAGGCCCAGCAACTACTTTTTAAAAATTAATTTAGAGTACCTAATTAATTTTTTCCAATTAAGGGGCAATTTAGCGTGGCCAATCCACCTAGCTTGCACATCTTTGGGTTGTGGGGGCGAACTCCACGCAAACAAGGGGAGAATGTGCAAACTCCACACGGACAGTGACCCAGCCCCGGGTTCGAACCTGGGACCTTGGCGCCATGAGACAGCAGTGCTAACCACTGCACCACTGTGCTGCTCTAGGCCCAGCAGCTACAGACTAGTCAGTTGGACCTATGTCATGGGGAAACTTCTAGAAACTATAATTCGGGACAGAATTAATAGCCACATGGACAAGTTGTGGGCTAATTAGGGAGAGCCAGGAATTTTTCAAAGAGATGGCAGAGAGGGTTCAGGAGGGCAATGCTGTTGATATTGACTTCCAAAATGTATTGAGTACAGTGTTGCAATCAGATTTTGGGCCCATGGGATAAAGGAAACAGTAGTAAACTGGGTGCAAAATTGACTGAGTAACAGGTAATGGAATAACAGTTAATGAATGTTTTTTAGGCTGCAGGAATGTTTGTAGTTCCTCAGAGGTCGGGATTGGTACCCTTGCTTTTCCTTTTATTATTATTAATAATCCACATCCATGATCTGTCTCTTAGAATATGGGAACACATTCAAAATTTGTGGACGATACAAAACTTGGAAGCATTATAAACTACATATCCTTTTTAATAGGGACATAGAGTACAAGAGCAAGGCATTTATGTTGAGCTTGCATGAGACATCAGTCAGACATCAGCCGGAATATTGTGTACGCTCTGGGCATCATATTTTATAAGGATGTAAATGCATTGGAGAGAGTGCAAAAAGGTTTACGGGAATGATTCCAGAGATCAGAAACTTCCGTTTTGAAGATAAATTGGAGAAGTTGAAATTCTTTTCCTTGGAGAGAAGAAGGCTAAGAGGAGATTTGATGGAAATTTTCAAATCACAAAGTGCCAGGAACTATTCCGACTGTGGAAAGTTCAAGAACTAGAGCACACAGATTTAAGCTAATTGACAAAAGACGCAATGGCGATGTGAGGGGGAACCTTTTCACCCAGCGAGTGGTTAGGGTCTGGAATGCACTGCCTGAGGCAGTGGTGGACGCAGGATTAATCACAGGGATCCAGATCATTATTTTTTTTAAAATCATCTGTAGGGCGATGGGAGAAGTTGGGAGAAAGGCATAAGGTGAAATGCTCAACCAGAGAGCTGATGGAGGCATAATGGGTCGAATGACCTCCTCTGTTGCAACATTTCTGTGATCAATCCATGTTTACTCTGCTCAATCATACCATTGTTTTCCAAGGCCTGAACTTCATGCTCGTTGGGCATGCATGATTGGAGGGACAGGAAGAGATCCTATTGATAGCTTCCGCCTGTGAAAGCCCATAAAACACATTTCACATTATCTTGCCAATTCAGAGATGGCCAGCGTGGAGCATTCCCCCTGCATCGCCTCTCCCCCACCCCGCCTCCCTCCAGAGTCTCCACCAGAGAAGGGCTGTCACCAGGGGCAGGAACATTTTGGCACCGTTTCCAATGGGGACACAGTGGGAGGGTTAAACGTGGCTGTGTCAGCGAACACGCACAGGATAGCCAGGTGTTATTGAGGAGGTACAGGGAACTGACCAATAAGAAGATAGTGATGGCAGCAACACCCGGTTGAGATGACTGGAGAAGGGCAATGTACGTGGATACTTTGTTCCCTCCCTCCCACCCATCTCAGATGAGTACTTGTGCACTCTCATGGAGGCAGTGAGTGTCAGGCAGGATATCTTGATGCTGCAGGATGACAAGAGGAGGCTATTCCACCAAATGAAGAAGGCCTGGGCAGAGGTGGCAGCCCAGGTCAGCGGGCACAACATGGTGCGCCACACCTGGACACAGTGCTGGAAAGTGTTCAATGATTTTCTGCTCTCGGCATAGGTTGAGTACCGAGTTGGGGTGGTCCAGTGTGGAGAAGTCTGGAAGGGTGATGTCATAATATGCATCCATGTATGTGATGGAGTGCAGACAGACAGTGATTGACACACAGGATGACCAGTGAGCACACAGAACACAGCAGCCAATCACCAGACAGGACACGACCACTATAAAGCTAGAGGGCACCAGTTTTCCCGCTCTCTTGGGATCCAGCCTCTGAGACAGTCAGAGCTCATGAGCAGCAGTTAGTACAAACACCATGTGGTAGTCAGTTAGTCTGGTCAGGCTAGCCTCAGGTCTCCAGTCAAGTCAGCATAGTGTCAACCCACAGTTAAGCATGTAATATAGTTAGATGTTAAATAAAATCGTGTTGCACCTCATCAAGTGTTGCAAGCCTGTCTCTCTCGACACTGCATCAAACGCAGTCCACATAGACCCAGCCTGCCCAACACATCATGGTACCAGTGAGTGATGCTGAAGTTTGACGGACCTATCTTGAGATAGTCTGCCTTGACCGGCGATCAGCCATCCGGTAACATGGACAGCGTCCGCTCTCCTCCGCAGCTCCGCATCGCCGGCAACCACGGTGCAAACTGGTAGATTTTCAAACAGAAGTTCCAGCTCTATCATGATGCCACCGACCTTGAGGCCGCATCACATGCCAGGAAGATCGCATTATTCCTTTCTATAGCCGGTGACCACGCTATCCACATCTACAACTCCCTCACATTCACTGAAGGCGAAGACAAGACGAAGTTTAAAACAGAACTGCTGAAGTTCGACAACCACTGTGACATTGAGGTGAACGAGAGCTTTGAATAGTACGTTTTCCAGCAGAGGCTTCAGGGTAAGAATGAACCTTTTCAGTCCTTTTTAACCCATCTCCGTATCCTCGTGCAGTCATGCAACTATGACTTGTCGTCTGATTCCATGATCAGGGATCAGATCCTTTTCGGAGTCCACTCTGATTCCCTTCGCCAGCAGCTCCTGAAAGTCAAGCAGCTCACCCTTACCATTGCCATCGAAACCTGCGTTCTCCACGATCATGCTAACAATCGATACTCCCACATCAGGGCGGCAGAAATGGCAAGGCTAAACCCCCAAGAGGCAGAATGGGTGCAGGCCATCAAACAAATGCAGGGCCTGAATCTTGATGAGAGTGGCCATTTTACGCGCTTTCCCCGGGCTCCAGCGCATGCGCACCACGACTGAGGGGACGGCGAGACCGCACTGCTCATGCCCGTTGGTACACGGAACGTGCTGACGTCGGCGTCATGACGTGTCCGAACTGTGGCTTCACCCATTTAAAACGGCAATGCCTGGCAAAATCAAGATGCTGTCTCCAGTGTGGCAAGCTTGGCCACTACGCAGCCCTTTGTAGATCTGCTCCACTGCCCAGCACACAGCGATCCCAGCTACAGCGCAGGAGCGTCCGATCAGTACAGCAGGCCGTGACAGACTCTGACCCCGACAGCCCACCAGATCCCGACGCTCAGGGCCTCAAATCCCCATTCCGGGTGGACATCATCACTAAGCATGCTCTGCCTCTCTCAACGATGAAGAAACAACTCCCAATCCTGAGTGTTGATCCGGACGACGAGTGGTATGCTCGGCTTACTGTTAACAAGGCTCGCATATGTTTCAAGCTGGACACCGGCGCTTCAGCAAACCTCATTTCAAAATCTGACCTCGACACCATCCGCGTCAGACCAAGCATTCTTCCATCGGCCTGCCAGCTCCTCGACTACAATGGCAATGCCATTGCTGCCAGTGGCTCATGCGATTTGAAATTGTAAGAACCGACAGAGCTTCCCTGCTCGGTGCTCGGGCCTGCAAACTCCTGAACCTAGTATAGCGGGTCGACACTATGTCGCCCGCACAGGCAACAGCCGCACCAGATGATAACTTCCAGGCTCAATCCGATGACATCATAGCGAAATACCATAGCGTGTTCGAAGGTATGGGCACACTCCCATACCGATACAAATTCCTACTGAAGCCAAATTCCACTCCTGTGGTTCACGCACCACGTCGGGGCCGTCACCCCTCAAGGACCGCCTCAAGCAGCAGCTGCAAGACCTCCAGGACCAGGGCATCATTTCAAAGGTCACGGAACCCACGGACTGGGTTAGCTCCATGGTTTGCGTCAAGAAGCCGTCAGGGGAGCTTTGATACTGTTTCGACCCCAAAGATTTGAACCGCAACATCATGAGGGAACACTACCTAATACCTAAAAGAAAAGAGTTAACCAGCGAGATGGCTCACGCCAAATTCTTCACGAAGCTGGACGCCTCCAAGGGGTTCTGGCAAATACAGCTGGACGCGTCCAGTCGCAAGCTGTGCACATTCAATACCCCGTTCGGTCGCTACTGTTACAACAAAATGCCCTTTGGCATCATCTCTGCCTCAGAGGTATTCCACCGCATAATGGAACAAATGATGGAGGGTATCGAGGGGGTGCGAGTGTACGTTGCTGATGTCATAATCTGGTCCACAACTCCTCAAGATCACATCGATCGCCTCAAGCGGGTGTTCCACAGGATCCACGAGCATGGCCTCCGACTTAACAGAGCCAAATGCTCATTCGGTCAATTAGAAATTAAATTCCTTGGCGACCATATTTCGCAGTACGGCGTGCAGCCAGATGCAGACAAGGTTTCGACGATCAACGCCATGAAGACCCCGGAGGACAAGAAGACGATCCTCAACTTTCTAGGGATGGTCAACTTCCTTGGGAAGTTCATCCCCAACTTTTTTTTTATAAATTTAGATTACCCAATTATTTTTTCCAATTAAGGGGCAATTTAGTGTGGCCAACCACCTACTCTGTACATTTTTGGGTTGTGGGGGCGAAACCCACGCAGACACGGGGAGAATGTGCAAACTCCACACGGACAGTGACCCAGAGCCGGGATCGAACCTGGGACCTCAGCGGCGTGAGGCGGTTGTGCTAACCACTAGGCCACCGTGCTGCCCTGGTTCATCCCAAACTTGGCGTCACACACCACAGCCCTCCACCATCTCGTTAGAAAAATGACGGATTTCCAGTGGCTATCCGCTCATGAGAAAGAATGGCATAGACTGAGGGTGAAACTCACCAAGGCCCCGGTGCTGGTTCACATCATCCAAAAAGACCTCAATGACATGACGCCACAGTTACAACGCATCCTCCTCAAGCTACGCCGCTATGATTTCGACCTGGTTTACACCCCGGGCAAAGAGCTCATTGTTGCCGATGCACTCTCCAGGTCTATCACCACACCGTGTGAGCAGACTGACATTGTCTGTCAAATAGACGTGCAGGTGCTATTCTGTGCCTCCAACTTTCCAGCCTCTGATGAGAGGGTCGTTCCAATTTGTGAGGAGATGGCCAGAGATCCTCTGCTCCAGCGGGTGATGCAGCACCTCACGAATGGCTGGCAAAAGGGGCAGTGTTCCCAATTTTACAATGTCAAGGACGATCTAACGGTGATAGACGGCATCCTCATGAAGCTTGACAGAAATGTGATCCCACAGAGCATGCGAGATTTGGTTCTCGGCCAAATCCACGAGGGTCACCTGGGGGTCAAAAAATGTCGCCATCGAGCCTGAGAGGCAGTATACTGGCCAGGCATCAGCCAAGATGTCACCAACATTTTATCAGTTTCTTGGTCCTTCTTTGCTGAATTCTAAATTACTCTCAGTTCTCAGGTTTACCAATTTTTCTGGAAACCTTATAAATGATTTCCTTAATCTAATGTTTAAACCTAATAAGAGACCATAAGACATCGGAGCTGAAGTAGGCCACTCAGCCCATTGAGTCTGCTCCGCCAGTCAAATACATCATGACTGATTTGATATGATAATCCTAAAATCCACTTTCCCACCTTATCCCCTTAACCCATGATTCCCTTACTGATTAAAAACCTGTCCAACTCAGCCTTGAACATCCTTAACGACCCAGCCTCTACAGCCCTCTACAGTAAAGAATTCCAAAGATTCACTACCCTCTGGGAGAAAACATTTCTCCTCATCTCTGTTTTAACTGGATGACCCCCTTACCAGGAGATTATGCCCTGTAGTCCTAGACTCTCCCACAAGAGGGAACATCCTCTCAGCATCGATCCTGTCAAGCCCCCCAGAGAATTTTATATGTCTTAATGAGGTTACCTCTCATTCTTCCAAACTCCAATTAGTACAGGCCCAATCATTGCTGGCAGGCAGAGCAGACATTTAGTGTTGCAGTGTTTCAAATAATGTAAGTTATGTGTAGTGATTGTCCCTTTGAGGGCAACACAGCAGAATAAGGGTCACATGGCCTATGTGACCAATTGGGACTCAGAGTTGGGAATCACCCGGGGGAGAGCTTCTTAGGCAAGGAGATGTTTTGGGAGCTAGCTACAGCAATTAGGCTGCTGTAAATTTCTACCTCACAACTGGTAAAATAACATGGGAAGTGGGTAGACAATGAATACAGTGCTCCCTGCCATGCCAACCTGCTGCTGGAGATTCTGACAACTATTTGCCTTCTTTCACAGCCTGTTACTTACACATATGGCCACATTCTTTCATATTTGGCCTGCTAGGTATTTTGACACGTGCTGCATTCAGCTGGTTGTTGGCATCATGGCAAAACCTATACTCTGAACACAAGGTACCTTTCTACAGAAGCTCACAATGCACTGTGGGGAACTGTAATACTTAGCTGTCAGCCAAGCTGGGTACAGACATTACATTCATGATAAAAGCAGGGCTATAATTTTTATTGGAAATGCAGGAACAGCGTATTACACAAATATGTGAGGCGGCAGCCAAAACGAGGTAATATTAGCCTTGTCACAGCAGGGGAGGTAAAGTAGGTGCTGAAATGCCAACAGTTTATTTGAGTCTGTTTTGCTTGCTTGTTTTAATCTTATAAAGAATTATACAATGGGTGATTATGCAATCTTGAGTTCTGGAAAATTATTTCAGCTTTTTTATGATACCATACCTGTGGAAATATACAGATTTTTCTCTGCAGGAGTGTTGTGAAGACACAAATCAAACCAGGGCCAATATAAGGAGGGATATTCACAAATGGAATTTAAAATATTCACAGCATCCAGCACTATCGCCGAATTCAGTGAATATTTTAAGATGAATCCATCTGTGCAAATTCCTCCAGTCTCCTTCCCTCGAGGTAATCTATACTGTGGTACTGTTTTCCTTTTTCTACAATTGCTGCTTGTTATGTTTGAGGTCAATATAAATAAACGTATTTAACCTGGAGATCACATGAAGCAGGAATTCACGTTACTGCTCATGCTAATTGATTACAGACCTGACCCACAGGGACATATTGTTTCCAAACCACATGGTTCAACTGAAAAATCTCATAAACCTTGCAAAGTGGTGCCCTGGATTCTGTAATCAGACTGATCACTCGTGTAGTATAAGTTATTAGTCTCTCTCCTCGTTGGGCACACTTTATAAGCATTCCAGCAATATTGTGAAATTTCAAAGTTGGGTTTCCAACCTCTCAGGATTCTCCAGGAGTTCCCAGGAATTTAAAATTGATTATTTGATACAGCAATAGCAACCTGGGAGAAAAACCATAGTGACATTTTTTTTTTAATAACGCATGTTCCTTTTTCTACTCCTCTAAATGCTGCAGTTTATCATTAGAAAAATAGTGAAGATGGGACAAAGAGCTGTTTTCAAGACAGTCAAGTATCATTCAAACATGTGACAAAGACTAATATTTATGAGGATCTGTTGAGGGAGGTGGATCAAATTTTAGCAGCCATACAGGAAACATGAGGATCTTGTCGAATTTAATGGCAGGTTCTCATTTGAATCAGTCATCTCAGTTTCTTAAGTAGCCAGATTGACTAGCTGTCTGAATATTGAACAGAAAGACCCTGAGGGTTACAACCAGATTGTGGGGAAGAGAGAGGGAGAGTGAGGGAGGGGATATCAGATGAAGAGTGAAAGAAGTTTTGCAGGGGAGGCTAAGTGTCTTGCTTGGGGACTCGGGAAAACATTCTTGCTCAATTTTCCCCTGAGCAGCGCCATTACCATATGTTCCCAGTGTAAAATACCCCTTAGTCTTTAGTTACACAGTCCATGTGTCAATTCTCTCCATTATCCTGGTCAATAAAACTCCAGTGTCAATCATACCTTTGTCTTGGGCGATCCAATGCTAGTCTCATTTTGTTTTTATTCATTCTTGGGATGTGAGTGTCACTGTCAAGACCAACATTTATTACCCATCTCTAATTCCCTTGAGATGATGCTGGTGAGCTTGCCTTCTTGAACCACCTTAGTCCACTTAGTCTCGCAGTGTTGTTAGGGAGGTTAATCTTCAGTTACAACCCCTAGTTCAATCATTCCTTCATCCTGAAATTCCATAGCCTGACTGTCAATCAGACTCTTGCATTCGTTTCTACAGTGCCGGTGTTAATCACTTCTTAGTTTTGGTGTTAAATAACCCAAAGGACTGGGTTATCAACAGCTCTCTTGAGAGTTTATATTACATCTTTTCCACCTTGTCCACAAGATCCACTTTCTTCACTTTTAACCTCATTCTGACCAAACTGCTTACGACATCTATCTTAACGGGGACAGAGGTGGATATGTAACATTGTGTCTGTCATAATATGCACTCGGGCACATCATGAGGTAAAGACTGGCAATGACAGACACCCAGGTTAGCCAATCAATACACAGGACAGAACACAACCAATCACCAGACACAACACGAGAGGGAGGCTTCCTACTATAAAACACACAAGGCATCAGCACTCCGCCTCTTTCCACTGGTGACAACTGTACTGACAGTCAGGGTGCATTTATCAGTTAGCACCTTCTACACATGGATCAGAGCTAGTCTGGTCTAGTTAGTTAGAGTTAGCACACTTAGAGTAGTAGAGTGTCAACCCACAGCCAGCTGTGTGCAGTTTTACAGGAGTTCAATAAATCGTATTGAACCAATGCCTACGTTTGGTGTCTGCTTTACAGTCCAATTGCATCCAGTTGCAATCAGCGTTACCCCAGGGTGAATAACATGGGATGATCCCAGGAATCTGCTTCATCTAAGTAAATTACCCTGAATAATTCAGTGACAACCAGCAAGTGTCTTTCAGCGGCATGGAGAAGATCCAGGCCCTGCCACAGCTCTGCATCTCCTGCAATCTCGGCACCAACTGGCGTTTCTTCAAGCAGAAGTTCAGTCTCTACATCAAGGCTACGGGCCTTGAGGATGCGTCCGATGCCAGAAAATTCACGCTGCTCCAATCGACAGCGGGGGACCAGGCCATCCAAATCTTCAACTCACTCACTTTTGCCGACGGCAAGGACAAGACCAAGTTCCAGACTGCTTTAGCCAAATTCGACAGTCACTTTGAAGTCGAAACGAACGAGAGCTTTGAGCGCTATGTCTTCCAGCAATGCCTTTAGGGTAAGGATGAGCCTTTCCAATCCTTTCTAACTCATATCCGTATATTAGCGCAACTATGGTGACACCGCTGATTCCCTCATCAGGGATCAGATCGTGTTTGGGGTCCACTCCGACGCCCCGCGGGAGCAGCTCCTAAAAATAAAAAACATGACCCTGCCAGTCGCCATCGAAACGTGTAAAGTACATGAACAGGTGAAAAGTCGCTACTTCCGCCTTAAATCGGCAGAACAGGACCAACTTGCCTCCCACAAGGCAGAGGGTGTACAGGCCATCGCCCGGATGCGGTGCCTTAGCTTCGATGAAGGCGGCCATTTTGCACGCTTTTCCCGGGGTCCCACGCATACGCACCATGGACAGGAGAACAAAGCGGCCGAAGACCACACTGCGCAGGTGCGAGCGGCACAGTTGACCGCACTGCGCATGTGCAATGACGCATGGAACGTTACGACGTCAACGTCATGACGTGCCCGAACTGCGGCACCGCCTACTTAAAGCGGCAATTCCCTGCAAGAGACAGGCAATGTTTAAATTGTGGGACGCCTGGACATTATGCAGCCTTGTGCAGGTCTGCACCACCTGTCATGGGCCAGCGTCCCAGTTCCAACACAATCGCATTAGATGTCATAATATGCACTCAGGCACATCATGAGGTAAAGCCAGACAATGACGGACACCCTGGTTAGCCAATCAATACACAGGCCAGAACACAACCAATCACCAGACTCATCACTGGAAAGGGGCTTCCTACTATAAAACACACAAGGCATCAGCACTCCGCCTCTTTCCTCTAGTGACAACTGTAGTGACAGTCAGGGTGTATTTTTCAGTTAGCACCCTCTACACGTGGATCAGAGCTAGCCTGGTCTAGTTAGTTAGAGTTAGCACACTTAGAGTAGTAGAGTGTGAACTCACAGCAAGCTGTGTGCATTGTTACAGGAGTTCAATAAATCGTATTGAACCAACGTCTAAGTTTGGTGTCTGCTTAACAGTCCAACTGTATCCAGTTGCAGTCCGTGTTACCCCAGGGTGAATAACACGACAGGGTCAGAGAATGCCAGAAAGAGCCACAGAGAAAAAAATCCTAAGAATGCACAAAGAAGTAAAACTAGATGTTACAAAGAAAGGAGAAAAAAACCTAATGGCTCTGTATCTAAATTCGCGAAGAATTTATAACAATGTAAGCAAAAGTGCACATTGAAATAAATGAATATTATGGGCCTATTACTAAAGGGGGGTGACGATTAAGTCCTTAATATGTTTATGTTATGTAATGCAAGAAAAATAGGAAGCTAGGGAAATGTTGAGGGGTAGCACTGTTAATCAAAGAGGTCATTAGTGCAATAGTTAGAAATGACCATCGTTCGGATTAGGATGTGGAATTGGTTTAGATGGAGATGAGGAATAGTAGGGGAAAAGAAGCCACGAGTGGGAATCGTTTCACGTGGCACAGCACCAGGATATGGGTTCAATTCCAGCCTTAAATGACCGTGTGCAATTTACACATTCTCCCCTCGTCTGCGTGAGTTCCTCTGGGTGCTCTGATTTCCTCCCACCTGATGCGCAGATTAGGTGGATTGACCATGCTAAAATATCCCTTGATTTCCAAAGATGTACACGTTAGGTGGGGTGACGTGGATGTAGTGGGGGAGTGGGCCTGGGTAGGGTGCCCTTTTGGAGGGTTGAGCAGATGGGCCAAATTGTCTCCTTATGGACTGTAGGGATTCTATAGTTCTAACAGTAACCACAATATAGGGCACAGTATACAAGATCCACAGATGCTGTCAGATCTGTTGCGATTTTCCAGCATTTTCTGTATTTGTTTCAGATTCCAGCAAATGTAGCAATTCACTTTTATATACAAGAAAAAATATTGGGGGCGGGATTCTCCGTTTCTGAGACGAAGGGTGGATTCTCCGATTTTGAGGCTTTGTCCGGAGGAAGTCTCTAGCTTTGTGATGGAAACGTAGGCCCTAATCGTGGTCCAGGCCACATCGGAGGCCCGCTCCGGGAGGTGGGGGGGGGGGGGGGTTACCACAACCCCCCACCCCCCCCCCTCAGGCTGCCCCCCAACCCTTCCACGGCGACTTCCCGCCTGTTGAGAGCAGGTGTGGACAGCGCCGGCGGGACTCGTCGTTTTCACGACGGCCGTTCGCCCCATCCCGGGCTGAGAATCGTCAGGCCGGCCGGGTAAAGCGGCCCCCGACCGGTGCCGTGCAAACCACGCCAGTACCAATGGCTCCAATTGTCCGCTCTGTGGAGAATCGCGCGCCGGGGGCGGGGCTGCGTGGCGCGATCCGCGCTGGTCGCGGGGATTCGCCGGCCTGGCCCCGGGCTGAGAGAATACCGCCCACGGTATTTCACCGCCTTAGTGGCTCTTGTAGGCGAGTACCTCAACCCTAAGCCACCTATAATATTCCCCCAACTTTCGTTCCACAGGTCACGGTCAGGGCAAGACCATAACCAAATTTCTGGCCGCCTGCAGAAATTCGCTGTATTTTGCGGGTTTGGTGCGGCCTTAATGAATCATTGAGGGACAGATTGGTTTGTGGGATCTGCGATGCAGTGAGCAAATGGAAGCTCCCACCGGAAACACATTTGAACTTGCAATGAGCAGTCGAGATTGACATATCCTGTGGAAGCGCACAGCAAGGGGTACAGCATCTCCAAGGGATAGCAGTCCTCATTTTGGGATGCACGGCCACACGCCATGCACCACTTCCAAGGCGCGAGGATGTGGGACCCCGTCCTTGGGGCCGCTACCACAGAGAGCTGGACAGCCATCAAAGGGGCCCAGAGGCCCAATGGACAGTTTCTCCCAACCCAGAGGACCCAGAGGACCAGAACACGGATACCAGTATCCATCAGACCACCGGGACCTGGGTGACAGATCCCAAGAGAGGGCCCAACTCCCAGCCGATGAGACCACCCTCCCGTGAATGAGAGTATTATTTGGATGACGAGGTCGATCAGTACCAACAGCTTGGTGGTGGGCCACGCATTAGGGCATGATTGGTTAAAGCATCTCTGCCTCAACAGGCATATGTCTGCTGCATGTGCCCAGACGGACCAGAAGGCGTTTTGGCTAAATTCCAGGAGGTTTTCCAGGAGGGCTTGGTCACTATCAAGGGAGCCGCATCCATGATGTGTGTCGACCTGTCGGGAATCAGTGAGATTTTCAAGCCGATTTCCCTGTTGCGAACCTCCCGCGGATTCTCCATTCGCGCCGGCACCTAGCCTCAGAAACAGAGCATTCTGCCCATTCTACCTGTGTAACTTGAATTCATACAAACTTGAAACATTAACTCTGTTTTTCTCCCTGCAGGTGCTACAAGACCTTCTGAGTTTATCCGGCAATTTCTATTTTTATATCAGGTTTCCAGCATCCACAGTATTTTGTATTCATTTGATAGATCAGGGTTAGCCTGTTTGCCCTTACTCACTGTCGGAAGGGATGTACGTGCTGTAGCCATCTGGGATGGCCACTTTCAGTATATAAAATGGACACTCGCAGAGCCTATAGGGAAAAATGGACAATACTAAGCAACAAGCAGGTACTGAGCCTGAATATATATTTGGAAGACAGTCAGCAGACGGAACCGAAACTCTGGGTCGATTTACACATTGATGGCCCATCTCTGGGAAACAAAGAATGAGTGCTCAGGTAGCCGATACTGTTCCAGACAATCCGGCGCCACTACCCCAACCAGAAGACACAAACAAAGCAAGGCCAACGGCCACTTAGGACACGCCCAGCCATCAAGGCACCCGCCCCTTTATTGGCTTAGATCGATGGCAGTGATCAAGAAGCAGCCCAATTAATTGGGACCAAGTTTAAGGCCTGCCTAAAAGCGCGCGAAGCCCCTCTAAGTATAAGAAGGAACCCCCGCCAAAGGTTCAGCCTCTTGGAATTGGCTCTCAACAGGAGAGACCCTTCCACCAGCACCACCAGAAGCAAGTAAGTTCAAGTTCAACGCTCGCTACCAGACGGATGACCTTAGCTGTACTCCTGCTACCTCTTCGAACCCAGCAGCCTCAGATCCGAACAACGGCCATTGTTTCTCTGACCTAAGTGGGCACCCGAAGTTAAGTATAGGTGTTATTGATAGATATAATTTAGCCTGTCGTGTTATTGTGCATGAGTAAATCATACTGTGTGTAAATAAAGTAGTATTGACTTTGAATTAACTAACTGGTGTATTGGCTCTTTGATCGGTATTCGGGTTGAACCTTGTGGCGATATCGAGAGATACCTGACTCTGAAAGCATACTCATAATTAGGACCATAATAAGGTGACCTTATTAACCGCCATATTTATAGCAAGTAAATAGAGCAACAGTGCTCACCCTGTTGGAGAAGAGTGCAGGTAAACCATAGCAGTTACAGTATGAGGAGGTCAGAGCGCCAAGGGTTGACTGCTGAATGAAAATCAGTGGCACACACACACACACATTAGTGATTAGTTAGTGGATAGAATTGACTGAACTATCAGACTGGAAGAATGTGAATTGACTAGTGGCTGAATGACCTCAGCTGCAGAGGATTGTTCATTGCTGTCATGACTCTCCATTAGAGTTTTTTAAAAATTTAGAGTGCCCAATTCATTTTTTCCAATTAAGGGACAATTTAGCATGGCCAATCCATCTAGCCTGCACATCTTTGGGTTGTGGGGGTGAAACCCACTTAAACATGCGGAGAATGTGCAAACTCCACACGGACAGTGACCCAGAGCCAGGATCGAACCTGGGACCTCGGCGCCGTGAGACAGCAGTGCTAACCACTGTGCCACTATGCTGCCTCCTCTCCATTAGAGTTGACATAGTCAAGTGGACAAGTCGAGTGAGTAGGCAAATACATGGCAGATGCAGTATAATGTGCATAAATGTGAGGTTATCCACTTTGGTAGCAAAGACAAGAAGGCAGATTATTAGTGGAATGGCTATAGATTGAGAGATGGGAATGTGCAACAAGGCTTGGGAGTCCTTGTACACTATTTGCTGACAGTAAGTATGCAGGTGCAGCAGGAGGTGAAGAAGACAAGTGGCTTCTTGTGAGAGGATTTGAGTTACGGAGCAGGGATGTCTTGCTGCAATTATGCACGACCTTGGGGAGACTGCGCTTGGAATATTGTGTGCAGTTTTGGTCTCCTTATCTGAGGAAGGATGTTCTTGCTATAGGGGGTGCAGAGAAGGTTTACCAGACTGACGCCTGGGATGGTGGGACTGATGCCTGAGAAGAGATTGCGTCGGTTAGGATTATACTACATAGGTAAAAAAGGGATGAGATCCGAAAAGCAGACTATAGGGAGTGAGGAAGAAAGTTGAGAAGTTGGACCTCAAAGGTAATGACTTCAGGATTATTACCAATACCACGTACTAGTCAGTGTAGAAATATCAGGATATATTGGATGAATACGTGGCTGAAGGGATGATGTGACGGGGAGGGTTTCAGATTCCTGGGGCATTGGGACCGGTTCTGCGGGAGGTGGGACCTGTACAGACTGGATGGGTTGCACCGGGATAGGGCCAGGGGGAGAGACGGACACCTTGCTAGAGTGGTTGGGAAGGGTTTAAACTAATATGGTGAGGGATGGGAATCTATGTAATGATTCATAGCAAGGGGAATCAAGAATAAGAGAAAAAGACAGAAAGGAAAATAAGAAAAGTTATAGGAAAGAAATCAAGGGCCTGTAAAAAATAGTAGGGATGGGACAAGGAAACTTAAGGTTTTGGACCTGAACCTGAACACAGGGAACATTCAAAATAAAATGGATGAATTAATTGTGCAGATAGATGTAAAGGGATATGATATAGTTGGGGTTACAGAGACATGGCTCTAAGGTGACCAAGGATAGGAACTAAACATTGAGGGCTCTTCAGTTTTTAGGAAGGACAGAGAGAAAGGAAAAAGTGGTGGAGTTTCAATTTTAATTAAAGAAGATATTGGTACAATATTGAGGAAAGATATTAGCACAGACAATGTGGAATCTGTATGGGTCAAGTTAAGAAGCATCAAGGGGCAAAAAACATTCGTAGGTGTGGTTATACAGACCACGAAGCTGTGGTGGTGATGTTGGGAATAGCATTAGACAGGAAATCAGATGTGCATGTGACGAAGGACCATCTGTGATCATAGATGACTTTAATCAGCAGAGAAATTCGGTGAGTCAAATTAGTCACAGTACAATAGAGGAGGAATTTCTGGAGTGTGTACGGGATGATTTTCTTGACCAATACGTTGAGGGACCAACAAGGGAACAGGCCACCTTGGATTGGGTGTTGTGCACTGTAATTTCTGTGATTCTGCTGCTGACACATGGGATTAGGTGGATATGCGAGGGCCTTTCCTGTGCCGGTACAGAGTCAACGGGCCAAAGGGCCTCTTCTGCACTGTAGTATTCTGTGATTCTGTGATTCAATAAGAAAGGATCAGTTGGCAATCTAGTTGTGAGAGAACCCTTGGGATGAGTGACCATAACATGATAGAATTCTTTATCAAGGTGGATAGTGAGGTAGTTGATTCTGAGACCAGGGTTCTGAACCTAAATAAAGGTAACTATGATGGTATGAGGCATGAGCTGGCTATGATGGACTGGGGAACGTTACTGAAAGGAAGGACAGCAGACAGGCAATGGCAGACATTTAAGGAACCAATAGGTCAACTCCATAAGTTATTTATTCCCATTTAGCTCCCGAGTAGAAAGGGAACTGTGGCCAAACCATGGCTTACAAGGGAAATTAGAGATAGTATTAGATTCAAGGAAGAGGCATACAGATTGGCAAGAAAAAGCAATAGACATGAGGATTGGGAACAGTTTAAAATTTAGCAAAAGCGGAACATATGAAAATAAGCTAGCAGAGAACATAAAAACTGACTATAAAAGTTTCTATAGGTATGTAAAGATAAAAAGATTGATAAAAACTAATGTAGGTCCCTTACAGTCAGAAACAGGGGCATTCATAATGGGGGACAACGAAATGGTTGAGGAACTAAATTTGTACTTTGCTTCTGTCTTCACAAAGGAAGACAGGAATAATGTACCAGAAGTTTTGAGAAACACAAGTTTTGGTGAGGAGCTGAAGGAAACATGTTAGTAAAGAAATGGTTTTGGGGGAAATTAATGGGATTAATGGTGAATAAATCTCCAGGGCCTGATAGCTCATGTTTGAAACACATGTTAGACTTTAACCTGGTATTGTAAGACTTCTTACTGTGCTCACCCCAGTCCAACGCCGGCATCTCCACATCATGGCTGCAATTGTACAGGGCATTGGTGGGGCCACACCTGGAGTATTGTGTGCGGTTTTGGTATCCTTATTTGAGGAAGGATGTTTTTGCAGTGGATGGAGTGCAAGAAGATTTACCAGGTTGATTCCTGGGATGGCAGTACTGTCATATGAAGAGAGACTAAATTGGTAGGATTATATTCACTGGAGTTCAGAATGAGAGGGGATCTCATAAAAACTTAGAACATTCTAACCAGGTACATTCAGAAAGAATGTTCCCGATTATGAGGGTGTCCAGAACTAGGGGTCATAGTTGGAGGACAACTTGTAAGGAACCTCTTTTAAATCCTTGTCTGATCCTTGTTTCCTTTTAATATATGTCCTGCTGGCTGATTTTAAAACTATAGACTTTTGGTTTTGAACTGAAACCACCCCCACTGCAATCTGCTATTCGAATTGGTCCAGACACAGCGCTTGATGCAGTGTGCTCTGTGGCATAGCTCGTGATAGCATTTTGATGGATTTGGCTGGCAGCCAATTGACTTTTCTGGGATTCGGGAACATACTCTATTCTCGATTGTGATTAGTGGTGCACCTCAGAGGTTTCTGGGGAGAAGGAGCGCCTGTTCCATTTTAATTCAGTACTGCTTATACTTTAGGAAGAACAAGTTCTCTCAGCTGAGGATGGTGTTTTTTTAAACACTCTCCAGCCAGGCCTGTGAAGGTTTAATTCTTTGTTTAAATGCTGAAAGCATGTTCTCCAGCCAGGCCTGTGCAAGTTTAAACTTCTGTGAGAAAGGCTGGGAAATGCCCAGGTTGATATTTCTATCCTGAGAATCCTAAAAGGTCCTGAAGAGCAGGCCCTTTTCCCTTTCTCTATCCTGCAGCCAGAAACAATGCACCAAAACCAGACAAACAGTTGAAAAGCAGCGTGATGGTGAACCTGCTGTAAAATCTCAGGTAGAGAATTCTAGTACTACCTCAGTGAAGCTGAGAGTCAATCAAGTGGAGATCTGTACAAATGAAGGTGACTCTCTCGCGGAATTTTTGCAATCCGTGAGGTCTAATTGAAGGCAGATTCTAAAAGATCCAAACCAGCCGATGATTTCAAGATCGCCAGCTACAAAGACTACCACCTCAGCAGCAAAGATTCACCTCAGCCCTTTTAATCCCTGTTATTCTTGAAAATTTCCTGCCTGTCCACCAGATGTCTGTCTCGTATGTGTCTGGGTGAAGTTGGGAATGATTTGGAGAATAGTTAGATGAGTGCACCATTGTTCTATTATTTCCATTACATGTTTATCTCTCATCATTATAAATAAACAGTTTATTAAATGTTTTACTTACAAATATGGTGCCTGTAGGTTATTGGAGCAGATGAGTGTCAAAGATCTCAGGAAAACAGACAAATTATTGGTTAACTCACTTATGTTGGGACTCTGGGGCCTGTGGGGCTGAAATTCTCTGTGTACTAGACCAGGGTGTCGTAGCAAAGGAATAGATCTTTTAGGGCTGAGGTGAGGAGAAATGTCTTTACGCAGAGAGTGGTGAATCTGTGGAATTCACTGTCACAGAAAGTAGTTGAGGCCAAAATGTTGTGTAGTTTCAAAAAGGAATTAGATATAGCTCTTGGGGTTTAAAGAGATCAAGTGATATGGGGGGAAGGCGGGATCAGCTTGATGATCAGCCATGATAATAATGAATTGCAGAGCAGGCTCAAAGGTCTGAATGGCTTTCTCCTTCTTCTATTTTCTATGTTTCCAAGTATATTCACTGGAGCTTTCGATGAATGATCGGGGATCTCATAGACACCTATAAAATTCTAACAGGACTAAACAGGGTAAATGCATGAAGTGAAAGAGAAAATGCTGGAAAATCTCAGCAGGTCTCGCAGCATCTGTACGGAGAGAAAAGAGCTAACGTTTCGAGTCCAATTACTTTTTGTCAAAGCTTGAAATGCATGAAGGATGTTCCCAATGATGGGGGAGTTAGAGCCAGTGTGAGGATATGGGGTAGACCATTAGGACTGAGATGAAGAGAAATATCAGCACCCAGACAGTGATGAGCATATGGAATTCGCTACCACAGGAAGCAGTTCATGCCAAAACATTGTGAGCGGAATTCTCCGTCTGCCGACGCCAAAATTGCAAAACGCGATTGGGCAGAGAATAGGTTCTGACGCCAAAATCACGGTGGGCACCGATTTGTCGCCAAATCGCGATTCTCCATCACCTCGACAGTGGCATAAATGCGGTCCAGAACACACGTACAGTAAACACCATTTGCATATCATTAGCGGGCCCGACCCAGTGTTCTCTGGGGCCCCAATAATTCTCCTCCTCTGATGGGCCGTGTTCCCGATGGCGCGGTTCACTTGTGCTTTCAAAAATCTTGAAACCTGTGTGGTGGCTGATAAAGGAGGGAGGGAGGAGGTACGACACAGAGAGGAGCGACTGTGGGCTGCCGGGCCGGACACTGACCAGTCTGGCCGGGTTGGGGGACCCCTGTCAGAGCCGGGAGGGGAAATCTGGCCTAGTGCCCGAAGCGACTCCCCAATAGACTGGGGTGGTGCCCAGACAAGGACCGCCATTACTGCTGCCATCTTGATGCACATCCACTGACCACCCACCTTGGCCCCTGGTTCTGCAGAGTGACACCGGCCATATGGGAGCCCCCATCCCGCCAGATTCCCCCCCCCCCCCCCCCCAGCCACGACCGACTAATGGCCCACCCAGGGCAATACACACAGTAGTCTTATGGGGGCGACAGTGCAGACCCCAGGTGAGCGCAGTGCCAGCCGACAGTCCCCCGGCAGCAGGGACGGACACCAGAGCCAGAGGCCACTTGGTGCCAGCCTCCGACAGGGCCAGGGGTGCAGGGATGTGGAGGGGAGGGAAATGTGGGGGGGGCAGGGTCCACAGTGCCAACTGGGCAAGCATGTAGCCCGGTGAACTCGTTGGGCATCAGGTTTGTACCATGCTAACATGTCAACCTTTCATCCCTGCAGGCAATGGATATTGGAATATAGCCAGCAATGGTGGCCTTTCTGCTAGTCGCCGTAGCCCTGGGGGATGCACTATGGCTGTACGAATGTGCGTTGGCTTGAGGCGGAGGTGAAAGCTGCAGCAGCGGAGCGCACAGCAGTGGAGCATGCCGCAGAGAGACAGGTGGCAACCGCCCAAGTTGGACAGCTGGCTGCCCAACAGGGCGAGCAGGAGGAGGTGCCAAGGAGGCGCCGCTTGAGGCCTCGCATGCACTGGCACGACCGGTCATTTGGGTATGTGCCAGACCGGGCATGCCATCGAAGACTCCGGCTGAGCACAGAGATGGTGTGATGTATCTGCCAGATGATGGCACACCTGGTACTGTGGTGGCCGTCCATGTGCTGGTCGCCCTCAACCTTAATGCCATTGTTGCTCGTTCTGGGTGAGTGTGCTTTACACTCAATTGGCTGTTTTATTCCTTAGCTCTAGAGTCGCCGGGTATCCTTATGATACTGCCGAGTGGGGACCTTTCCGGGATCTCACAGACCTCGGTGCACAGGTGCATCTGTGAGGTCTGTCACGGAGGCCCTTTATGCCCAGGCGGGTCAATACATCCACTTTCAATGTAGACCGAGCCCATTAGGATGCCGCCATCAGTAGGGTTCGCCGCCATGACAGGCTGCTCTACTCAAACTGAAGTTCAAGTTCAGATCAATGACTCAATACACCAATTAGTAAGTTCAAACAAGACACGTTTATTATTACACAGTTATTTGCTACTCATGCATATAAAACTAAGACTAAACTGTCCCTACCACTACTAGGCCAATACTTATCTGGAATAAGGGAACTGCCGGATCAGGGAACAATGGCCTCTTGCTCTGTCCTGGATCCGCAGGCTTCCAGTTGGTGTGGACGAAAGTGGTCAGGAGTGTCTACTCTCGTAGCGTGCGTTGTATGACACTTACTTGTCAGTGTAGCAATTGGCCAGGCCTCTCCTTCTCGCGTTCACGGTCCTGGAGAGCTGCTGCAAAGGTGTTCTGTTGGGAGGGCCGGCTAAGAGAGCGGAGGGCTGGCTAAGAGAGCCTGGCTAAGAGAGAGAGCTGGGGTCGGGATCTCTGTCTTATACTGTTTTGGGTTTCGCGCCCATCTGGGCAGACCCTCTATAAACTTGCAATCAATTGGGTCTCTTCCCAATCGATTAATTTGAATTGACACAATAACAGGGATATTCCTCGATCACTGGGCTGTTGTTTCCATCTTGTTTGTGTCCTTTTGTTTCAGACTCCACTGGCGCCGGGATGTCTGACCTGCTATAGAATGTTTCAATCTCTTCTAATTGTTGTGTCCATTGTGCCTGGGAATCACCGGGAATTGCTCAATTAGTATGCAAGCTGCTAGTTTCTATGCTGTCTGGTTTCTTCACAGATAGAATCCACAGAGAGGTTCTGCAACCTGCTTGCCTCTCTGTCATTGTCCAATTTTCCATGCATGCAACTCAATGTTCCATTTTATGTCGGGAAGTGGCCAGCTTCGGTGGCTACACCATGGAGTCCTTTGAGGCGCCGAGTGGGGACCTTTCCGGGATCTCACAGACCTCGGTGCACAGGTGCATCTGTGAGGTCTGTCACGGAGGCCCTTTATGCCCAGGCGGGTCAATACATCCACTTTCAATGTAGACCGAGCCCATTAGGATGCCGCCATCAGTAGGGTTCGCCGCCATCACCAGGATGCATGGTGCCCTATGAACAGTTGCAGATGACAGGCTGCTCTACTCAAACTGTGACCATCAGCTGCGCATCTTCCACGTCTGCACCTGATACCCGGGCAGTGTGCATGACGCCTTCATCCTGGCACACTCGACGATTCCTGACATTTTCAAGAGCCCCCCCCCCCGACTGTGGAGGGGGGGGCAGGGAGGACTGGTCAGGGGCACGGACACCTCATCCACCGCCCCCCCCCCCCCTCTCTCCCGCTGCCACCAACCAGCTGCAACTCCCTCTGTGATACATATCTGTTGAACTACAGGGTGCGGGCCCTGGGTTTCCACCGCCCACTTTCCACCATCTTCCTGAGTGACCCCTGCGAGCGAGCTGACCGTTCCACCACACGGTCCCATTGAATCCCTGGGATGGCGAAGGTGGGGATGGTCGAGAGAGTATGGAGCCCAGGCCACCCACTAAACTGTGCCCTGCACCTGTGCCAACTTAACTGGTGTCTGACTTCCTGGCCTTACGGGCCCTAACACTATGTCTCGGTGGATCCCCAGATGGTACATTAGGAGTGGAAGTGGCCTGCTGTGATTCCTGCCCTGCGACCTGGGTCCCCATCTAAGCGACCATGCCTGGAAGGGCCCAGCTGCTGCTTGGATGCCCTGGCTGTCATTGTGCTATCCCATTCTGCCCTTGCCTACAAGATGCCCAAGGGACAAGGGACAGGAGGGGGAGTCGAGGTGCTTCGTTGTTCTGGAACCTCCCCGAGGGAGTCACCAGCATGGGCCCCATCACCTCCTCCTCCTGCCCAATGGTCCCCGGGCTACTCCATGTGGAGAGCGTGAGGGCAGAGCTATGCCCTGAGGCTCCTCCATGCTGCGACTGCGTCACCACCCTCTGCATCTGTGTCACATCAGGCAGTGACTGCACCATCTCCCTCTGGGACTGGCCATCTCAGCCAGCACCTGGGCAATGCCACCGATGCTCCCAGCCAAGGTCTGCTGTGACTGGTCCACGCTCATGAGCGCCACTCTGATTTCCACGTGGTTCTGCGACATGGTCGCCTGTGAGGTGGCAAACCTGTCCTGGGCTTTGGCCAGGGTCTGCATAGATGATGACAGTGTTTGACAGTCTGACTCATGCAGCCTCTGGGGTGGGTGGCTGGTGGTGTCAGTGGCCAGGGCACCGGGCCATAGCGGCTGGTATGGGTGGATCAGGATGGAGGTTCCGCCACCCTCTAGGTTGGGGGGAGGGTCAGGTTATAGGTGTGTGTGACAGGGGTTAGTGCCAGGAGCGCAGTGCTGCCTACTCACCCTGGCTGCCCTGAGGTGGTTGTGCAGTTTCTGCTAGCACTGCTGACCCATGGCACCGACCCCCTCTGCCAACTGCGCCCAGGCATGGTGAACGGAAGCTGCTGGCAGCCTCCTTCGCGGTCTGGGGTAAAGGGTCTTCCTCCTCTCCCCCCTTCACGTCCAGGAAGGTCTCCAGCTTGGCATCTGTGAATGGGGTGCTGCTCTCCTTGCTGCCATCTTGTTGGCTGGGATGGTGTGTGTGGGGAGTGAAGTGTGTATATACGGCTGCAGCTTGTCAGCCTCCACAGTGTCAATCGTGAAACCGACGAATCCGGCACCATTTCTCATTGGAATCGATTTTGTTTCATGTGGCGCTGGTGCTAGTCCCTTAACAGTCACAGAATCGGTCCAGGTGTGGCGCCAGTTTTGCTGTCGTGAAAGCCCATGAATTTTGCATCAGCGTCAACACTTAGTCTCAGAAACAAAGAATCCTGCCGTGTATGTTTTTAAGGCATTAGATATTGCTTTTGGGGCCGAAGTGATCAAAGGGTATGGGGGAAATCCGGAAAAGGTTAATGAGTTAGATGATCAGCCATAATCACAATGAATGGTGGGGCAGGCTTGAAGGGCAGAATGGTCTCCTCTTCCATTTTTCTATATTTCTATTAAGGGTAATTGCAAATTTTAAATGTTGCTGCACTCTGTATTTCCAAGTCCGGGTAATCACCTTCCTGGCCAGGCTTGTTGTCCACATTTTCCATGCACTGTAACTTCTCCAAATATGTTGAAACCAACCCTATCCACTACCAACATATGCTGATTATGCTAAGCATAGGCTCAAAGAAACTTGGCTGATATTGCAAATTTCAGCCTATAATATTGTTCTCAACCAAATATTTATTTTCCATCGTGAAGATGTGCTTTATGCCAAATCATGTTTTATAATCCGCCAGCTGAAAACATGAATTAAAAGTGTAAATACTATTGAAAAGACTTTTGAAACACAGACTAAAGTAAACAATATTTATTTTACAACTATCCTGTACATGAGTACCGACAGAGCCTCACCCGGGACTCTCTCCTATCGGTCGGTTCCAGACTCGCCAACCTTTTATTCAAGTACAGATAACCTACCCCGCTCTCCGATTCTGGGGCTATGTCCCCAAGCCGGCGTGGGAATGGTGGAGTCTTACGCCAGAAAAACCGGCGCAAAACGGCCACCGATTTCCCGTTTTGCTGGGGGCTAGCTGGACAGCAGATAGAGCACCCGGCTGTAGCTGCCGATATGCCCCGGAGAATTGTCGGGTCGGTTGCCGTGCATGCGCATGGCGGCAGCTTTTGGCAGGCTCGCATGCCTCGGACCATCCCCCCACAGTGTCCCCAGCCCCGAATAATATCCCCCCTAAACGCGGATCAGCTCTCTCACAACTCTGGCGGCGTTGGACTAAGTGCACAGCCGCCACGCCGAGCTCACGACAGGTGAGACCACACATGACCCACGTCGTTGGGAACTCGGCCAGTCGGGGGCGAAGCATCGAGGGGCGGACCTCAGGCAATGTCCTGAGGCCGTTGATACATGGTGCGGCGTACTCACAAAGTACTCGCTTTGAAGGGGACGGAGCATCGCGAAAGCGGGCGCGGCCCCAATTTGGTCAAAACCGCGGATTCTCCAGCCCGTTGTTGAACGCAGTTTTCGGCAGCAACCGCAGATTCCAGCCCCATATGTCCCATGCAGGTTATTACGTTCCTCCAACACAAGGTCCGAAGACCCCTTCGGAGGATGATGATGAGAAGACAACAATGTTGCAAAAATCATTGACGAAGAAAAAGAAACTGGTGCAGCACTTTCACAGTTGGATGACACAGACATTTCAGCTCGGGCAGGATGCCGTCGACGAGAGGAGGATGGTTCGGCCGGTGTGTTCCTTGCCGACGCATGACATTTACGGCTAGAACTCCTGAACTGATACTCGGCCGAGGGCAGCAGAACCACGTCGTCGGCGCTGGAGATCTCAGACATTTGGGCCTCCATGTTGGAGTCTGAGGACAAAGCGTCAGACATGATGGCATCGTGGGAAAACAAAGTGCCGCAGCAGGATGTACTGGCAATGGACCCGGAGGATCGAAGAAGAGCTCTCCTGCGATACCTACTGAAGGGGAGACCACCGGGAGTGGAAACGATCCAGTGTCGCCGCCTAAGATGCCCACGAACACGAACCTGGTAAGACACAGGATCTTAGCGCCAATGTCCGACATCAGCAAACACAGTCACGTCGACCCATTAACAGCTCATCAGGGGCCACCCCAGTCACCTCATGAGGAATCTTGCCAGCTCAGTATCCATCGAGCCCACAATCTGCTTCTTCAGCTTCCTTTTCACTGTCTGTACAGCTCTCTCGGCTAAACCATTCGATGCTGGATGAAAAATGACGACTCCCATTGCGCTTTGCCTGGCGGCATGGTAACACAGTTGTTAATACTGTTGCTTCACAGCGCTAGGGTCCCAGGTTCGATTCCCAACTTGGGTCACTGTCTGTGTGGAATCTGCACATTCTCCCTGTGTCTGCGTGGGTTTGCTCAGGGTGCTCTGGTTTCCTCCCCCAAGTCCCGAAAGATGTGCTTGTTAGGTAAATTGGACATTCTGAATTCTCCCTCAGTGTACCTGAACAGGCGCTGGAGTGTGGCGATTAGGGGATTTTCACAGTAGCTTTATTGCAGTGTTAATGTAAGCCTACTTGTGACAATAATAAAGATTATTATTTTTAAAAAGCGGCAAGCACTTCACTCGTAAACGAGGTTCCATTATCAGTGACTAGCACCTCGGGTATGCTATGGACCAAAAAAGATGTGCGTAGGCACTCTACGGTCACTTGGGACATGATAGATGTTATCCTGTGGACCTCCAGCTACTTTGAGTGGGCGGCCACCATGATCAGAAATATTGAGCCCAAAAAAGGACCGGCAAAATCTGCATGAACGCTTGCCCAAGGGTGCACCGGCCATTCCCAGGGATGTAAGGGTGCCACCGTGGGGAGATTCTGATGTTCCTGCCAAATGGAGCAGTTCTGGACCAACGCCTTGATAGCCATGTGAAGCCCTGGCCACCAAACATAGCTTCTGGTGAGCATCTTCAACTTGGATACTACAGGATTCCCCACATGAAGATCCATCAAAACCGAAGCTGGCCCTTTTGCAGCGATAATGACCCTCGTACCCCATAAGCCACACAGTAGTGGGAAGTTGTGTGAGGAGATAGGAAGGGTGCTAAATGAGTACTTTTCGTCTGTATTCAGACAGGAAAAGAACAAAGTTATTTCATAGATAGAATTTACAGTGCAGGAGGAGGCTATTCAGCCCATCGAGTCTGCACCGGCTCTTGGAAAGAGCACCCTACCCAAGGTCATCACCTCCACCCTATCCCCATAACCCCATAACCCCATAACCCAGTAACCCCACCCAACACTAAGGGCAATTTTGGACACTAAGGGCAATTTATCATGGCCAATCCACCTAACCTGCACATCTTTGGACTGTGGGAGGAAACCGGAGCACCCGGAGGAAACCCACGCACACACGGGGAGGATGTGCAGACTCCGCACAGACAGTGACCCAAGCCGGAATCGAACCTGGGACCCTGGAGCTGTGCAGCGATTGTGCTATCCACAATGCTAAAGTTGTCGAGGAGAATGCTGAGATACAGGCTACTAGACTAGAAGGGCTTGAGGTTCATAAGGAGGAGGTGTTAGCGATTCTGGAAAGTGTGAAAATAGATAAGTCCCCTGGGCCAGATGGGATTTATCCTAGGATTCTCTGGGAAGATAGGGAGGAGATTGGTGAGCCTTTGGCTTTGATCTTTAAGTCATCTTTGTCTACAGGAATAGTGCCAGAAGGCTGGAGGATAGTAAATGTTGTCCCCTTGTTCAAGAAGGGGAGTAGAGATAACCCCGGTAACTATAGACCAGTGAGCCTTACTTCTGTTGTGGGAAAAGTCTCGGAAAGGTTTGTAAGAGTTAGGATGTACAATCATCTGGAAAGGAATAATTTAATTAGAGCTAGTCAACATGGTTTTGTGAAGGGTAGGTCATGCCTCATAAACCTCATTGAGTTCTTCGAGAAGGTGACCAAACAGGTGAATGAGGGTAAAGCAGTTGATGTGGTGTATATGGATTTCAGTAAAGCGTTTGATAAAGTTCCCCACAGTAGGCTATTGCAGAAAATACGGAGGCATAGGATTCAGGGTGATTTAGCAGTTTGGATCAGAAATTGGCTAGCTGATAGAAGACAGAGGTTGTGGTTGATGGGAAATGTTCTGACTGGTGTCCAGTTACTAGTGGTGTACCACAAGGATCTGTTTTGGGGCCGCTGCTGTTTGTCATTTTTATAAATAACCTGGAGGACGGCGTAGAAGGATGGCTGATTAAATTTGCAGATGACACTTAAGGGGCAGCAGGGTAGCATGGTGGTTAGCATAAATGCTTCACAGCTCCAGGGTCCCAGGTTCGATTCCCGGCTGGGTCACTGTCTGTGTGGAGTCTGCACGTCCTCCCCCTGTGTGCGTGGGTTTCCTCCGGGTGCTCCGGTTTCCTCCCACAGTCCAAAGATGTGCGGGTTAGGTGGATTGGCCATGCTAAATTGCCCGTAGTGTCCTAATAAAAAAAGTAAGGTTAAGGGGGGGGTTGTTGGGTTACGGGTATAGGGTGGATACGTGGGTTTGAGTAGGGTGATCATGGCTCAGCACAACATTGAGGGCCGAAGGGCCTGTTCTGTGCTGTACTGTTCTATGTTCTATGTTCTAAAGTCGGTGGAGTTGTGGACAGTTGTGGCAGAAGGATGTTGCAAGTTACAGAGGGACATAGATAAGCTGCAGAGCTGGGCTGACAGGTGGCAAATGGAGTTTAATGCAGAAAAGTGTGAGGTGATTCATTTTGGAAGAATGACAGGAAGACAGAGTACTGGGCTAATGGTAAGATTCTTGGTAGTGTGGGCGAGCAGAGAGATCTCGGTGTCCATGTCCATAGATCCCTGAAAGTTGCCACCCAAGTTGAGAGGGTTGTTAAGAAGGTGTACGGTGTGTTAGCTTTTATTGGTAGAGGAATTGAGTTTCGGAACCATGAGATCAGGCTGCAGTTGTACAAAACTCTGGTGCGGCCGCATTTGGAGTATTGCGTGCAGTTCTGGTCGCCACATTATAGGAAGGATGTGGAAGCATTGGAAAGGGTACAGAGGAGATTTACAAGGATGTTTCCTGGTATGGAGGGAAGATCTTATGAGGAAAGACTAAAGGACTTGAGGCTGTTTTCGTTAGAGAGAAGAAGCATTAAGAGGTGACTTAATTGAGCCATACAAAATGATCAGAGTATTAGATAGGGTGGACATTGAGAGCCTTTTTCCTCGGATGGCGATGTCCAGCATGAGGGGACATAGCTTTAAATTGAGGGGAGATAGATATAGGACAGATGTCAGAGGTAGGTTCTTTACTCAGAGAGTAGTAAGGGCGTGAAATGCCCTGCCTGCAACAGTAGTGGACTCGCCAATACTAAACACATTCAAATGGTCATTGGAGAGACATACGGACGATAAGGGAATAGTGTAGAGGGACTTTAGAGTGGTTTCACAGGACGTCGCAACATCAAGGGCCGAAGGGCCTGTATTGCGCTGTAATGTTCTAATAAGTGGATACTGTCCTCCGTGGTTAGTTCGGAGAACTTGGAAGAAAATGCCTTCTACTCTCGGGGAGCTGTTTCCGCTGCCCACCGTACAACACCAGTTGATGCACCTTAGCCAGCACAGGGTCAATCTGCGTCCACTCACAGACTGAAGAAGCAGTGACAGACAAAGAGTCCATAAAGTTGAGGACCGTGATGACTTTGTTCGTTGTGGTCAGACCAGTGGCTATCACCGGCAGGGGAAGACGAGTCAATGCGTCCACATTCACAATTTGTGTCCTTAGATGGTGTTCAAAAGAGTACTCACATGCGGCTAACACCAATGCCCAGATCTGGATCCTTGCGGATGCTATCTGTGGAACTCTTTGCCACAGAAGTCTGCGGAGGCCAAATCACTGAGAGTCTTTAAGACAGAGATAGATGGGTTCTTTATTAATAAGTGGATTGGGGGTTTTGGGGAGAAGGCAGGAAAATGGGGGCGAGAAACATATCAGCCATGATTGAATGATGGAGCAGACTCAATGGACGAATGGCCTAATTCTGCTCGTATGCCTAATGGTTTTATGGCGGAATCGCCTTGTCCTCACGAAAGTGACCGAGTAACAGCTTATGGTCAGTTATGATAAAAATGGCAACCATAGACTTATTGATGAAGGCGTGTGACACCAAACACCACAGCCACGCCCTCCTCCTCAATATGGGCATAATTCTTCTTGGCAGCCGTCTGTATCCAGTAGATGAATGCGATTGGACAGTCATGGCCATCACCCACACGATGGGACAGGACCGCTCCGATGCCGTTATAGAGAGGCATCACATGTTACATACAGCGGTTTGGACGAGTCAAAATGTATCAGCAGTTTGAAGAGGAAAAGCGGCTTTTCACCTCCTTAAAAGCCATTGCAGTCTGCACCGACCCTCTGAAAGAGTACCCTACCTCGGCCCATTCCCTCACCCTATGCTGGTAACCACACCTAATCTTCATGTCCCTGGACACTATGGAGCAATTTTGCAATGGCCAATCCACCTAACCTGCACATCTTTGGACTGTGAGAGGAAGCCAGAACACATGGAGGAATCCGTCTTAGACATGGGGAGAAAGTTCAAACTCCACACAGAGAGTCAACCAAGGCTGGAATTTAACCCAGGTCCTTGGTGCTGTGAGGAAGCAGTGCTAACCTCTGTGCCATTGTGCCACCCCACGATCATGATAAACAGATGTCAACATCTCTTTGAGAGAGCCAATGAGTGACTGAGGGTGTGTGTGTGAGAGAGGGAGCCAACGAGTGACTGAGTAAGTGTGTGAGAGAGAGAGAGGGAGCCAATTAGTGACTGAGTGAGTGTGTGAGAAGGGGCCAGTGAGCGACTGAGTGAGTGTGAGAGAGAGAGGGAGCCAATTAGTGACTGAGTGAGTGTGTGAGAAGGGGCCAGTGAGCGACTGAGTGAGTGTGAGAGAGAGAGGGAGCCAATGAGCGACTAAGTGAGTGTGAGAGAGAGAGGGAGTCAGCAAGTGACAGAGTGATTGTGTGAGACAAGGAAGCCAATAACTAAGTGTGTGTGAAGGAATGGTAGCCAGTCAATGACTGAATGAGTGTGTGAGGGAGCCAGACTGTGACTGAGTGTGTGTGACTGAGAAGGAGCCAGTTGGTGATTTAATAGGCGTGATCTAGTGCCCCACTCCATGATGCAATGAGGCCATTAAATCTCGTGAGAGGCCTCTTGTGAGATTTGTGACACTCAGAACACCTTAGGAGATCTTGTTATATCTGGATCTGGGCAATCGGGATCTCGCCCTTGCTGGGTTTTGATGGATTTTCCTGGGGCCTGGGAACTAATAGTCTCACTTGGGAGACCTCACTGTGGCGCCGTTTAGCATTGCTCCACACAAACGATGACCAGGCACAGCAACATCTGGTGGGGTTTTCCAGACCATTGTGGCCTCTGGTTTGTTAGGCTCTGGGCCGGGTGTTCTACTGACACTCCGGCTGGCACCTGGGCATCTTGGCACTGCCAAGCTGGCACCTTGGCTCCCCCACCTGGGCATCCTTGTAGTGCAACCGTGGCATTGTCTGGGTGCCCTGGTGACATTTCCATGATGGCAGGGGCACTGACACGGTGCCAAACTGGAAATGCTAAAGTGCCCGGGTGCCAGGTCACTCGTGCCAGACTTCAGACCTGGGGGGTGCTCTGCCCTAAAGAGGAGAGGTGAGGAGGGGCTCAAGGATCCCCTAAGAGGTAGATCGAGGAAGTGAGGGGGGTCCCGGAGGCCACGGTGAGGAGAAGATGTGGGGCAAATAGCGCCCTCCTGCACTGGTGAACTGAGCTTGTCAGTGCAGGAAATGAGGTAAGTGTGGCCTCAGTGAGGCGTTCCGGAACCGAGGCCAAAAAATAATCAGATGCCTGTTGGATAGCTGGGCTGTTCTTGGTGTTCCCACTATACGTGTCCATATCGAGACTCTGTTTTTTTAAATAGCAACCACTGTGTGAGAGAGAGTGAGCCAGTGTTACTGAGAGAGTGTGTGAGGGATCCAATGAGTTACCGAGTTAGTGTGAGAAAGAGGGAGCCAGACAATAACAGTATGTGTGTGGGGGCATCACGGTGGCACAGTGGTTAGCATTGCTGCCTACGGCGCTGAGGACCTAGGTTCGAATCTCGACCCTGGGTCACTGTCCGTATGGAGTTTGCACATTCTCCCCGTGTCTGCGTGGGTTTCACCCCCACAACCCAAAGATGCGTAGGGTAGGTGGATTGGCCACGCTAAATTGCCCCTTAATTGGAAAAAATTATTGGGTACTCTAAATTTAAAAAAAAAACAGTGTGTGTGTGTGTGTGAGGAAGAGGGAATCAATGAATGACAGGGTGTGTGTGAAGTAGAGTGAGTTATTGATTGACTAGGTGTTTGTGAGGAAAATGAGGCAGTGAGTGACTGGGTATGTTAGATGGAGCCATTGAATGATTGAGTGTGTTTGAGGGACATGGATCCATTGAGTTACTGAGTGTGTGTGAGGAAGAGGGAGCCAGAGGATGACTGGGAGTGTCTGCAGTAGAGTGAGTTACTGATTGATTGAGAGTTTGTGAGGGAGAAGAAGGCAGTGATTGACCATGTGTGATGGAGGGGGGCATTGAGTGATTGTGTGTGTGTATGAGGGACAGAAAGCCATTGAATAACTGAGTGCATGTGAGGAAGAGGGAGCCAATGAGTGACTGAGTGCATGTGTGAGAGAAATTGAGGCAATAATTGACTGAGTCTGTGCGAGAGGGAGTGGGAGCAAATGAGTGACTGAATATGTGTGAGAGGCAGTCAATGAGGGACTGAGTGTGCTTGTGAGGGAATGGGAGTCAGTGAATGAATGAGTGTGAGTGTGAGGGAATGGGAGTCAGTGAATTAATGGGTGTGAGTGTGAGGGAGTGAGAATCAGTGAGTGACTGAGTGTGGGTGAGGGAGTGGGAATCAGTAAGCGACTGAGTGTGAGGGAATGGGAGTCAGTGAGTGACTGAGTGAGTGTGAGGGAGTGGGAATCAGTGAGAGACTGAGTGAGTGTGAGGGAGTGGAAATCAGTGACTGACTGAGTGTGTGGGAGTGTGAATCAGTAAGTGACTGAGTGTGAGGGAGTGGGAATCAGTGAGTGACTGAGTGAGTGTGAGGGAGTGAGAATCAGTGAGTGACTGAGTGAGTGTGAGGGAGTGAGAATCAGTGAGTGACTGAGTGTGAGGGAGTGGGAACCAGTGAGTGACTGAGTGAGTGTGAGGGAGTGAGAATCAGTGAGTGACTGAGTGAGTGTGAGGGAGTGAGAATCAATGAGTGACTGAGTGAGTGTGAGGGAGTGAGAATCAGTGAGTGACTGAGTGAGTGTAAAGGAGGGGGAATCAGTTCGGGACATTGTCTGTGTGTGTGTGTGTATATGGAATGGGGAAGGAGCTCTTCTCCACTCTTCTGGTCACTTATCCTACGCTCTCTGCTTGGAGTTAATTATTTTTGCAGAATACTCTTACATGAAGTGCTTGGGAATGTAGTCCTACTATATAAATGGCAGTTGTTGTTGTTTAACATTTTGCTCTCAACGTAATCATCTTAGTGGGAGACAAGTTCTCAACAATTTCACTCACAATCTAATTCAACTTCTGTTGCATTCCCCCGTGTATACACGCTGCCTGAGGTTCTAGTGCAGCTTGACTTGTTTAGGTTATAATTATGAATACATCCAGATGGAGAGGCAGGAGTATTGAGTCAGCCTTTCTTTGTACAAATTCTTTGGGGGAATTTTAACCTAACAGAGTGAGTGGGTCTGCGAGTGGATGATGGTTAAAAGGGTTGAAATCAATGGCGCATCGGGAAGCCGGTAGGAATCTGCCAACTTCCCATTTTAACTGCGACGCATTCGCCTGTGTGCCAGAAGTCTCATTGAGAGAGGTGGACTGTCAATTAAAAGATCGTTTGAAGTAGTGTTTTCAGTTTTAACTGCAGTAGCACAGGTTTCATAGAAACGTAGAGAATTGTGGCACAAAAGAAGGCTCAGAAAAAGCTAACCAGTCTAATCACATCTTCCAGCTCCTAGCCCATAGTTGTATAAGTTAGTCATTTATGTGCATAACCAAGTACTTTTTAAGTGGAATGAGAGTTTCTTCTGCCACCAACCTTTGAGCAATGAATTCCAGGCCCTCTGCTTGAAGATGTTTTTCCTCAACGTCCCTCCAATCCTTCAACCATTTTCTATGTATCTATGTGCCCTAATTATTGGCCTTTTGCCAAGGGAAATAGATCCTTTCTACCCACTCTATTTAGATCCCTCATAATTTCATGCACCACAATTAAATAATTTCAAACTCCTCTGTTCAAACAAAAATAACTCCGTCCTATCCAAACTACCATCACAGGTAGAATTCTCCAATCCAGAGAATATCCTCCTAAATCTGTGTCACCTATCTGGCGTGATTACTTTATCCCTTTAATGTGGTAACGAAAACTGGAGGCAGCACCGTGCAGTGGCCTAATGAATTATTTGTACAGTTGCAGCATAACCTCCCTGCTCATACATTCTGGGCAGGTTTCTCCGTCCTGCCGCACCGGGATTTTTCGTTTTGCCGGCTGGTCAATGGGGTTTCCCATTGTGGGACAGCCCCATGCCATCGGGAAACCTCCGGCCTGCCGGCAAAACGGAGAATCCCGATGGCGGAGAATTCAGCCCCCTGTGTCTAAGCTAATAAAGAACATAATCCCTTCAGTCTTTCTTAACCACTGTATCTATCTGCCCTGCTACCTTTCGATACTTTTGGGCTTACACTTCAAGGTCTGTTTGTTCCACTCCAATTCTCAGAATCTTATCATTGATAATGTATTTTCTTTGCCTTAATTGTCTTTTCCAACTGCACTGTCTCACACTTTTCTGGATTGAATTCTATTTGCTACTTCTGTGCTGCCCTGACCAATACATTGATATTTATATGCAGCCTAGCGCTTTCTGCCTCACTATCAATCATGCAGACTATTGGTGCATCATCTGCAAACTTCTTAATCATGCCCCATATATTTAGGTCAAAATCAATTAAAAATACCAGGAAAAATAAGTGACCCAGTACTGAGCCTAGCAGAATCTGACTGAAATCCATTTACAAACAGATTCATCCACCCTTTACTCCCTATCACTGTGCCAATTTTGTATCCAACTTGCCACTTTTCCTTACATCCCATGGGCTTTTCCCGTTCTGACCATGTGGAGCATTGGCAAGACCCTTGCTAAAATCAATTTGAACTGTATCAGATGTTCCCTCATGACCAGCCCTATTATCTTTACCGAGAATTCCAAAAATATTCTTCAAATAAATGTCCCATGTTTCCTGGAACTTGCCACTGAAAACAAGGGGGGCACTGTTGTGTTCTTTTTATTTCAAACGTAGCATTCATACAAGAATTGGGAAAAGAATAATGCGGGTTCTTTGTTTGAAGGTAAAGACAATGGTAACTGGAACATTTTTAAAACTTATTTTGCAGGATGTGGCCGTCGCTGCCTAAGCCAGCATTTGTTAGGCATCCCGAATTGCCCTTGAGAGGGTAGTGATAAACTGCTTTCTTGAATCGCTGCAGTCCCTGTAGTGTGGGTACATCCACAGTGCTGTTAGGGAGGAAGTTCCAGGATTCCGACCCAGTGACAGTGAAGGAACAGCGATATATTTCGAAATCAGGATATTGTGTGGCTTGGAGGGGAATTTGCAGGCGGTGGTGTTCCCATGCATCTGCTGCCCTTGTCCTTCTAGATGGTAGAGGCTGTGGGTTTGGAAGGTGCTACTGAAGGAGGTTTGGTGAGTTGCTAGAGTGCATCTTTAATATGGTACACACTGCTGCCACCTTATTTCAATAGTGGAGTGAGTAATAATAGTAAGGGGATCAGGAGTTATGGGGAGAAGGCAGGAGAATGGGAATGAGAAACATATCAGCCATGATTGAGCGACAAGAGCAAACTTGATGGGCTGACTGGCCTAATTCTGCTCTATGTCTTATGGTCTAAATGTTTAAGGTGGTGGATGTAGTGCCAATCAAGCTTTGCCCTGGATGGTGTTGGGCTTGTTGAGTGTTGTTTGAGCTGCAAGTGAGAGTGTTTGAACACATTCTGATTTGTGTCTTTGGGGAATCAGTTTCTCACAGAATTCCCAGCCTCTGACTGGCTGTTGTAGCCACAATATTTATATGCTTGGTTCAGTTAACTTTCTGGTCAATGGTAACTTACAGGATCTTGTAGCAGGGGAATCAACAATGTTTTTTTGGGTTGTGACTCCCCAGGGTGTACACTATTTCGATTTTATTTAACTCATTTAAGTTACCAAGAAATCTTTTATTAACATTACTGAACTATGTTATAGTGGAGGGTACAGGTATAGAGAGGGTTCCATGGAATGCACTTACATGTTGCTACCTAGCTCTACAATGCTGACCTAAGCTCCAGGTCACTGCCTTCTGACATTGTTGGTGGGCACTCAATTCCAGATTAACCCTTAATATACCGGATCCTTCCACTGCAGTAATGACATTGAATATCATGGCGAGATGGTTAGATTCTCTCCTGTTGGAGATGATGGGGAATGGTCCGAAAATTACAGCGGATAATTGACTGGCATTTGTGTGGTCTGGATCATACATGCCCAAGCTTGATTGTTGTCCAGGACTTGCTACATATCGACAGGGACTATTTCAGTTGACACATTTAACCTATAGGGATGCTACTCTGTTCTACCTACAGAGAAACGCTGGTAGGAACGGCAACAGTAAATGGGTCATATTTGGGTTGACAAGATGTGATAACTGGAGTGTCACAGGGATCAGTCTGGGGCCTATACTATTTTCAATTTATATCAATAACTTGGATAAAGGTTGTATGGTTGTTAAATTTGCTGATGGCACATAATAGGTAGGAAAGCAAACTGTGAAGAGGACATCATGGGTGGAATTTTAGCATTTTTTATTATGAGTGTGGCTGACGGTTGGGAAAGTGGTGTTGAAGCTGCAGGCAGCAATGGTGGCTTTCTCCACCGTATTGTTCGGAACAAGGAGTGGGTCCCACACCATCATGCTCTGATTGAGTCGGTCCACTTTGTTTTTCAAAGATTCGGGTTCCCTTTTTAATGGCTGCCCCAGTGCACTAAAGTTAAAATGGAAACCCCCTCACCGCAACCCCACCTCGTGCAAACCCCCCCCCCCCCCCCCCCCCCGGTACGGGCCTGGCACAGTCCCCTGGCACTACCCAAGACACTGCCTGGGCATGACCCTCTCTCTCTGAGCAATGCACTCACTTGAGCTCCTCTGGGAGGTGCATCTGTCAGGTGCATCAGGTGTACACCATGGAAGACTAGCCGTAATTCATGCTGGCAGGCTCTCATTCTGATGTCAATTGATTTTCCAATGGGACGGGGGATGATCAGGTGTAGAGCCTGTGATGTACCATCAATTGGATGCGAGACACGATGAAGGTCCAAACTTAGGCTTTAATCAGCTAGATGTCAACTACAGTGAAAGGCCGACCGCCGGGAACTCTGGGTACTTACACTCCGCCTCGGAGGCAGGGTCTACTTGCCTCTCGACCAATTGGTGAGCAGTCACATGACTAGTCCCAGCCAATCAGCCGAGTGGCACATGACCAGCCAGAGCCAATGGGAAACCAGTGCTCTGCACCAATGGCAGTGCTCCTATTCATACCACCACAGTCTGATACTGAGATTCAAAGTTGTTATAATGTTGTTCCCAACATTGAATGTTGGGATTCCCATTACGTAACTGGCGGGGAAAATTGTGGTGAGATTTCAGCAAACATAAAACACGATTTGGGCCTCTCGCAAGAATTTTTGCTCCCATCACCAAACACAGCTGAAAAAAATGGGAGTGGAAAATCCCGCCCAAGGAGATTGCAAAGGGACATGGAGAGGTTAATTCTGCAGGTACAAATTTGGCAGGTGGCATCTAATGTGGGAAAAGGTGAACACGAAAAATCTAAAAGGAACCTATTGCTAAATGGAGAGAAATTGTAGAACTCTGAGGTATAGAGGGTGTCCTGGTACATATATCACAAAAGGTGAGTATGCAAATACAGCAAGTGACCGGGAATGGAATATTGGCATTAATTGCAAGGAAAATGGAATATAAAACTGCAGGGATGTTTTCCTACAGTTGTATGGGTGTTGGGAAGACTGCATCTACAGTGTACAGTTTTGACGTCCTATTTAAGAATGGATTTAAATGTGTTAGGAGCAGTTCAGAGAAGATTCACCGGAATGATACTGGTGTGCAGGGATTATCTTTTGAGGGAAGGTTTGATAGGCTGGATATCGATTGGAGTTTGGAATAAGAAAGGTGATCTTATTGAAACATATAAGATCCTGAGGGGATTGACAGCGTGGATGCTGAGACGATGTTTCGCCTTGTGGGAGACACTCAAACTGGGGAACATAGTTTAAAAATAAAGGTCCCCCAATTACAATGGGGCTGAGTGGAATTTCTTTTCTGCACAGAGTTGTGAGTCTTTGGAACTCTCTTCCCTGGAGAGTGGGGAACGCAGTGCCATTGAACATTTTTAAGGCAGAGATAGATAGGCTCTTGACTAAGGGGAGGAATGTCATGTGGCATGATCACCAGCAGCACTACTCATTGCTACATGGGATGCCCCAATAGCCTAATTTTAACATGTTTTAGTTTGATTGAAGCAGCACACCCATCTTCAATTTGGTCAACCCAGTTCACAACACAAAGCAACCCTTGAATCAAAAGCATCCATGTTACAGACACACAATGTTCATCCTTAAGTCTTATCTTAACATCCATCACAAATGTGAATCGTAGAATCATAGAACTTACAGTGCAGAAGGAGGCCATTTGGCCCATCGAGTCTGCACCAGCCCTTGGAAAGACCACCCTACCCAAGCCAACATGTTCACTCTATCCCTGTAACCCCACACCTTCACCTTATCCCCGTAACCCAGAAACCCCACCCAACCTTTTTGGACACTAACGACAATATAGCATGGCCAATCCACCTAACCTGCACATCTTTGGACTGTGGGAGGAAACCGGAGCACCCGGAGGAAACCCACGCACTCACAGGGAGAACGTGCAGACTCCGCACAGACAGTGACCCAAGCCGGGAATCGAACCTGGGACCCTGGCACTGTGAAGCAAAAGTGCGAGCCACTTGTGCTACCGTGCTGCCCCGAAGGTCACTTGTTTTTTTTGTTTTTTTTTTAAATTTAAATTACCCAATTATTTTTTCCAATTAAGGGGCAATTTAGCATGGCCAATCCACCTACTCTGCACATTTTTGGGTTGTGGGGGCGAAACCCACGCAGACACGGGGAGAATGTGCAAACTCCACACGGACAGTGACCCAGAGCCGGGATCGAACCTGGGACCTCAGCGCCGTGAAGCGGTTGTGCTAACCACTAGGCCACCGTGCTGCCCTAAAGGTCACTTGTAAGGCAGAAGGCAAAATGGGAAAGGGAGGAAAATGGTGAAAACAAATTTTAAATGACTGAAAACTGAACATAATTTGAATAATGTAACATAATGTTAAACACCCAAGGGTATTGCACAGCTGCAAAACTTTTCTCTCTTCTATTCTGCTACTCCTATGTGGAAAGGTCGGCTGCTCAGATCCCTTCTCTGGCTGCTAAGATACTCTTGGCCAAGATCCTCCTGGTTTTCGAGTCTATGAGGCTCCCACTTGCACATGTACAGGTGCTGGGCATCGGAACAAAGGGACTGTGAGCACTGACCAAAGTGGAGAGTCAATGGGTGAGAAATCAAAGCATTTTATGCAGAGTCCTCCTTTCCATGACCCCTTTCACCTTTTGCTTTCTCTTGGGGTGCCTACAGTTTCCTGTTAGAAATGATTTTGACAAAGCTTTGCTGCATATCAATGGGGCACTAAAGGCTCAAAGCTAATCTTTCATAAACCTTGTTCAAAGTGTCATTCAGAGTTTACAAAGCATCAATAAGGGAAAGCATGCACTCATTTGACTGCCATGATTGATGCTCAATACAGGTGGTCACTCTTTCCATGGGCATGAAGGCCTATGACATTCTGGGCGCCCATAATTGAAGCAGATTCCCCCAATCTCTTTCTAAACCAGCAAAGTGGAGCTGGTAAGCATGGAAACCCCTCACATATTTTATTCCTTTGCTAAAGAATTACCTTTCATGTTAATGACCCCCAAGGTTCAACATCTGCATATATCTGAGCAAAGCTAGCAGTATCCTCCAACTTCTGTTAGAGACTCTGCAATGCTGCCCCTGTCTCCGCCATCTTCTCTCGCGCACTTGTGATGGTGCAATTGGAGGAGTCCAACCACCTGTAGGGGGTGGAGGCGGTGCCAATTATACATGCTACCGAGGCCAACACTGAACAGGTGGCGCCCATGGTGGAGGCTTCGGTTGCAAAGGTATCGGCAATGGATCAGATTGGCCAAGGCACGGGACAGGTCGGCCATATCACAAGCAGCCATGTACCAGAGCAACATGGAATTGCAACGGCGCTCCAGAGTTTGACCCAGTAACAGTGGGTCATGGTTGCGGGCGCTGACAGCATTGGTCTGGCTCTGGCTCACCTGAGACAGTTCTAGAGGGACCTGGCACGGTCCCTGAGTGATGTGGTACACTCCCAGAGGGATGTGACACAGGCCCACAGGAGGTGGTACAGTACCTGTGTTCCACGGCCACGAGCAAGGAGATCCTGGTCGAGACGAGAACAGACCTCCAGGACTGGTCGCACCAGGTGGTGGGGGTGCCTCCAGAGCTCGCTCCAGCCACACCCCTGTCCCAAGAAGTAGCCCAGAGGCCATCAGGAACCTTGAAGGAGGGAGAAGTGATGGGGTCTGCAGGGGAGATGCAGGAACATCGCAGCACCCCTGCATAATCCCCCACCCCCACTGGTCCCTGGTGCATCCAATGGGCACCAGGTAGAACAGGGTGGCATCACACTTCCTGCAATACCTGGAAGACCAGCTGAGCCCATTATGACTTGGATGAAGGGATTGAAAGGATTGTTGCCAAATTTGCTGATGATACAAATAATAGGAAAGTAAATGTTAGGCTTACCGGCCTATAGTTATCCACTCTTTGGCTCCCTCTCATTTTGAATAGGGGTGTCACATTGGCAGTTTTCCAATCCTCCAGTACTTCTCCAGAATCCAAGAATTTTTGGAAAATTACAACTAATGCATCTACTATCCCTGTAGCTACTTATTTGTAGCTTCTGTTCATCCTTGGTGTTGGTTCAGCTGAAGTGTTCATGCAATGTAAGGGCTGTCACTTTCTTGGGAGATGATGGGTTAGCCTTTGCCCATTGGAACTGCTCAAAACCTTCAGAACTACCATGATGGGTTCAGCTGTAGCCATTTCATCAGTTCCATACTATTGTCTATTAAAGAGAACAGAATTTAAACAAGCGAAGAAAGTTTTTGGAAGATTTTTCTTCTTTGTGTGTTCTCAGCTCAACACTCAAAACTGTTACAGCCAGGGAGAGAATGTAAATATTAGATCTCAGAAAGAAAGCACAGTGATGGAAACAGCTCCACAGCTGAGATCTTATAGAATCGAAACGGACCAAGCAAATATATAAAGTGATATGTTGGGTGCTCTGAATCCATGGAACACATACAGGCCACCAACACTTAAAATAGTACAACACTATTTTATTAAGTTAAAAACTGTTGAACATACTTTCACTGTGGGTTAACACGATGTTAGATTAACTAAAGACCTATGCCTATCCTAATCAGTCTATGCACTCAGCACATGGTGAAGATCTGTGCTGCAAGCTGTGAGCTCTGTACTTCTGAAAGGCTGCATCCCGAATGAGCGGGAAAACTGATGCCCTCTGTCTTTATAGTGAGTGTGTTCTAACTGGTGACTGGCTGTGGTGTTGTGCATGTTGATGGGTCCTACTGTGTGTCCATCAGTGTGTGTGTGTCTGCACCATGATATACTAGTGTATATTATGACATAAAGGAACCAAAAAGCCTTGACATAATTGGCAAGGAAACAAATGTAACCTCAGTAGCACAGTAAGGCGGCACGGTGGTACAGTGGTCAGCACAGCTGCCTCACAGCATCAGGGACCCGGGTTCAATTCTGACCTTGGGTGACTGTGGAATTTGCATGTTTTCCTCGTGTCTGCATGGGTTTCCTCCGGGTACTTTGGTTTCCTCCTAAAGTCCGAAGCTGTGCAGATTAGGTGAGTTTACTGGGATAGGGCAGGGGAATAGTACTAGGTGGAGGGGTCTTTCAGAAGGCCGGTGCAGACTTAATGGACCGAATGACCTTATGCACTGTAGGGATTTTACGGTTCTATGTTAGCTTCCATACAATGGGCTGGGGGGGGGGGTCTTCGTTATGGGGGGGTTGCTCTGTTATGAGTGGTCTCTGTTTTGTGGGGGCCTCTTTTTGGGGGTCTGTTATGGGGGAATCTCTGATGTGCGGGATCTCTGGTGAGGGTCCGGGGAGGGGGAGGGGGGGGGGGGGGTGTCGGGTCACTCTCATGCGTGCATACTGTGTTGGGGGTGTGACCCAGTGATTATCATGGTTGGGGGAGGGCAAGAATTGCTTTGCAGGAGAGAGGGGCTAGCTGCCATACCTCACTATCAAGCCGCCAGCTCAAAATGGTAGTCCGAGAGTGGGATCCACAACAGAATCCCTCGCGATACCCACCATGCAGAAATTGGTATGGCAAGTGACAGTGATTTGGCTCTGAGCATCACTCCCAGCGCCAAGGTGAAACAGAGGTTATTCAGCTCCTACGGGAGAACAAGGGGCGGTTGGGGGTGGCCAGGGATTGTCCTGTGGGGCCGTATTTGCCAGGTGGGGTCCACGCATAGCTGCGCCATGTTGTACGGCGCAACCGCTGCAGGTCATCACCATGCACTAGCGCGGTCATGGACCCGACGATTCTCCGGCCATTTTTGGTGCAGAAGCCAGGGATTTTTACCTGCCGCCGCCGCTGTTAGCCCCTCACCGGTCCCGGAATTGGTGAGGGTTCGCCGCCGATTTTGGCATCGTAAAATGCCACAGTTCCCACACTGGCGTCGGCACTTAGCTACAGAAATGGAGAATCTAGCCCTATGGTTTTAAGTTTTAGCAATTACAAGGGGCTGGTTTAGCTCACCAGGCTAAATCGCTGGCTTTTAAAGCAGACCAAGCAGGCCAGCAGCACGGTTTGATTCCCGTACCAGCCTCCCCGGACAGGCGCCGGAATGTGGCGACTAGGGGCTTTTCACAGTAACTTCATTGAAGCCTACTCGTGACAATAAGCGATTTTCATTTCATTTCACTTTATCTATTAAGATATACACACCCTGTATCCAACTCATTGTCCATGAAGTGTTGGCTTCTCTTCTTCATGGCTAAGTTTTGAGTTGCCATATTCTTTTTTTAAATTTTAGAGTACCCAATTCATTTTTTTCCAATTAAAGGGCAATCTAGCGTGATCAATCCACCTACCCTGCACATCTTTGTGAGGGTGAAACCCACGCAAACACGATGAGAATGTGCAAAGTCACACGGACAGTGACCTAGAGCCGGGATTGAACCTGGGACCTCGGCGCCGTGAAGTAGCAATGCTAACCATTGCGCCACCGAGCTGCCCTCACCATATTCTAAATTAAAACATACGAATACTTTTAAGCATGCCACACACAAAGTTGTATAATAATATATTGACAATTTATAGACTAGTTTCATAGATTAAAACGAATAATAATGTTCACATTAATATTGAATACTATTTATCTTAACTCACAAAAATAAAAAAATTCACTTTAAATGAGCCAATAACAATCGCATTAATTGTTTAAAACAAATAACAAAAAAAAAATTAAAGCGATTCAACAAAGCAATATTGGCAGGAAATCATTTGGCTGTCTCTATCGTCACTTTAAAACTGCTCCTTCACAGCGTGCCCAATGGGCATTCCCAATCTAGTGACACAGTGGTTAGCACTGCTGCCTCAAAGCACCAGGGACCCGGGTTTTATTCTTACCTCGGGTGAATGTGTGGAATTTATACATTCTCCCCGTGTCTGGGTGGGTTTCCTCCGGGTGCTCCGGTTTCCTCTCACAGTTCAAAGATGTACATATTTGGTGCATTAGCCATGTTAAATTGCCCCATAGTGTCCCGGGATGTGCAGGTTAGGTTATGGGGTGCTGGTGACAGAGTGGGGTGGGCAGGGTAATGGACCAAGGTAGAGTGCTCTTTGGAGGGTCGTGCAGACACGAAGGGCTGAATGGCCTCCTTCTGCACTGGAGGGATTCTATAAGTGGGCGGGGTTACAATTCTGTGCCGTATTGGGGCCTGCGGAGACTGTCCTGTCAGAGGCCCATGGCCACTGCCCCCATTGGGAGTGCCGTTGGGATTTTTCCATGGAGGTAAGTGTGCAGAAAAAGCTTCTATTTTCGATGGCCCATGGCTGGGCAGAAATTATGGGCTAGTACTTACCAAAAACAAGTAACTGTCCAACCACCCAAGTGGAAGAGACTCTTATTGAATGGCAAGACGGTACAGTTCATCCTCAACTACGAAACAAAATCAGGACAAGGTCAGGGAGACTGGTGAAAGCACCACAGAGACTAACCCTGTGCAGTCTGAGACCCTTGGCGGGGAGGTGTAGAAGAGTTTATATAATTCGGATTAGGACTTGGGGTAGAGTAAAGGATTAACTTCAGAAGCACCTGCTACTGATGTAACTATGATGCAAGGTCACACGATTAAGTAACTGCGATCTGGAGAAAAGTAGAAATACAACCTTGTGTAGAGGTACTGAGATGTACAGAGATCTGCAAATGAACAATGATGGATTTTACGAATTACAAATATGATTGCATCCTTCAGGAAATAGACAACCCTAAAAATACCACATTTAGACCTGAACTGAATAACATTCAAAAGTTTCCTAGATTCTGGACAGGTCCCAGCAGATTGGAAAACCACCAAGGTGACACTACTATTTGAGAAAGTGGGGAGTCAGAAAGCAGGGAACTATAGGCTAGTTGGCTTAAAATCTGTTATTGGGAAAATGCTAGAATACACGGAGGCCTTAGCAGGACATTTAGATTTTCATAATACTATCTGACAGAATCAACATGGTTTATAAAGAAAAATCAGGGGTGATATATTAGTAGGGGTAGACAGGAAACAGAGCCAGGAAAATGGGTCATTTTCAGGTTGAAAAACTGTAAATAGTGGAGTCCCACAGGGATGAATGCTGGGGCCTCAACTATTTACAATCAATATTTAAAACTTGAAAGGCTATATTTTCTGATGTCACAAAGAAAGGTAGGAAAGCAAGTTGTGAGTAAGATATAATAAAGAGTCTGTAAAGGGATAAAGATAGAGTGGAAAAACATTTAGCAGATGGAGAATAATGTGGGAAAATGTGAGGCTGTCCACTTGGGCAGGAAGAATAGAAAAAGGAGACACAGGGCATTGTGCCAAATGGCTTTTGGAAGCCCATTAACACCACATCAACAATATTACCCTCATAACCCTCTCTGATACCTCTTCAAAAAAGTCCAGCAAGTTATTTTAACATGATTTAAGCTTGCAAAAATTGTGCTGACTTTCCATAAGTAACCCACATTTTCCCAAGTAGCTTAATTTTGTCCCAAATTACTGTTTCTGGAAACCTCTGCAGCACTAAAGTTAAATTGACTGGTTTCTAATTGCTTGTGCTTATTTTATGCCCTTCTTTTGTAACATTTGCAATTCTTCAGTCCTCTCTGTGGTAGGGGGTTCCTTTGATGGCGATCTTTCATAGACCATGTGACCCGCTCCGAGCCTATCTTGTGGGAGCGTGGGAACCCCGACCAATGGGGAAAAAGTGCGGGATCCTGGAAGAAGGGGCCCAGGCAGTGTGGACCCAGGAGTGCAGGAGTAAAGACCTGTATGTTGTATCTCTGTGCCTGTATATAGTTCAAACGTTTTGGTCCCAATAAAGCTCTTTGTTATGTAAGAAACCTCCTCAGTGATACCTTGCACTTTTACATTGGCGACGAGAGTAAATCAGACAATGATCGCAAGCTTCAAAATTGTTGGGTGAAGGGGTTTATCAGAAATATCCAAGAAACGGAAAAGACGAGGTCAGCAGAAAAAACGGTGCATGAGAAACTGTGCCAATGATAGGGAAACTTGATCTGTTCGACCAGGGGCCAATAGGACTGGAGTCAATACATCGAGAGGCTTCAGTTTTTTTTACCACTAATGAAATCATGGGGAAGATAAAGAAAAGGTCATTATGCTTACAGTATGTGGACCCCAGACTTACAACATCCCTGGAGGCCACAGACACAAAATTGCTTGACCACTTATGAAAGACCACTTCAACACCAGTCCCTCCATTATATTGCAGCGCTGTAAATTTGTCTCCCGGGGAAACAAGTTCGGCTTCTGTAACCAAACTTCGTCAAATGACGGAGCACTGCAAATTCGACTCGTCTTAAGCGGGTGCTGCACTGGTTGATGGCATTAACAATATCAATGTACAAAGAAAATTATTAGCCAAATTGAAAATATCCCTGGTTAAAGCAACAGAAATAGCTCAAGCCACTGAATAAGTACTTCTGAGTTCCAGAGTGTGCAGGAAGGTGAGGTAAAGCAGCTTTGGAATGGAATGGCTGTTAGGCGGGTATCCTGAGTCACAGGCACAGAGAAAGCTGAATGGAGATCCCAGGAGCAGGCTCTTGGACAGAGGCAAGGGAGAAAAGCGAGCCATCAGCCCAGTCATTTTGATGAGTGTTATAGATGCAGAGAACACACTCAAGAGATGTGCCATTGCAGAGATTTCATTTGCTTCAAGGGTAACAGGAAGGGCCACATTCAAGCATGTTGCCTTGTCAGGCAGGGCACACCCAGTTTAAAAAGTAATGCACCATGGCTCTCGTGCATAAAGTAGAGATTTGCAGATCTTGCATGATTAAAGGAAGCAAGACAGCTCCTATAGAAATTGTCCTTATGGTCTACGGGCAACCATTGAGCATGGAAATAAACACAGGGGCATAGATCATGGTGATAGGTGAAGAAACCTACAAGTACCTTCAAGGAGGAGTCCAACCCCTCAGCCTAAGCAGCACGACTGCTAAGCTGGCAATGTATACAGGGGAAATCTTAAAGATATTAGGTATCACGACGCCAAACTCCATCGTCACCCAAGCTCGGAATTGAACCTGGGTCCCTGGTTCTGGGAGGAAGCAGTGCTGACCACTGTGCCACCGTGCAGCCCATTATATTGGTTGAAGCTCAGTTGATAATGGGATAATAAAGTCTTCTATTATTGCCCTCTCATTCTTACAGGCATAAATCTGTCTACATGGATCTTCTTCTATTTCCCTCACAATTTTTAGGGTCAGTAGTTTACTCCCAGTAGTATGACTGCCCCTTTTTTATTTCTAAGATCAACCCATTTAATATATCAACCTTTCTCACAACTGTAATTGATTCTTTAACCAACAATGCTCCTTTTTCATCACCCACACTCTCCTGCCTGAAAACTCTAAATCCAGGGATACTGAGCTACCAATTTTGCCCCTCCTTTAGCCAGGTTTCAGTTACAGTAATGACATCCTGCTTTCACGTGTCTATCCTTGCATTGAAATATAAACAGTTCAACACCACCAGTTTCCTTTGCTGGACACTTTTTAACCCTTGTTTCTTTTGTCTTTCAGAGTCATTGACTACATTACTAGCTAATGTTCTACCTCCTGTTTCCTGATCTGACCCATCCAAGCCTACACTTGTGTTCCCATTCCTCTGTCATGTTAGTTTAAACCTTCCCAACAGAACTAACAAAAGTGTGAGGATATTGGTCCCAGTTCTGCCCAGGTGCAACCCGTCTAGCTTATAAAGGTCCCACCTTCCCCTGAACCAGTCCCAATGCCTCAAGAATCTAAATCACTCCCTCGGGCACTATTTCCCCAACCATGCATTCATCTGATCTATCCTATTATTCCTGCTCTCGCTAGTGCTTGGCACTGGGATTAACCCTGAGATTGCTACATTTGAGGTCCTGTATTTTAAATTATCTCCTAACTTCCTACACTCAGTTTGCAGGTCCTAGTCACTTTGTTCACCTATGCCATCGGTACTTATTTGTAATACGCCCACTGGCTGCTTACCCTCCCTTTCCTGAACGCCCTGCAGCCGACCCATGACATTCCTAACCCTGGCACCAGGGAGGCAACTTACCATCCTGAATTTGCCTCAGCAACCACAGAAGCAATTGTGTGTACCCCTTATTAGTGAATCCTATTTCACTATAGCCTTGCCACTCATTTTCCTCCCCTTCTGTTCAGCAGAGCCACCTGTGGTACCAAGAAATTGGCTGTTGCTGCTTTCCCCTGACGGTGTCTAAATCTATATATCTGTTTGGGAGGAGACTCCTATAATTCCACCCTGAGCCTTTTACTTTGATGGTCACCCATTCCCTTTTCTGCCTGTACAATCCTCACCTGTGGGATGACTGATGTACCATCAATTGAACGCGAGACGAGTTGGTGAACAAAAGTATGGCTTTAATATACTAGATGTTAGCCCTGCGGTCGATTACAGTAGAAGGACGACCGCCGGGAGTACTGGGTATTTATACCCCACCCTGGAGGCGGGGTTAACTCAGCCTCTCAACCAATCGGGGAGCCTTCACATGACTGGTCTCAACCAATCGGTCGAGAGGCACATGACCGACCAGGGCCAATGGTAAGCCGGTGTTCTGCACCAATGGCAGGCAGCTATGCTAATCATACCACCACATTGACCACCTCACTATACATACTATCCATGATATTCTCAATATCACGATGCTCCACAGTGAGTCCATCCACAGCTCCAGCTCTGAAATGCGATTAGTCAGTAGCTGTAACTGGACAGACCTCCTGGCCAAGTGGTCATCAGGGACACTGGAGGTGTCCTTTATTGCCCACATTGCACAAGAGGAGCACACCATGGGTCTGAGATCTCCTGCCATGACTTCCCGCTAGATTAAGCTAGTTATCCCCTTTAAGAGAAATTAATTAGGCGAGGGACCTTCCTTCATTTCAAAACACTTGAAATCAAAATTCTTCAATCTATTATGTTATACTTTAAAAATGGAAAGAAAATACTCTGCAGGCCGAACTTACCAATCAGCTGTTTCTGTTGGGACTGTGCCACTTTCTGAACTGTGACATCACCTCTGAAATCCAGTATTAGTGGATGCAATGGTCCCCGCAGCAAGTTAATTACTAAACTAAAGAAAGATTTGACTTTCGATAGTAAGTCGCTCTTAATTTCCCTCAGTCACCAGATTCCAACTTAAGCACTACACTGCAGCCCAAAGTAGCACTCCAGTGCCATGTACTCTCCTAAATGTAGCATAAAGCACATTTCCTGCTTGCATTGTTTATACATGGCTTAAGTTTAATGCAAACTGACCCTCTAAATACTCTGCTCACTACATGTTCATTTGCGTCATTGGACAGAAGTGGATCTCGGTTTGGTTTTACCCTCCTTTGATGTCACATATTATAGCTCTGAAAAGGACAATAGGGATGGAGGTGGGGTTGATGCAAGAGTGAATAGGGAAACAAATCAATAAACGTATCCGCAAATTATCAATTAAAATATTCAATGGCTGAACATAATTTCAATTCAACATTCTTGAGCGCGTAATCAGAGACCAGAGACTGCTGCTTATGCAAACATTTACATTACTGAAATATCTCCAGTTCCCCAAAGACTGTCATGCTGGTTTCCAACACATGAGCTGCAGATGTCACAGTGATTGAGTTCCCTTCTATTAAAGTAATACGGGTGTGCCCATTGTTACAGTGCGTTCATGGAATAGTCAACAGTGGCTTCTAAAATGTTCAGCCATGCGTCATAACAATTAGATCAGTGGAAAGTAGGCACAATCTGGGAATTGTCCACAGCGGCAGATTGAGGAACAGGTGGACAAATCTTATGATGTTGTGATTTTTTGGCTTGAGGACCAAGTCCCGTTACAGCAGGTATGTTGGTGCGAACACAATTTGCTTGTTTAGTAGCAGGCAGGAAAACCATTAAGAATGAGTACCAGTTTAGCTCCAGCTTAACCTTGTTCATAAGATAGTCATCAGTATCTGGAAAGGGGGAGGAACATAATGCATTGAAAGATAATGGGGACTGATCTGACCAAATTCATTCCAAGTGTGATAGTGAGCGGGAATCGCAGGGTGTATCCCGAAGACCAAACCTGCGAGGCAGTCACCGGTATCTAATGTTAATGCTAATGTTAATTAGGCCACTTAATGGTGCCCCACGGGCTTTAAGCCAAAATAACTGTCCTGCCAGATCACTCACCAGGTCGGCACCTGGCAGCTCCCCACAACAAGGAGGAGCAGCACATAAGTCGATCCCACAGAGCAAACCCCAGAAAGAAAACAGCCAGCCCCACGATTCGGGGATGCTGGGATGGCCAGGATCATGGACGAGGTCGAGTCCAGGAGGGATACCCTTTTCCCAGAGGGGGTCAGAGTGCAACCACAGTGGAAGGCAGTGGCAGTTGCCGTCTGCTCAGAGGGTGTCATCAGGAAGTCCGCCACTCAGTGCCGCAAGAAACACAACCACCTCCACCGGGCCTCACGGATGAGTTTGCATCAACCTCCTGGCCCTGTCTCGTCATGAGGACTGACTGGTTTTGTTGGAAGCTGAAGTGCAGATTCTGGTGGAATCTGAGAAAAACAAGAGCCTGAAAACCAGGGTAGATAATTTGGAAAACAGGTCGAGGCACCTGAACCTTAGAATTGAGTGCCTGTCGAAGGAATTGGAGGGCACAAAGCCGATTGAATATTTTTTGATGATGTGCCCTCGGCTGGTGTGCAGAGATGAGGGGCTGCATTCTCCGTTCCTGCGTCTAAGTGCTGACGCCAACGGAGGATCTGTGGAGTTCCACGACAGAAAAATCGGTGCCAGACCCGCACCGATTCTGTTACTGGTGAGGGACTAGCACCGGTGCCGCGTGAAATACCCACAGAACACGTGAAAAACGGTGGGAGAATTGGCGGGTCTGTGCTGGACATGCACAGAGCTGGCAAGCTGCAGCCGTGCGTGCACTTACATCCCCCACATACACACCGATAGTGCCCTAGCAGAAGCCCATCTGTCCAGCAGCATGGCTGTCGGCGAAGTATGGCCGACCTGGACACTGTCCGTACGCCCTCTCTCTCTCTCTGCAGCTACCAAGTCAGACTCAAGACTGTTGAGACCAAATGTGGCCCGCAGCGTCGGGAACTCAGCCCATCGGAGGCGGAGCATCACGGGTGGGCCTGATAATGAGATGTGAATGTGGTTGCAACTACCCGTGTCACAATGACGCTGATTTGGAGGGGGCGGAGTATTGCAATTCGATACCAAACTGGCGCCTGCCACAATTTTGGCGTCGGTAGCTAGTCTCCGCCCAATCACCATTCCCGATTTCGGCATTGGGCAACAGTGAATCCCGCCCGAGGTGTTTGTCCGGGGCCCTGCAAGAGAAAGCAAATCCGAATTAGCCAGCACATGCAGTGATAATTTGGTTTCATAACTAGCAGAGGAATGAGGGGCCCTAGATTGGGCCAAGCAATGACAGAATATCGACTGGGATGGCAACATGTTGCACATTTAACAGAACATTAGCTCTGAAACGCGAGAAGAAAGGCAGCTTTCAACAGGGTGAAAGCGGCGTTGTGCAAAAAGGATGTGCGGTTCAGAGTGGCTTATCCAGTGACGCTGAGGGTTATGTTGGGCGAGAGGGATCACTATTTCAACTCACCAGAGCAAGCCGAGACCTTTCTCAAGGAATGAGGACTGGGAGTGGTTTAAAGAGGGGCAGGCTGTTTGGCTGTTTTCCACTCTATTTTCCCTGTTTGTACAAGTGGGGCTGGGGCAACTGCAAATATTGTTATATTGAGGGTTATGTTTGTGTTTTTTGCCTTTTTTGTATAAGCTGAGTGTAATACTAATTGTAATACTGTGGGTTATGTTTGTCGTGCTCTTTGTTGCCGCGTCATTTGCTTGTTGATGTTTGGTCTTCTCTTTTTGCTATAGGATGGTAGGTCATGGGGCATGGGTGGGAGAACGGGGATCACAGGTCTTGGGTTTATTGCTGTTTGGGGATCATACCTTGGGCGGTATAGTCACCTTGCTAGCGCTAAGAATTTGGATAGTTAACGGGAGCGGTATGGGGAGTTGGGCTGCGACTTGTTGGGCTCAATGGGCCCAGCATGGTTGGTTGAGAGGGGAGCGGGGTTAATAAAGGTGGTAAGTTCTCTGCTGACCTGTGGGGGAAAGCGGAGGGAAGAATGGGGAGCGGGGCCAGCAGTAGTCAGAAGGGTTTTTTTGTCCCATCTTCGGGGTGGGGCTGGTCATCATGTTCGGTGGGCCAGGGACCTGGGTATTATTGAGGAGTTTTTGACCTACTGAGGTAGTGTTGGCTGTGGATGGGTGCAAAACCCCCAACATGGTTGATTACCTGGAACATGTGGGGCCTCAGGAGGTGACCGGTTAAAAGGGTGAGGATTTTTGTCCATCTAAAGAGTCTAGGAGCTGGCATGGTATTTTTATAAGAGACGCACATGCTAGAGGAAGATGAGGTTTGGCTCCGGAAGACCTGGGTGAGCCAGCTGTTCCACTCAGGCTTCAACAGCAAGACCCAGCGGGTGGCAATCCTCATCAACAAGCGGGTTCAGTTCATATGGAGAAGGTGACAGCAGATTAAGGTGGGGGGGGGGGGGGGGGGGGGGGATGCGATTTGTGATAGTGGTAGGAGTCTTGTAGGGGAAACCAGTGGTAATGATAAATGTATATGCACCATATTGGGGCTTGTTGTTCATGAAATGTTTGGTGACGGCAGTGACAGACCTGGACACCCACCAGCTAATTATGGGCGGCGATATGAATTGTGTGTTAAGCCTGAAGGCAGATCGATCTAGGTCGTGATCGCTGGCCCAGGTCAGGATGGCGTGAGTATTGTCCACGTCCATGGAAGAGGAGGGAGGGTCGGACCCGTGGAGGTTCGTGCATCCAGGGGAGAGGGGGTTCACATTTTCCTCTGCGGTACAAAAAGTGTATTTGCGAATTGAGTACTTTGTTATCAGCAGAACTCTAACTGGCTGGAGTTAGGGCAGCCGAATATTCAGCAGTAGTGATTTTAGATCAAGCCCCACATTGGGTGGACCTGACGCTGGGAATGGGTCAAGAATGCCACAGGGCTGGCTTGATGGGTTGTTATCTGTGGGAAGATTTCAAGGTCCATACAGGAATACATTACAAATAATGACAATGGAGAGGTCTATGATGGTGGATAAGATTTTAAACGTGGATCATAGATATGCGAGGAATCTCACCCCTGAATTGTTGATGTGCAGGAAGGAACTGCAAATGCAGTTCAATGTGATGTCAACAGACAGAATAGTGTGGCAGTTGAGATGAGCAAAAGGGGCAGTATACAAGTATGGGTGAGTCAACTTTTGCCTTATCAATTAAGGAGCGGGAGGCGGGTAGAGAGATTGTTCAGGTTGAGGACCGAGAGGGTAAGTTGGTCTCTGATCCGAAGAAGGTTAGTGATGTGTTCAAGGCTTTTATGAGCAGTTACATTGAATGGAACCACAAAATGATGGACGTGGGATGGCGGAGTTTCTGGGCAGTCTGCAGTCTCACAAAGTGGGGAGGAAGTTGTAGGAGGAGTTGGAGACTCCACTTTGTTTAGAGGCGATCCAGGGAGAGTTGAAGCAGATGAAATCAGGGAAGGTACCAGGGCTGGATGGGTCCCGTGGAATTCTACAAAATGTTCATGGATCAGTTTGGTCCATTGTTACTGGGCATATTAAAGCAGGCCACTGTGCAGAGAGACTTGGGTGTGCTAGTGCATGAGTCACAGAAAGTTGGTTTACAGGTGCAACAGGTGATTAAGAAGGCAAATGGAATTTTGTCCTTCATTGCTAGACGGATGGAGTTTAAGACTAGGGAGGTTATGTTGCAATTGTATAATGTGTTAGTGAGGCCACACCTGGAGTATTGTGTTCAGTTTTGGTCTCCTTACTTGAGAAAGGACGTACTGGCACTGGAGGGTGTGCAGAGGAGATTCACTAGGTTAATCCCAGAGCTGAAGGGGTTGGATTATGAGGAGAAGTTGAGTAGACTGGGACTGTACTCGTTGGAATTTAGAAGGATGAGGGGGGATCTTATAGAAACATTTAAAATTATGAAGGGAATAGATAGGATAGATGCGGGCAGGTTGTTTCCACTGGTAGGTGAAAGCAGAACTAGGGGACATAGCCTCAAAATAAGGGGAAGTAGATTTAGGACTGAGTTTAGGAGGAACTTCTTCACCCAAAGGGTTGTGAATCTATGGAATTCTTGCCCAGTGAAGCAGTTGAGGCTCCTTCATGAAATGTTTTTAAGGTATTAAGATAGATAGTTTTTTGAAGAATAAAGGGATTAAGGGTTATGGTGTTCGGGCCGGAAAGTGGAGCTGAGTCCACAAAAGATCAGCCATGATCTCATTGAATGGCGGAGCAGGCTCGAGGGGCCAGATGGCCTACTCCTGCTCCTAGTTCTTATGTTCTTATGTTCTTATGTTTAGGGACTCCTTGGAGGGGCAAGCTCTCCCAGAGACACTGGGACAGGAGTCCATCTCGCTGCTCAATAAAGGACAAAGACCCCAAGGTCATACTGTCCCATCTCCCTGTTGAACCTAGATGCCAAATTGCTGACCAAGGTGTTGGCTTTGAGACTGAAGTCGGGCCTCCCGGAGTTGATAGGTGAAGATCAAACAGGGTTTGTGAAAGGGCAGAGGCTCGCTGGACACGGAGAAGGCGTTTGACTGGGTGGTGTGGGCAAACCTCTTTACGGTGTTGGAGAAATTTGGGCTGAGTCCAGGATTTGTGTCCTGGGTGCAGCTGCTGTATGTGTTTGCAAGAATAATATTACCTCTGAGACCTTTCGGTTACATCAGGACATGAAGCAAGATGCAACGTCATTGTGCGTAAGGGTGACCCTCATTCGGTGGAAGGTAATCTTTCAAACCCACCTCACTAGAGCGAGGATGAGACGCTTTTTTGAAGGGACGCAATATAGGTGCGAGTGTTGTTCAAGGGGGCACATCACACGCACATATTCTGGTCGTGCCCCAGGCTAGTGGAGTTTTGGGGATCCTTTTTTGACACCATGTCAGTGATCCTGAATGTGGGGATGGAACCCTGCCCTAGGTGGCAATTTGTCGGTTCACCGCTGTGCTGGAACAACGGGTGGGAGCAGGGGCGGATATCCTGGCCTTCGCTTTGTTGGTGGCACGGAGACGTATCCTAATGGGCTGGAAGATGAAGACAGGCTTCGGCATGGCTGGTTGATTTGCTGGCGTTTGTGTGACTCGAGAAGGTCAAATACAACTTGAGAGGGTCGATTGAGGGGTTCTATTGAAGATGGCAACCGTGTACTTCAAAGAATTGGTTACTGCTAGAGTGTAAGGGGGAAGGTTGTTTGTTTGTTTATGGGGGGGGGGGGGGGTAATCCGGGTGTGGTAAGTGGCGGGATGGGGTGGAGGGGAGAGCGAAGGTGAGAATCTTTGTGAAGAGTGTTTGTTTATGGAATTTTGTTTCAAAATGTTGGTTATGGTTCATGCCTTTTATATTCTTTTGTAAGAAATGTAAAAAAATTAATAAAAATCATTGGGGATGAACAGGGATTTATAGTCTTTCATGATGGAGATCAGGATGTGGGGTGTAAGATCATTGCACTTCCTGCACCCAAGCGATAAAGTTAACTTTTTCACACCAAGCATATTTGTGCATTGATTTCTTTGTTTTGGATAGGACTCTCCTCCCTTCAGTGGTGCCGGCTGAGTACTCAGCAATTGTTATTTCGGATCATGCCTCACGCCTTATTTATTTGTCACTGGAGTCTGGCCTCACCCAACGTCCCCCTGGAGATTTGACACAGCATTGTTAGCGGATAAAAAAATTTGGGAGCGTATGTCCATTGCCATAGAGGACGATGTAAAATCTAACAAATCTGATTCAATCTCACCTTCCGCATTGTGGGAGGCTCTTAAGCAGGTCCTCAGGGGAAAAAATTATCTCCGACAGAACTGATTTTGTTGAGGAAAATGAGGATGGAGCAGCAGAGGCCGGCGGACTCCATTCAAGAGGTAAATCACCAGTACTCGCTTGATCCTACTCCAGAGTTACTGACAAGTAGGTAAAGACTACAGGCCCAGTTCAAATTATTGTCAACTAGCAGAGTGGCAAGTCAGTTACAACGCTCAAGGGCATGTTTTATGAATACGGGGAGAAGGCCAGTCGCCTTTTGACTTTCCAGCTTAAACAGCAGTCTCTGGTGAGATCTCTCAGATACTCAGATAAGGGACTGGTTTAGCACAGTGGGCTAAACAGCAGGCTTGTAATTGAGAACAATGCCATGCAGCGTGGGTTCAATTCCTATACCAGCCTCCCCGAACAGGCACCGGAATGTGGCGACTAGGGGCTTTTCACAGTAACTTCATTGAAGCCTACTTGTGACAATAAGAGATTATTATTACTTAATTCAAACGGCATCCTCGTCTCCACCACTCCTCAGGTTAATGCGGCTTTCGAATCTTTTTACCACGATCTTTACAGATCAGAGCCTCCTGCGGATGGATCTGTCGTGTCTGACTTTCTGGATGGCCTACCGATCCCAATGGTTGAGATGGATAGGAACAGTGAGTTGCAATCCCCGTGACACACTGATGAAATTTTAAAATGTATTGGGTAGATGCCCCTGGTCCGGATGGCTTTCCGATTGAATTCTTCAAGGAGTTGTCGGAGCAGCTTGTACCTTTATTATAGGACATGTTCAATGATTCCCTAACCCAGAGGTCGTTGCCCCCGACCCTCACTCAAGTCTCTATTTCCCTGCTTCTCAAAAGGGACAAAGATCCAACAGAGTGTGGTTCAGACCATCCTATTTCGCTTCTGAATGCAATATCAAACTATTCGCTTAGTGCTGGTGTTTCAGCTGGAACCTAACCTCCCAAATTTAATCTTGGAGGATCCAATAGGCTTCATGAAGGGCCCATAATTGCTGGCAGGTGGGCACCGTCAGTTGTGAAGGGTTTAGGTTAATTTTTATATTTAAGCTAATTAGGTGTCGTTCATTGTTTGCTTTTATTTGACTGTGATGTTTTTCCTTTTTTTTGTTTGTTTAGGATGTATTGACTATTCTGAAAAATCTCTCAATAAACATACTTTTTTAAACTCTGATGTTATTGCCTTATTATTATTTGTCCTTCAATTGTTGGGCAAGTTTTCAGCTGGCTGTTTTCTTTGGATCTATGAAGTACAAAGTCCATTCTTCTTTTGTCTCTCTATGAAGTGCAGCATGTGTTAACCTTGTGTTTTTCTATGAAGTACCTTGGAATATTCTTTAAATCAGTGATGCTTTACAAATTAGTCAATACAAAACAAATATTAAAACAGGGCAGTTGAAGCAGAAAGCTTTTTTAAAAAATGGACAGTAACAGAGAGACTTATTTTCTAAGTTGATTGTTTTCAGTTAAACTACTTCTTGCTGAATGTAAGAATGTTTCATAAGTCTGCATGACTTATGTGTAAAATGCCAGACTCCTGTTCCCCTGTTCAAGATTGCAATCTCATGCCTGCATATGCCAGTAATTATGATAATCTGTATTGCTGGAAAATGAAAGAAAGCAAGAGAATGAAACATAAGCAGGCTTCCACATACTAAAATCCCGCTGTTAAAATTAGGGTCAATTGACTCCCAACTTGTGCTAGATGAGCTGGGCATGCATGGGCATTGCAATGGCCTCAGTGCCTTTCAGGTAGGAAGGGGAAATCAGGTTTCTGTTCACCAATGATCATGGTTAGAAACGTTAAAATGTACATTTGTAGACACTAAATGAAGTTCGGAGTAATTGCGCCCTGTCAACACACACTGCTTGGACTAACAACAAAGAATAGACCTTGAGGCATGGTACATTTGCTTGTGGAACAATGTTTCAGCAGAGGATAATGGCCTAGATATTTGGAGATGCCACACTCATTTCCAGACAGAAATCAAAAGGCTATGGGCGTAATTCTCCATTTCTGTGGCTAAGTGCCGATGCCGGTGTGGGACCTGTGGTGTTTCACGACCGGCAAATCAGCACACACCCCTCACCGTTTCCGATACTGGTGACTGGCTAGCATCAGTGCCGCCTGAAACGCCCATGGACCGTGCTGTAAATGGATTGAGAATTGCCAGGTCCCAGGCCGCGCATGCGCACGGCTGATGACCTACACAGGTTGTGCCAAACATCTTGGTGCCGGCCGTGCGTGAAACCTAACCCACCAACCGCGACCCCACAGGCCACCCCCCAGCCATAGCAGAGGCCCCCCACCGAGTGGCACGGATCCCGACCGAGTGTGGTGGGGCTGGACACAGTCGCAGCCAGCACGCCGGCTGAGACCACAAGCGTCCCGTGCCATCGGGAACCTGGCCCATCAGGAGCGGAGGATCGTGGGTGAGACAGCCGATGATGTGCCAACAGCCTTGCGACTGTGCGCAGTGCGTGCCACGATGACGGCATTTTGGAGGGGACAGAGAATTGCGAACTGGCGTCAAACCAGCGCCGGTCCCATTTCCGGCATCTAAATCGATTCTCCGCCCGATCGACGATCATGATTTCGACATTGGGCAACGGAGAAACCCACCCAAGTTACCCAATTTTGGAGAGTGCCACGTGCACGCACATTCTCCATGGCTTGTACAGTCAGAAAGAAGTATCAAGCACACATGCCAAAGTTTATTTGCTGACGATCTACCAGGGATGAGATTTGAATCCTAATATTAAATGTGCCTTGCAGTTCACGCTAGTAGGTTGACGGAAAAAAAAACAAGGGCAGGATTCTCCGGTCGCCAACAGCAAAATCGCGTTTGCCAATCAGCCGGAGAATCCCTATTCAGAATCCCTATTTGGAGGAGGCAGCGCCACTTTTGCGATGCTCTTCCTCCTCCAAAGAAGCGCAGTCAGAGAGTTGGTTGGGTGTGGTCTCATCTGTCGGGAACTCCGCATGGCGGCTGCAGACTCAGTCCAGTGCCGCCACAGTCGGGGGAGAGCCGATCCGCGGGCAGGGGGACTTTGCTAGGAGCTGGGGGCATTGTTGGGGTTGGGTCAGGGCGCACGAGCCAGCCAAAGGGGTGGCACTATTTTGCAGGCCGGGTCCGCAAGCATCCAGCTTGATGTTGCATGGCGTGGCCGCTGCAGGCCGGCGCCATATGCATGCGCGGCCACGGACCCAGCAATTCCCAGGCCGTATTGGCAGCGTGACCGGGGGCTCTATGCTGCCTTGATGCTAGCCCCCAGCCAAATGGAGGATTGGTGGCCATTTTAAGCCATTTTTTCCTGTCGTACAACATCACCGTTCCCACGCTGATGTGGGGACATAACCTCAAAATCGGAGAATCCAGCCCCAAGTATCTTCATTAGAAAAGATGAACGCAGGCAGCACGTCTCACGGCACCGAGGTCCCAGGTTCGATTCCGGCTCTGGATCACTGTTTGTGTGGAGTTTGCACATTCTCCCCGTGTTTGCGTGGGTTTCGCCCCCACAATTCAAAGATGTGCAAGCTAGGTGGATTGACCACTCTACATTGCCCCTTAATTGGAAAAAATGAATTGGGTACTCTAAATTTATATTTAAAAAAATAGGAACGTGGAGAAAACCAAACGAGGGAGGAAGAAAGCAGTGCTGATTATACTACAGTAAGAAGTCTTACAACACCAGGTTAAAGTCCAACAGGTTTGTTTCAAACACGAGCTTTCGGAGCACGGCTCCTTCTTCAGGTGAATCCTGAAGAAGGAGCCGTGCTCCGAAAGCTCGTGTTTGAAACAAACCTGTTGGACTTTAACCTGGTGTTGTAAGACTTCTTACTGTGCTCACCCCAGTCCAACGCCGGCATCTCCACATCCTGATTATACTACACTGTGGATACTGGAATAGCTCTGCCTCCATATCCATATCCACTGGGGAAAATGGGAGGAGATTGAAGATAGATCGGAAAGGTAAGAAAAAAAAATAGGAGGAACTTCCTCTTCAGGTAAGATAAAATAAAGGGTGTTGGTTTATTTCACACAAGCTCACACAGGAGAGGGGTTTTGCAACATTTTGCATTCATACAATACAAAGAAGGATAAGGGAAAGGAAGGAGGCTCAGGGCCCAACCACAATGAAATACAAGTTAGAGTTTTATGGGTGTCCAGAGTCCAGAATCAAAAGTCTAATTGATTTGTTTCAGAGGAGAGGTTGACTATTGCAGGGTGATCCATCTTTCCACCAGGGGTGAAGGCATGTAGAATTGAGTTAGTCTTGTAGGCATGCGTTCAAATGTTCCAGTAGCTTGCAGTTTTGATGAGGGCCAGAGTTCTTTCTACTGCAATCTGCTTGATGGTAAATTGGTAGCGAGCACAGGCTGATTGTCCAGGGCTCTTTGGAGATCAAACAGTTACTGCTTATAACTTACAACAGCTTGTGAATTGAAGGAATTCAGACAGCACAAGTCTTGGTCATGTGACACTGGTTTCATGTTGTTAAATGATGCCCCTCGTTGAAAGCCATTGGGCTGGATGTTCCGCAGACCCGCGGCCAAATTGCGTTTGGAGCGGGGCCAGAGACCCCAATTTTACGCTGAAATCTGACCCAGCGCCGGTTCGGTGATTCTCCGGGCCCTGAAAATTGGTGTGTTCACGGAGTACCTTGCGCGGCTGGGGGGCCATTGCCAGAGGCCCGCCCAGCGATCCTCTGCTCCCAACCGGCCAAGTTCCCGATGGCGTGGAACTAATCTGGGATTACCGGTTGGGATGCTCACATGGCGGCTGCAGACTCAGTCGCGACCGTCCTGGTGGGGGCCGGGGGGGGATCGGACCCGGAGGGGTGGGGGCGTCTTATGGGCAGCCGGGGAGTGCTTGTGTGCGATTGGATGCAAGGGCGCGGCCGATCGGGGTGGCCTACATTTTGAAGCTGCCTCCGCGTTCCGAGTCTGCTGTGGCGCTTGGCGTGGCCGCTGGAGGCCACCACCATGCGTATGCGTGCACTCCAGACCGGACGTACAGGGGCCTATATCCAAAGCTAAAGCTGCGTGAATCACTCTGGGTCCTTGCTAGCCCCCTGCAGGTGAGTAAACCGACTGATCTTTTTTATTGGAAACTCAGGAGTGAAACGCCAGTGTTTTTACGCTAGCGTGGGGACATAGTCCCATTTTGAGAGAATCCAGCCCATTGAGTTGGGGCAGGCAACACGTGGGCCTTTAGCACCAGATTGGGGACTAGGAGTTGCAAACAGCAGCCTTCATTCAAAGCTGACTGGGACGGACATCCCATCTGCAAGATCATTGTTTTGACTTTGCTGAAATGTTTGTGATTAGAGGAATCGTACATTCCAGGAGGTGAGTGCTTTCTTCACTTTCAAACTGCTCAGAAACTTCCAAGCACTCACATGTGAACAGCTGGAGCCATTTTATCCTCCCAGCAATAATCTATTTTGAAAATGATAGAAAAATATTTTTATATAGTCCAGCTGACAGGTTAGATATTTCTAACCCGTTATTTCCTTCCCGTCTCAACCGGGCCAATATTCAAAGTGAGTTTTTCAGTAGTATTCTCATCATCAAAGGAAAGGCCAATTGTGCAACTGAAAAACTACTGCAGAGTTTGAAGGGGCAGTAAGGGACATGCACTCCAAAGAGTGGATTCAAGAATACATTGAAGTATTCGACTCAAACTGAATTTTTGAGACCAACTTCCACCGGCCCCTCTCCTCCATTGGAAACCTCCAGGCCTTTTATTGTTATTTTGCAATAGCTTAACTAGCTTCTACAAGGCAGCTTCTGAAAATATTGTTCAGTGAAATTCAACCCCAGCCCATGATCTTCTATCTTGTAATTCCCGTAAAAAGAGCATAATAATAATCTTTATAATATTCTTTATTAGTGTCACAAGTAGACTTACAATAACTTCTGCAATGAAGTTACTGTGAAAATCCCCGAGTCACCACATTCCGGTGCCTGTTTGGGTACACAGAGGGAGAATTCAGAATGTCCAATTCACCTAACAGCACATCTTTCGGGACTTGTGGGAGGAAGCCGGAGCACTAGGAGGAAACCTACACAGACATGGGGGAGAACGTGTCGACTTCGCACAGAACAGTGACCTAAGCCAGGAATCGAACCTCGGACCCTGGAGCTATGAAGCAACAGTGCTAACCACTGTGCTACCGTACCGTCCCTTCGTACATGATGGCATACAAATGGCCCCTTTGTGCAAAGGGCCCCTTTGTACAAATGACAATCATCACTATGTTTTTGGTGTGAGCTGAGGCCTTGGTGCCATAAAACATCCTACATACTTCTCAGAGGAATTATCAAACAAAAATGTCAGTATTACTCTTTGAAATTGTTTTTTTTTTAAATACAGCTGGATAATGATCACAATTACAAAGTATTCCCAATGATGAAATTGTGAAGAATCATTTTCGTAATTCAACAGTGCCACGTGAAGCCAGATTCACAGGCAGCATATTGCCAGAAATCTGCGGCAAATGGTAGAAGGCTGTGTCAGAGATTTCGTCATTTTTGAATTGTATAAAATAGACAAAATTGTCTCAGAGCTTGCACCTGAAAAGATGGGATCTATATTTTACATTGGTAGTCATTCTTGCCAGTGCGGTTTTGAAAGTATTGGACTATGGTTTTTATTAGTAAGCACGCACTAGTTTTATGGAACTTGATAATTCATTATACAGAACTTAAATGTTGTAAATATAATTTATTGAAAGACCATGATAATACTGTGAGAAATTGGTACAGTTCATACATTTTAACATTTATGCAAGCCAGACATATTGATGCATTCTCAGTATAACTAGCATCTTTACATTGAGTGATGTTTTACTGCTGGGAATATCAGTTTATCTCTACTATAATGTTTTTAAAAAGGCTGATGAGTAATTGCTAACTTGCTGCATGGATAACAATATTGAATACTCTGGCTGCCAACAGCAGGGCTGCCTTCAACAATGTCCCTTCTTGTAATCCGCATTCTGTTTCTAACCAATCTGAAATATTTATTGGATTCCAACCTGTTCATGCTCAGAACTCTATTATACCTGATCTATTTGACCTGGGTCTGGTTTAGCACAGTGGGCTAAACAACTGCCATTGTAATGCAGAACAAGGCCAGCAGCACAAGTTCCTGTACTGGTCTCCCGGAATGTTGTGACTATAGGCTTTTCACAGTAACTTCATTGAAGCCTACTTGTGACAATAAATGATGATGATTATTATTATACTGGATATAATTGATAAACCTTCTGAAGCCTTCATTTCGATTCCAGTCTTCAGTTTACTCTGGTTTATCCAGTACTCATAGCTAAGGTACTCAAAGCCTTTAATTAGGTACAAACCTGGAAGACAACAATTCTAGATATGGATCATTCTACACACAGAGGTATAAGAGACGTTATAAAGAGTGTACTATTTTTGACAAAACAACTTGTTGTTATGCACCACAAAAGCATAATGCCTATAACAACAACTCGTGGAATAAATGCTGGAGTCACCAATAGAAAAACAAAACTAACCACTTCACAATAATAAGCGGGAGTTTAGTTCTTGTGGGTGCACATCAAAACATTTGTCACTGAGTGATTCAAGTGCAAAACAAATTCATAGCAATGACCTTTTGATCTCAGCCCCATGGTATATTTTGTTGCTGCAAACAAAAGACAAGTTCTTCCCATTAGGGAATAAATCAATATTGGAAGACAAGATTCTATGTATAGAATTATAGAATGATTACAATACAGAAGGCTCTTCAGCCCGTATCAATTAAATTGCAAGATATAGGTTTGCATTTACACAATTTCAGGACATTCTAAAATTCTTTGCAGTCAATTAAATATTTTTGAAGTGTAATCATTGCTGGAATGTAAGAAATGCAGAAGTCATTTTTGCACAGAAAAGCCCCACAATTAACAATGGGATCATGTCCAGATAATCTGCTTTTGTGATGTTCGTTGAAAAATGAATTTTGACAAAGGTACCAGAGAAATAGTTTTTATCTGAATAGCCTCGTGGGCAGCACAGTAGCACAGTGGTTAGCACTCCTGAGTTTGATTTCCGGCTTGGATCACTGTCTGTGTGGAGTCTGCACTTTCTCCCTGTGTCCGTGTGAGTTTCCTCTGGGTGCTCCGGTTTCCTCCCACAAGTCCCGAAAGACATGCTGTTAGGTAATTTGGACATTTTGAATTCTCTTCCTGTCTACCCGAACAGGGGCCGGAATGTGGTGACGAGGGGATTTTCACAGTAACTTCATTGCAGTGTTAATGTAAGACTACTTGTGAAAATAAAGATTATTAAAAATAAAATTTTTAATAATCACATCCACCTGAGAGACTGATTGAGCCTTGCTTTAATATTTGATCTGAATGCTGGCATCTCTTACTGTGTAACACTCCCTCATACTGCACAGATCATAGAATTCATAGAATTTATAGTGCAGAAGGAGGCCATTCAGCCCATCGAGTCTGCACCGGCTCTTGGAAAGAGCACCCTACCCAAGGTCAACAACTCCACCCTATCCCCATAACCCAGTAACCCCACCCAACACTAAGGGCAATTTTGGACACTAAGGGCAATTTATCATGGCCAATCCACCTAACCTGCACATCTTTGGACTGTGGGAGGAAACCGGAGCACCCGGAGGAAACCCACGCAAACACGGGGAGGATGTGCAGACTCCGCACAGACAGTGACCCAAGCCGGAATCGAACCTGGGACCCTGGAGCTGTCAAGCGATTGTGCTATCCACAATGCTACCGTACTGCAGATGCTGCAAAGATTTTGTGCATAAGTGGCTGGGGTGTGTCTCAAGTCCATAATCTTCGGACATTGACGTGAGGGTGCCATCAGCCATCTTTAACATATCAGAGACCTTTTTTCTTGCTTATTTACAGACTTGAAGATGATATCATCATATAATCATGGGGTCATAAGAGTCCTAAAAGCACAGAAGGTGGTCATTCAGCCTATTGAGTCCATGCCAGCTCCTTTGCTGAACAATCCAGCCAGTCTCATTCCCCATTCTACCCCAAGAGCTTTGCCAGTTTATTTCCCTCAAATGCCTACCCAATTTACCTTTGAAACCCCTGTTTATGTTATAGGTTCATCCAATCTGAATTTGAAAAACAGAATAGCTAGCCAGTGATTCAATTAACTCAATTATATTCTGCATTCCCAACATAGTTGGCCCCACACGTGTCTGAAATAATTTCAAATAGCTCTTCTGTAACATTTGAGCACTGGTAGGCTAACTGGTTCTATATCAATTTGCCTAAATACTTGGAAGTGTGAGCTCCCTCAATTAGAAACAAAATACTTGCATCCAAACAACACTGTATGGAATCTATCAAATATTTCAACACTTAAACGATAGCAATTATGTAATTGAATCAAGCACTGCAAATGTTAAGTAAATTTTTGAATTGGTCATGCTTCTGATAAAGAAAAGTGACGATTACATTAGGAAACTGCCTCCAACATGGAGTGCTCTGTTTCTGTACTGTCCATAAGCCTTGTAATACCAGATTTGACAGAGTATTTGACGATGAAAGCTTTCATGAGGTCATATCTGTAGTTTTTATTAATGAAGCTGTAGAGTATGGGATTTGCACAGCAATGTACCAAGGCTAGGCATTGAGTAATGTGAAAAGAAGCATATATGAAATCTTCCAGCTGACAACTGAATGATAAAAGATTGAGGAACCACAAAAAATCAAGAAATAGAATCGAGTGATAGGGAAGCCAACAAATAAGGAAAACGATCACATAGACAAATATTATCTTCCGGCTATTTTTTCTCTCTGGGTCATTTGTGATTGGGATGGTTGTTGCTAGGAGAAAATAGAAAACTGCGATAATTGCAAATGGGATAGCAAAGCCGATGATGATGTAGATCATTTCCATTCCTGCCATCCATTCCCTGAAGTTTTCCTCAGGATAAGCCAAATGGCAGATGGATTCATCCCGATAACTGAGAGTCACTTTCAAGAAAAATAAATCTGGAAGTGAGATGAGAAAGGAAAAAATCCAGACAAACATGCAGATAACCTTGCGGATCAACTCTTTCTTACGGTCAATGGAATCTTGGAACCACACCATTGATGTATATCTGTCCACACTCATGCACGTTAGGAAGAAGATGCTCCCAAAAAGATTGACACTGAAGATGAAGTGAGTAAATTTGCACATAAACTCTCCAAACGGCCAGGTGCCATGTTGAATGAGGGACGTGACCCAGAAAGGGAGTGTGACTACCACACACAAGTCTGCAATGGCCAAGTTCAGGATGTAGAAGTGAGTTTCATACCTTGATCGCTTTGCCTTCACGTTCACATACACCACCACAATGTTGGCCACGAAACCAATGACAAAAATCAGGATATAAAAGAAAGATATAGTATGCAGGATTGCTTTCTTGGAGAAGCTGTGAAGACAATGGAAAATCTCCCAGGTCAAACAGTCAGACTCATTTACACAAGTGGTCCAGGTCAGATTCATCGTGGTAATGTTCTGCTCATCCCAGTAATCCCAGAAGGTGATTAAGTCAGCAGTTGACATGATGATCAGATTTCAAAGAGAGTGTGCTGTAAAAACAAAAGAAAATCTAAAGATTTCATATTTTTGATTCACTGAAATAGTTTTTATTTGCTTAACTGAATTACCAGCATTCCTCAAATATAACTTCATATTCCCTTCAGTGTGGAAAGCTAACACTGGGGGTTGGAGAGAAGGTGTAGTGTTCCAGCAGATAATCAGGAAATCAGCCACAAATAATAGAAACGTTTGACAAAATAAAGCAACAACCCAACTTTGGGTGGCATGGTGGCACAGTGGTTATCATTGCTGCCTCACAGCGCCAGGGAGCCGGATTCAATTCCGGCTTTGGCCGACTGACTATGTGGAGTTTGTACTTTCTCCCTGGGTCTGCATGGGTTTCCTCCGGGTGCTCCAGTTTTCTCCAACACTCCAAAAATGTGCAGGTTAGGTGGGGTTCTGGGGACAAGGTGGGGAGTGGGCCTTGGGGTGCTCGTCCAGAGGGTCGGTGCACTCGATACTGGGTTAAATACTGGCTTTGACAAAGTGTCATCGGACTCGAAACGTTTGCTCTTTTCTCTCCCTACAGATGCTGCCAGACTTGCTGAGATTATCCAGCATTTTCCCTTTCAGGTCGGCGCACTTGATGGGCCCAATGGCCTCCTTCTGCAATGTAGGGATTCTATGGATTCTACAGTATTATCTCACCAGAAACACCACTAACTAGATGAATACTGAACTGATTTAAATAAAATTTGACCAGTTTACATTACCTGGTTTAAAATCTGAAGGATAAAGATAGCATTAAATTCACAATGTTCTAGACAACAGTCAGGAAAAGCAGATACCTTCATCAAGCCCTGCCACTGACAGTACTAAAACGCTTTACAAAATATTTATGGTTAATTTCTTATGACTGATATTTTGTGTTAAAAATACATTCTCTAAATTTCTGCGCTTTCCCAATAAATTCCATCTCAGGACATGGGTGTTACTGGTGTAAGGATCCTTCCTGTTTGCTCTCTGCTTATTCCCTCATTTCCCCCTTCTTTTGTTTTTTCTGTTACATTTTTGATCCTGGATGATTAATGGACATATCACTTGAAGGAAAGCTGCCTGTAACTTTAATTCTAGAAGAATCTAAGGGCAGCACAGTAGCATTGTGGATAGCACAATTGCTTCACATCTCCAGGGTCCCAGGTTCGATTCCGGCTTGGGTCATTGTCTATGCGGAGTCTGCACATCCTCCCCGTGTCTGCGTGGGTTTCCTCCCGGTGCTCCTGTTTCCTCCCACAGTCCAAAGATTGAGGTTAGGTGGCTGGCCATGATAAATTGCCCTTAGTGTCCAAAATTGCCCTTAGTGTTGGGTGGGGTTATGGGGATAGGGTGGAGGTGTTGACCTTGGGTAGGGTGCTCTTTCCATGAGCCGGTGCAGACTCGATGGGCCGAATGGCCTCCTTCTGCACTGTAAATTCTATGATAATCTAGAAGGTTTGTGCCGGTTTAAACTGAAGTTGCAGACTGGTCGGGAGAGATGGGTTGGGACTCGGTTTGATTGATTTGGCTGGTGGCCAATGAATTGGCTCAATGGATGGTGCTCTGCTTGGTAGCAGGTGGTGATTGTATCCTATTCAATTGGAATAGGAGTCCCAGGGTTTCAATTTTGATTCTAAACGATCCCACTAACTCTCTCCAGAAATATCCAACTAACTCTCTCCAGAAAGCTGCAAAGAGGGCTGTTTCTCGCTCTCCAGAAAGCCGTGGGTGCTATATTCTCGAGTCTAAACAGGCCTAAAGACAAACCATGAACTGAAAACAAAGTTTGATGATACGTAAGGTGGTTCTCCAGGAAAGTTGTGAGTACTGCATTTTAAAACTACACAGAATCTGAGTGAATTCATCGATAAGGAAGGCCAGTAGAGGCTGTAAACCAAAGATTTTAATCTGCATGTTTGCTGTGAAGAGTGTGCTAAACACCATCATCTGAAACAAAGAGTCCTTATTCCTCCACTTATAATTTTTATCCCTTTCCACCCCTCTGTGTTTGTCTGTCTTCAGTGTGTGTTTTTGTGTGTGTGTGTGTGCGCAGATTGGGGGTAGATTAAAGTGGGAATTGGTTTAGTTTATAACTAACCAGTTGTATTTTCTGCATGTTTCAAAGAACAAAGTACAATACAGCACAGGAACAGGCCCTTCGGCCATCCAAGCCTGTACTGGTCATGATACCGCCCTTGGCCAAAACCCTCAGCATTTACTAGTGCCATATCCCTCTATACACATCCTATCCATGTATTTGTTGGAGATGGTCATTGCCTGGCACTTGTGTGGCGTGAATGTAACTTTCCACTTGTCAGCCCAAGCTTGGATATTGTCCAGGTCTTGCTGGATTTGGACATGGACTGCTTCATTATCTGAGGAGTCGCGAATGGTGCCGACATCCGCAACATCCCCACATTTGACTTTATGATGGAAGGGATGTGATTGATGAAACAGATGAAGATGGTTGGGTCAAGGACACTACCCTGATGAACTCCTGCAGTGATGTCCTGGGACTGAGATGATTAACCTCCAATCACCACAACCATCTTTCTTTGTGCCAAGTACAACTCCAACCAGCAGAGAGTTTTCTCCCTGATTCCCATTGAATCCAGTTTAGCTCGGGTTCCTTGATGCCATACTCGGTTAAATGCTGCCTTGATGTCAAGGGCAGTCACTCTCACCTCACCTCTGGCATTCAGCTCTTTTGTCCATGTTTGAACCAAGGCTACAATGAGGTCAGGAGCTGAGTGACTCTGCCAGAACCTAACTGAGTATCCATGAGCAGGTTATTACTGAGTAAGTGCTGCTTGATAGCACTGTTCATGACTCCTTCCATCACTTTAATGATAGGGTGATACTTGGCTGGGTTGGATTGTCCTGTTTCTTGTGTACAGAACACATCTGGACAATTTTCCATATTGCCAGGTAGATGTCAGTGTTGTAGCTGTTCTGGAACAGTTTGGCTCATGGTGCAGCAAGTCCTGGAGCACAAGTCTTCAGTACTACTTCCAGAATTTGCAGTATCCAGTGCCTTCAGCCATTCCTTGATATCACATATAGTGAAATGTATTGGCTGAAGACTGACATCTGTGATGTTAGGGATGTCTGGAAGAGACCGAGGTGGGTTATTCACTTGACACTTCTGGCTAAAGATTGTTGCAAATGCCTCGGCCTCTTTTTTTGCACATATGTGCTGGGCTCCTTCATTATTGAGGGTGGGGATATTTGTGGAGCTTCCACCACCATTCACTGTTGGGTGTGGCAGGACTTTTTTTTAACGCATTCATGGGATATGGGTGTCACTGGTTAGGCTAGCATTTATTGCCCACCCCGAGGGTATTTTTAAAAAAAATTAAAATAAATTTAGAGTACCCAATTATTATTTTTTCCCAATTAAGGGGCAATTTAGCCTAGCTAATCCACCTATCCTGCACATCTTTGGGTTGTGGGGGTGAAACCCATGCAGACACAGGGAGAATATGCAAACTCCACACAGACAGGGCTGGGATTCAAACCCGGGTCCTCAGTGCCATACTCCCAGTGCTACCCCCCCCCCCCCCCCATCGATTCGAACCCGGGTCCTCAGTGCCATAGTCCCAGTGCTACCCCCCCCCCCCCCCCCCAAGGGTATTTAAGAGCCAAACACATTGCTGTGGGCCTGGAGTCACATGTAGGCCAGACCAGGTAAGGATGGCAGATTTCCTTCCTTAAAAGATATTAGTGAACCAGATATGTTTTTACGAAAATCAACAACAGGTTCAAGGTCATCATTAGAATTTTTTAATTCCACATTTTCTATTGAATTCAAATCCCACTATCTACCCTGGTGGGATTCGAACCCGTGTCTCTAGGGTAGAGACCTGGCTCGCTGGATGATTAGTCCAGTGACAATATCACTAAGCCACTGCCACCTCTGCTGTGATCTGATGTGTTTGTCGTGGAATCGCTTAGCTCTGTCTATTACTTGCTGTTTATGCTGTTTGGCACACAAGTCGTCCTGTGTTGTAACTTCCCCAGGTTGACACCTCACTTTCAGTACGCCTGATGTTGCGCCTGGCATGCTCTCCTGCACTCTTCCTGGCTTGGTGTTAATGGTAGAGTGATGGATATTTTGGGCCATGAGGTTGCAGACTGTGGTTGAATATATTTCTGCTGTTGCCAATGGCCCACAGCACCTCATGGATGCTCAGTTTTGAGTTGCTAGATCTGTTTGAAATCTATTGCCTTTAGCACAATGGTAGTGCCACACAACACGATGGAGGACGTCCTCAATGTGAAGACGAGACTTTGTCTCCACAAGTACTGTGCAGTGGTCACTTCTACTGATACTGTCATGGACATATGCATCTGCAGCAGGCAGGTTGGTGAGGATGAGGTCAAGTATGTTTTTCCCTCTTATTGGTTCCCTCACCACCTACTGCAGCCCCAGTCTAGCAGCTATGACCTTTAGGACCCGGCCAGCTCGGTCTGTGGTAGTACTACCAAGCCACTCTTGCTGATGGACATCGAAGTCCCCCACCCGGAACATATTCTGGGCCCTTGCCATCCTCGGCGCTTCCTCCAAGTGGTGTTCAACATGGAGGAGTACTGATTCATCAGCTAATGGTGGCCGGTACGTGGTAATCAGCGGGAGGTTTCCTTGCCCATGTTTAACCAGAAGCAATGAGACTTCATGGGGTACAGAGTCAATGTTGAGGACTCCCGGGGCAACTCTCTCCTGACTCTACACCACTGTGCCGCCACCACCTCTGCTGGGTCTGTCCTGCCGGTGAAACAGGACATACCCAGGAATGTGATAGCCGTGTCCGGGACATTGCCTGTAAGGTATGCAAGGTAACTGATCCACTGGCTATTGTGCTCAGATCAGCAGAGGGATGGAGGAGCATACAGAGAGGAGACAGATAGCACAGAGTCTCTCTATGCCGATGGCGATGCTGTTCTATGTCTTGACACCCCCAGCCAGCATGGGAAAGATAATGGAGCTCCTGAGGCAGTTTGGAGCTTTCTTGGGATACAAACAAAACCTGAGTAAGAACAAAATACTCCCGGCAAATCCCTAGGGGGAGGAGCAGAGCTGGGAGCTCTGGTGTTCAAACTGGTCCAAACCAAGTTTAGATACCTGGGGACCAAGTTAGCCCACAACTGGGCCTGGCTCCACAAGTGGAACCTATCTAGCCTGGTACAGGAGGTGAAAGGTGGACCAGAGAAGGAGAGACTCACTCCCTTTCTCCCTGGTGGGGAGAATACAGATAATAAAGATGAATGTCCTTTCAAGGTTTATAGAATCCCTAAAATGCAGAAAGAAGCCATTCGGCCAATTGAGTCTGCATCGACTCTCAGAAAAACCACCCCACCTAAGCCCATGCACCCGCCCTATCCCCATAACCCCACCTAACCTTTTGGGTACTAAGGGGTGATTTATCATGGCCAAACCACCTAACCTGTACATATTTAGACTGTGCGAGGAAACCGGAGCACCTGGAGGAAACCCAGCAGACACGGGGAGAATGTGCAAACTCCACACAGTCACCCAAGGGGGCTTGACACTGTCAAACTTCCTGCATTACTATTGGGCAGTAAATGTAGAGAGGGTGTGGGTGTGGCTGGGGGAGGGGTGCTTGCAGATGGAGAAGGCTTCCTGAGTAGGGACGTCCCTGCGGGCACTTTTCACTGCCCCACTCCCACTCTCCCCGGCTAAGTACTTGATGAGGTCGGTGGTGGTAGCATCACTGAAAGCCTGGAACCAACTAAGGCATTATTTCAAGCTAAGAGACATGACTGTCTCAGCTTCCATTTGCAATAACCATAAATTTGTCTCAGCCAGAATGGACGTCACACACAAAACTTGCAGAAGTGAAGAAAGAGTGTTGAGGGTCAGGGGCATGCATATAGATGGCAAAGTGACAACGTTGGTGGACATAACAGAGAAGTTCCAACTCCTGAAAGGGGGTGAGCTCCGATACCTCCATATATGGGTTTTCCTCCACAATATGGCCCCATTGTTCCCCAGTTATCCAAGTACACCCTGCTAGACAGACTGTTATCACAAGACAAGTTAGGGAAGGGAAAGTATGTAGACATATATGGACGACTGCTTGAGGAGGCAAGGGCCCCACTGGATGAAACAAGAGAGAGGTGGGAAGAGGAGCTTGGTCTCGAGTTAGGGGAAGAGTTCTGGAGCAACTCATACAGAGGAAACTCCATCACCTCATGCTTAAGGCTGTGCCTGATGCAACTGAAGATGGTAAACAGGGGACACTTGACCAGGATACATATGAGCAGGTTTCCTCAGGGGTGGTAGACAGCTGTGAGCAATGTCGGAGCGGACTGGCTAACCATGCCCACATATTCTGGTGCTGCCTAAAATTGGTCGGCTTCTGGACCACGTTCTTTGAAGCCATGTTCAAGATCACATGGATCAAGGTGGAGCCATGGTCATTAGTGACGATTTGCGGGGTGTCGGACTATCCAGAGCACTTAGAGGGAAAGGAGACCGATGTCTTGGCCTTCGCCCCTCTATAGCCCGGGGGCAAGGAACATGGAGGATGGGGAAGAAAAAGTAAAGGGGGGGGGGGGCGGTCGGCATTAATGCTACTAAAACCAAAAAACAACAAACTGTTTGCACTGCCTCCGTTGTACTGATGCTCACAAGTGGTGTGGTTATTGTGTTGTTCTTCAGTTTTTAGAATAAAAATATATTTAAACGAAACATGTGGGCAACATTTAATAGTTTTACAAAGTTAGTGTCATTACCTCCAAGGTACAAATACTTCATCATTGACTTCCAAAATCACAAATGGGCCTTTCTGAAAACCTGCGTTTTATATCTGCCAGTTACCAACCCACACTGACCCCACACCACCTTTGTCGTCACCTGCCCCCAACTCCTGTTCCAATCCCCCGAGACGCTCAGGCTGCTGTTATGGATGTCGGATTTTCGGTGCAGGGAATTCTCCAATCACTACACACCTGGGGCGAAATTCTCCGACCCCACGCAGGGTCGGAGAATCGGCCGGCAGCGGCGTTAATCCCGCTCCCGCAGGGTTTTTTATTCTCTGACCGGCCAGAAACCGGTGTTGTGCAAATCCCACCGGCAGCCTCTGAAAACAGCTGGCGCCGGCGGGATTTCATTATATTTTTGTTTGAACAAATCTCCGGCCCGGATGGGCCGAAGTCCCGCCGACGTGGCCACGGGTCACGTCGGCGAAAAACAGAGTAGCTTTAAAACGGCGTCAACCATTGACGATGGTTGACGCCATTCAGTGTCCGGGGGGGGGGGTTGCGGCATCGGGGGGGGGGGGTTGCGGCATCGGGGGGGGGGGGGGGGGGTTGCGGCATCGGGGGGGGTGGGGTTGCGGCATTGGGGGGGGGGGTTGGCGGCATCGGGGGGGTTGCGGCATCGGGGGGGGTTGCGGCATGGGGGGGTTGCGGCATCGGGGGGGTTGCGGCAATCGGGGGGGGTTGCGGCATCGGGGGGGGGTTGCGGCAATCGGGGGGGGTTGCGCATCGGGGGGGGGGTTGCGGCATCGGGGGGGGTTGCGGCATCGGGGGGGTTGCGGCATCGGGGGGGGGTTGCGGCAATCGGGGGGGGGTTTGCGGCATCGGGGGGGGTTTGCGGCAGATCGGGGGGGTTGCGGCACCTCGGGGGGGGGGTTGCGGCATCGGGGGGGGGGGGGGGGGGGGGGGGGGGTTGCGGCATTGGGGGGGTGGTTGGGGTGGTGGGGAGGGGGGTAGGGGTGGTGGGTAGGGGCATTGGAGGGGGTAGGGGTGGTGGAGGGGGTAGGGGTGGTGGGGGGGGGTTTGGGGGCAGCGGCGTGCAGAAGGGGGGGGCGACGGATGCCCAGGGCCAACGCACCGTCGCCCCCCCCCTCTGTACGCCGCTGCCCCCTACCCTAACCACCCCCCCCTCACCACCCCACCCCTCCAACGCCCCTACCCCCCCCCCACCACCCCTACCCCCCTCCCCACCACCCCTACCCCCCTCGCCACCACCCCTACCCCCCTCCAACGCCGACCCCCCATCTCTCGCAACGCCGCAACCCCCCACCCTCAACGCCGCAACCCCCCCTCACGCCGCACCCCCCCCACCCTCTCAACGCCGCAACCCCCCCTCATCGCCGCAACCCCCCCCTCTCAACACCGGGTCTACCCCTCTCAACGCCGGGTCCCCCCCCCCCTAAACGCCGGGTCCACCCCCCCTCAACGCCGGGTCCCCCCCCCCCCCCTCAACGCCGGGTCCCCCCCCCCTCAACGCCGGTACCCACACCCCGTCCCCCTCCCTCTGAAGGCCGGTACCCACACCCCCCCCCCCTCCCTCTGAAGGCCGGTACCCACACCCCCCCCTCTCTCCTCCTCCCCCCCTTCCTTCCTCCTCCCCCCTTCCTTCCTCCTTCCCCCCTTCCTTCCTCCTCCCCCCTTCCTCCTCCCTCCTCCCCCCCTTCCTTCCTCCCTCCTCCCCCCCTTCCTTCCTCCTCCCCCCTTCCTTCCTCCCTCCCCCCTTCCTTCCTCCCTCCCCCCTTCCTTCCTCCTCCCCCCTTCCTTCCTCCTCCCCACCTTCCTCCCTCCTCCCCCCTTCCTTCCTCCTCCCCCCCCACCCTTCCTTCCTCCTCCCCCCTTCCTTCCTCCTCCCCCCCTTCCTTCCTCCTCCCCCTTCCTTCCTCCTCCCCCTTCCTTCCTCCTCCCCCTTCCTTCCTCCCCCCCTCCTTCCTCCCCCCCTTCCTTCCTTCCTCCTCCCCCTTCCTTCCTCCTCCCCCCTTCCTTCCTCCCTCCACCCCCCCTTCCTCCCTCCTCTCCCCTTCCTTCCTCCTCCCCCCCCTTCCTTCCTCCTTCTCCCCCCACCCTTCCTTCCTCCTCCCCCCCTTCCTTCCTCCTGTCCCCCCCTTCCTTCCTCCTCCCCCCTTCCTTCCTCCCCCCTCCTTCCTCCCCCCCTTCCTTCCTTCCTCCTCCCCCCCTTCCTCCTCCCCACCTTCCTCCCTCCTCCCCCCCTTCCTCCCTCCTCCCCCTTCCTTCCTCCTCCCCCCTTCCTTCCTCCTCCTCCCCCCCCCACCCTTCCTTCCTCCTCCCCCCTTTCTTCCTCCTGTCCCCCCCCTTCCTTCCTCCTCCCCCCTTCCTTCCTCCTCACCCCTTCCTTCCTCCTCCCCCCTTCCTTCCTCCTCCCCCCTTCCTTCCTCCCCCCCTCCTTCCTCCCCCCCTTCCTTCCTTCCTCCTCCCTCCCTTCCTTCCTCCTCCCCTCCTTCCTTCCTCCCTCCACCCCCCCTTCCTCCTCCACACCTTCCTCCCTCCTCTCCCCTTCCTTCCTCCTCCCCCCCTTCCTTCCTCCTCCTCCCCCCCACCCTTCCTTCCTCCTCCCCCTTCCTTCCTCCTGTCCCCCCCTTCCTTCCTCCTCCCCCCTTCCTTCCTCCTCCCCCTTTCCTTCCTCCCCCCCTCCTTCCTCCCCCCCCCCCTCCTTCCTCCCCCCCTTCCTTCCTTCCTCCTCCCCCCCTTCCTTCCTCCGTTAGTGGGGGGGGGGGGGTGCGGCGTTAGTGGGGGGGGGGGTGCGGCGTTAGTGGGGGGGGTGCGGCGTTAGTGGGGGGGGTGCAGCGTTGAGAGGGGGGGTACCGGCGTTGAGGGGGGGGTTGCGGCGTTGAGAGAGGGGGGGGTGGCGGCGTTGGAGGGGGGTAGGGGTGGTGAGGGGAGGGGGTTGGGGTAGGGGCAGCTGCGTGCAGAGGGGGGGGCGACGGTGCGTTGGCCCCGGGCATCCGTCGCCCCCCTCCTCTGCACGCCGCTGCCCCTACTCCAATCCCCCCTCACCACCCCTACCCCCCTCCAACACCACCCCCCCTCCAACGCCGCCCCCCTCTCTCAACTCAACACCGCAACCCCCCCCTCTCAACTCAACGCCGCAAACCCCCCCCCCCCTCTCCTTTCAACTCAACGCCGCAAACCCCCCAACGCCGGGTCTGTCTCTCTCTCTCTCCCCCCCCCCAAACGCCGGGTCTGTCTCTCTCCTCCTCCCCACCCCCCCAAACGCCGTGTCTGTCTCTCTCCTCCTCCTCCCCCCCCCAAATGCCGGGTCTGTCTCTCTCCTCCTCCCCCCCCCCCCCCCAAATGCCGGTCTGTCTCTCTCCTCCTCCCCCCCCCCAAATGCGGTCTGTCTCTCTCCTCCCCCCCCCCCCCCAAATGCCGGGTCTGTCTCTCTCCTTCCCCCCCCCCCCCAAATGCCGGGTCTGTCTCTCTCCTCCTCCACCCCCCCCCCCCCCCCCCCAATGCCCGGTCTGTCTCTCTCTCTCCCCCACCCCCCCCCCCCAAATGCCGGTCTGTCTCTCTCCTCCCCCCCCCCCCCCCAAATGCCGGTCTGTCTCTCTCCTCCTCCTCCCCCCCCCCCCCCCCCCCCCCACAAACGCCGGGTCTGTCTCTCTCCTCCTCCTCCCCCCCTCCCCCCAAAATGCCGGTCTGTCTCTCTCCTCCTCCTCCCCCCCCCCCCAAAACGCCGGGTCTCACCACTTCCGCAGCGGGTGAAACTGACGCGTATCGCGTCAGTCCGCTGCTGGCCCCTCCGGGAACGGAGAATAGCCGCCTAAAAGAAGGCCCCCACGCCGGAGTCATCCACACCAATTATGCTCGCCGGAAATCGGCGTTACGACGGTCTGCGGAGAATTTCGCCCCTGAAGCGAGAATGAAAATTTAGATTGAGACCTCTGGAATCCTGAGAACCACACACTACCTTACAGTATTACTGCTGCTGAATAAAAAATATAAAATTGGTCTAATTAAAAAACTGTTTTAGTTTAAAGAAATATTGAGTGCATATCCTATTAATGCTAGTTACAGAGTTAGAATTTACTTTTTCAATGTGTTTGCCAGATAAAAAATATTTTAATCCATTGTGCGTCACTTGTAGCTCAGTTGCAGCACACATCTTTCAGTTATAAAATCTTGGATTCATGCCCCACTCCAAATCCTGAGCACAAACATCAGGGTTGGCACGTCAGTGAAATACAGGGTGTGCTGCAATGTCTTCCGGACGAGACCCCAATCTGCCTGTTTGCCTGAATGCAAAAGATGTCATGCCACTTGTTTGAGGAAGGGCAGAGGCACCATTCCAGTGCTCTGGCCAATATTTACCCTTTAAACAACACCACAAAAACAGACAATCTGGTCACGATTATATTGCTGTTTGTTGTAATTTACTGCCACAAATGGCTGGTGTGTTTCCTACATTATAACAGTGACTACACTAATTGGCTACAAAACACTTTGAGACGTGATGCTTGTGAATGGTGCTAAATATCTGCAAATTTTTCCTTTTATACTTTAAGATTGTGAGCAGTCCCAAGGTAAACGTAGAGGGCAGAATTCTCTATTTCAGACAATAAAGGCTGGATTCTCCACACCTCCGACACCGAAATTGCGGCTGCTCCAGGGCCGAGAATCCGGTTTGACGCCGTAATTGGGACCGGCGCCGGTTCGGCGATTCTCCGGGCACCGTAAATCGGCGTCACCAGGGAGTATGCCGTGCCACCGAGAGCCATTGCCAGAGGCTCGCTCCGACATCCTCCGCCTCCGACCGGCCAAGTTCCCGACGGCGTGGAACTAACCTGTTATTGCAGGTCGGGATGCTCATGTGGTGGCTGCGGACTCAGTCTGCGGCCGCCCTGGTCGGGGGCGGAATGATTGGAGGCCAGGAAGGGCCTAATAGGCGGGCGGAGAATTAATGTGTGAGATTTGAGGGTCAGGCGTGCGGCTGATCGGGGGGGTCTCCTTTTTGGGTCCACCTCTGCGATCCGAGTCCGCCACGGAGCACGGCGCAGCCACTGGAGGCCGCCGCTGTGCGCATGCGCAGCCTCTGACCCGGAAGTGCGGGGGCCCGTATCTGCAGCAGAAGCTGCGAGATCCACTCCGGGCCCTTGCTAGCCCCCTGCAGGGCTGATAATTAATTACACTTTTATCATGGAATTTCAGGAGTAAAACTCCACCATTTTGACTTTGGCATGGCGATATAGTCTCAATATTGGAAAATCTAGCCCTAAGTGCGAACACCGGGACTAAATAGCGGGTGTTCGATAGCAGCACCCATCCCGGAGAAATTCAGGACATGCTAATGAGCCAGCACCATGTCTAACTAGTGTGATTCCAGCGCACACCAATGTGTGATTCACCGGGGTGGGGTACGGCACCCGAGAGCCTGAAAATCTGGAGCTGCACATAAGCACTCCAGTCCCCACACACTCTCATTCCAGCCAAGAAATGCCAACCCGAAGAGCGACCCTAAGATTTTCAAGTGCAGAGCTGGAAACATGGAGGAGAGTCAGGTCACCCTGTTCACCAGGGTGGGAAGGATGCTGCCACCTGCCGACATCAACTGGGCCTGGGCGCAGGTGGCAGAGGCCGTGAGTGCTCCTGCCTCTCCTACCTTCGCCAAATTACTAAACATGGGAGTCTTCCCACCCTTCCACAACTTATAAATTGCTGATAGGTGCCTACTGCCTTCTGACAGCATGTAACTAAGGCCTGAAAATCAAAACGATTATTCTGGTGACACTGTGGGCATGCTCAACCAGATGCCCACCTGTCGGATCGCCGTATATTCTGCCTGCACAATCCCCAGGAGCACCAATTTCCCCACGACTAAAAAGTCTACAGAAGAGTATACACAACGCATATAGGAGAAGAAGAACTCCTTCTCTCTTGGATGCTGACACCTCCATGGGTTCACCCCCTCCCCACCACCAACCTGCTCCATGAAGCCCGCAGCTTTTTCGCCATTCGCGATCTAACCAGTGACTTTGGGTTTGACCTATCCATACTAGGCTCTTGCACAGTTAAAATTGCCCCCCCCATTATTAATCGATGCAAATCCAGTTCCGGAATCGCTGCCACCATCTTCTTGACAAATTCGGCATTGTCTTGATTGGGTAAACATTTACTAACATGACGGGCGCTCCCACCAAAACCCCACTCACCATCATGTAATGACCTCCTGAGTCCCGCAACCCACGAGCCACAACAAATGCCACCCTTTTGCTGAATAGGCGCGATCCCTCTCGTCTTGGAGTCAAACCCTGAGTGAAAAGACTGCCCCACCCACTCTATTTTTAACCTCATCTTATCTTTCGCCTGCAGGAAAACTATCTCCGGCTTTAAATTTTTCAGGTGCGTGAACACCTGATATCGCGTCACTGGACCATTCAATTCCCACATATTCTAAGTCACTGTCCTCACCAGGGGTTTCTGACCCCTCCCCCACCCCATTAGGGACCGCATCCCAATCTAACACAAAACTATCCCTGCCCCCAGTCCCCTTCACTGTCCAAGCCCACTGAAAATGTCCCCCCCTTCCTTTCTCCCCTACCTCCACCCAACAAGCTACCTGCGTCACCAGCACTGTCCCCTCCTAAACCCACCCTCTCCCCACATTTTACCTTCGCCAACCACTTAATGGCACCCCCCTCTTTTGCTACCCATCACAGCCCCCTCCCCTACACTGACTGTTTCCATTCACCAGTAGCACATGACAACTCTCACCTGGAGATCAGCATAAAGGCCCCCATCGATATTGCCAAATATGCCCTACCCCCACTCTTCAGAAAGTTCCTGCTCAGGCAGCACCCCCCCCCCTCCCCCGCCCTGCCCCCCTGATCCCTCTTCCTCCCCTCACCAACAGGAGAAAGGCACCCAGGATTCAAAACCACCCCCTTTAACCACAACAAATATCAACAAAGCCAGAATGTGCAAAAATCGGAACATTTACAAACATATCAAAGACCAAACATTTCCCACCATTAACCCTTACCCCAATCCATGCTCCTTAATAAAGTTGTTCACCTCCTCTGGCATTGTAAAATAATGTCCCTTCCCCTTAAAATTCACCCAAAGTTTGACTGGGTATAACACTCCAAATATTACAAAACAGCACCGCTTTGGCCTGATTAAACCCCGCCAACGGCTTGACCAGGTCGGCCCCAGTGTTCTGATATATTCGGATCCACTGCAGTCCCATGTCGTCTTCGGCCACCTCAGAATCTTTTCCTTTTCCTGGAATTTATGCATTTGGTCTATCACCGTCCTTGGCAGTTCCCCCGCTCTCGGCCTCTGTTGCTGTTATAAGCGTACATAAAAACATAAGAACGAGGAGCAGGAGTAGACCATCTGGCCCCTCAAGTGTGCTCCGCCATTCGATAAGATCATGGCTGATCTTTTTGTGGACTCAGCTCCATTTACCCGCCCGCTCACCATACCCTTTTATTCCTTTACTGTTCAAAAATCTTTCTACCTTTGCCTTAAAAAGGGGCAGCATCGTAGCACAGTGATTCGCACAGCTGCTTTACAGCTTCAGGGTCCCAGGTTTGATTCCCGGCTTGGGTCACTGTCTGTGCAGAGTCTGCACGTTCTCTCCATGACTGCGTGGGTTTCCTCCGGGTGCTCTGGTTTTCTCCCAGTCAAAAGATGTGCAGGTTAAGTGGATTGGCCATGCTAAAATTGCCCTGAGTGTCCAAAGAGGTTAGGAGGGGTTATTGGGTTACAGGGATAGGGTGGAGATGTGGGGTGTTCTTTCCAAGAGTCGCTGCAGACCCAGTGGGCCGAATGTCTTCCTTTTGCACTGTAAATTCTATGTTTCTGTCTATTTAATAAGGTAGTCTCAACTGCTTCACTGGGCAGGGAATTCCACAGATTTACGACCCTTTGGGTGAAGAAGGTTCTCCTGTATGCAGTCCTAAATCGGCTCCTCCTTATTTTGAGGCTAAGCCCCCTAGTTGTAATTTCACCCACTAGTAGAAACAACCTCCCTGCTTCAATCCTATCTATTCCCTTCAGAATTATATATGTTCCGAGAAGATCCCCCCTCAATCTTCTAAATTCCAATGAGTATAGTCCCAGTCTACTTAGTCTCTTCTCATAAGCCAATCCTCTCAACTCCGGAATCAACCTAGTGAATCTCCTCTGAACTCACTCCAGTGCCAGTACAACCTTTCTCAAGTAAGGAGACCAAAGCTGTACACAGTACTCCAAGTGTGGCCTCACCAGCACTCTATACAACTGCAACATAACCTCCCTGCTTTTAAACTCCATCCCTCAGCATTGAAGGACAAAATTCCATTTGCCTTCTTAATTACTTGCTGCACCTGTAAAAAAACAACCTTTTGCGATTCATGCACGAGGATCCCAGGTCCCTCTGCACAGCAGCATCCTGCAATATTTACCATTTAAATAATAGCCCATTTTGCTGTTATTCCTACCAAAATGGATGACCTCACATTTATCAACATTGAACTCCATCTACCACACCCTTTCCCACTAACTTAAACTATCTATATCCCTCTGAATACTTTCAGTATCCTCTGCACACTTGGCTCTACCACTCATCTTAGTGTCATCTGTAAACTTTGACACATTACACTTGGTCCCCAACTCCAGATCACCTATGTAAATTGTGAACAATTGCGGACCCAACACTAATCCCTGAGGCACACCACTAGCCACTGATCGCCAACCAGAAAAACACCTATTTATCCCCACTCTTTGCTTTCTGTCAGTTAAACAATCCTCTATCCATGCTAATACATTGTCTGTAACACCATGCACCTTTATCTTATGCAGCAGCCTTTTGTGCAGCACCTTGTCAAATGCCTTCTGGAAATCCAGATATATCACATCAACCGGTTCCCTGCACTCGGAATATTCTCAAAGAATTCCACTAAATTAGTCAAATATGACATGCCTTTCATGAACCCATGCTGCATCTGCCCAATGGGACAATTTCTACCCAGATGCCTCGCTATTTCTTCCTTAATGACAGATTCATGCATTTTTCCCACGACAGAAGTTAAGCTAACTGGCCTATAGTTACTCATGTTTTATCTCCCTCCTTTTTTAAACAGTGGCATCACATTTGCTGTTGTGCAATCTGCTGGAAACGCCCCAGAGGCCAGCGAATTTTGGTAAATTACCACGAGTGCATTTGCTATTTCCCCCACCACCTCTTTTAGTACTCTGGGATGTATTCCATCAGGGCCAGGAGAATTGTCTACCTTTAGCCCCATTAGCTTGCCCAACACTATCCCATTAGTGACAATGATCGTTTCTAGGTCCTCATCTGTCATAGCCTCCTTGCCAACAATTATTAGTATGTTATTTGTGTCTTTCGCTGTGAAGGTTGACACAAAATACCTGTTCAATGCCTCAGCCATTTCCTCATTTCCCATTATTAAATCCCCCTTCTCACCCTCTAAAGGACCAATGTTTACCTTAGTTACACTGGCCACCTTCGGGGACTTCTCACAGAATTCTCCTCAACCAGCTTCTCAAACATTTGCAGGCACTCGTTCCCTCCACCCCCAGGCAGGCCCACGATTCATAATTTCTGCCGCTTGGATTGATTCTCCTGGTCATCCACCTTCACCTTCAATGCCTTGCAGACCACTTCCAGCATCGTCACCTCTGCTTCCAATTCCATGATCAGTTCACTGTGATCTGTTACCTCCCTTTCCACCCCACGGATCATTGCACCTTCCGATTCCAAGGTGCTTCTCCACCCACTCCAAAGTCTGACAAGAAGGGTTGCCATTCCCTCAATCGCCTTGCACCAGTCCCTTGCATCTCCAGCCAATGCTGCCTGAGTTCCCCTTTGATCAGCTCCATCAACTTCTCCACCAGCAGTGGGTCAGACAACAATGATGCTCCCGCCTCCGCCATGTTCTCTGGTGATGCTCCACGCGGATCCTCCACTTCTGGAGCTGCAGCCTTATTCAATTTCTGTCAGGTGTAGATACCCGCCAACATTCCCGTCCGGAGGAGAATTCAACTCACATAAGTTATTCTGCACAATGTCCAACAAAAATGTCCATCAACCGGTGAAAAATGGACAAAAGCAAAGCCTCCAAGCAGGAGCCACCCCTCAGCTCATGGTCACCACCAGAAGTTGTCAATGGATAGTTTATCTATTCTTTTGCAGCATTGATTAAAAGAAAAATGTTAATCAGTAGCTAGGATGTTTTTTTTTACATTCACCTGAACAACTGGAGCAGGCAGGTGGGACCTTTGTTTAATTTCTCATTCAATGGAATTACTTGCAAGAGTGCTTTGCATTCTTAATACTGCATTGTAGTGTCAATCAAGACCTCATGCTCTAGGTTTGGAATGCATAAATACTGACAGTAAACCAAGGAGAAACCAGGAAAAAATTGGAATGCAATTGGAAGACACATAGTATAAGAGACTGAGAAACCCAGCCATTAGATTGGCAAGTGACTGCATTTACGCAGCTGAGAGCTCCTAAGCTTTGACAAAGAGTGACCGTACTCGAAACATTAGCTATTTCCTCTCCCTACAGATGCTGCCAGATCTGCTGAGATTTTCCAGCATTTTCTCTTTCGTAAATAAAGACATACTTGTTTACGGCACTCTGGAGAAGAGATACATATGCAACGGTCACAGCAAACATGAAACACCACTTACATTCACAAAGAAATCAGATAATTTAAGACTCACATGAATGCTGAGGTGAGCCGATCTCTCAAGGTGAGGAAGGTTTTTTAGAAAATGTTGGGAACCATTTTGAAAATTTGGGATTTAAAGAAATAAAAAAGAAATGAGAGACTGAAGGTGGCATTTGATATGGCATCTAATATATATGAGAATTTCAATATGAACAGTTGTTGCAATCTGAGGATACATTTTTACTTGTTTGAGTGCTTCTGGAACACATATTGGAAATTTGGATCCCGGCCAGAATTTTAAAGAATATGCCCCCCCCCCCCGGCGATTCTCCGCTTCCCGACGGGCTGAGCGGCCGCCCGTTTTCGGCCAGTCCCGCCGGCGTGGATTAGACCAGGTCCGTACCAGCGGGACTTGGCTCTGAGGGTGGCCTGCGGAGTCCTCGGGGGGGCACGGGGGGGGGGGGGGGGGGGATGCAGCCTGTGCAAAGCTCCGCCATGGCCAGCGCGGAGAAGAAACCTCCTGCACATGCGCATGAAATACGCCAACGGTTCTGCGCATATGCCAGAACACACTGATGCTCCTGCGCTCTGCGCATGCGCCAGCTCGCGCTGGCCGGTGTAGGCCTTCGGCGCGGTTGGCACGGAGCCAACCCCTCCAGCACCGGCCTGGCCCACAAAGATGCTGAGGATTCCGGGCGGCCCGATGCCAGAGTGGTTCACACCATTCCTTGCCGCCGGTACGGCCCACCCCGCCGGATAAACAGAGAACCCAGCCATGATTTTCCTTTCATTAAACGCAAAATTGTCTTCCTGTGGATTGGGCGTGGTCCCAAATTCTTCATATGGTGTCGGTTTGCAAAGTTTTATAGTAAGTGTGTTGAACAAATATGTAAATGTTTAAGTGGTTAAGCTGTTAAAAGCATCCTTGATATCAGCATTCCTGGAATGTCAAAGTGTTCATAGAGAGTCAGGGTTTTACAGCATGGAGAGAGGCCTAATGACCCATTGCAACCATGTTGATCAGGCACCTAACTATTCTAATCTCATTTTCCAGCACTTCGTCCGTAGCCTTGTATACAGTGGCATTTCAAGTGTTCTGAAGAAGAGTTGGAGTTGAATTTTACCATGATGGCTCTGAGAGGCATCTTCTTGGTGGAGGCCAATTAAGTGGCTGCTGACAAGGCTGCCATCCCCATTAAGAATGGATGCCCACCCCCAGGAGTTGCCAGTCCAATCTGGTGCCCGTAAATCAGCAGCCTTGGCAGTGATGCTGTTAGCAGTGTCCAGTGCTGGGGCTACATGTGCAGAATGAGGCTCCATTGATGGTTGTGCGCCCCCCAAAGACAGGTAAGTTGGGACTGGGTATGCTGAACCAGGCTGGCAGGCCTGGGCGATCATAATGAGGGGGAGAAGGTCACTGAGGACACAAAGTGAAGGTGCCTTGGGGATGGCCACCTGGAACCCCTTTCGTGGGTCATGAAATGCCCCAAAATGATAAGCCCCATTTTGGAGTGGGAAAGGCTGCAAGGAGGTCTCACCAGAATGCAGCATTCAATTCTCACATTCAGCAATATCCCAGCAAAGGTGGGAAGAGGCCTTTAATTGGAAACTTAAGTGGCTCAATTGGGTTCCTGACAGGGGGCACTCTGCCACCTATCCTGCCTCTGGCAAAATAGCATTGTGGTGTGAAGACATTGGACATGCCACCTGTTGATTCCTTTGTCATTTAAAAAATAAATTTAGAGTACCCAATTAATTTCTTCCAATTAAGGGACAATTTAGCGTGGCCAATCCATCGTTCCATCTTTGGGTTGTGGGGTCGAAATCCACGCAAATACTGGAAGAATGAGCAAACTCCACACAGGCAGTGACCCAGAGCCAGGATTGAACCTGGGACCTCAGCGCCATGAGGCAGCAGTTCTATCCACTGCACCACCGTGCTGCCTGCTTCCTTTGTCATTTTCACTACTTTCCCATCTCTGAGCCCAATCCCAAATGGCTTGTAAAATTGAGCATATATTCTGTGTCAACAAAGACAAAGGCCCAAATCTTTAGATGGCCACAGCAGCAAAATCTTAACTTAGGTCTATGCTGGATGTCGGAACCCTGGGGAAGTCCTGGCACACACCAGGTCATTTTTCAGGAGATTCCAAATGGCTGATTTGCGCTGCTTGGGACAATACGTAAAACGTCTCTGACACTGAGCTGGGTTTGATGTTTCTCAGCACGATGAAGGAAGTGGAATGGAAACTGAGTGGTCCACTTTCTCCCACTGCCCCAGCTCATCCAAATAAGCATCAGATGTACAATTAGTGGCTGCCTGATGAGATGGAAGATAGAGGTGGAAAGGGGAGCTCCACACCCAATCATGACTGGCAGCATGGAGGTCATATGGTGTTGACAGCTCATCAATCATGGCTAAAAGTTTAACGACCCCCTGCTCTCTGAATTTCTCTTTTATTTTATATTGAAGGACCAAAAAGCTCAAAGGAGTTTTGAAAAAAAAACATGCAGTCACTCCAACCTTCAGCCACAGAATCTCCTGCTATATTTGGCCAGACTCCAGGTGGCAAGCCTTTTGGATTGTCAACAAGTTCAATAGCTTGTTAGTGATTTCAAACTGGCTGCCAACCTGACGTTATCACAATGTATTTTATATTTACATGGGGGTGGGGGTTGGAGGAGGGGTGGAGGGGCAGGGAAGGGAGTAGTTCACCAATTTGCAGGCGTAAACTCCAACTCAGCCATTCATTCACCCACTCACTGACTAATCCACACACTCATTAACATAAGACTTGAGACCTTTAAAAACTTACTGGATATGGAAGCTGGTAGTATAAAATGAACTCTCCTTCCTTTCAGTCACCTGCACTCAGTGGACGTGTGCTGTACTGAGCTAGCCCTACTTAAGCTGGCATCAGAAGTCCTGGTTTAAACTATCAGAACATGTTCTTTGAGAACTGGCACTTCTGTTAGGATGCAGAAAATGTTGCGGGCAGGGCATCGCCACTAACTGGAAGATCAGAGTCAAAAACTAGACGGGGGCAATAATATAAAATTTTCATTTAAAAATCTTAGAAGGAATTCAGGAGAAGCTTGTTTACCTGAAGTGTGGTTAGAATGTGGAACTCTCCCACCACACAGAGTGCATGCATGCATTTCAGAGGAAATTAGTAAAAGCCAGAGAGAGAAGGAATAGAAAGGTGTTCTGAAACAGTTAAATTGAGAGTCATACAGCACAGAAAAGGCCCTTTGGCCCACTACGTCAGTGCCAGTCAAAATCAACCACCTAAAACGAAAGGGAAAATGCTGGAAAATCTCAGCAAGTCTGGCAGCATCTGTAGTGAGAGAAAAGATCTAACGTTTCGAGTCCGATGACTCTTTGTCAAAGCTAGACCTAGCTTTGACAGTCATTGGATTCAAAACATTAGCTCTTTTCTCTTCCTACAGATGCTGCCAGACTTGCTGAGATTTTCCAGCATTTTCCCTTTCGTTTCAGATTCCAGAATCCGCAGTAATTTGCTTTTATCCAAAATCAAACACCTAACTATTCTAATCCTATTTTCAGCAATTGGCCCACAGCCCTGGGATCGCAAGTGCACATCGAAAAACTTCTTAAATGTTATGAGGGTCTCAACCACCCCTTTAGGCAGCCAGTTTCCAAACTCCCAGCACCTGAGTTTAAAAAAAAAGTTTTCCCTCACATCCCTTTGAGGGGGGATGAAAGTTCATATGGAGCTTCAGCATTAGTTTGGACCCGCGGGGCCGAAGGTCTTGTATCCAGATTGTTATGTCACACGATTGAAATAATAGCCCCAGTGGCTGAGCCGGTCAATTCACTGCCCATTGAGACGATGAAGTTCCAGATTGTCTTAAACTTGTTTGAGCAGCAGGACTGCTTCAAGTGGCCGTGGATCAGTGAGGGAGGGGTAAAGAAACCACCCGTGGCCTCAGTTCCTGACTGCTGCTGGCAAACGAGAACTCAGCCAGGCAACTCGGGAGATTTCAATCCAAATTGAGCGGCTTGCACTTTTTCTCGGGCTGGGGAACCCCACCCATGGACAAACCGAGAGGCCAGGCACTGTCCCTAGATTTACAACCCTACTTTTCTCTGAGAGCAAACAGCAAAGTTATAAACAAAAAAGACGACGTTTTAATTCTGAGTGAAGAAAACTGATGAGAAAACATCGATATTTCCACTCAAATACTTTTCGATTTGGCATTCTTGTAACTAATTCTATTCACATTTAAATCCATAAACGCTGCGATGTTCGGTTTTGAATTGGTTTCTTGAAGGCCTCCAGCAACATTTTCCCGAGCGGTGCACTGGCGGGAGGAAAGCCTTACCTGCAGCCAGTGCGTGCCCGAGAGTAGCGCCGGCCGAGAGACCTGCTGCACCAGTTGAATTGCTCGCTGACCCTCGACAGCCAAGGTCTGTCTGCACATGAAGCATTGTCGCCTGAGCAAGATACCGACCGCCACCTATGAAACCGTACTTCAAAATAAGTCACAGAGGGGAGAAATAGCATAAGTTTTCGCTTTTGCACAAGACACAAGTTAACCAACATAGCCATTTCTGAGGTGCATTTAACATAAACATGCTTCAAATAATCTGGGTGCTGAAACCAATAGGAAATTCGCCCTCACATAACAAGTTCCAGTCGGTGATCGCAGTTGTTACACTCTGCCCGTTTCGGAGCTCTGCTTTAACTTTATTTCGACAAACGGTGCGTTGGTGTCACGTCTCTGCGTGTTCACAATGAGTTTGTGTAGCGAATGTTATTATTACTGAAACGAAAAAGCGTAATTTCTATATCACACAGGAACAAGTAAAAACTCTGCACTTTACCTGCAATTCTCTTCTCGCTCTTGTGGAGCTTTGTCCCTGAAAATTCCTCGAGCTGCGTTGCACAGATTTATAATGTTAGAGGAAGACGCCTCCAAATGGAACTCCGGGGTTAGTTAATGGGCAGTTCCTTTTGCAGCAATTTGTGAATCATGTTATGATGTTACAGGCATCCAAGTTCGTGCAGTATCTAGTTACAAATACAACAATCTGAAAAATGTGCTTGTCTACTCACATCTGTTTTTCAGAAAAACTGAAGTTAAAAAGAATCTAGAACAAAATAAAATCCATTAGATTTGTTTATTTGCAAAATACAGGAATAAATATATACCATTTTTGTAAAACTTCAGGTTAAAAGCATGTCCTTTCTTTGTTATTGACTAGCGAGACACTTAGAAGTGACATTTTGCTGGAATTATACAATTGAAAGGAACAGGTTGGATTTTACCAGCCATTTGGAGGTGGTCTGAGAGTCATGAGGAGTTTGGAGATGGACTGAGAGCCAAGAGGAGTTTGGAGATGGACTGAGAGCCAAGAGGAGTTTGGAGATGGACTGAGAGCCAAGAGGAGTTTGGAGATGGACTGAGAGTCATGAGGAGTTTGGAGATGGACTGAGAGCCAAGAGGAATTTGGAGATGGACTGAGAGCCAAGAGGAGTTTGGAGATGGACGGAGGGTTATAGAACATAGAACATAGAAAAATACAGCACAGAACAGGCCCTTTGGCCCACAATGTTGTGCCGAACTTTTGTCCTACATTAAGAACATATTAATCTGCACCCCATCATTCTACTGTAATCCATGTACCTATCCAATAGCCGCTTGAAGGTCCCTAATGTTTCCGACTCAACTACTTTCACAGGCAGTGCATTCCATGCCCCCACTACTCTCTGGGTAAAGAACCTACCTCTGTCATCACCTCACGGCTCTTAGATTCAATCCCTCTGCTAATGAACGCTAGTACACCATAGGCCTTCTTCACAGCTCTATCCACTTGAGTGGCAAATTTCAAAGATCTATGAACATAGACCCCAAGATCTGTCTGCTCCTCCACATTGCCAAGAACCCTACCACTAACCCTGTATTCTGCATTCATATTTGTCCTTCCAAAATGGATAACCTCACACTTTTCAGGGTTAAACTCCATCTGCCACTTCTCAGCCCAGCTCTGCATCCTATCTATGGCCCTTTGCAGCCGACAACAGCCCTCCTCACTGTCCACAACTCCACTAATATTCGTACCGTCTGCAAATTTACTGACCCACCCTTCAATTCCCTCACCCAAGTCATTAATGAAAGTCACAAACAGCAGAGGACCCAGAACTGGTCCCTGCGATACACCACTGGTAACTGGGCTCCAGGCTGAATATTTGCCATCCACCACCACCCTCTGACTTCTATCGGTTAGCCAGTTCATTATTCAACTGGCCACATTTCCCACTATCCCATGTCTCTTTAGTTTCTGCATAAGCCTAACATGGGGAACCTTATCAAATACCTCACTAAAATTCATGTACACTACATCCACTGTTTTACCTTCATCCACCTGCTTGGTCACCTCCTCAAAGAATTCAATAAGACTTGTGAGGCAAGACCTACCCCTCACAAATCCGTGCTGACTATCCCTAATCAAGCAGTTTTTTTCCAGATGCTCAGAATCCTATCCCTCAATACCCTTTCCATTATTTTGCCTATTACTGAAGTAAGACTAACTGGCCTGTAATTCCCAGGGTTATCCCTATTCCATTTTTTGAACAGGAGCACGACATTCACCAATCTCCAACCCCCTGATACCACCCTGTGACAGTGAGGACAAAAAGATCATTGCCAACGGCTCTTCAATTTAACCTCTTGCTTCCCATAGAATCCTTGGATATATCCCGTCAGGCCCGGGGAACTTGTCTATCCTCAAGTTTTTAAAAATGCCCAACACATCTTCCTTCCTAACAAGTATCTCTTCGAGTTTACCAGTCTGTTTCACACTGTCCACTCCAACAATTTGGCCCCTCTCATTTGTAAATACTGAAGAAATGTACTCGTTCAAGACCTCTCCTATCTCTTCAGACTCAATACACAATCTCCCGCTACTGTCCATGATTGGACCTCCCCCCGCTCTAGTTATTCTCATATTTCTCACATATATGTAAAAGACCTTGGGGTTTTCCTTGATCCTACCCGCCAAAGATTTTTCATGCCCTTTCTTAGCTCTCCTACTCCCTTTCATTAGTTCCCTCCTGGCTATCTTGTATCCCTCCAGCGCCCTGTCTGAAAGTTGTTTCCTCAGCCTTACATAAGCATCCTTCTTCCTCTTAACATGACATTCAACTTCTTTTGTCAACCATGGTTCCCTCACTCGACCATCTCTTCCCTGCCTGACAGGGACATACATATCAAGGACATGTAGTATCTGTTCCTTGAACAAGTGTCACATTTCAATTGTGTCCTTCCCTAACAGCCTATGTTCCCAACTTATGCACTTCAGTTCTTGTCTGGCAGCATTGTATTTACCCTTCCCCCAATTGTAAACCTTGCCCTGTTGCACGCACCTATCCCTCTCCATTACTAAGGTGAAAGTCACAGAATTGTGGTCACTATCTCCAAAGTGCTCCCCCACTAACAAATCTATCATTTGCCCTGGTTCATTACCAAATTCCAAATCCAATATGGCCTCCACTCACGTTGGACAATCTACATACTGAGGAGTTTGGAGATGGACTGAGAGTTATGAGGAGTTTGGAGATGGACTGAGGGTTATGAGGATTTTGGAGATGGATGGAGGATTTTGAGGAGTTTGGAGATGGACTGGGCGTGATGAGGAGATTGAAGATGATCTGAGGGTTATGAGGAGTTTGGAGATTGACTGAGAGCCAAGGTGAGTTTGGAGATTGACTGAGAATCATGAGCAGTTTGGAGATTGACTGAGAACCAAGAGGAGTTTGGAGATGGACTTGTTAATTCCTGTTTAATTTGCTGTCAGTCTAGATTCAATAAAATCTGAGATGGATTTGCAGGTATATCATTTAATTATAACTAATTTGCAAGGCTGACTCAATCCATAGAGCCACATGACACACATACTGTCTTCTGCAGCCTCCAGGATTAAGAGACTCTCAAACAAAAGTACTCTGGAGATATACTTCAAATTACATCAAGATTCGCATACCAACTTCTCATTTTACACACCTCTTGACCTGGCCCTATATCCTAATTGGCTCTCTTTATCCTGGGCACATTTTTAACCCAGCATCCTTTTCACTATTCTCCACGAGGCTACCATCCCCCGAGCCATGCTTTGCTCTCCTATTTGTTCTCTGTCTGTGAACACATTACCCTCAGGGTCCTACTGTCCCTCATATTCGTTTGCTCACTTCCTCATTCCCTCCTTTTATCATTTCATGATAACCCATCATTCCTAGCTGTAGTTATGGCCCCTCAGCTAAGAAAACTCGTTGCTGCATTTCTAAATCCTCATCGGCCGCTGCATGCTCGTGGATCCTAACAGTCAAGACTCTAGGGGCGGCTATCTGTTCCAGCGCACCCTGCATTTTACCCATCACGCATTTAAGGATGGCCAGGCCCACAAAGTTGCAGGCGAGATAGTCAAAAGCATACTGGTTCTGCATGGCAAACAACCTGAGTTGAGATAATTCCCTGGTTATTGCCCCGAGGGCCCCTAAGGTCTCATTTCCCAGGATGGTAAGGCCACAAATAAAATAATTCCTATCGTTGACCGCCAAGGAACCCCCCACACCCCCTAGTGTCAAGGCGCTCAGAATTCCCCATCCGGCTGAGTGGCCCCGGTTGGGTGCTAGGACCTGAGGTTTCTTCCAGCCTTCGCAGAATTCGGCTGAGACTGACCGGCGCGCCAATTTATGGTGCAGTATCCACTCAGTGGGGCAGGGGACTGTGGTGGGGACTAGAGTCCCGATAGCAATTTGGCGGGGAAATGGGGGTGACAAAACATTGGTCACTGTACCATTAAAGAAAAAGTAGTATCTTTGCTTCGTGTACAGGCTAGCATCACAATCAGTATATTGATTGAGCAGGGAACCCCCAGTAGCCCATTTCATCCAGCTTCGGAACGCCCATTCGGGCCTCCTAGCAATGCAGAAAGCCCTAGTTCCAACAGTGATATGAGAGACATTCGCCCAGCCACAAAGGAGCTGGAGGCCTGGCGTCAGCGGGGCACAAGTGGCATTGTAACAGGCACATTGACCTGATGTCAGGGTTATGCAACACTTTGGATCAGTACAAGTGGGGAACAGACATGTTATATTCATTTTAATCTCTACCAGCAAACAGCCGTACCTCTCACTGCTGAAACAATTCTCGTACGACCGGGAGTCTCTATTGGGAGTGAAGTGGCTAGGTATATACGCCCTCCACCGTCGAAACTTATCATACTGTGAATGGGAGTCATCCCGAGGAAGGGGAAGGCAAATAGCTGGTGGGGCCGAACCCGGATCGTAAGGAAGAGTAACTTGCTCGGGCGGTGGCTCGGAACTCTGACAATGAACCACAGTTTGGGGAGTGCCCCAAAGCGGTGAACAGAAAATAACCTAGACACCGATGTGGGGTTTGGGTAGCAGACAACCCTCCCCTGGCCATACAAGCGGTGGTAGATCTAGTAGAAGAGATTAATACTGTCTAGGTTTCCCTCATTCCGGGTCCTAAATAAATTAAGTACATCTCCTGATAACCTACGTCTAGTTGTACCTCTCCCCTTACACAACCCTTCCTCTGTCTAGTCCCTCTCTCTCTCTCTCACAACCTCTTCCTACCCCCTCCTTACAGTCTGATTTTATCTGTAAGGCACCAAGGTTAACACATCCAAAATCAAATTTACATATACTCCAAAAACAAGGCAGTGTCCATGCAGTCTTCCCTTCCCATCGTTGGGACCGGTGCAATTGCGTCATAAGTCCTGCTTGGTCCGTTAACGGATGACCTTCCATGAGTCGATACCACTTCCTCGTATATGGGGGCAGCGAAGAACGTCCCTTTGCAGAGGTGAAATGTCCGGGTACTTCGGTTGCGGTTACAGATGTAGATGATATTCCCCTGTTCCCTTTCCGCCGCCGATGTCACTCCAAGCGAGGCGATGCCGAAGATCGCACAGGTGGTGTGTAGCCACCCCATCATGCTTCACACCTGTAAAATAGCGTTGGGGAAGGGAGGCAGGTTAGTGACCGACCTTTTACAGTGGTGGAGGTGGACCCAAACACTCCGCCCCTCCACTTTAACTGCAGTGGGGGTGGTAAGGAGAACTTGGAAAGGCCCCTCCCATCGTGGCTCTGACCCTTTCCGAGCCCAATTTGTTTTTTGTGTTTTTTTTTCGACCATGACATAACGACCAGGCTGCACTGAGAGCAAGCTATGTGATAGGGACGGTGACGAGTGAGCTGCGCGGACCTGGCCATGGAGCTCCTTGAGGGCGTTAGTGAGGGCTAGAACATAGTTAGTCCTTTCTTTAGTCAGATGGGGAAACTGGACCAATCTGGGAACAGGCAGGTTCCAGGGTGTTCTAATGGGCCTGCCGTAAAAGACTCGGCAGGAGAGAGCCAGGCCGATCCTGCAGGTGTGACCTACAGCTGAATGAGGGCAACAGGGAGCAACTTAGCCATGTCAGTCCCGTGTCCATTCTTAATTTAGCCAATTTAGTTTTGAGGATCTGATTGTGTCTCTCATCCAACCCAGCCACCTGCGGTCTGTACGCACAGTCTAGCTGCTGGCGTATGCCCAACTGGGAGCAGAACTCCTTGTTAATCTGTCCAATAAAATGAGGCCCGTTATCAGAACTTAACTGAGCCGGTATTCCGTACATAAACACCTCATCACATTTTTACAGCCTCTGGCTCTCCGTCCAGCTTCCGTCTGGTGTGATGGTCACCAGTAACGAGATGTCATCTTTGGTGAATAATGATGGGCCAAGCCTATCGGCAGCATCCGAGCCCTAGCCAGCGTACATCACATATTAAGGCATCCAAATATTATACAGTATACAATTATAATAACAAGTATTATCAATCCATGCATCAGGTAAAACCCCATGACCAAGCTATGAGAGATAACCCCAAGCTGAATCCGACTAGATAGATAGCCATCCTCAATACTACCGTGTTGCCCTTAGGATTTATATCCTTCGTATAGTTATACTGACTAGCAACTATCCCTCAGCCTTGTCATTCGTATTTACATGTCATGATTTGTAAACTGTGCAGGAAAATCAATGGTAAATGCATCCATCTCGCAGACCAGTGTCGATAGACCCTTTGTGATGTGCTTTCCTCAAGTCCAATCACCGTGAACCATAGCTGGCGCCGCTCAGGAAGGTAACACAATAGGCATTCGGTTGTTCCACTACCTCCAAGGCATCTGACTACCTCGGGGTAGTAGCACCATAAAAGCTTCCTCATGTCCCTTAGAAGCAGCACACAACTCAGTCCATCAGCGACCAAAAGGTCCTTATCCCTCACTGTTTTTTTTTTGTAGGAAGTTCTTTCCGTTTCCCATAGGAATGTAACTGATGATATTTTGTATCATGCACTGATTATCTTGCTTTATTAATTGCAGGAGCTTCAACCAATCCTGTTTCTATTCCTGACTTCCTGACTCTGACGTCAAACATTGTACTGAATCATGTAGCCTGCCAGCCCTGGCTTACTTGAGACAATAGCTCTGTTTTCTTCAACCCCCTGTTGTCTGTTATCATTTTCCTTACAGCATGGAGTGTATACTTGCCATTATTTGTTTTTTGTCAAACACCATGCACACACTTAGTACAGTTAACTTCTTGTGGTTACAACCCAATTGAATTTATACATAACAGTCCCTAACAACTTACAGGACATTTAATCTGTAATAACTGTTATACTGTACTCTCCAATGCTATATTGGTTACAAATTTCCCCTCGCGGCAGCAAGCTGCCAATATTCTAGACCAGTGCCTCTCAAAGTGTGGTACGCGTACCGGTGCCGGTACTTGGAGTGTTTCCAGAAAAGAAAGAGACAGTAATCCTGGATTGGCTTGTTTCGCTCACCGGTCCCTGGCACATTGGAAAAAACTGCCGGTATGCCACATCAGATAGTTTGAGATGCACTGTTCCAGACTACTGTCATTTAAAATATGGGGGTTCCTCGTCAGTCGCTGCTGTCTGCCGAGACCCTTAATAACTCCTCCGCGTAATACGTCCCTCCTGGAGACCACAGATCACCCATCAGCTAACGTCCCGTTAGAGATGTCTGACCGGAGGTTTCAGTATTCAGTAATAATTTGATATTTTGATTTGTTGCTAACCCGTAAGGTTTTTCTTCCGGGCTCTATCATTCAATTCCCTCAAACATGTAGCCAATTGTATCATTAGTTTTTTTTCCATACTGTCTGAAACATTCTTCTGCAGAGTGTTGTTCAGGTTCTTCATCTGTATTATTGTTGCTTCATCTGAAACTAAAATGAACAGGTCAAAGGCGGAGAGGGCCCTATTTCTTAATTTGTATCTTCCTATCCGTGCTTGGATATTCCAGAAGTACCATCTCCAGGTCTTCCCAACAGCATAACCCACGTACTTCCTCACAAATCGATACCATAAGTCTGTCACTTGTCTACAAGCTTGCACAGCCTTTTAGAGTCACATTGTTGTCGGCCAAATTATCCTTGCAGTAATTGCACGTTGTCATTAATCTATCCCACTTACACTGACACTTCTTGGATTCAAAATCCCCCCTGTGGTCACAAACCTCAATCATTAAAGTTGCCTGATATTCCACAAAACAATCATGACAAAACTAAATGCCCCAAATCTCCCTGGGGGCTGCAGCATCCCATCGCTGTCTTTGCAAATGCATTATCCTGAATACTCAGTATCTGACCGTCTCCTGGGTTTCATATGACTACTACCAGTCCAAACAATCGGGCTACAGAATGCCCCACAATCCTGACTTGTGGTTTCCTGATGCTCACTGTGAACCATTTTAAACTGAGGGCCATTAAGCACCGCCCTTGTTCTATCATTACGTACATTTAAATCTTTACTGATTACTCATTGCCCGTAGGCTGCCAATGGAGTATCATAATTCCTCTGTATTTGTTCAATTTGACCAGATTTTTAAATTCTGACATAATTTATTTTGCTCCAGACGCCATGGTTCTCTAATACAATTGTATGTTCACCCAAATGTTTTTTTTATGATTACTTCTCCTGTGGTTTTATTTGGCAATTTCACCCACATTTCCTCTCTGTCATCAATTGGTTTTAATATCCTCTTTTTTTTTCCTGCATCATCTTAATTTTATTAAATCTTTCCCTGTCATCAGATTCTTATTTCCTGATACTGCAAGTAATTCTCCTAATCTAACTTCAGGTCTAATGTTTCTATTGTCTGATACCCCCTCTATAATGTAATCTCTAACTTCTGGTCTAATATCTTCATTCCTTAAAGCTCCTTCTACAATGTATTTAACACTCTAAACTTCATTCCTTCTGCTAGTAACTTTCTAGCGATACATCGGGCACTAGGACCCTGGTGGAGCTGTGCCGTGTCAATTTCAACCGGACAGCTGCACAGAGCTGACTGCTTGGAAGTAACACTGCTCTTTATGTTTATGCGAAGACCGATTTAGTGCTGAGCACATTTCTTGCCTGCCATTTATAACTTCTAAGTGATGTGAAACTATTTTATTATTTGGGTTTTTTTCAGCCAAGACTATGTTGAGTTGCAACTAATCATTTACAAATCCCAATTTATACATTTTGATTTCACTTTTTGTTTTCTTCCTGAGAATTATGTTCAAATTAACTCCCACAATGTTAAGCATTATTACTAAGTTACTGAAGAACTTTCAAATACTTACCCCGTTTTAAATCTCGCTTTAATACCTCCTAAAACACAACATTTCACAAAACTAGGAACAGAGGATATCACATTCTTATTAAACAGACTCATTCATTCATTGGAGATCTCCATTCAGACAAAAGGAATTCAAATCCTTATACGTTCATTCATCAACACACAAGTCATTTATAACCCAATTCTGTTTCATTCAAACAACCCATATCTTCCCGAAACTATATTTGAACGGAATTAAACTGTCCGCAAACATTCCATCAGCGGTCTTTCACTGAACTGTTTCGCGACATCACATCAACCCGGTGCAGACCTTAACCAATTTTAGCCAAATTCGAATTGAACGGAATTGAATTGTGCGCCAACATTCCATCAGCGGTCTCTCACTGAACCGTTTTAGCGACATCACATCAATCCATTAAAGACCTTAACCGAATTAAAGTATAATTTAATAGAGCCAATTTTTAATTTGCTACTCACATGCAACTGAGTGACCAGGCAACATCCCATCAGACTCCAACTGAACTGTTAGCCTCATTCCAAAACTTAGCCGTACCTGCAATGACTGAAATCAAATCTTCTAATCCATCAGACTGACCTTTGATTTTGTCGAGACAATCTCACCCGATCAAATGCGAGTGATTAGACTGTTAGCAGAATACGAGACAGAGGAAAATCGATATTGCAAGTTTTATCCAGCCATATCGTGGGCCCATTTTCCTCTTTTACCTTCAGGGTCCTACTGTCCCTCATATTCGTTTGCTCACTTCCTCAGACTGAGAGTCATGAGGAGTTTGGAGATGGACTGAGAACCAAGAGGAGTTTGGAGATAGACTGGGGGTTATGAGGAGTTTGGAGATGGACTGAGGGTTCTGGAGAGATTGGAGATGGACTGAGGGTTATTTTAATAACAATATTGTAACAAGTAGGCTTTACATTAACACTGCAATAATGTTACTGTGAAAAGCCCTAGTTGTCACATTCCGGCGCCTGTTCAGGTACACCGAGGGAGAATTCTGAACGCCCAAATTACTGACTAGCACGTCTTTCGGGACTTGTGGAAGGAAACCTGAGCACCCGGAGGAAACCCACGCAGACACAGGAAGAATATGCAGACTTCACACAGGCAATGACCGAAGCTGGGAATCGAACTTGGGACGCTAGAGCTGTAAAGCAACAGTGCTAAGCACTGTGCTACTGTGCTGCCACAAGCCCACAAGTTTATGAGAAGTTTGGAAATGGACTGAGGGTCATGAGGAGTTTGGAGATTGAATGATAGTTATGAGGTATTTGGAGATGGACTGAAGGTTATGAGGAGAATGGAGATGGACTGAGGGTCATGAGGAGTTTGGAGATGGATGACGGTTATGAGGAGTTTGGAGGTGGACTGAGGGTTTTGAGAAGTTTGGAGATTGACTGGGGCTAATGAGGAGATTGAAGATGGTCTGAGGGTTATTAGGTGGTTGGAGATGGACTGAGAGTCATGAGGTGTTTGGAGATGGATGGAGGATTATGTGGAGTTTGGAGATGGACTAAGGGTTATGAGGGCTTTGGAGGTGGACTGAGGCTTCTGAGGAGTTTCGAGATGTACTGGGAGTTATGAGGAGTTTTGAGATAGATGGAGGGTTATGAGGAGTTTGGAGATTGACTGGAGTCTATGAGGCGATTGAAGATGGTCTGAGTGTTATGAGGAGTTTGGAGGTGGACTGAGAGCCAAGAGAAGTTTAGAGATGGACGAAGGGTTATGACGAGTTTGGAGATGGACTGAGGGTTATTTTAATCATAATCTTTATTTTTACGCGTAGGCTTACGTAACACTGCAATAAAGTTTACTGTGAAAAGCGCTAGTCGCCACATTCCAGTGCCCGTTCAGGTACACAGAGGGAGAATCTGAAAGTCCAAATTACCGACTAGCACGTCTTTTGGTACTTGTGGGAGGAAACCGGAGCACCTGGAGGAACCCCACGCAGACACAGGGAGAATGTGCAGACTTCACACAGGCAGTGACCCAAACTGGGAATCGAACCTGGGATGTTGGAGCTGTCAAGAAATCGTGATAACCACTGTGTTACTGTGCTGCCACAAGCTCTCAAGTTTATGAGGAGTTTGGAAATGGACTGAGGGCTATGTGGAGTTTGAAGATGGACTGAGGGTTCTGGAGAGATTGGAGATGGACTGAGGGTTCTGGAGAGATTGGAGATGGACTGAGGGTTATGAGGAGATTGGAGATGGACTGATAGTTATGAGGAGTTTGGAGATGGACTGAGAGTCATGAGGAGTTTGGAGATGGCCTGAGGGTTATGAGGAGTTTGGAGATGGACTGATAGTTATGAGGAGTTTGGAGACGGACTGATAGTTATGAGGTATTTGGAGGGTGACTGAAGGTTATGAGGAGAATGGAGATGGACTGAGAGGCATGAGGAGTTTGGAGATGGGACTGAGGGTTTTGAGAAGTTTGGAGATGGACTGAAGGTTATCAGGAGTTTGGAGATGGGCTGAGGGTTATGAGGAGAATGGCGATGGACTGAGAGTCTTGAGTAGTTTGGCGAAGAACTGAGGGTTAAGAGGAGTTTGGAGTTGGACTGAAGGCATTGAGGAGTTTGCATCGGATTGAGGGTGATGAGGAGTTTGGAGTTGGATTGAGGGTTATGAGGAGTTTGGAGATAGACTCAGAGTCACTGAGTCACAAGGAGTTTGGAGATGAACTGAGAGTCCAAAGCGGTTGGTGTGTTGATTCTCAGGTGCCAGCTTATGCAATGTCTCGGATCATGTATTCAGGATCCCTAAGGGGGAGGGGGAGAACCCCCAAGTCGTGGTTCAGATAGGTACCAACGACATAGGTAGGAAAAGGGATAGGGAATTAAGGCTGGAATTCAGGGAGCTAGGGTGGAAACTTAGAGCTAGAACAAACAGAGTTATTATCTCTGGGTTGTTACCCGTGCCACGTGCTAGCGAGTCGAGGAATAGGGGGAGAGAGCAGTTGAACATGTGGCTACAGGGATGGTGCAGGAGGAGGGGGGGGGGGTTCAGATCCCTGGATAATTGGGGCTCATTCTGGGGTAGGTGGGACCTCTACAAATGGGATGGTCTACACCTGGACCAGAGATGTACTAATATCCTGGGGGTGTTGGGGGGGGGGGGGGGGGGGGGGGGAGGTGGGGGGGGGGGGGGGGGGGGAGGTTTGCTAATGCTCTTCGGGAGGATTTAAACTAGTTCAGCAGGGGATTGGGAACCTGAATTGTAGCTCCAGTATACAGGAGGTTGAGAGTAGTGAGGTGATGAGTAGGGTTTCAAAGTTGCAGGAGTGTACCGGCAGGAAGGAAGGTGGTTTAAGGTGCATCTACTTCAATGCCAGGAGCATCCGGAACAAGGTGGGTGAACTTGCGGAATGGGTTGGTACCTGGGACTTCGATGTTGTGGCCATTTCTGAGACATGGAAAGAGAAGGGACAGGAATGGTTGTTGCAGGTGCCAGGGTTTAGATATTTCAGTAAGCTCAGGGAAGGTGATAAGAAAGGGGGAGGGGTGGCATTATTAGTCAAGGACAGTATTACGGTGGCAGAAAGGACGTTTGATGAGGACTCGTCCACTGAGGTAGTATGGGCTGAGGTTAGAAACAGGAAAGGAGAGATCACCCTGTTAGGGGTTTTCTATAGGCCTCCAAAAAGTTCCAGAGATGGAGAGGAAAGGATTGCAAAGATTATTTTGGATAGGAGCGAAAGTAACAGGGTAGTTGTTATGGGGAACTTTAACTTTCCGAATATTGACTGGAAACACTATAGTTTAAGTACTTTAGATGGGTCCGGTTTTGTCCAATGTGTGCAGGAGGGTTTCCTGACGCAGTATGTAGATAGGCCAATGAGAGGTGAGGCCATATTGGATTTGGTACTGGGTAATGAACCAGGACAGGTGTTAGATTTGGAGGTAGGTGAGCACTTTGGTGATAGTGACCACAATTTACATACATAGAATTTACAGTGCAGAAGGAGGCCATTCAGCTCATCGAGTCTGCACCGGCTCTTGGAAAGAGCACCCTACCCAAGGTCAACACCTCCACTCTATCCCCATAACCCAGTAACCCCACCCATCTGGGCCGGATGGGATTTATCCTAGGATTCTCTGGGAAGCTAGGGAGGAGATTGCTGAGCCTTTGGCTTTGATCTTTAAGTCATCTTTGTCTACAGGAATAGTGCCAGAAGATTGGAGGATAGCAAATGTTGTCCCTTTGTTCAAGAAGGGGAGTAGAGACAACCCCGGTAACTATAAACCAGTGAGCCTCACTTCTATTGTGGGCAAAGTATTGGAAAGGTTTATAAGGGATAGGATGTATAATCATCTGGAAAGGAATAATTTGATTAAGGATAGTCAACATGGTTTTGTGAGGGTAGGTCGTGCCTCACAAACCTTATTGAGTTCTTTGAGAAGTTGACCAAACAGGTGGATGAGGGTAAAGCAGTTGATGTGGTATATATGGATTTCAGTAAAGCATTTGATAATGTTCCCCACGGTAGGCTATTGCAGAAAATACGGAGGCATGGGATTCAAGGTGATTTAGCAGTTTGGATCAGAAATTGGCCAGCTGGAAGAAGACAAAGGGTGGTGGTTGATGGGAAATGTTCAGACTGGAGTTCAGTCACTAATAGTGCACCACAAGGATCTGTTTTGGGGCCACTGCTGTTTGTCATTTTTATAAATGACCTGGAAGAGGGCATAGAAGGATGGGTGAGTTAATTTGCAGATTACACTAAATTTGGTGGAGTTGTGGACAGTGCAGAAGAATGTTACAAGTTACAGAGGGACATAAATAAGCTGCAGAGCTGGGCTGACAGGGGGCAAATGGAGTTTAATGAAGAAAAGTGTGACGTGATTCATTTTGGAAGGAATAACAGGAAGACAGAGTACTGAGCTAATGGTAAGATTCTTGGTAGTGTGGATGAGCAGAGAGATCTCGGTGTCCATGTACATAGATCCCTGAAAGTTGCCACCCAGGTTGAGAGGGTTGTTAAGAAGGCGTACAGTGTGTTAGCTTTTATTGGTAGAGGAATTGAGTTTCGGAGCCATGAGGTCATGTTGCAGTTGTATAAAACTCTGGCGTGGCCGCATTTAGTTTAGCACACTGGGCTAAATCGCTGGCTTTTAAAGCAGACCAAGGCAGGCCAGCAGCACGGTTCAATTCCCGTACCAGCCTCCCCGAACAGGTGGCGGAATGTGGCGACTAGGGGCTTTTCACAGTAACTTCATTGAAGCCTACTCGTGACAATAAGCGATTTTCATTTCATTTCATTTCATTTGGAGTACTGCATGCAGTTCTGGTCGCCGCATTATAGGAAGGATGTGGAAGCATTGGAAAGGGTGCAGAGGAGATTTACCAGGATGTTGCCTGGTATGGAGGGAAGATCTTATGAGGAAAGGCTGAGGGACTTAAGGCTGTTTTCATTAGAGAGAAGAAGGTTAAGAGGTGACTTAATTGAGGCACATAAGCTGATCGGAGGGTGGACAGTGAGAGCCTTTTTCCTCGGATGGTAATATCTAGCACGAGGTGATATAGCTTTAAATTGAGGGGAGATAGATACAGGACAGATGTCAGAGGTAGGTTCTTTACTCAGAGAGTAGTAAGGGCGTGGAATTCCCTGACTGCAACATTAGTGGACTAGCCAACACTAAGGGCATTCAAATGGTCATTGGATAGACCTATGGATGATCAGGGAATAGTGTAGATGGGCTTTAGAGGTAGGCGCAACACCGAGGGCCGAAGGGCCTGTACTGCGCTGTAATGTTCTATGTTCTAGCTCCAGGCATCTCATTCCCCTCTCAACCAGTCATTGCTCTTAAGTGGCATACTGATCCATACATGTCAAGCATCTTCCAGGCGGTATGTTGGATATTACTCTCCATAAGGGTAGGCATTCTCCCAATGGAGAAAGTCATGTGCGCCACACTAAAATAATACCTGCACTTATTCTCCAGCTACTGCATATGAGTACACATACTCTCTGGATGTTCTGCCAGATTTTCCAGCACCTCACACTGTTGCTTCAGCATCTGTTACCTTGCTGATCACCCAGACAACATCACCAGGCCCTCCCACAGTCATTAAAGTGTGAATGATCTTTGTCTCACTGCCTCGCTCAGCAGTTCAGACATGTCTGTGCTGTTGTCATCAAATTGTGGCCATATTAATAATCGTGCATGACCACCCACCCATGTATTGGTATCTGCACTGGCAAAGAGTACAGAAGAATAATGTGCTAGTGCACCCTCCCAGATCTTATTCTCCTTCTCAAAGCTAATTGTTAAGGAAGGGTAGCTGGATACAGGTGTCCAGGATGTACCAGACAGATAGGCCTGATGAAAGGGCGTTCAATTTGTCTTTCTAACTATTCATCATCTGGCATTCTATGCTTGCAGTGGTGCACAAATAGGCACAATCATTTATGTTCACCAGATGGTTTCTTAGGCTCATCCAGAAGGATCACTTTCTTGGGGCTCCATAGCCACAATCGTTGATTGCCTGGTCTGCCTCCAGTTCACATAACTCCAGTTCCTCTGTTCCTATGGGATTAAGGATTGGGCTATACGACAGCCACCTCAGATCTTTGACATTCCTGAGCATTATGAACTCTCTTCTGCAAGCACATACCTTTCCATTGTTAGTCACCCATCAAAAAGAGGCATAACTCCTAAGGGGCAATGCCACACCTGCTGACATCCTCTGCAACCTTTGTGGAGGTCTGTTCGGTCTGCTATGCTGGTGCCATCCGAATGGAACAGGTCTAGTCTCCACTCCCTGTAACCCAAAGAAGTACTTCCAGGGAGGTATTGCTGAATCTTGGGGTGACACTTGATTGCGTTTTGACCATGTCTTCAATTTGCACTGCTGTCTTACAGCTCCATTCGGGGGATATTATAGTATCAGACTTAGTAGCTTGGCTTTTAAATGTGTCTCCAGCAAAGGATGTTTTGAATTGTACACCCACACCTTCTCACTGGTCACCTTCTGTCAGCCAATTCTGAGACTATGGCACATGGGACTCTTCCAATATGGCCAAGCCACGTGCTTCCTGTCCTGGCCGTGAGGGACGATTCTTCACATAAAATTGTTAGAGGTGAAAATACTCACACAATAGCCTTTTAGGTGAGTAAAGAAGCAGTTTATTATATCAAAATTCTGGAAGAGAGGCCTGAGGCTCCGCAGCCTTTAGACAGCACTCTTTTTCACTTGAGCTAAGGTTCACACAGTTAAGATTTGAAAGCGAAATCAGTTTGTAATCTCATTTACATATAGCCAATCACCTTTATTTGCATCACAATTCATTACATGCAACTAATTCGTCCTCCATTATCCCAGTTCATGCCATAAATGGTTATTAGTTTGTGATCTACAGCCCTTTCCTGTTGTTGCTAATTCTTCAGCTTGTGGCTAGCCGGGCAGAGAAGGGATATCTTCAGGCATTCAGACCGTGGGCAAAGTTTGTCAATAGTCCATTATCTCTGAGTACGCACCTGGCAATGAGTCATTTGTTTTGCACACAGGGCTGTTATTCCAGTCGCAGACACAGAAAGTATATTGAACTGCAGAGTTAGATACAATTTGTAACATAGTTAAGAATTAGTTATATATTGGAAAAGCAGGATTTCCCACCAACATGTCCCACAATCATATAAGTGAGAGACAGAATTTTCTCATCAACATCCCCTCCTTTTGGTCATGGAAGATGTTTACTGAATCCCAAATGACCACAATGATTCGATACGAGGGCTGCCGGGTGCGTTTTAATACAGCCTTTGGGGCTTGTAACCTCCCAGATTTTCCGTACATACACCGTACACGTGTTTAAAGATCACCCCTCAAACGAACCCATGTAAGTCACATTTAATGCCTTGATATCAATTATTCCTGCCTCCCTGACTAACTCTGCTGTCTGTCATTAAATGATATTATTCATAACAGTTTTTAAGTAAGCTCATCTAACAGTCCCACACTCTCAGCCACCAACTTTCACTCTGAAGTAGTTCCTCTGTGTTGTGTTTTTTTTCAAAGCATGGATTTTTTTTTCGGTAACTAGTGGTAAAACTGAACTGATTGACCAATCTTGAGCCTTCGTTCCCTCAGAGTTTCTGCAAGATGTGGGACCATCTCTGGCTCTTTATAATCCTAACTCAAATGATCCTTGCTGGGCCCAGAGCATTTCTGCGCATAGCAGAGGTCTCAGCGAGATAGTACCTGAGGGAGGCGTTAGCCCGTACGAATTCTATATTCTGCGGGATGGCTCTGGGTCTGGTGTGATCATAGGGATCATCAAGACCTGTTGTTTAAAACTCACCACTATTCTTAGAAATCCCCCTATCCCAAAAAGGGCCGACATTCTAAATGGTGAACAGGGATTCTCACTCCCTGACTCCGATGCAGGCTTCGATGGGTGCTATTCAGGTCAAAGTTATTCCCCGGTATAACCCATACCTTCTCGCCGAAGATTTCATCTACTTACCACTTAGTAGCATTGATCCTGGGTCCCGCATTGCTAAGTAAGTAAAGTAGACTTAGGAATAACCACTGTTTCATGTTAAATTAAGTTATTTTGTTATTAAATTTTTTCTTTTAAAAGCTGCAATCACTTTCTTTACAGAAAGGTGAAAAGATCTTGCTTATTGATCCTTCTGGTTGGTTGAAGGGACCTTTAGGCCCACCTAAAGGGGCTGGTTTAGCTCACCAGGCTAAACCGCTGGCTTTTAAAGCAGACCAAGCAGGCCAGCAGCACGGTTCGATTCCCGTACCAGCCTCCCCGGACAGGCGCCGGAATGTGGCGACTAGGGGCTTTTCACAGTAACTTCATTGAAGTCTACTCATGACAATAAGCGATTTTCATTTTTTCATTTTCATTTCACCTTGGCAATCAATCAACTTTAAATGTATTCGCTGGTTAGCTCGGTTGCTATGTCTTGTCGATCCCATGTACTGAGCTATGAGAGCTGGCTCTGCTGGCTATCGCTGAGCTGACTCTGAGCTGACACTGCCTCCACTTTAAATTCTAGTCTTCCTTAGATGTATTAGCTGTTTTAGCTCGGCTGCTATATCTTATCTTTCCCATGACCGAGCTGACTAAGCTGAATATGCTTGCTTCTCTTGTTCCTTCTCTGCTTCTCTCCTCTTTCTGAGTTCTGATTCTGGTAGTTCCTGCTATGGGTTTATATTCTCTTTCTAACAGTTATTATGTTTTTATGACCTTATTGTAAAGTAGCTATTATTTCATTTTGATTGTAAGAAGTATCTTTGATCTAAACATTCTAATACAACTAAGTGTTCATTTTGACATAACCTCACCTCTCAGGTCTCTGGTTACATTGTTTCCTTTGTGATGTTCAAAGTTCCTTTGTGGTATTCAAAAATGCTTTTGTTTCAAGAGGTGTTACTTTTAATTCCTGTCATTTCTATAGTTTTATTTTCCAATTGTGTCCTCAGCTCGTAACTTTGACTTTGATTTTGGCTCTAAAGTATGTTTCTTGTAGACTGATAGTCTCCAGTTTTCTTTAATTTACTTGATATCGGCAAAACATCACACCTAGAATTGTCACCAAATTCAACTGAACCTCATCCTTTCCTTTCCAGCTGTTTACTAAGATAGTTAATTTCAATGAAGGTGTGAAACATTGCTTTTAGCTGTACGCTAAAATCCACTTGGTTATAACTTGAAAAGTTTACATTTATCACCTAGCTCAACTGAAACTCTCATCCATGCTTTTCCAGATGCTTACTAAGATAGTTACTTTCAATGAAGGTGTGAGCCATTGTTTTTAGCTTAATACAAAAATCCTGTGTGTTTGCTTGGGAGAAGGAATCTGCATTTTATAATCCTGCTCTTTGCAGCTGCTATTAACCCTTCATGGGATCTTTCCCTGTATCCTCTCATGTTTCTCTCAGACCAGATATTGCCAGACTTCCATGTTTCAAATTACACATCTTTCCATATTTTCAATTACAGACCATACCTACTCCCGTTATCTTGTCCATTTTGCAGTCGGGGAGTATACTCTGGTTACCTCCTTCAGAGTACAGTTGTCCAGTGTCCCTTGTGATTTGGCTAGCTTAGCCAGTTGTGGGCTGTCTATTCAATCAGGCACCTCCCCCTTTTAGATCCGATCAAGGTTGTGGTTTAGCTGACCCTGTCAGAGCCTTCCGGCTGTCTCTCTTTCTCGGTCGATGAGTTTGTCAATTATTGTTGATTGTCTTAGTGTGTGTACCTAACACTGTTGTCCCATTCAATTGTATACCCAGGCCTTCTTCTCCAAAGCTGGCTAGACCTTTCTTTTCTTTCTCTAATATTCTCTTCCTTTTTCCTGTAAGTTGTTCCACCTTTTCATTTAACCTTTGTATGTCTAGTGACTTTACTGTAGAAGTTTCTGTGTTAAGTCATGTCACTGCATAATTGATTATGCCTCTTCTAACCCTGTGTAGGTTGTCATGCCCTCAAAATCTGGTTGGCACGCATTTTATTGGCAGCCTGCTTCATAACAACTTTACTTAAAACACTATACATATTTATTTCATATTATAAACAATACCTGAACCCACGAGAAGTACAGACACAATTTATATACGCATCTTCTGTCTTTCCCCGAATGTATCTGCAGCCACGCATTAAAATAAGTTCTACCATTGTTCCAGTCTCTGGCTGCTGGGATGCACATCCCATCAATAAAATTATATAAAGCACCATAGTTCATATAGCTACGTTCATCCTGTGTCCGTTGTGAAATCAGTGATGGTCCTGCGCTCTTATGTGCTTGTAGTTGTTCTGAGATCTCAAGAGCCATCACAAGTCCCCACAGCTGCTGCTGTCATTCCAGCCTTTTTTGAATGTTTAATCTAAAAATTTAAAGGAAAAGTTGAACAGTGTCCTGATCGTCACCAAGTGTTAGGTGTTGTCTGTATAAAGCTTTTCCTGTATGGGCTGAACACGTCTGTTATTCAGGAGTCAGTAGTTCTCATATTTTACAACCTTTTCACATCTATTTTCCTCATGGTTACGCACCTGATTCTGTTGCACTTGAACCCGACCCTGACGTGCTTGTGCCTGTTTAAGTCGCCAGTTTACAATAATTCAACTATCTCAAATTCCTGAAGCTACTGCAAATATTGTTCCATTTGCAGTTACTTGTATAGTAAAACACAAAAGATCCATTCTGCTTTGGACAGAGTGGGTTAATTAATCTGAATATATCTGACAATTCAAAACTTAAGATTTGTAAGTTCCAATTAAAAATACATCTTCAGCTGTTTTTCTTTATTACTTTATCAGAATTACAGAGCTCAGAGTGTGGACAGCGACAAACCCCTAATCCAGCTCCTTGCCTGCTCCAAAAACAAATTCAACTGAATCCAATTCATGGTTCCCACAGAAGAGACATACCAGATCCAAGCATTAACAAGCACGGGTCAATTCTCTGCTGGTTTGAAAATGGGTGGAGTAAGGGTTCTTTACCAAATGTCATTTTGTCACCACCCTTCTTTTGTTTAAACAAGAAACATGATCATGGACATATTTTATCTAAATGCCTTGCAGACCAAGGCAGGCCAGCAGCACGGTTCAATTCCCGTACCAGCCTCCCCGAACAGGCGCCGGAATGTGGCGACTAGGGGCTTTTCACAGTAACTTCATTGAAGCCTACTTGCGACAATAAGCGATTTTCATTTTCATTTCATTTCATTTACCCATCTGTCCTAAACACTTAATTCTGCAATGTCAGAATTAATACATCTGCGTTGTGTCAGGGAAGTTTTAACCCGGGACTAATCCAACACCGGACTGGTCATATGTATTTCAACTATCCTAACTTCCAATGAACACCATAAAACTAATATTTTCTTATTCTTACATATGTGATTTTGTACCCTGATTAAAATTCCTTGTGTATCAAAATTACCCTGGAAATGTCAATGATAACTTTTGAAAAGTTAATTACACTTAAACTCTGATCTTTAAATCGCAATGTCAGATGACACACAAATATCACCACACTCACAAAGGAAACCTAGCACTTCAGTGCTTTAACCAAAATTAGTTTGGTAGAGATCCTTCTGGTTCCTATTCTTAAAGTTCCAAATTCTAAACTCAAGGTTACTTCTCAGAAGATAAATCTTAGCAGAGATATATGAAATTCACAGACCAAACACACACATTCTCACAGCTCGCAAATATCAGAGTTAACTGTTAGCCCTCTCTCATGGCTACAGATTCTCAAAGAGACAGCAATTTCACAATTGCATAATTAAAATACTGAACAAGATCTTCCATTCTACTTCATCACAAAACTTTATCTGTTTTATTCCATTTAATTCAATTTCCACTGATTGATTTTATAGGCATTAGCTATTCTTAGAGTCAAATATTTTTTTTTGTCAGATGACCTGCTTGCTGAAATGGTTAAATTATGTACAGAACCTATGGGGGCAGAGAATGGGTGGAGAACTTGGAATGATGTCATTTTGTCTTTTAAGTGATCTCAAACATTATTTATTCTTTCCTTTAAAGTTACTCAAATTTCTTTCTTCTTCTTTAAACTGATTTCAATTTTCAATGTTTGCTATTTAACCAGTGTTTGAAAGAGATCTTACTAGTTTTTTTTTGTTTCCTGTGATTCTTTTGCCGGTTTGCACAATCTGTACTGCCGCTATCTTTTCTCGCTTTATTTCTATGCTTAAAATGATTTGGTGTGAATGTGGGAGAGTGAGCGCTCAATTCCTTTAAAATAGCCTGTTTTTCAAACGGTGTGAAGACTTTACATCTGTAATTTACATTATTAGCAAAACGCTGCATGGGGGTGCACTTAATTTCTGTCATTTGTTCTTCTAACTGGTGAACTAAGATGACTCCTGTCTTTTTTTTTTGCCGAATCTCGCTTTTGTTTATCCCACCAGTTTCTTTGTTCTGCATCGGGATCCCACCCATCTCTGATCATTTTTTGTACCAGAGTCTTTCATTCTTGTCCATACGCCAGACTCATGGATCCCCGCGGACCCCAGAAAAGCACCTCGTGCCTCCCTTTTCCATGATGTGTTAACCCTGTCGTCTCTATCACCCGCGTATCTGGTGTGCTCAGCAACTGTGCTCAGAGGCCTTTACCTATCATCCACTCCCGTAGTGTGGCAGTCCTGGCTTGTCAGTGTATCATGGCAAATTCCGCGACCGTTAACACTCAACAGTCTGTGCGTCTTGGATTCCCAACTAACTCTGGCGTTCACGTGAGAGCTCAATTGCCCCCTTAATTCAGGCTCAGCAAGGGTCCTCGAGCAGCCGATTAGTACTAAATTAAATGGTATAGTGGACCAACAAAACAAAACCAAAAAATAAATTTTAAACTGAGTCTTTTACTCACTTGGCCTTGATACCAGATTCATTGGATGCTGCTTCGCTGTCCATCCGTCTCACCATGTGACTCTAATTTCTGGCAGTCAAAGGTTTGACTGTGTGCGTGGGTTTCCTCCGGGTGCGCCGGTTTCCTCCCACAGTCCAAAGATGTGCAGGTTAGGTGGATTGGCCATGCTAAATTGCCCGTAGTGTCCTAAATAAGTAAGGTTAAGGGGGTTTGTTGGGTTACGGGTATAGGGCGGATACTTGGGTTTGAGTAGGGTGATCATTGCTCGGCACAACATCGAGGGCCGAAGGGCCTGTTCTGTGCTGTACTGTTCTATGTTCTATGTTCTATGTTCTATGTATGACTTCCTGACCCTGGACCCATCAATGGGAGTGTCGCGGAGGACATCTATTGATTCTTATGCTGAGGTCAACAAACCCATGTTGAGCCTAGACTGATTTTATAATCAGTGAAATGGTTTTATGTCACCTAGACTGAAAGACTTGCATGTTACCAATTAGAAGAATCATTAACATTCAGCATTCAAATGGATAATTAAAGTGATGTTATGTGTTGTCAACAATAATATCAAGTTTCACTTACTTGCTCACTGATTCTCAGTTTGGGTTCTGCTAGGGCTACTCAACTCCTGATCTTATTACAGCCTTTGGGCTGGATTCTTCCACCTGCCCGCCTCAATGGGCGGGATGTGGACCATGTAAAGGTCCATTGACCTCAGGCATGAATTTCCTTCGTCAGGCAGGTGCGGCCGGAGAATCCTTCCCTTTGTTCAAACAGGGACAAATGATCTGGGGCGGGATTCTCCGTCAGCTGACACTGGAATCGGGAAACACGATTAGGCAGAGAATTGGTTCCAATGCTGCAATAGAGACGGGAGCCGAGTTCACGCCAAATAGCAATTTTCTGCCAAATGCCAAATCGACAGAGGCATCACTGCATTCTACTCTTCATGTAAGTAAACGCCATTTGTATGTCATTAACGGGCCTGTCCTGGTATCCTCCAGGGCTTCCATGATTCCATGTCGGAGGTAGAGGTTCACTTGTGCTTTTAAAAATTGAGAAACAGACGCCATGGCTGATGAGGGAGAGAGAGGGGATAGGATACGGAGAGGCGTGAGTGTGTGCTGCCAGTCTTGACATTGGCAGGGCTGGCTGGGGCACTGCTAGGGCCTGGGGAAGGGGAGGTGATGGGGGGGATGGGTGTGGGGCCAGGGTGACCACCCACGGAACTGGGACAGTGTCCAGTCTTGAACTGCCTTAACCGCAGCCTGCTAGCCAGGCATCCCGCTGTATACCCAATTGACCACCTCCCTAGTTCGACAGAGTCCCGCTGACTGTATGAGTGCCACACCCCCACTACCCATGCACTCCACCCTCCACCATACCCCCTCTGCCAGGGGGCCACCATCCACCGGTGGAGCATCACGCAGCTCGCCCAAGTGCAACCGCCACAGTAGTCTCTACAAGGGGATGCAGGATGGAGTCCGCGGAGCATACCTCTGGCATGGGCAGCGCCAACTAATGGTACACCTGGCAGCAGGGACAGGCACCAGGGCTAGAGGTCCCCACCATGCCGGGCAACGACAGGGCCAGGGGTGCAGTGATGGTGGGGTGGGGAGGGGGGGGGGGGGCATATGGGGGCAGAGTCTGCAGTGCCAACCGGGACCACTGTGTAGACCAATGATCCAGGTTGGATTTGGATTTGACTTATTGTCACAAGTACTGAGGTACAGTGAAAAGTATTGTTCTGTGTACAGTCTAGACAGATCATTGCATACATGGGAAATCATAGGACATACGAAACATATGCAATGTGAATACATAGACATAGACACAGGCATCAGGTGAAGCATATGGAGTGTAGTACAACTCAGTAGGGAAGATGTGTGGAGAGATCAGTTCAGTCCATAAGAGGGTCGGCTACCGCCTGCAAAGATTGCCCCAGGCCCTGGACATGCTGATCCATGACTGAAACCCTTGCCCCCCCCAAATGCTTCCACTCGCCAACAACCCCTCATGTAGTCCCTTGCTCTGCGACTGCATCTCTTCAATCGATAGGGCGGTCCATTCCAGTAGCCCAAAACACGTCTGTATGGCAGCTAGTTGCTAGGGTCAACCTGCCCTCCCACCATCTGCCCCCTAGCCCTCTAGGGAGTTGCCATCTCCACCTGCTCTACCGGGGCATGTGTATGGTGCGCACCGATTAGTGCCCCAGGAGCTGCTTCACTGAAGTACCCAACCGAGGTGAGTGTCTCTGGGATGGTGGAAGGTGTTGGAGATAGCTGGGACTGGAAATTGGTGTCATCCTCAGACTCGAGCTCTGGGGTGTCCTGGGTCTCGGGTCTATGGCTCCCGTCCGTGTCAGTATCCTCGTCTCTGGTTGGCACCTGGGGCTCTGGCTGTGGCTGGCGGGGGAAACCAGATAGTATGGCAACTACTGGGCCCAAGGCACAAGAAACATCAGAGAGTCATGAACACCACCCATTCCATCACACGAACCTGCCTTCCATCCATTGACTCTATCTACACCTCCCGCTGCCTTGGGAAAGTGGGCAGCATAATCAAAGACCCCTCCCAACTGGCTTATTCACTCTTCCAACTTCTTCCATAGGGTAGGAGATACAGAAGTCTGAAAACACGCACAAACCGATTCAAAAACATCTTCTTCCCCGCTGTTACCGGACTCCTAAACAACCCTCTTATGGACTGACATCATGAACACTACTCCCCTGTATACTTCACCCAATGCCGGTGTTATGTATTTACATTGTGTACCTTGTGATGCCCTTTTATATATTTTCCTTTCATGTACTAAATGATCTGTTTGAGGTGATCGCAGAAAAATACTTTTCACTGTACCTCTGGACAGTGAGAATAAACAAATCCAAATCCAAATCCATCACCAGCAGGTCCTGCAAGACATAAGACAAGATGGATGATTCGACCATGGGCTGGGAGGGGAGTGGGGGTGGTGGGGGTGGTGGAGCAGGAGTGTGAGGGTGGTGTGGGATGGGGTGGGTGTGGAGTGGTGTTGGGGTGCTGGACACATATGTCACGGGGAGCCGCAACTCAATGGGGTCTCACTTCCTAACCCGATGGCGATCTCTATCCCGGCGACTGCACTTTCCCTGGGTTCATAGACCACGTCCAGGCCCTCTGCTCTGCTGCAGTGAGGGGGCGCAGTTCACAGACTTTACAGTGCAGAAGGAGGCCATTCGGCCCATCGAGTCTGCACCAGCTCTTGGAAAGAGCACCCTACCCAAGGTCAACACCGCCACCCTAGCCCCATAACCCAGTAACCCCACCCAACACTAAGGGCAATTTTGGACACTAAGGGCAATTTATCATGGCCAATCCACCTAACCTGCACATCTTTGTGACTGTGGGAGGAAACCGCAGCACCCGGAGGAAACCCACGCACACACTGGGAGGATGTGCAGACTCCGCACAGACAGTGACCCAAGCCGGAATCGAACCTGGGACCCTGGAGCTGTGAAGCGATTGTGCTATCCACAATGCTACCGTGCTGCCCCAAGTTCCAACGGTCCCCCTCCAGTCTTCTCCCGCTCCCGGCGGTTATGGGCAGCCTTCTCCTGGGAGGGGGGTGCAGAGTGTGCACTATCCTGTGGTCTGAACAGATCATGTCTGTGGGCATGAGTGTGGTGCGCATCAGATAGTGCCCCAGGAGCTTCTTCACTAAAGTGCCCAACCGAGGTGAGTGTCTCTGGGATGGTGGAAGGTGTTGGAGACAGCTGTGACTGTAAATTGGTGTCATCCTCAGACTCGAGCTCTGGGGTGTCCTGGGTCTCGGGTCTATGGCTCCCACCTGTATCGGTATCCTTGTCTCTGGTCGGCACCTGGGGCTCTGCCTATGGCTGGTGGGGGAAAGCAGATAGTGTGGCAACTACTCGGCCCAAGACCACAAGAAACATCAGAAAGTCACGAACACCACCCAGTCCATCACACAAACCTGCCTCTGATCCATTGACTCTATCTGCACCTCCCGCTGCCTTGGGAAAGCGGGCAGCATAATCAAAGACTCCTCCCACCCGGGCTGTACACTTTTCCAACTTCTTCCATCGGGCAGGAGTCATAAACATCTGAGAACACGCACAAACAGATTCAAAAACAACTTATTTCCCGCAGTTATCAGAATCTGAAACAACCTGCTTATGGACTGAACTGATTAATACTACACCCCTGTATGCTTCACCAGATACCTGTAAATTCTATGATTCTATGAATTCTATGATTCTATGAAATTCAAAGAGAGCTTTACAATGGCCATCTGCATTTCATAAACCAAGTGGCCAGCTAGAGTCTACTTGTCTTCTAAGAGAAAGGACCTTACAATTTACTATTAATTCTTAATGGTTGAGACATTTAACAATCTCATGAACCGAAATAAGGGATACACACCTTTTGTTAAAGATAGTGTGTAGAGGTGGGAGTCATATGACATGAACCTCTGGTTTGTGAAGCCAGTAATATTGCCTTGCTGTACTGCAAAGTCAATCTGCCACTTTACCATCTAACGAGCAGCATCGCAGGCAAGGTTGAACACTTGGACCATCTACACTGTTTTTATGACAAGCTCTGTATCATCACCTACAAGACTGATTTATCTCTGTGTGCCTATCTTATCATGCAAAGTTAACGCCATTGGAAAAGGGAATTGCCCAGAACCGATTTTGAGCTCACCAAATTTTGTGAAGGTATACCTCATCGGATCTTGAATCTGGACTCTGGAACCCACATGACAGGTTGTCTCTGCACTATAAATCTTTATTTTGTCTATCCTTTTTTATTTTATGAATGCTAGGAAACCAACATTGTAACCCTCCTCTTGCTTTTTTAAGTCTGTGCAAAGAAACTAACCCTTTGAATTCATCCTATCTCAAATTTGCTTTGGGGTTATTATTAAAAATTGGATCACACCAAAATTGATGGGTTGGGAAACATGCCACCTACTTATAAAGGTGGAGTGGAATCAAATCAAAACTCTTTCTTGTTTATGGTCGGTGGTGAGAGGGAAAATTAGAGCTGTTTAAATCCTGTCTGGAACAGAGTCTTAAATGTATTTAACGATGGAACACCCATAACCTTCTGGAATAGAGAATTCCAAAGATTCACAACCCTCTAAGTGAAGCAGTTTCTCCTAATCACAGTCCTATCCTGAGACTGTGCCATTCTGTCACCTTCATTGGCTTAAAATCCTGGAACCTCCTTCCCAACAGCACTGTGGGTGTACCTACACCACATGGACTGCAGTCATTTATGAAGGCAGTTTCTCCAGGACAATTAGGAATGGCAACAAATTCTGGCCATTTCTGCAATGCCCACGTCCCATCTAAAAGAACAAAATAAATTGTATTGGATAATACCATGAATCAGAATGGCGCGTAATGGACAATGTCACCTTGTCACCAATCTGCAGGCTGCCTGTTGCTTCCCAGCTCCAGGGACCCAGGTTCAATTCCCAGCTTGGGACATTGTCTGTGTGGAGTCTGCACGTTCTCCCCGTGTCTGCGTGGGGTTTCCTCCGGGTGCTCCAGTTTCCTTCCACAGTCCAAAGATGCGCAGGTTAGGTGGGTTGGCCATGATAAATTGCCCTTAGTATCCAAAAAGGTTAGGTAGGGTTACTGGGTTACAGGTATAGGGTGAAGGCGTGGGCAAAAGTAGGGTGCTCTTTCCAAGGGCCGGTGCAGACTCGATGGGCTGAATAGCCTCCTTCTGCACTGTAAATTCTATACTATCCATTCTACACAGAGAGTATCGTCCGTGATCTGGAGGCTAAAGCGCTGGTACAAATGTAGCCAGCATTGTCAAAAACTTTTCAATATGCAATTACTGGTTTTTGACACTGTCCAAATGCACCAGCTGTTACCAATTATTTTTGGCTATCCTCAGCAGACAGCAAAAGAAGCAAAATCCAAGACCATTGATAAATGTGATGAGCTGGTGACGAATGCTGCAACAACAATCAACAATCTGTCATATGATCAAGTGGAAAACTCTTCTAGTAAAGCCAGACAACTTTAGGGGCAGCACGGTAGCATGGTGGTTAGCATAAATGCTTCACAGCTCCAGGGTCCCAGGTTCGATTCCCGGCTGGGTCAGTGTCTGTGCGGAGTCTGCACGTCCTCCCCGTGTGTGCGTGGGTTTCCTCCGGGTGCTCCGGTTTCCTCCCACAGTCCAAAGATGTGCGGGTTAGGTGGATTGGCCATGCTAAATTGCCCGTAGTGTCCTTAAAAGTAAGGTTAGGGGGGGGGGGTTGTTGGGTTACGGGTATAGGATGGATACGTGGGTTTGAGTAGGGTGATTATTGCTCGGCACAACATCGAGGGCCGAAGGGCCTGTTCTGTGCTGTACTGTTCTATGTTCTATGTTGAGTAATGTCACAAATCAGAAGGATAATGGAATGAGCCAAAAGATATGCGGCGGGATTTTCTGTTCCTGAGGCTGTGTTGATGCTGGGTCAGGATTCGCAGACTTCTATGACAGCAAAATTGGTGTCGCGCCTGGACCGATTCAGCGACTTTTGAGGGGCTAGCACCGGTGCAATGTGGAACACAATAGATTCCAATGAGAAATAGTGTCCGATTTGCCGGGGTCGGGATTGGCACTCGAGAGGCTGAAAGCTGCAGCTGCATATTAACACTCCACTCCCGACACACTTTAAACCCAGTCAACAAGGCGCCATTGATTACACTGGAGCGCACCCATCCTGTTGACAGGTTGATTAAGCCAAAGGGTGCCAAGGGGGTCACCCATACGATCCGTGGCACTAAGTTCACAGTGGGAAGTCAGCAGCGTGTGCAGCTGCATGACTGCCGTAAAGGCTACGGCAATGGTGTTCTGTGCTGGTCCACCCCGACCCCGCAGCCACCCCCTATACACGCTCCGTCTACTCCCACCAGCCCTGGCAGAAGCCCCCCACCCCGGCCAATGGCATAACTGTCAGCAAACTATGGTAATGTTGGACACTTTCCATACTCCCTGGGTGGTGTGCTAGCAGTCGCACCACGTACGGCGACCTGCGGCGGTCGCGCCATACAACATGATGCTGGCCGTGCGCAGACCCGACCTGCCAGATAGTGCCCCCCTGTAACCCCCCTCACCACCCCTGGACCATCCCCCACCAGTCCCTCCTTCCAGCCACCGTTGAAGCCCCCCCCGGCCAGCGTAACGGCTCCTCCTCCACACTATTGTGGCGCTGGACACAGTCCGCAGCCCGCCATGTGAGGTTTACGAAACTTCATCACTGGAGATTACAATACAAACATTCCCTGGCCCTGGCGATCCAGGCAATGGGCCAACTTTGTCTTGCTCTCATATGTACGTGTGATCCGATGACCTACAGAGCGATATGGTCATCAGCTCTGACTCCATCTACACCTCCCGTTGCCTGGGGAAAGTGGGCAGCATAATCAAAGACCCCGCCCACCGACTTATTCACTCTTCCAACTTCTTCCACCGGGCAGGAGATACAAAGTCTGAGAACACGCACGAACAGACTCAAAAACAGCTTCTTCCCCGCTGTTACCAGACTCTTCTTATGGACTGACCTCATTAATACTACACTCCTGTATGCTTCATTCAATACTGGTGTTTATATCATTACATTGTGTACCTTGTGTTGCCCTATTACATATTTTCTTTTCATGCACTTAATGATCTGTTTGAGCTGCTTGCAGAAAAACACTTTTCACTGTACCTCGGTACGCGTGACAATAAACAGAATCCAAATCCAAATCATCCTCCAGTGGAGTAGCCTTGAGCATCAGGCAGTCGACTACCAGAATCATTTCAGAGGCCTGAGACGATTTACCATGTGGCATGGAGCCAGCTGCTCCAAGATTGGTATGGCGTCTTCTGCTACTGGTCTATTCAAGTCCTGGTCCTCTGAGGTGTTGGCCACTGCCATCTCATTTTTCGTTTCGGAGTGCACCATTTCAGAGCTGCACAGTCTGGGCGTCTCTTGTGACCACCTCGTCATTCCAGCCAAACCACTGACGTAGCACTGCACAGGCGCCCTCACTGAGTGTGCCATCTCTCCCACAAAACTAGTGTTACATATTCGTCCAGCTCCGGCTCATCATTGCTTACTTCATTGTCTGCATCGTCTTCATAGAATTCAACAATGTACTCACCTTCAGAGTTAATATCGTACTTATCATCAATATCTTTGTATTAGTCATCATCATCTTCCGTAAAGTATAAAACCTCTCGTGGAAGTATGTGTTCATGCAGGAATTGACTTATTTTTAAATCAGCAGCAAGTCTTGTTGCAGAGCTCCCATCAATCACTACATGTTCCGGAACCACCGGGGGAGTAATAAAGAGTCATTCAATATAGTTTTCGTGACTGCTTTATGAGCAGGCTGAGCCTCATGTGACTGTTTCAGTCTAATGGTTTTCATTGTGACTTTTTTTCTTTTCTTCCAGTCAATGTGGCAGCCCATGCACCCCGTGATTGGAAATATGAAGAAACCTGCCCCTTCAGGCTGCGACTCCATCTAGTATGTTTTTATAAGCACCTCATTCGTGAAGTACTCATTCAATTCAAACTGGAACTCCAGAGTGAAGCTCATTGGCTGTCCGGGATCTGAGAAATTTATTGCGACATCTTGTAGGTGCATTAAAATGGGCTCATTATGCTCCTGTATCATGTGGCTGAGCCTGTACTCATTTTCGAAGGCTGCTTAAAATGGCCGCCTGCACTGAGACCATGTTTCTTTTTGACCTATATCACAGTGCTGACGGTGCTGGTGTCCTCTTCCATGTTGCTGCCAAAATGTTTCAGAGTGAGTGTACTGTTTTGCTGTGCAGCCACCTCACTCGCATGACACACCTTAATATGGCTTTCTGATTGAAGCCCTTCTTTCTGGGTGCGTGGACTAAATGTGTCTTGTTCACATGCTTCGTTTTCTTTCAGAGAACAGTACTGATCAAAGTACTTTATCACCTCATCGTACCTCTTGCTTTCCTTTTTGCTGTCATAGGTGAAGGCATGCTATAGTTCTGTTGCTTGAGGACCTGCAACCCTGAGCAGCAGCGCAATAAGCCTCGCTCCAGGCTGTGCCTGCAGGCCAAGGGCTACAATATAGAATCTGAATTGCTGCTTAAAAGCATGCCAATTTTTACTACGTAACATGAGAATTGAAGCTGGTGGTGCCTTTAAACCTTCCATCTCTAACTTCATCATCATTTACTGCGTTGAGTCGCCAATGGTCGCAGTTCACCAGGTCGATGGAAGAATCTTCTTTTTCGTTTTTCAGCCGAATTAACTTCGCCTTTTCTGCTGTTACCTTTAAACCTTCAACGTTTCTGGAACCATGTTGTGTCCCGTGATCTTGTCTCTGCAACGATTCTCCAGAACTGCTGGTGACTTGACTAGAATGATGATTTGTTGATGTACACGTGGTAAGTTAACAATCAGAATGCTATACAGAACAATGTAGCGTTAAGTTACATTAGACTCTCCTGAAATTACCCTTCTGTCCTTCTGTGCGACTGTCCTGGTGTACGCCTTACAGCCTTCTGCCTCCAGTCGGATGTCACGTGACTGATGTCTGCTGCCACCTGCTGGTGAGAGGTCACACTGCTGAGTGCATGTAATACTATTCACAGGCATATCGCCACACTGATTAGCATGGAATTCTGCCTGAGATAGCTTGTGAAAGTTAGTGAAGCACTTCTATTTTTTAGTTCATCTTGTTCAGCTATAATGCTTTAAATTACTGTGCTTCCTCTTAAGTTAGCCGACAACATTTGACAATATTAGGTTGAACAGAATGAGTAAAAGAAAAAAATTGAAAAGAAATATGAATAATAGCATGTACTAAACATCTGCTGAAAAACTGAAAACAATAGAATGGCAAAAGGTTTCAGTATCAGCTCATATGCCTTCACCTTGCTCCTTTACAGATGAGTGCACATAAGGACACAGTTCACTCTTTATCTAATGCATTTAAATGAGGGTATGACTCATTGTCAGTGAAACTGTTTTGGAACAATATGAAATGTCAGCCAGAAAAGCATGTTTGCTATGAACGTGGTGAAGATCCAATTATATTGTTGAAGTCACATTTTCCAGTCCCTCAGAGTTTGATCTGCTTTGGGCACAGTAATTTAAAGCATTATAGCTAAGGTTTGAAAAATCTGCACTTGGTGTCATAACTGGCATGCACATTCCAACGCTATTCAAACTCTCAATCCATTTGTGTGTGAAGCTGAATAAATCTGTGTATAAATCAGAAGCATTCACCTAATCTTGTAGTGAGGCATTATGGGCGGAGCTGAGGAATAAGAAAGATGAAATCACAATGTTGAGAGTGTATTATAGACCTCCTAACAGCCCGCAGGAGACCGAGGAGCAGTTGTGTGGACAGATACTGAAAAGGTGTGAAAAAAGCTGGGTAGTTGTGATGGGCAATTTTAACTTCCCCCATGTTGACTGGGAATCCCTTACAGCCAGGGACACGGATGGAGAGCAATTTACTAGACATGTCCAGGAGGGTTTTTTGATACAGTAAGTTGACAATCCAACCAGGGAGGGGCCCATACTAGACTTGGCATTGGGGAATGAGCCAGACCAGGCGATTGATGTTTCAGTGAGGGAGCATTTTGTGTTTAGCGACCATAATTCCATAAGGTTTCAAGAGTTATGGATAAGGACAAGAGTGGCGTAATTCGGCGAGGGCTAATTACATCCAAGTTAGACAGGAACTGAGGAATGTGGATTGGGAGTGGCTGTTTGAGGGCAAATCCACATCTGACATGTGGGAGCTTTTTAAAGGCCAGTTGATTGAAGTGCAGGACAGGCATGTCCCCGTAAAAATGAAGGATAGAAATGGCAGGATTTGGGAAACAGTTATGACAAGGGAAATTGTAAGCTGAGTCAGAAGGAAAATGCGGAAGTAGGAGGGCTGAAAGGGGCCACGAAATGTCTTTAGCAAATATGGTCAAGGCTTTTTATGCATATATTGGGAGCAAGAGGGTATCAAGAGAAAGAGTCAGCCCACTCAAGGACAATAGAGGGAAGTTATACATGGAACCACAAGAAATGGGTGAAATCCTTAATGAGTACTTTGTATCGGTATGCACCAGGGAGAAGGACATGACGGATGTTGAAGTCAAGGATTGGTGTGTGAACTCTCTTGAGAATATCAATATATCAAAAGAGGAAGTGTTTAAGTATCATAAATTGCATTAATGTAGACAAGTCCCCGCGGCCGGATGGGATCTATCGTTCCTGCGGAAGGCAAGGGGAGAAAGAGCAGGGGCCGAATCAGATGCAAGCTGATGCATTTTGGAGGATCAAATCTCGGTATGAATTATACTGTAAATGGCAGAACCCTTGTGAACATTAACGTACAGAGGGATCTGGGTGTGCAAATCCACAGTTCCCTAAAGGTGGCAACACAAGTGGCCAAGGTGATTAAGAAGCCATATGGCATGCTTGCCTTCATCAGCCAGGACATTGAGTACAGGGGTTGGGAAATCATGTTGCAGCTATATAAAATTTGGAGTATAGCGTGGAATTTTGGTCACCACATTATCAGAAGGATATGCAAGCTTTAGCGAGAGTGCAAAGAAGGTTCACCAGGATGTTGCCTGGTCTTGAGGGTGTTGGCTATGAGAAGAGGTTGAATAAACTAGGATTGTTTTCACTGGAAACATGGAGGCTGAAGGGAGACCTGATAGAGGTCTACAAAATTATGATAGGCATAGAGAGGATGGATAGTCAGAGGTTTTTTGCAAGGGTGGAAGTGTTAATTACCAGGGGGCACAGGTTCTAGGTGAGAGGGAGAATATTTAAGGGAGATGTGTGGGGTAGGTTTTTCACGCAGAGAGTGGTGGGTGACTGGAACGTGCTGATGTGATGGATGCAGGCATATTAGCAATATTTAAGAGGTATCTGGATGAATACATTAATAGGGTGAAAATAGAGGGACCGAGACAGGGCAGAAGGCTTTTTTTTAGTTAAAGCATCATGATGGGCACAGGCTTGGAGGGCTGAAGAGCCTGTTCCTGTGCTGTACTTTTCTTTGTTCTTTGTATTCTAAACATGAATCTGAATCAATCCGAGTGTGAATCTGTATCAAATTGAACGTGACCTTGAACCAAACTGAATGTGAATTTGAATCAATCAGAACGTGAATTGGAAACATTTCTATTGTATAAATTAATCCATCTGAATGTGCATCTGAATCATTCTGAATGTGAACCTGATCAATCTCAGTGTGAATCTGAATGATTAGGAATGTGAATCTGAATCAATCTGAATGTGAATCTGAATGTATCAGCATGTTTATCTGAATCATTCTGAATGTGAATTGGAATCCTCCGAATGTGAATCGGAATCAATCAGAATATGAATCTGAATTTATTCAGTGTGTGAATCTGAATCAATCCAATAAGAATCTGACAAAATCCTGAATGTTAATGTGAATCAATCAGCATGTCAATTCTGATTCAGGTTTACATTCAGAATCATTCAGATTCACTTTGTGACTGATTCAGATTGATTCACGTTCATATTCAGATTAATTCAAAGTCAATTTTGGATTGTGTTATGGATGCCTGGTCAGCTTTCAACAGTGGCTATAAACTTGACCAGGTGCCATAACGTTGTTAAGTTTTTAAAATGGTACAGAAAGAGCCATTTGTTCCTTGAGTGATAATATAAGAAATAGGGCTTGGTTATTTTATATAAAAGCTTTATGAAAACAAAAGAAATGAAAAACAACATTTCAACTTTTGCTTCAACTCAAACACTAATAAATTACATGAAGTTTCTTAACCTTAACACACTAGTTCCCATTAGTCAACACTGTAACAGAACATGCAGCTCTTGTTCCACTTTAAAAGCCATACTTGTATTTAGGAAGCAATTTTTCTTCAGTCGGGACATTTGTTCTGAAACCTGTTTCCAAGACCTGACTCTGACAACTTTCATGATCTCTCTGATCAATTTCCACAGCCTTCAGCCTCTGTAACTTTCATGACCCCTCTCAGTCCATTTACACAGCCTTCTTCTCTGTAACTGTTCAGAAAAGCATTCTGTCTCTCTCTTCCTAAGCTCCACCCAGACCCTCAAAGAAAGGTCCTTTGCTTGGGGTTTCCAAACTTGAACCCATTATCATTATCTTGCTGATTTCCCACTCCTGTTTATACAAAAGAACAGGTTGATGCCATTCATATGCAACTAACCTTCCAATAACGGACAAACAGGTCATCAGAATCTGTGAAGGTCTAACGGTAAGCAAACAAGGTTGTCCATATGCCAATGGATTTTGAGTGGATCATCCTTGCTGAACTGGGGAATCCTGTGTATTCTCACTAACAAGATTAAGTCTGAATTGGACAAGTTATGCTATGGGCATATCACTCTGACTCTGCTGCAAGCAGTCTTTTCCATTAGTATGGTTAATCCCTAAATTGCCTGCTACATCTGGGACCCCATTTCTGGACCCAAGATCCTAATATCTCCCTATCATGACAATTGACAAAGATTCACATTCAGACAGTTCAGATTCCCATTCAAATGGATTCAAATTTTAATTCAAAATGATCCAGGTTCATATTCGCAGTGACTCTGATTAGCTTAATGTTTGATTCCAACTCTCAATCAAAATGATCCAGATCCACATGCAGATTGATTTTGATTCACAATTAGAATGATTCGGGTTGAGAATTGGATTAATTCAGATTTACATTTAGAACCATTCAGATTCACATTTCGAATGATTCAGACTCATATTCAGATGGTTTTAGATTCACATTCAGAATTATTCAGGGTCACATTCAAAATGATGCCATTTATCATACAGGTTGGTTCATATCCATATTCAGTCTCTTGTTGATATCTCTCCTGAGAATCTGAAAAGGGCCCTGAAGACCAGGCCCTATTCTCTCTATATACCATAGCCGGAAACCCTGCACAAAGACCAGACAAGCAGCTGAAGGGCAAAGTAGATGGTGAACCTGTTGTAAACTCTCAGGCAGATAACTCTAGTATTATTCCAGTGAGACGAAAAGTCAATCTAGTGGAGGCCAGAACAAGTGAAGGTGACTCTCCAGAGGAACCCCTGCAACTCACAAGGTCTAATTGAAGGTATATTCCACAAGATCCAAACCAACCAATGATTTCAAGATTCCTGACTACAAAGGCTATGTCAGTAGGAAAAATTCATTTCAGCCCTTTCAATCCCTGTTATCTTTTAACCTTTTCTTCTCACCCTCCATGTGCCTGTCTTTTAAAAAAAATACAATTTAGAGTACCCAATTCATTTTTTACAATTAAGGGGTAATTCAGCATGGCCAATGCACCTACTCTGCACATATTTGGGTTGTGGGGGCGAAACCCACGCAGCCACGGATAGAATGTGCAAACGCCACACGGACAGCGACCCGAAGCCGGGATCGAATACTGGGACCTCGGCGCTGTGAGGCAGCAATGCTAACCACTTGGCCAATGTGCTGCCTGCCATGTGCCTGTCTTGTATGTGTCTGAGTGGAGGGTAGGATGGGGTTTGGGGAATAGTTATATGAGTAGATCATTGTTCTATTATTTCCATTGCATGTTTATCTCTGCTCTTATTATAAGGAAACAGTTTTAAAACGTTTTATTTACAAATCTGGTACCAGTAAGTCATTGGAGCAGTAGGGGGTCCAAGATCTCAGGAAAACATACAAATTATTAGTTAATTCACTTATGTTGGGACTCCGGGGCCTGTGGGGCTGAAATTGACCGTGCACTAGCCCAGAATGCCGTAACAATCTGAATCAGAATCACTCAAAATATGAACCTGAATCACTTTGCATGTGAATCTGAATCAATGTGAATATGAATCTAGATCCTTTTGAATGTAAATCTGTATCTATGTGAATGTGAAACTTAATCAATCTGAAAGTTAAATTAAATCAATTGGAATGGGAACCTGTATTATTCTGAATGTAACTCTGAACCCATCTGAACGTGAATCATAATCAATTTAGAAATGAATTTAAATAAATCAGAATTTGAACCTGAATCAATCTCATGAGAATTTGAATGATTTTGAAAGAGAACGTGAATTACTCTGCATTTGTGTTTGAATCATTCTGAATTTGACACTGAACCAATCCTAACAGGATTTTGTATCAATCTGAACATGAATCCGAATCCTTCTAAATTTTAACCTGCATCAATCTGAATGTGAACCTGAATCAATCTCAATGAGAATTTGAATGACTCTGAATATGAATATTAATTAATCTGTATTTGTATAAGAATCATTCTGAATGTGACACTGAATCAATCCGATCAAAAGGATTCTGTATCAATCTGAACATTAATCAGAATCCATCTGAATTTTAAACCTGCAGCAATCTTAGTATGAAGCAAAATCAATCCGAATGTGAATCTGAATAAATAATAATAATAATAATAATAATCGCCTATTGTCACAAGTATGCTTCAATGAAGTTACTGTGAAAAGCCCCGAGTCGCCACATTCCGATGCCTGTTCGGGGAGGCCGGTACAGGAATTGAACCTGTGTTGCTGGTCTTGTTCTGCATTACAAGCAGCTGTTTAGCCCACTGAGCTAAACCAGCTAAATCTGTATGTAAATCTAAATAAATCTGAATGTGTATCATAACCAGCCTGCACATGACACAGAATAATACTGAATGCGATATGCGAATGCGCCTGTTCGGGAAGGCTGGTACGGGAGTGTGAATCTGAATCAATGCAAATGAGAATCTGAATCCATCTGAATGTAAAACTGAATCCGATTCAATGTGAATTTGAATGATTTTAAACGTTGTAAGGATCCTCCTGTTAATCCCTGCCTGTCCTTACATTTCCCCTTTATTTTCTGTTATTTTGTCATTTATAATTTTTGTACATGGATAAAAATTTGTCTGCAGCTTTAAAAGGGACTTCACCGTTAAATTTAAAAAAAGGAATCCAACAGGATATGCTCTGGTATTGGTGATGATTCACCTTTATGGACTTGGATGTCGGCCAATGAGCTATTTACTTTGCCGAGCTTTTGGTTGATAGTTCATTCTGATTGGTAGTGGCTGTTCTAGAATGTCATTTTCTCTATGAGACTCTATTCCAAGTTAGTTACAATTTAAACAGAACTGAAGGAAGCTCCTTCAAATATTTCTCTCCCAAAAAAAGGTGGAAATCTCACAAATTCCTTGGCAGGGGCTCACAGCAGATAAATGGAGCAGCCAGCTTTTCCTCTCTCTCCAGCCTGTGAGTGTTTAAAGCCTGAAGGCAGAGCTGGAGGGTACAACACCCTAATCTCTCCTTTACCTGATGGACTCTGTCTAAAGATTGAAAGTGAAGACCTTTCTCTCTCTAGAGTCAGATTAAACTGCAGCAACTTCAGTCCAGCAGCAGCGGCAGGCAGGGCCAATTGTTCAAAGAATCCTCTTTACAATCTCAAGAGGGGAAAGCTGTTATTTCTCAGTAAAGCTCGGAGTCATTTTGGGTGAGGTGGAAACAAATAAGAATTACATAGGCCCAAAGCAGATCTTTTGAGTGAGGGCCTAGGTTCCTAAAAATGAAAGTGACTCCCCAGAGGAAATCACAGTCTGGGAATTCGGACTGAATGTTCCAGCCAGAGGATAGAATCCCTACAGTGCACTGGGAGGCCATTCATCCCATTAAGTCTGCACTGACTCTCTGAAAGGGCACCCTAGCCAGGCCTATTCTCTTGCCCTGTGCCTGTAACCCTACCTAACCAGTCATCTGAAAAAAGAACTATAACATCCAACCCAAGGACACTCAGCTTTCATCTTACAGAATCCTCTTTTATTTTTCTCCTCTCTCGCCCTCTGCGTGTAGATGTCTTGTGTGTGTCTGGGTAGAGAGTAGGACATTAAAAGGGGGGAGTAGCAGATTAGCTGGCCGTTATTCTACTAAAGGTATTGCATGACTCATCTCTACTGTTGTCATAAATGAACAATTGTTTTGTTTCTCTTGCAAATCTGGTGCCTGTAAGTCAAGGGCTAAAGATCGCAGAAACTTTATAAGAATTATAGGTTAATTCACGTGTGTTATGACTGCAGGGTCTATGGGGCTGGGATTGACTGTGCACCAATCTAAATTAATCTGAATGTGTATCTGAATTTGTCAGGACATGAATCTTGATCAATCTGAAAGTAAATCTAAATGATTCTGAATGTAAATCTGAGATCATCTGCATATGAATCTGAATCATTCAGAATATAAACATTCAGAACTGGATTTCAAGTGCCTGAAAAAATTCAATCTCCAAGCGATTGAATACTCATCTTCAATACCTTGTGATGCATATTTCTGATGAGTACTGACTTAGCTAAATAAATAGAGTAATGTATTGCCATTTCAACATTTCCGGCATGCAAATTTGGCATGTATCTTTGAATTCTGCATTAACTAATGCTAAAAGCTCTGCAAGCCTTTTGCGAACACACAAATGAGGCAGCACTGTAGCACAGTGGTTAGCACTGTTGCTTCACAGTACCAGGGTCCAAGGTTCAATTTCCGGCTTGGGTCACTGTCTGTGCGGAGTCTGCACGATCTCCCTGTCTCTGCGTGGGTTTCCTCCAGGTGCTCCAATTTCCTCCCACAAGTCCTGAGAGATGCACTGTTTGGTAATTTGGACATTCTGAATTCTCCCTCTGTGTACCCGAACAGGCGCCGAAATGTGGTGACTGGGGGGTTTTCACAGTGACTTTGTTGCAGTGTTAATGTAAGCCTACTAGTGACTATAAACAGTATTATTATTATGATAAACATGAATCAATCTGTAGTGAATCTGAATCAATCTGAACGTGAATCCATAGAATCTATCAAATCCTTACAGTGCAGGAGGCCACTCAGCCCATCATGTCTGAATGTAACCATTCTGAAAGCAAATTTGAATCCACATGAATGTGAATATGAATAATTCAGAATCTGGATCTTAATACATTTCAATGTGAATCTGAATGATTCTGAAAGTGAATCTGAATCAATCTGTATGGGAATCAGAATCATTTCGAATATGAATCTGAATAATACAAATGTGTAATGGCACCAATCTTAACGTGAACTTGAATCAACCTGAATGAGAATCTGAATATGAACCTGAATGATTCTGAATGTGATTCTGAATGAACTTAAATTAATCTGTACATGAATCAGAATCATACTGAATATAAGTCATGGGGCGCGATTCAGCCGAAAAATTTCGAAGTGTAATTTTAGGTGAATGTGGCGAGGTGTTTCACATCGGTCGCATTGGTGAGATCACGGCCTGTATTCAACCACACTGAGTGCCAGAAATGAATCTCGCCGTCTCATTTGCCTGACTCACGCATCGGCTGCTCACCTTGAACAAGGGGAAGCTGCTTTTAAACTCTCCGTCACCATTCACTCCCAGTCAATAAATGAGGATGGCATCACACAGACCTGTTCCTCACTTTGGGGATGCCAACCTGACCGGGTTCCTGGATGTCGCCAATGAGAGGTGGGTGCCCTGTTCCCCCAAGCAGGTCAGAGAGACAGCAGCAGGGTCAACAATGCCACCTGGGAGCAGTGGCAGCAGCAGTGGGCGAGGGCAGCATGACCAGGAGGATGTTGAAGAAGACAAACAACCTCCAATGAGCTGCAAGGATACATTACCACCTCTCTCCTGGCATCAGTTCCACCTGCCACACCTCAAATTCCCAACCTCCTTCCTCCACCCATCCACTCCCCCCAAATCGACTGGCTAACACCAAGCATCATCCAATATTTGGTCTTCAAGCTGTTCCTCATGTTATGGGAGAGGCGTTTTCAGAACCCCATAATGTTTCATGGAGTTCAACCAACCTCCCCCTTTAAGGTACTGTTGCTTTTGAAGCACACGGCTTGTTCTCCAGGTGTGGTATTACAATTATGGACACGTGGGATTTTAAACACAAAACAATGTTTATTTCATGAATTCAACTTAACCTTTTAAATAAACATTGGATCACTCAACACCCCTTGCTTCAGAGATAACCCCGAAAATGATACAACACTAAATAATCCTTCAGTTGTTCCTTTAAACATCCAAGAGAGTTAACAACTTTAAACATAAACACATCAGGTTAAAGACATTACTATTATGAGTTTAAATCACCCAAATGATTCAGAGATAGTCTTTCATGGAAGAGATCACAGCAGATCCAGCTCACTGCAAACACAGACACACCCAAGCTCTTTTCCTCAAAACTGAAACCAAAAACAGAAGTGAGCTCAGCTCAGCACCCCCCCCCTCCCCACCCTCTGACATCACTTCAGTAATATGAGGTGCTCCATTTCTTAAAGGTACATTGTTGAAACCTCCATTTCTTAAAGGTACTCTCACGTGACACTCAGGCCCACTGGCACCCACCAGCATATACCACCATCCTGACCCATCACATGCACAACCCAGAATGTCCTCTCTTTGTCCCTGCAAGAGAAGATATCCCACAATAAAAGGAAAAGGGCGAAGACGGGGGCAGGAGTCTCGGGGATCTGAGTCGTCACCTCCTAAAAGGAATGGGCCCTGGAGATCATGGGGTTTCCCAAGTAGAGGGCAGTAACTGCTAGTGAGGTCGGCCTGCGCCAGACAGGTGAGCATCCACTACCCTTTCACCCAGATATCTAGTCTAATTTAGTTGTTGTTGTTCCACAAAATTAACCTTTCCCTTTCACTGACCACATGTCCATTGTCTTGGAGAATCATCACCTGATGAAGCCAGAGGGGATCGTCACCTGAATACCTCGGAGGGGAACTCAGAGGATTCTCAGTCTGAATCAATCCACATGTGAAACTGAATCATTCTAATTGTCAAACTAAATTAATTTGAATATGTAACATTCTGATTGTAAATTGGAATCAACCTGAAAGCAAATTCAAGCCAATCTGAATGTAAATCTTGATCATTCTAAATGTGATTCTGAATCCATCTGAATGTGAATCTGAATTTCTCTAAATATTAATCTTAATCTGAAAGTGAATTTGAATGTGAATATTAATCAATCTCAACATGAATCTGAATTAATCTAAATTTGAATATCTAACAATCTGTATGTGAATCAGAGTTATTCTTAATGTGAATCTGAATCAATCTGAATGCGAGCCTGTAACAATCTGAATGTAAACTAGAATTAACATGAATGTGAATCTGAATCAACCTAGCGTGAACCTAAATATTTTACAATATGAATCTCAATCCCTCTGAACGTGCATTTGAAACATTCTGAAAGTAAATCTAATTCAATCTTAATGTGAATTTGAATGATTCTGTATGTTACTCTGAATCAATCTATATGTGAAGTAAAATCATTCTGAATATGAATCTAAATCAATCGATTGCGAATATGAATTAATCTGAATGTGAATCTAAATCTTTCTAATTGTGAATCTAAATGAATTTGAATATGAATCTGAATCTGCCTGAATGCGAATCATAATCCATCAGCAACTGAATCTGAATGATTTGGAATGTGAATCTGAATCAATCTGTATGTGAATCAGAATATTTCAGAATATGAAGCTGAATTGTTGTGTTGCCCAGATTCCTATTCAGATTGATTCTGATTCTCATTCAGATTGTTTCTGAGTCACATTCAGATTGATTCAGATTCCCATTCAGATTGATTCACAATTCCACTCAGATTGATTCATGTTCACATTCAGATTGATGCTGATTCACCTTTAGGATTATTCCGCTTCCCATTCAGATTGATTTTGATTCTCACTCAGATGGATCCAGATTCCCATTCTGATTGTTTCTGATTCCCATTGTGATTAATTCAGAATTCCATTCAGATTGAGGCATATACTCATTCAGATTAATTCGGATCTACATTTAGAATGATTCAGAATCACAAATCAGATGGAATTAGACTCATTTCCAGATATATTCAGAATCCCTTTCGGATTAATTGAGATTCCCATTTAGAATGATTTAGATTCACATTTAGAATGCTCAAATTCAGGTTGATTCCAATTCCCATTTAGAGTTATCCAGATCCAATTTCAGATTTAATTAAACTCACATTCAGATTAATTCAAATTCCCCTTCAGATTGTCCCAGTTTCATTTTAAATCTGGTTCAGATTTACTTTCACATTAATTGTGGTTTAAATTTAAAATAATTCATTCAGATTCCCATTCAGATTGATTCCGATTCTCATTCAGATGGATTCAGAATCCCATTCAGATTATTTCAGATTCCCATTTGTACTGACGTATATTCAGATTGATTCCATTTCCCATTCACATTGATTCAGCTTCGCAATAAGATTGATTTAGATTCCCATTCAGATTGATTCAGATTCCTGCTTTGAATTAATCAAATTCCCATTTACATTGATTCAGATTCATATTAAGACGGATTCAGATTCACAATTAGAATGATTCAGAGTCACATTTATAATGAGTCTGTTTCTTGTTCAGATTGCTTTCAATTCCCACTCACATTGATTCAGATTCCCTTTCACCTTGATTCAGATTCACATTTAGATTGATTCAGATTCCCAGCCAGATTGATTCTGAATCCAATCAAATTGTTTTCAGAATCCAATACAGATTGATTCAGGTTCCCATTCTCAGGTTCGCCTCTCTCCCACAGTCCATTCCTTCCCAACACGGGGAGAAAGTGCAAACTCCACACAGTCACCGAGGTCAGAATCAAACCCGGGTCTCTGGTGCCGTGAGGCAGCAGTGCTGACCACTAGACTATTCTAGCCTTTGTGAGGTGTGCCCAAATTTTTAGCTGGATGAGACTCAGCCTTTCACAATACGTGGTCGAGTTCACTCTATTCAGTGCCTCACTCCAAACCTCCTCCTCCAAGATCAGCCCCAGTTCCTCCGACCACTTTGCCTTCATGCCTTCAACCGAGCACGTCTGCTCCCCCACTATCCACTGGTATATTGCTAGTAGATGGTTTGTCTGTCCTGTGTTTCCTTTGAATTCTTGCCCAGCTACCTGTCTTTAATCTATAGTCATCTGGTTAGATGCTGCCCTATTAGCATTTCTGCTTAAATTACAGATTGTGGACAAACTGAAAGCTCTAATGGATTAATATGAACGTCTCTGCTGGGTTCTGTGGTGGACCTGCGATATCAATTTCATATACTTGGCAAGCAGTCAATCGGTGAATCTGAAATTCTGAACTTTCCCTGTTGATGCTTGTGATTGGTGGAGCTATCCAGAATCTTCTGGAAGAAAGGCAGGTCATCTGGAGAGCTCCAGTCAGTCCTGAGTTCTGTGTAAACACAGGCCAGGAAGCATCTGGAAGACACTCTCTTTCTGCTCTCTCTCACTGCCAGGTGATTTAAAACCTCTCAGTCAGACCACTCTTGTTCAAAGATACAGACAGCAATCAGATCTGTGAAGGGACCTTGTGGAATGCCAGAGTTTGCAAGCAGCTTCTCAACCAGATGTGTGACTCTTTAAACCTCTGTCTGAATAGCTGGGAATGACCATTCTACGAACACTTTTCATAATATATCCAGAGTTTCTGTACAGAGATCAGATAAACAAAAGTCACTGAGATGGAATCTCCGATTTGAAGACTAAGCGCTGACGCTGGCATGGGAACAGTGGTGTTTTACACCTGAAAAATGGTTCAAAAGCTGTGCCAATCCTCTGTCTGGTGGGGGGTGAGCAGAGATGCAGCGGAAAGCCACCGGCTTTAGCTGCAGATAACAGCCGGAGAATTGAAGGGTCCGTGGTCGCACATGCACACGGTGGCAGCCTGCAGCGCTGTGCCACTGGCCACGTGCGGACCCGGCTGCTAAATAATGCCCCCTTTGACCTGGCTCGCCATGCCTGGACCAACCCCCACCAATGCACCCAGGCCCCGCCACGGCCCCCTTCAAGCCCCGGCCATGGCTCCCACCCGACTACGGTGGCGCTGGACTCAGTCCGCAGCCACGCCACCAGGTTCACAAAAATAAATAGCATGAGTGACCCACGCCAACGGGAACTCGGCCCATCGGGGGGGAGCATTTGGGGAGGGCCTCAGGTGACGTCCTGAGGCCATCCATATGGCGTGCAGTGAACTCAGAGAGGAGGAGGAACATTGCAAAAGCGACACCGCCCACGATTCCGGCACAAACGGGGATTCTCTGGCCGATCGGCAAATGTGATTTCGGTGACCGGAGAATCCCGCCCACTGTAAACGTCCCTGGTTTAAATTTCCAGTAACAACGCAGAGTGACGGGGGCTCCATCTGGTGGTGAAAGGTTGCAATTGCACTGACCTGGATCTCGTCTACATCTCCATCTGGTGGTTGAGGGACAGAACGGCATCGACCTGACTCTTGCAGAGTGAATTTGCAGAGTTCCACGACAGCAAAACTGGCGGCGCACCTGGACCGATTCAGTGACATTTGAGGGGCTAACACCGGCGCCACATGCAATACAATTGATTCCAATTAAAATGGTGCGGGATTCGGCAGTTTCACGATTGACACTCAAGAGGCTGACAAGCTGCAGCCACATATACACACTTCACTCCCAACACACCATCCCAGCCAACAAGATGGCAGCAAGATGCGCGGCTCCGCGTTTCGCGGACGCAGATAATGAACCCCTCCTGGACACCATGGAGGAGAGGGTGGTGACCCTGTACTCCGGCCCAGGAAGGAGACTGGCAGCCGCTGCAATTTGCCATGCCTGGGCGGAGGTGGAAGAGGCCATGAGCACCGTGGGCAACATCATCCTAACTGGCCAGTAGTGCCGAAAAAAACTGCATGACCTTCCCAGGGTGGGCAGGGTGCGTAGGCAGCACTGTGCCCCTGATACCAACCTCCATCCCACAAACCCATAACCCCATCCCCCAACCTGGGGGCCGGCCAAACACTCACCCTGCACCACATTCCGGCTGCCATGGCCGGGTGCCATGGCCACAGTGGCCACCAGGTACCTACCCCCTGGGCTACATGCGTCAGAATGTTAAACACTGTCATTTTATGATTCCACCCGCAACCCCCCCTCCCCCCCCACCCCCCCCCCCACCCCTCCCCCCCACCACACACACAGCAGAAGGCCGTCCATAGCCGCCGGGAGTGGGAGAAGACAGGAGGGGGACCGCCAGACTTGTGGTCCCTCACCGTGGCAGAGCAGAGGACTCTGGACATGTTCGGCGGTCCAGAGGAAAGGGAGGCCGCCAGGGTGGGGTTCGGTCATGGGTGAGGAAGGGAGACCCTGCTGAGTTGCGGTTCTCCATGACACGTGTGTCAACTCCCCCCTCAACATCACCCCCACACCACCCTCACCATCACACCCACCCCCACACCAACCTCACCCCCATCATCTCCAACCTCACCCCCACACCACACTCATCCCCACCCCCGCCCCCAAACCACCCTCACCCCCATCATCTCCAACCTCACCCCCAGACCACACTCATCCCCACCCCCACACCACCCTCACTCCCATCATCTCCAACCTCACCCCCACACCACCCTCACCACCACCCCCACCCCCACACCACACTCATCCCCACCCCCACCCCTACACCACCCACACCCCCATCATCTCCAACCTCACCCCCACACCACACTCATCTCCCCCCCCCCCCCCCCCCCCCCCCCCCGGACACGGCCCACGTTCTAATCATGCATCTTGCCTTGTGTCTTGCAGGAGCTGCTGGAGATGGGGCTGGTCGGTCTGATGCCCCTACCCCCCAGCCAGTGGCACAGCCGGAGATGCGCCCCCCCCCCCCCCCCCCCCCCCCCCCCCACCGTGAGCTGAACAGCGACGATGAGAGCAGCTCAGACGGCCGCCCTCCGCCTGAGACACAGGACACCCCGGAGCTCGAGTCCGGGGATGACACTGACTTCCCGTCACAGCTGTCTCCAACGCCCTCCACCATCCCAGAGACACTCACCTGGTTGGGTACTTTAGTGAAGAGGCTCCTGGGACACTATCTGGTTCTCACCACACAGCTGATCCGGCACAGCAGGTGGAGGTATGAACACCCAAGGGGGTGGACGGTCGGAGGTCAGGCCGGCCCCAGGAACTAGCTGCCATCCAGATGGGTTTCGGGCTTTAGAACAGACAGTCCCATCGATTGTGGAGATGTAGTCGCAGAGCCAGGGACTACATGAGGGGTTGTCGGCGAGCACCCAGCACCTGCAGGTGTAGTTGGAGGAGTCCAACTGCCTGCAGCAGCAACAGGAGGTGGTGACGACCACGGTGGAGTCATTGGGGCGAGGGTATTGGCTATGGATCAGCACGTCTAAGGCCTGGGCATTCTGTGTAGGGCCTGGCAGAGGCCCAGGGCAGGGTTGCCAACTGACAGACAGCCATGTGCCAGAACTGAAGTGTTGGCTAGTGTAGACTTGAGAAATGAACAGACACTTCCAACACTGATGAAGGTTCAACTCAATTTTATTAACTAACTTCTAACTAACTAACACACGATAACTGTGGGTCTAAATTATGCTAACTTAAACTAGAGAACTTAAACTGTCCGAACCAGTTGATTCTCTCAGTACGTGGTGTGAGTCTGTGCTGGGCTGGATGAGTTCTTGTTACACTCCGAGGCAGCACCCAGAATGAGCCGGAACCGTGGTACCCTCTGCCTTTATAGTGTGTGTATTGTAACTGGTGATTGGCTGCGGTGTTTGTACATGTTGATTGGTCCCTGTGTGTGTCCATCAGTGTGTGTCTGCACCATGATAGACTGGTGTATATTATGACAAGAACCACCTGGAAATTCCAGCGGCGCTCCAGAGTGTGGCCCAGAATAATAATAATCTTTACTGTCACAAGTAGGCTGATATTAACACTGGAATGAAGTTACTGTGAAAAGCCCCGAGTCGCCACATTCCGGCGCCTATCTGGTACACAGAGGGAGAATTCAGAATGCCCAATCCACCTAACCTGCACATCTTTGGACTGTGGGAGGAAACCCACGCAGACACAGAGAGAATGTGCAGACAGCACACAGACAGTAACCCAAGCCGGGAATCGAACCCGGGTCCCTGGTTCTGTGAAGCAACAGTGCTAACCACCATGTTACCGTGCTGCCCCGTGCAGTCACAGCAGGCCATGGCTGGGTACGTCGGTATTTCCCAGGCACTGGCCAACATGGCGCAGTCCCAGAGGGAGATGGCGCAGTCACTGGCTGAAGTGACACAAACTCAGAAGGTGGTGGCACAGTCACAGCGTGATGTGGGGCAGTCCCAGACAGACATGGTCCACTCCCTGTGCTCCATGGCTGCGAGCATGCAGATCCTGCTCGGGACCAGAGCGGGTCTCGAGGACTGGCAGCGCCAGGTGGTGGGGGAGCCTCAGGGGATGGCTCCGCTCACAGCCCCACCCCATGGAGTAGACCAAGGAACATCGGGCACCCCGAAGGAAGTTGAGGTGATGGGGCCCGTGCCGGTGACTCCCACAGGGTAAATGTTGGAACACTGCAGCACCTCAGACTCCCCGCTCCCACCCCTATCCCTGGTGCATCAGTGGGCAGTCGGCGGAACAGTGTGGCACCATACCATCTGGGACAGCCAAGTAGCAGCCAGGCACATGCAGGCCCAGTTGTCCCAGAGGTCACCCGCCAACAGGTCACAGGGTAGGAATCACAGCAGGCTGCCTCCACTCCTGTTGTATGGTCTGGGGACCCACTTAGACATAGCATTAGGGCCCGTAAGGCCATAAAGTTAGATCCCATAAAGGTCCCAACTCGGTGCCTGGAAGGACCAAGTGTTGTAAATGTCCAGGGCGACCGTCACCTTGATGGTCACCCCATACCCCCGGAGTGCCAGTGCGCCATGATCTGGCAGATATGTTGGACTGTCTCCCAACTCAGCCGGACAGCATGCCCGGTCCAGCAAGTCCTCGGCTGACAGGTGCTGCCAGTACGCACGCAGCTTCATGCTGTGCTTCCTTGGCACTGCCTGCTCCTCCCCCTGTTGGACAGCCGGCTTTCTATCCTGGGTGGCTGCCATCTGTTTCTCTTCTGCCCGCTCCTCTGGGGCATGCTCCACTGCTGTAGCTTCCTCCTCCTCCTTGAGCAGCTCCAGCTCGTACAGCCACAGTGCATCCTCCAGGGCTGCAGCGACCAGCAGGAAGGCCACCATTGCTGGTTGAACTCCAATATCCATTGTCTGCAAGGGTGGTGCACTATGAATTACTACAAAGACGAGAGTGGTGAATAATCGAGGCTTTACTGGACAAAGATGTGTGGCCTCCTGTAGCTGCTACCAGAATGGGAGCAACTCCGGTGAGCACACACATTTGTACGCCGCCTACTGGGCGGAGCCAGCAGGCAGGGATTTACCCATGTACCATTAATACAGGTACCATTACCGTACTACATCTAATATACATCTAATACAGTTAGTGGTTACTACCACATTCACCCCCTGTTAAAAAAGAGTCCGGAGGGGGTGATGGAAAATTTACAAGTTCAGTCAAAATTTACAAGTTCAGTCTGTCGGGGGCCTTGATCCTACGCTGTGATCGCCTCGGTCCCGGTGATGATGCGGGTGCCGACTTGGTCACCTGTGATTCCGGGAGCGTGTTGTCCTCGTCTTCATCGCCCCCGAGTGGAACCAGTGGGAGGATGGCTCCTCCTGGGGTGGGGGCTGTGGTGAGGTGTGCTGGGGGGAGGGTGAGTGGCACAGGGGCAACCGGAGGGGGGGGGCATGTCAGATGGTGGGCCATGGGTGGAGATCCAGCGGGTGCCAGGCCCCGGAGGGAGACTGTGTCCTGGCGCCTCTCGGGGTGTGCCACATAGGCGTACTGCGGGTTTGCGTGCAGTAGTTGTAGTCTTTCGACCAACGGGTCCGACTTATGGGTCTGCACATGTTTGCGAAGGAGGACGGGTCCAGGAGCTGCCAGCCATGTTGGGAGCAAGACCCCGGAGGTGGACTTCCTGGGGAAGGCAAGTAGACGTTCATGGGGAGTTTCGTTAGTTGCAGTGCAGAGGAGTGATTGGATGGAGTGGAGCGCGTTGGGGAGGACATCCTGCCGGTGGGAGACCGGGAGATATTTAGACCGTAGGGCCAGCTGGACGGCCGTCCAGACCGTCCCATTCTCCCGCTCCACCTGCCCGTTTCCCCGGGGGTTATAGCTGGTCGTCCTGCTTGAGGCAATGTCCTTGCTGAGCAGGAACTGACGCAGCTCATCGCTCATAAAGGAGGATCGCCGACTGCTGTGCACGTAAGCGGGGAAACTGAACAGGGCGAAGATGCTGTTGAGTGCTTTGATGACCGTGGCAGAAGTCATATCGGGGCATGGGATGGCGAAGGGAAACCGGGAGTACCCATCGACCATGTTCAGGAAGTACGTGTTACAGTCGGTGTAGAGGAGGGTCCCTTTGAAGTCCATGCTGAGGTGTTCAAAAGGGCGGGAGCCCTTCACAAGGTGCGTGCGATCTGGCCGGTAGAAGTACGGTTTGCATTCCACGCAGACCTGGCAGTCTCTGGTGACAGTCCTGACCTCCTCAATGGAGTAGGGTAGCTTGCGGGCCTTTATGAAGTGGAAGAACCAGGTGACCCATGGGTGCCAGAGACCATCGTGTAGGGCCCGCAGTCGGTCCACATGTGCGCTGGCACATGTACCTCGGGATAGGGCATCGGGGGGCTCGTTGAGCTTCCCGGGGCAATACAAAATCTCGTAATTATAGGTGGAGAGCTCGATCCTTCACCTCAAGATCTTATCATTTTTGATCTTTTCCCACTGTGTATTATTGAACATGAAGGCAACCGATCGTTGGTCTGTGAGGAGAGTGAATAGGCCACGTAATGCCTCCAATGCCGCACAGCTTTCACAATGGCTTGGGCCTCCTTTTCGACAGAGGAGTGCTGAATTTCGGAGGCATGGAGGGTGCGGGAAAAGAATGCCACGGGCCTGCCCGCCTGGTTGAGGGTCGTGGCCAGAGCTATGTCCGTTGCATCGCTCTCGAACTGAAAAGGGAGGGATTCATCGACTGCATGCATCGTCGCCTTGGCGATGTCCGCCTTGATGCGGTTAAAGGCCTGGCGGCCCTCAGCCGTCAGGGAAAAAACTGTGGAATGAATGAGTGGGCGGGCCTTATCCGCATAGTTAGGGAGCCACTGGGCATAATAGGAGAAGAACCGAAAACATCATTTCAGGGCCTTGGGGCAGTGGGGGAGGGGAAGTTCCATGAGGGGCGCATGGGGTTGGGCTCAGGCCCTAGAACTCCATTTTCCACAACATAGCCAAGGATGGCTATGCGGTTGGTGCAGAACACGCACTTCTCCTTATTGTACGTGAGATTAAGGAGTTTGGCGGTGTAGAGAAATTTTCGAAGGCTAGTGTCATGGTCCTGCTGGTTGTGGCCGCAGATTGTGACATTGTCTAGGTACGGAAAGGTGGCCCGCAGTCCATACCCGTCAACTATTCAGTCCATCTCACGTTGGAAGACTGAGACCCCGTTAGTGACAACGAAGGGAACCCTAAGGAAGTGATAAAGGTGGCCAACTGCTTCAAACGCAGTGTATTGGCGGTCCTCTGGGCGGATGGGGAGTTGGTGGTAGGCGGACGTCAGGTCCACTTTGGAAAAGACCCGATACTGTGCAATCTGATTGACCATATCAGATATGCGTGGGAGGGGATAGGCGTCGAGCTGCGTGTACCGATTGATGGTCTGACTGTTGTCAATGACCATCCTGTGTTTCTCCCCAGTCTTTGCTACTGCCACTTGGGCTCTCCAGGGGCTGTTGCTGGCCTCGATGATGCCTTCCCGCAGAAGCCACTGGACCTCTGACCAGATGAAGGTCCTGTCCTGGGCACTGTACCGTCTGCTCCTGGTGGCGACGGGTTTGCAATCCGGGGTGAGGTCTGCAAACAAGGAAGGTGGATCGACCTTAAGGGTCATGAGGCCGCACACAGTAAGGGGGGGGTAGGGGTCCGCCGAATTTTAAAGTTAAGCTTTGGAGGAGGCATTGGAAGTCCAGACCGCGTAACAGGGCAGCGCAGAGGTTGGGCAGGATGTAGAGCTGGAAGTTGCTGAACTGTACGCCTTGGACGGTGAGGATCGCGATGCAGTACCCCCGGATTCAGAATCTGGATCTTAATACATTTCAATGTGAATCTGAATGATTCTGAAAGTGAATCTGAATCAATCTGTATGGGAATCAGAATCATTTCGAATATGAATCTGAATAATACAAATGTGTAATGGCATCAATCTTAACGTGAACTTGAATCAACCTGAATGAGCATCTGAATATGAACCTGAATGATTCTGAATGTGATTCTGAATGAACTTAAATTAATCTGTACATGAATCAGAATCATACTGAATATAAGTCATGGGGCGCGATTCAGCCGAAAAATTTCGAAGTGTAATTTTCGGTGAATTTGGCGAGGTGTTTCACATCGGTCGCATTGGTGAGATCACGGCCTGTATTCAACCGCACTGAGTGCCAGAAATGAATCTCGCCGTCTCATTTGCCTGACTCACGCATCGGCTGCTCACCTTGAACAAGGGGAAGCTGCTTTTAAACTCTCCATCACCATTCACTCCCAGTCAATAAATGAGGATGGCATCACACAGACCTGTTCCTCACTTTGGGGATGCCAACCTGACCGGGTTCCTGGATGTCGCCAATGAGAGGTGGGTTCCCTGTTCCCCCAAGCAGGTCAGAGAGACAGCCGCAGGGTCAACAATGCCACCTGGGAGCAGTGGCACCAGCAGTGGGTGAGGGCAGCATGACCAGGAGGATGTTGAAGAAGACAAACAACCTCCAATGAGCTGCAAGGATACATTACCACCTCTCTCCTGGCATCAGTTCCACCTGCCACACCTCAAATTCCCAACCTCCTTCCTCCACCCATCCACTCCCCCCAAATCGACTGGCTAACACCAAGCATCATCCAAATATTTGGTCTTCAAGCTGTTCCTCATGTTATGGGAGAGGCGTTTTCAGAACCCCATAATGTTTCATGGAATTCAACCAACCTCCCCCTTTAAGGTACTGTTGCTTTTGAAGCACACGGCTTGTTCTCCAGGTGTGGTATTACAATTATGGACACGTGGGATTTTAAACACAAAACAATGTTTATTTCATGAATTCAACTTAACCTTTTAAATAAACATTGGATCACTCAACACCCCTTACTTCAGAGATAACCCCGAAAATGATACAACACTAAATAATCCTTCAGTTGTTCCTTTAAACATCCAAGAGAGTTAACAACTTTAAACATAAACACATCAGGTTAAAGACATTACTATTATGAGTTTAAATCACCCAAATGATTCAGAGATAGTCTTTCATGGAAGAGATCACAGCAGATCCAGCTCACTGCAAACACAGACACACCCAAGCTCTTTTCCTCAAAACTGAAACCAAAAACAGAAGTGAGCTCAGCTCAGCATCCCCCCTCCCCACCCTCTGACATCACTTCAGTAATATGAGGTGCTCCATTTCTTAAAGGTACATTGTTGAAACCTCCATTTCTTAAAGGTACTCTCACGTGACACTCAGGCCCACTGGCACCCACCAGCATATACCACCAGCCTGACCCATCACGTGCACAACCCAGAATGTCCTCTCTTTGTCCCTGCAAGAGAAGATATCCCACAATAAAAGGAAAAGGGCGAAGACGGGGGCAGGAGTCTCGGGGATCTGAGTCGTCACCTCCTAAAAGGAATGGGCCCTGGAGATCATGGGGTTTCCCAAGTAGAGGGCAGTAACTGCTAGTGAGGTCGGCCTGCGCCAGACAGGTGAGAATCCACTACACTTTCACCCAGATACCCAGTCTAATTTAGTTGTTGTTGTTCCACAAAATTAACCTTTCCCTTTCACTGACCACATTTCCATTGTCTTGGAGAATCATCACCTGATGAAGCCAGAGGGGATCGTCACCTGAATACCTCGGAGGGGAACTCAGAGGATTCTCAGTCTGAATCAATCCACATGTGAAACTGAATCATTCTAATTGTCAAACTAAATTAATTTGAATATGTAACATTCTGATTGTAAATTGGAATCAACCTGAAAGCAAATTCAAGCCAATCTGAATGTAAATCTTGATCATTCTAAATGTGATTCTGAATCCATCTGAATGTGAATCTGAATCTCTCTAAATATTAATCTTAATCTGAAAGTGAATTTGAATGTGAATATTAATCAATCTCAACATGAATCTGAATTAATCTAAATTTGAATATCTATCAATCTGTATGTGAATCAGAGTTATTCTTTATGTGAATCTAAATCAATCTGAATGCGAGCCTGTAACAATCTGAATGTAAACTAGAATTAACATGAATGTGAATCTGAATCAACCTAACGTGAACCTAAATATTTTAAAATATGAATCTGAATCCATCTGAACGTGCATTTGAAACATTCTGAAAGTAAATCTAATTCAATCTTAATGTGAATTTGAATGATTCTGTATGTTACTCTGAATCAATCTATATGTGAAGTAAAATCATTCTGAATATGAATCTAAATCAATCGATTGCGAATATGAATTAATCTGAATGTGAATCTAAATCTTTCTAATTGTGAATCTAAATTAATCTGAATATGAATCTGAATCTGCCTGAATGCGAATCATAATCCATCAGCAACTGAATCTGAATGATTTGGAATGTGAATCTGAATCAATCTGTATGTGAATCAGAATATTTCAGAATATGAAGCTGAATTGTTGTGTTGCCCAGATTCCTATTCAGATTGATTCTGATTCTCATTCAGATTGTTTCTGAGTCACATTCAGATTGATTCAGATTCTCATTCAGATTGATTCACAATTCCTCTCAGATTGATTCATGTTCACATTCAGATTGATGCTGATTCACCTTTAGGATTATTCCGCTTCCCATTCAGATTGATTTTGATTCTCACTCAGATGGATCCAGATTCCCATTCTGATTGTTTCTGATTCACATTGTGATTAATTCAGAATTCCATTCAGATTGAGGCATATACTCATTCAGCTTAATTCGGATCTACATTTAGAATGATTCAGAATCACAAATCAGATGGAATTGGACTCATTTTCAGATATATTCAGAATCCCTTTCGGATTAATTGAGATTCCCATTTAGAATGATTTAGATTCACATTTAGAATACTCAAATTCAGGTTGATTCCAATTCCCATTTAGAGTTATCCAGATCCAATTTCAGATTTAATTAAACTCACATTCAGATTAATTCAAATTCCCCTTCAGATTGTCCCAGTTTCATTTTAAATCTGGTTCAGATTTACTTTCACATTGATTGTGGTTTAAATTTAAAATAATTCACTCAGATTCCCATTCAGATTGATTCCGATTCTCATTCAGATGGATTCAGAATCCCATTCAGATTATTTCAGATTCCCATTTGTACTGACGTATATTCAGATTGATTCCATTTCCCATTCACATTGATTCAGCTTCGCAATAAGATTGATTTAGATTCCCATTCAGATTGATTCAGATTCCTGCTTTGAATTAATCAAATTCCCATTTACATTGATTCAGATTAATATTGAGACGGATTCAGATTCACAATTAGAATGATTCAGAGTCACATTTATAATGAGTCTGTTTCTTGTTCAAATTGATTTCAATTCCAACTCACATTGATTCAGATTCCCTTTCACATTGATTCAGATTCAGATTTAGATTGATTCAGATTCCCAGCCAGATTGATTCTGAATCTGATCAAGTTGTTTTCAGAATCCAATACAGATTGATTCAGGTTCCCATTCTCAGGTTCGCCTCTCTCCCACAGTCCATTCCTTCCCAACACGGGGAGAAAGTGCAAACTCCACACAGACAGTCACCGAGGTCAGAATCAAACCCGGGTCTCTGGTGCTGTGAGGCAGCAGTGCTGACCACTAGACTATTCTAGCCTTTGTGAGGTGTGCCCAAATTTTTAGCTGGATGAGACTCAGCCTTTTACAATACGTGGTCGAGTTCACCCTATTCAGTGCCTCACTCCAAACCTCCTCCTCCAAGATCAGCCCCAGTTCCTCCGACCACTTTGCCTTCATGCCTTCAACCGAGCACGTCTGCTCCCCCACTATCCACTGGTATATTGCTAGGAGATGGTTTGTCTGTCCTGTGTTTCCTTTGAATTCTTGTCCAGCTGCCTGTCTTTAATCTGTCATCTGGTTAGATGCTGCCCCATTGGCATTTCTGCTTAAATTACAGACTTTGGACAAACTGAAACACGCCTGCTCTAATGGATTAATATGAACGTCTCTGCTGGGTTCTGTGGTGGACCTGCGATATCAATTTCATATACTTGGCAAGCAGTCAATCGGTGAATCTGAAATTCTGAACTTTCCCTGTTGATGCTTGTGATTGGTGGAGCTATCCAGAATCTTCTGGAAGAAAGGCAGGTCATCTGGAGAGCTCCAGTCAGTCCTGAGTTCTGTGTAAACACAGGCCAGAAAGCATCTGGAAGACACTCTCTTTCTGCTCTCTCTCACTGCCAGGTGATTTAAAACCTCTCAGTCAGACCACTCTTGTTCAAAGATACAGACAGCAATCAGATCTGTGAAGGGACCTTGTGGAATGCCAGAGTTTGCAAGCAGCTTCTCAACCAGATGTGTGACTCTTTAAACCTCTGTCTGAATAGCTGGGAATGACCATTCTACGAACACTTTTCATAATATATCCAGAGTTTCTGTACAGAGATCAGATAAACAAAAGTCACTGAGATGGAATCTCCGATTTGAAGACTAAGCGCTGACGCTGGCATGGGAACAGTGGTGTTTTACACCTGAAAAATGGTTCAAAAGCTGTGCCAATCCTCTGTCTGGTGGGGGGTGAGCAGAGATGCAGCGGAAAGCCACCGGCTTTAGCTGCAGATAACAGCCGGAGAATTGAAGGGTCCGTGGTCGCACATGCACACGGTGGCAGCCTGCAGTGGCTGTGCCGCTGGCCGCGTGCGGACCCGGCTGCTAAATAATGCCCCCTTTGACCTGGCTCGCCATGCCTGGACCAACCCCCACCAATGCTCCCAGGCCCCGCCACGGCCCCCTTCAAGCCCCGGCCATAGCTCCCACCCGACTATGGTGGCGCTGGACTCAGTCCGCAGCCACGCCACCAGGTTCACAAAAATAAATAGCATGTGTGACCCACGCCAACGGGAGCTCGGCCCATCGGGGGGGAGCATTGGGGGAGGGCCTCAGGTGACGTCCTGAGGCCATCCATATGGCGTGCAGTGAACTCGGAGAGGAGGAGGAACATTGCAAAAGCGACACCGCCCACGATTCCGGCACAAACGGGGATTCTCTGGCCGATCGGCAAATGTGATTTCGGCGACCGGAGAATCCCGCCCACTGTAAACGTCCCTGGTTTAAATTTCCAGTAACATCGCAGAGTGACGGGGGCTCCATCTGGTGGTGAAAAGTTGCAATTGCACTGACCTGGATCTCGTCTACATCTCCATCTGGTGGTTGATGGACAGAACGGCATCGACCTGACTCTTGCAGAGTGAATTTGCAGAGTTCCACGACAGCAAAACTGGCGGCGCACCTGGACCGATTCAGTGACATTTGAGGGGCTAATACCGGCGCCACATGCAATACAATTGATTCCAATAAAAATGGTGCGGGATTCGGCAGTTTCACGATTGACACTCAGGAGGCTGACAAGCTGCAGCCACATATACACACTTCACTCCCAACACACCATCCCAGCCAACAAGATGGCAGCAAGATGCGCGGCTCCGCGTTTCGCGGACGCAGATAATGAACCCCTCCTGGACACCATGGAGGAGAGGATGGTGACCCTGTACTCCGGCCCAGGAAGGAGACTGGCAGCCGCCGCAATTTGCCATGCCTGGGCGGAGGTGGAAGAGGCCATGAGCACCGTGGGCAACATCATCCTAACTGGCCAGTAGTGCCGAAAAAAAACTGCATGACCTTCCCAGGGTGGGCAGGGTGCGTAGGCAGCACTGTGCCCCTGATACCAACCTCCGTCCCACAAACCGATAACCCCATCCCCCAACCTGGAGGCCGGCCAAACACTCACCCTGCACCACATTCCGGCTGCCATGGCCGGGAGCCATGGCCACAGTGGCCACCAGGTACCTACCCCCTGGGCTACATGCGTCAGAATGTTAAACACTGTCATTTTATGATTCCACCCGCAACCCCCCCCCCCCCCCCCCACCCCTCCCCCCCACCACACACACAGCAGAAGGCCGTCCATAGCCGCCGGGAGTGGGAGAAGACAGGAGGGGGACCGCTAGACTTGTGGTCCCTCACCGTGGCAGAGCAGAGGACCCTGGGTGTGTTCGGCGGTCCAGAGGAAAGGGAGGCCGCCAGGGTGGGGTTCGGTCATGGGTGAGGAAGGGAGACCCTGCTGAGTTGCGGTTCTCCATGACACGTGTGTCAACTCCCCTCTCAACACCACCCCCACACCACCCTCACCATCACACCCACCCCCACACCAACCTCACCCCCATCATCTCCAACCTCACCCCCACACCACACTCATCCCCACCCCCACCCCCTCACTACCCTCACCCCCATCATCTCCAACCTCACCCCCACACCACACTCATCCCCACCCCCACCCCCACAACACCCTCACCCCATCATCTCCAGCCTCACCCCCACACCACACTCATCCCCACCCCCACCCCCACACCACCTTCACCCCCATCATCTCCAACCTCACCCCCACACCACCCTCACCACCACCCCCACCCCCACACCACACTCATCCCCACCCTCCTCCCCCACCCCCCCACACGGCCCACGTTCTAATCATGCATCTTGCCTTGTGTCTTGCAGGAGCTGCTGGAGATGGGGCTGGTCAGTCTGATGCCCCTACCCCCCAGCCAGTGGCACAGCCGGAGACGCCCCCCCCCCCCCCCCCCCCCCCCCCACCGTGAGCTGAACAGCGACGATGAGAGCAGCTCAGACGGCCGCCCTCCGCCTGAGACCCAGGACACCCCGGAGCTCGAGTCCGGGGATGACACTGACTTCCCGTCACAGCTGTCTCCAACGCCCTCCACCATCCCAGAGACACTCACCTGGTTGGGTACTTTAGTGAAGAGGCTCCTGGAACACTATCTGGTTCTCACCACACAGCTGATCCGGCACAGCAGGTGGAGGTATGAACACCCAAGGGGGTGGACGGTCGGAGGTCAGGCCGGCCCCAGGAACTAGCTGCTGTCCAGACAGGTTTCGGGCTTCAGAACGGACAGTCCCATCGATTGTGGAGATGTAGTCGTAGAGCCAGGGACTACATGAGGGGTTGTCGGTGAGCATCCAGCACCTGCAGGTGTAGTTGGAGGAGTCCAACTGCCTGCAGCAGCAACAGGAGGTGGTGACGACCACGGTGGAGTCATTGGGGCGAGGGTATTGGCTATGGATCAGCACGTCTAAGGCCTGGGCATTCTGTGTAGGGCCTGGCAGAGGCCCAGGGCAGGGTTGCCAACTGACAGACAGCCATGTGCCAGAACTGAAGTGTTGGCTAGTGTAGACTTGAGAGATGAACAGACACTTCCAACACTGATGAAGGTTCAACTCAATTTTATTAACTAACTTCTAACTAACTAACACACGATAACTGTGGGTCTAAATTATGCTAACTTAAACTAGAGAACTTAAACTGTCCGAACCAGTTGATTCTCTCAGCACGTGTTGTGAGTCCATGCTGGGCTGGATGAGATCTTGTTACACTCCGAGGCAGCACCCAGAATGAGCCGGAACCGTGGTACCCTCTGCCTTTATAGTGTGTGTATTCTAACTGGTGATTGGCTGCGGTGTTTGTACATGTTATTTGGTCCCTGTGTGTGTCCATCAGTGTGTGTCTGCACCATGATAGACTGGTGTATATTATGACAAGAACCACCTGGAAATTCCAGCGGCGCTCCGGAGTGTGGCCCAGAATAATAATAATCTTTACTGTCACAAGTAGGCTGATATTAACACTGGAATGAAGTTACTGTGAAAAGCCCCGAGTCGCCACATTCCGGCGCCTATCTGGTACAGAGAGGGAGAATTCAGAATGCCCAATCCACCTAACCTGCACATCTTTGGACTGTGGGAGGAAACCCACACAGACACAGAGAGAATGTGCAGACAGCACACAGACAGTAACCCAAGCCGGGAATCGAACCCGGGTCCCTGGTGCTGTGAAGCAACAGTGCTAACCACCATGTTACCGTGCTGCCCCGTGCAGTCACAGCAGGCCATGGCTGGGTACGTCGGTATTTCCCAGGCACTGGCCAACATGGTGCAGTCCCAGAGGGAGATGGCGCAGTCACTGGCTGAAGTGACACAAACTCAGAAGGTGGTGGCACAGTCACAGCGTGATGTGGGGCAGTCCCAGACAGGCATGGTCCACTCCCTGTGCTCCATGGCTGCGAGCATGCAGATCCTGCTCGGGACCAGAGCGGGTCTCGAGGACTGGCAGCGCCAGGTGGCGGGGGAGCCTCAGGGGATGGCTCCGCTCACAGCCCCACCCCATGGAGTAGACCAAGGAACATTGGGCACCCCGAAGGAAGTTGAGGTGATGGGGCCCGTGCCGGTGACTCCCACAGGGTAAATGTTGGAACACTGCAGCACCTCAGACTCCCCGCTCCCACCCCTATCCCTGGTGCATCAGTGGGCAGTCGGCGGAACAGTGTGGCACCATACCATCTGGGACAGCCAAGTAGCAGCCAGGCACATGCAGGCCCAGTTGTCCCAGAGGTCACCCGCCGACAGGTCACAGGGTAGGAATCACAGCAGGCTGCCTCCACTCCTGTTGTATGGTCTGGGGACCCACTTAGACATAGCATTAGGGCCCGTAAGGCCATAACGTTAGATCCCATAAAGGTCCCAACTCGGTGCCTGGAAGGACCAAGTGTTGTAAATGTCCAGGGCGACCGTCACCTTGATGGTCACCCCATACCCCCGGAGTGCCAGTGCGCCATGATCTGGCAGATATGTTGGACTGTTTCCCAACTCAGCCGGACAGCATGCCCGGTCCAGCAAGTCCTCGGCTGACAGGTGCTGCCAGTACGCACGCAGCTTCATGCTGTGCTTCCTTGGCACTGCCTGCTCCTCCCCCTGTTGGACAGCCGGCTTTCTATCCTGGGTGGCTGCCATCTGTTCCTCTTCTGCCCGCTCCTCTGGGGCATGCTCCACTGCTGTAGCTTCCTCCTCCTCCTTGAGCAGCTCCAGCTCGTACAGCCACAGTGCATCCTCCAGGGCTGCAGCGACCAGCAGGAAGGCCACCATTGCTGGTTGAACTCCAATATCCATTGTCTGCAAGGGTGGTGCACTATGAATTACTACAAAGACAAGAGTAGTGAATAATCGAGGCTTTACTGGACAAAGATGTGTGGCCTCCTGTAGCTGCTACCAGAATGGGAGCAACTCCGGTGAGCACACACATTTGTACGCCGCCTACTGGGCGGAGCCAGCAGGCAGGGATTTACCCATGTACCATTAATACAGGTACCATTACCGTACTACATCTAATATACATCTAATACAGTTAGTGGTTACTACCACATTCACCCCCTGTTAAAAAAGAGTCCGGAGGGGTTGATGGAAAATTTACAAGTTCAGTCAAAATTTACAAGTTCAGTCTGTCGGGGGCCTTGATCCTACGCTGTGATCGCCTCGGTCCCGGTGATGATGCGGGTGCCGACTTGGTCACCTGTGATTCCGGGAGCGTGTTGTCCTCGTCTTCATCGTCCCCGAGTGGAACCAGTGGGAGGACGGCTCCTCCTGGGGTGGGGGCTGCGGTGAGGTGTGCTGGGGGGAGGGTGAGTGGCACAGGGGCAACCGGAGGGGGGGGGCATGTCAGGTGGTGGGCCATGGGTGGAGATCCAGCGGGTGCCAGGCCCCGGAGGGAGACTGTGTCCTGGCGCCTCTCGGGGTGTGCCACATAGGCGTACTGTGGGTTTGCGTGCAGTAGTTGTAGTCTTTCGACCAACGGGTCCGACTTATGGGTCTGCACGTGTTTGCGAAGGAGGACGGGTCCAGGAGCTGCCAGCCATGTTGGGAGCAAGACCCCGGAGGTGGACTTCCTGGGGAAGGCAAGGAGACGTTCATGGGGAGTTTCGTTAGTTGCAGTGCAGAGGAGTGATTGGATGGAGTGGAGCGCGTCGGGGAGGACATCCTGCCGGTGGGAGACCGGGAGATTTTTAGACCGTAGGGCCAGCAGGACGGCCTTCCAGACCGTCCCATTCTGCCTCTCCACCTGTCCGTTACCCCGGGGGTTATAGCTGGTCGTCCTGCTTGAGGCAATGCCCTTGCTGAGCAGGAACTGACGCAGCTCATCGTTCATAAAGGAGGATCGCCGACTGCTGTGCACGTAAGCGGGGAAACTGAACAGGGCGAAGATGCTGTTGAGTGCTTTGATGACCGTGGCAGAAGTCATATCGGGGCATGGGATGGCGAAGGGAAACCGTGAGTACCCATCGACCATGTTCAGGAAGTACGTGTTTCAGTCGGTGCAGAGGAGGGGCCCTTTGAAGTCCATGCTGAGGTGTTCAAAAGGGCGGGAGACCTTCACAAGGTGCGGTCGATCTGGCCGGTAGAAGTGCGGTTTGCATTCCACGCAGACCTGGCAGTCTCTGGTGACAGTCCTGACCTCCTCAATGGAGTAGGGTAGCTTGCGGGCCTTTATGAAGTGGAAGAACCGGGTGATCACCGGGTGACAGAGACCATCGTGTAGGGCCCAGAGTCGGTCCACATGTGCGCTGGCACATGTACCTCGGGATAAGGCATCGGGGAGCAGTGAACAGTGCCACTCTGCAGAACCAGGGGCCAAGTTGGGCAGTCAGTGGGGTGCGCAGCAAGATGGCTGCCTTGCAGGACCTGGTAATGGCGGTCCATACCTGGAAACCACCCCAGTCCAGTGGGGGTTCTCCCCGGCGACTCGGCCTGTTACCCCATCACCCTCCTCTTCCTGGACCCTGTCAGGCCCCTACCCAATCCAGCCAGCCGCTGTTGAGGTGATGGAGAATTTCAATTTGGCATCAAATCGGCGTCCGCCACAATTTTGACGTCAGCCAATGGAGAATCCCGCCAGAGTCACTGGAGCAGTCAAGGGTTAAAGGTTAGCCGAGTATTTCTTCAGTACCGCTGGTAACAGAGCCGTTACCAACATCCCGAGGTTTTCTCTCATCACAGCCTCTGCTTCCACCCGGTCCCAAAGTTCATCCGAACCCCTGGACTACTCTGGCATCGTTTCAGCATCAGCTGCCAGTGGTAGTATTGAAAGTTTGGCAAGGCCAAGACCTTACTTATCTCTCCCTCTGGAGCAAGTTTCTCCTGATTCTCAGGCCCTTACCCTCCCACATAAACCCAGTCACTAGCGGTCAATCTGTCCAGAACAAATGCGTTGGGCAAGAATATCGGAAGGCACTGGAATAAAAATAAAAATCTCAGCAAGGTATTTAATTTACCGGCCCGCTGGGGATAATGGGAGACCGGCCCACCAGGGATAATGGGAGATCGGCTCGCCAAGGATGATGGGAGACCGGCCCGTCGGGGATAATGGGAGACCGGCCGGGTAGGGATAATGGGAGATTGGCCCGCTCGGGATAATGGGAGATCGACCCGCTAGGGATAATGGGAGACCGGCCGGGTAGGGATAATGGGAGACCGGCCCACCAGGGATAATGGCAGACCGGCCCGCCAAGGATAATGGGAGACCGGCCGGGTAGGGGTAATGGGAGACGAGCCCGCCAAGGATAATGGGAGACCGGCCCGCTGGGGATAATGGGAGACCGGCCGGGTAGGGATAATGGGACACCATCCCGCCAAGGATAATGGGAGACCGGCCCGCTGGGGATAATGGGAGACCGGCCGGGTAGGGATAATGGGAGATCGGCCGGGTAGGGATAATGGGAGCCCGGCCCGCCAGGGATAATGGGAGACCGGCCCGTCGGGGATAATGGGAGTCCGGCCGGGTAGGGATAATGGGAGACCGGCCCGCTAGGGATAATGGGAGACAGGCCCGCTAGGGATAATGGGAGACCGGCACGCCAGGGATAATGGGAGACCGGCCCGCCAGGGATAATGGGAGACCGGCCCGCCAGGGATAATGGGAGACCGGCCCACTAGGGATAATGGGAGACCGGCCCACCAGGGATAATGGCAGACCGGCCCACTAGGGATAATGGGAGACCGGCCTGCCAGGGATAATGGGAGACCGGCCCACCAGGGATAATGGGAGACCGGCCCACCAGGAATAATGGGAGACCGACCCGCCAGGGATAATGGGAGATGGCCCATCAAGAACAATGGGAGACCGGCCCACTTGGGATAATAGGAGACCGGACCGCTAGGGATAATGGGAGACCGGCCCACCAGGGATAATGGGAGACCGGCACGCCAGGGATAATGGGAGACCGGCCCACCAGGGATAATGGGAGACCGGCACGCCAGGGATAATGGGAGACGGCCCGCTAGGGATAATGGGAGACAGGCCCGCTAGGAATAATGGGAGACCGGCCTGCCAGGGATAATGGGAGACCAGCCCGCCAGGGATAATGGGAGACCGGCCCGCCAGGGATAATGGGAGACCGGCCCACCGAGGATAATGGGAGACCGTCCCGCTAGGGATAATGGGAGACCGGCCCGCCAGGGATAATGGGAGACCGGCACGCCAGGGATAATGGGAGACCGGCCCGCCAGGAATAATGGGAGACCGGCCTGCCAGGGATAATGGGAGACCGTCCCGCTAGGGATAATGGGAGACCGGCACGCCAGGGATAATGGGAGACCGGCCCGCCAGGGATAATGGGAGACCGGCCCGCCAGGGATAATGGGAGACGGCCCCGCCAGGGATAATGGGAGACCGGCCCGCCAGGGATAATGGGAGACGGCCCCGCCAGGGATAATGGGAGACGGCCCCGCCAGGGATAATGGGAGACCGGCCCGCCAGGGATAATGGGAGACGGCCCCGCCAGGGATAATGGGAGACCGGCACGCCAGGGATAATGGGAGATGGCCCGCCAGGGATAATGGGAGACCAGCCCGCCAGGGATAATGGGAGACCGGCCCACCAGGGATAATGGGAGACCGGCCTGCCAGGGATAATGGGAGACCAGCCCACAAGGGATAATGGGAGACCAGCCCGCCAGGGATAATGGGAGACCGGCCTGCCAGGGAGAATGGGAGACCAGCCCACAAGGGATAATGGGAGATCGGCCCACCAGGGATAATGGGAGACCGGCCTGCCAGGGATAATGGGAGACCGGCCCGCCAGGGAGAATGGGAGACCAGCCCACAAGGGATAATGGGAGATCGGCCCACCAGGGAGAATCGGAGACTGGCCCACCAGGGAGAATGGGGACATGCCCATCTTTGCACGTCCACCTTGACCTTCTCCACCAAACGTGTATAATTCAACATCCAGAGTTTCCCCCAGTCCCTTACTCGCTGGACCACCAAATACCGAAAATGACTTCCTGCGTGCCGGAACGGTACTCTCATAAGCCCTCCCTCCCCACCCTCCCAATCTCCCTCCCCATGTCGTCGTCCCGACCCCCACCTGCCCCCCCGTCTCTCCCATCTACCAGTCCCATCTCCCCCCCACATATCCCCCCCACCCTGTCTACCTTTGTACACCAACTGCAAAGTATTTGCTCTTTCCTATCTTGAATTACAGCCAGAAAAGGCTCCAAAATACTGCAAGATCCCCATAATGTTGCCCATTGATGCCTCCAGTTCACATTGGTAGCATATAACAAGACTTGTGTTCTCTCCCCCCCCCCCCCCCCCCCCCCCTCCTCCTCTAACTATTATTTCCCATGCTTTTGAGGACATCAGGGCCAAGGATCGTGGCTCTACTGATAATGCAAACAACAAAGGGTACATTGGACATCCCTGCCTGAGGCCCCAATGTTGACGAAAGGGCTCAGAGGTCACTTTGTTAGTGCAAACACTTGCAAATGGGGCCGCGTACAACAGCCTTACCCATGCACTAAAGCCCGGTCCACACCCAAATTTTTCAGTATCGCGAACAGTTATCCCCACTCTACCGAGTCTAACACTTTATCTGCATCAAGCGAAATTATGATCTCTGGAACCCTCGCCTCCCCCCCAGGATAAGTACCACACTCAACCGCCATCTCAGGTTTGCCATCAACCTTCACCCATTGACAAATCCCGTTTGGATATTTCCCCATCACCCCCGGAAGATGAGGCTCCAGCCTTAACGGCAACACCTTAGCTAACAGCTTTGCATCCTCATTTAACAGGAAAACCAGACCATCCAACCCACAGTCCAGGGGGTCTTTACCCTTTTTCAGGAGCAGGGACATCGAGGCCTGCCTCAGCATCTGTGACAAAGCACCTCGCTCCAAGGAGTCCCTGAACATCCCCAACAATAGCGGGCCTATCAGGTCTAACAACCTTTCATAAAATTCCACCAGGAACCCATCGGGCCCAGTGCCTTCCCCGACTGCGTCAATTTCAGCACCTTCTTGATCTCTTCCAACACCAGTGGAGCTTCTAGGTAGTCCCATAACTCGTCCTCCAACTTGGGAAGCTCCAACTCCCCAGGAATTCCACCAAATCTCTCCCATCCTATGGCCGTTCGAATCGGTAATCATTTTCTTATAAGGTCTTAAATACCTCATTCACCTTCTCCTCATCTGAGACCAGCTCCCATCCTGCACCCTAATCTGGCAAACTCCCTCTCTGCGTCCCATTGCCTCAGCTGATATACCAGGACTCAGCTTGTTTTCTCCCTATCTTCATAAATAGCCCATTTTGCATCCTTAGCTGTCGTACCACCTCATCTTTGTGGTGAATTATAAATACTAATAATCCACACTGTATTGTACAACATGTGTTGAGCCTGTAGATTGTATTGGATCACGTGTAGTTGCACGGCTGTACCCGTTGGGGGAGATGAAGAGCATGTACTGGGCTCCACCCTTGGCTCCGCCCATGGCTCCACCCATGGCTCCTCCCCTTAACCGGATGTATAAAGGTTGATGTTGAGAGCCTGCCTGCCAGTTCATCTGGAGTTCATCTCATCATAGGCAGGCTCTGTTGTAAGACGATTAAAACCACTGTTCACTTCTAACCACGTGTCGCGTGGATTGATGGTCTCATCAATTTAATCGTTTAAAGGAACAGTAAGGAACCACTATGGAATCAGCCCTCAAACCTGATCGACTGGAACTCGACCCACAGGATGCAGAGGCGAAATAAATCTTTTCACACTGGCTCCGATGTTTTAAGGCCTACCTGGCTGAAGCAAGCACCACAGAAACGACGGAGGAGCAGAAACTCAGCCTACTGCACGCAAGGGTGAGCCATCGTATATCTATTCAGTTAAATTGTACCGGCTCATCTACAGAGGCCCTGGCCCTACTCGACAGAATGTAGGTGAGGCCTGCCAATGAGGGCTACGCGCGCCACGTTTTTACTACTTGCTGCCAGCGCCCCACAGAATGGCTAGAAGAATTTCTAAGAGACTTAAAAACCTTGTCCCGGGACTGTAATTACCAAGCTGTAAATGCTGCCGAACATAGGGAACTTGCTGTCCGCGATGTCTTTGTTGCAGGCCTCAGATCCAATTACGTGCGGCAGCGACTGCTTGAGAAGGGGGCCCAAAATTTAGAAGACACTGTTGAACTTGCTACTATTATGGAGGTCTCTTTTCGCAGCCTCACCTCATTCCCTGCGGACTCCGCGACCCCGTCATGGGACCTCGACCAGCGACTGCCGCAGGCCTGCGCCGCGCGGCAACCCAGCCACTATGCTTCTCCAGCCTGCCACTTTTGTGGCCAGCCCCAGCACCCGCGGCAACACTGCCCGGCCCGCAACGCGACCTGCAAGAGCCGAGGTCGCAAAGGACACTATGCCAGAGTGTGTCTGGCGAAGAAAGTCCCAGCCTCTAACCCCCCCGCGGCTCAAAGCACTCGCTCTCTGAATTCGCAGAGCCGCAGGCCCCGTAATGCTGCGGCCTTCACCTCGACTCCGTCCCCACCCACCACGTGCGACCCATGGGGGCTGCCATCTTGGTGGACCCCCACCACGCAGCCAACCACGTGCGACTCATGGGAGCTGCCATCTTGGACGCCATCTTCCTCGCCGCCCGCCAGGTGTGATCCACGGGAGCGGCCATCTTGGGCTCCATCATCTCCAAATTCAGAAAATCTGATCGAAGACTGTGAACTCAGCGGGCATTCGCCACGGGGCCACCCCAACACAGTGCACCGAGTCGCCGACTACCCGCAACTCGGCGCAGTCACGTTGGACCAGTCGCGTCCAAAACACCTCCGCAACTCAATGACGATTGTTCAAGTAAACGGGTACAGTACACCAAGCCTCTTCGACTCCGGGAGCACCGAGAGCTTCGTACACCCAGATCTGGTAAGACGCTGTTCGCTCCCTGTTTTTCCTGCACGGCAAACTATCTCCCTCGCTTCGGGCTCCCACTCTGTTCACATCCAAGGGCGCACTGTCGCGACCCTAACGATCCAAGGCGCTAGTTACTCTAATTTTCAACTATATGTCCTGCCCGAACTCTGCGCCCCACTCTTACTGGGACTCGATTTTCAGTGCAACCTCAAGAGTCTCACCCTCAGCTTTAGCGGACCCCTACCCCCACTCACCATCTGCAGCCTAGCCACGCTGCCAATCTCCCCCCCTCCTCTCTTTGCCAATCTCACGCCGGACTGTAAACCCGTAGCCACTTGCAGCAGGCAGTACAGCCTGACAGGGTGTTAATGAGAACCGAGGTCTGGAGGCTCCTATGTGAGGGGATCATAGAGGCCAGTAACAGCCCTAGGAGAGCTCAGGTGGTGGTCGTCAAGACCGGGGAAAATTTCTGCATGGTCGTGGACCATAGTCAGACCATTAATCGGTTTACGCTCCTCGATGCGTACCCCCTCCCCAGGATTGCAGACATGGTGAATCAGATCGCCCAGTATCGGATTTTCTCCATGGTGGATCTGAAGTCTGCATACCACCAGCTCCCAATCCACCCAGAGGACCGCCACTACACGGCATTCGAAGCCGATGGCCGCCTCTTCCATTTTCTCCGTGTTCCCTTTGGCGTCACGAACAGGGTCTCGGTGTTCCAATGAGCAATGGACCGAATGGTGGACCAGTACGGGCTGCGGGCCACATTTCCGTACTTGGATAACGTCACCATCTGCGGCTATGACCAGCAGGACCACGATGCTAACCTCCATCGATTTCTCCAGACGGCCCAGAAACTCAACCTCTCTTACAACATGGAGAAATGCGTTTTCCGCAAGACCAGGCTAGCCATCCTCGGCTATGTCATGGAAAACGGAGTCCTGGGTCCCGACCCGGACTGTATGCGCCCCCTCTTAGAACTCCCTCTCCCTCATTGTCCCAGGGCCCTCAAAGGGTGCCTGGGATTCTTTTCATACAATGCCCAGTGTGTCCCTCAATATGTGGACAAAGCCCGCCCACTATTTAAGGCCACACTTTTCCCGCTGTCGGCTGAGGCTCGCCAGGCCTTCAACTGCATCAAGGAGGACATCGCCAAGGCGGCCATGCGGGCGGTGGATGAATCCGTCCCCTTTCAGGTTGAGAGCGATGCCTCAGAGGTAGCTCTTGCAGCCACACTAAACCAGGCAGGGAGACCAGTCGCATTTTCCCGAACCCTCTCCGCTTTGGAACTTCGACACCCTCGGTCGAAAAAGAAGCACAAGCCATTGTGGAGGCGATACGTCACTGGAGGCACTACCTCGCAGGTAGGAAGTTCACCCTCATCACCGACCAAAGATCGGTTGCCTTCATGTTCGACAACTCGCAAAGGGCCAAAATTAAAAATGATAAAATTCTGAGGTGGAGGATCGAACTCTCCACCTACAAATACGATATTATGTATCGACCAAGGAAATTCAATGAGCCCCCAGATGCCCTGCCCCGCGGCACGTGCACCAGCATGCAGAGCGACTGCTTAAAAGCCATCCACAATGACCTCTGCCACCCGGGGGTCACCCGGCTCGCCCACTGCGTCAAAGCCCGAAATCTGCCTTTCTCCACTGAGGAGGTAAAAGCCATCACCAGGGATTGCCCGATCTGTGCGGAGTGCAAACCGCACTTCTACAGACCAGACAGGACCCACCTGGTCAAGGCTTCTAGGCCCTTTGAACGCCTCGCGATCGATTTCAAAGGGCCACTCCCCTTGACTAACCAGAATGTGTACTTCCTGAATGTCATCGATGAGTTCTCCCGATTCCCTTTTGCTATCCCGTGCCCCGATATGACCTCCCACACAGTCATTAGGGCCCTGCATAGTATCTTCACCCTGTTTGGTTTCCCCAGCTATGTACACAGCGACTGGGGTTCGTCCTTTATGAGCGACGAGCTGCGTTAGTACCTGCTCAACAAGGGTATCGCCTCGAGCAGGACTACCAGCGATAAACCCAGGGGGAACGGGCATGTGGAGAGGGAGAATGAGGCGGTCTGGAAGACTGTCCTACTGACCCGCCGGTCCAGGAATCTCTCGAACTGCCATTGGCAGGAAGTCCTCCCAAACGCGTTCCACGCTATTAGATCCCTCTTATATACCGCCACCAACCAGACCCCTCACGAGCGGCTCTTTATTCTTTCCAGGGGCACTACCACGGGGGCTTCACTCCCGGCATGGTTGAAGACACCGGGCCCAGTACTCCTCCGGAAGCATGTCAGGGCACACAAAACTGACCCACTCGTAGAGAAAGTGCTTCTACTACACTCAAACCCCCAATACGCCTTCACAGAGTACCCTGACGGCCGTCAGGACACCGTATCCCTCCAGGACCTAGCGCCTGCAGGATCAAACCCCACCACTACCACCGCCGAGGTACCCCTCACACTACACCCCACACAACTCGCCGCGCCCCACGCCCCCGCGCCTACCAGTTCACTACACATGTTCCACGCGCCCGCACCCGCAAGCTTCCAGCGCCCCCACTCCCCAGTCGAACCAGACGGGTATGAAGCTCGGAAAGAATCACCCCCGGAGTCCGCCATCATACCCCAACCGACCGTGATCATCCAGCCACCAGAAGGGGCTGCAATCCCGGTGCTCCGCCGATCACAACGGACAACTCGACCACTGGACAGACTCAATCTGTAAACCATCACCCCCGCCAGACTTGATTTTTTTACAGGGGGTGAATGTGGTGAATTATAAATACTAATAATTCACACTGTATTGTATAACATGTGTTGAGCCTGTATATTGTATTGGATCACGTGTAGTTGCGTGGCTCTACCCATAGGGGGAGATGAGGAGTTTGTACTGGGCTCCACCCTTGGCTCCGCCCATGGCTCCACCCATGGCTCCTCCCCTTAACCGGATATATAAAGGTTGATGCTGAGAGCCTGCCTGCCAGTTCATCTGGAGTTCATCTCGTCACAGGCAGGCTCTGTTGTAAGACGATTAAAGCCACTGTTCACTTCTAACCACATGTCGCGTGAATTGATGGTCTCATCAGTCTGTACAGATCAGATTGAACTGCGTTTGCAGTTTTTTTCTCTCTACTAATAGTTCTGGAGATGGGCTGGCCACATTCTTGCGATCCACCTCTATGTTGTCATCTACAAGGTTTCCCGCTTCCTCCCTCCAGCTCCACATGCACCTTGAAAGATATGGGGCAGGATTCTCCATTGGTCGATGCTGAAATCCCAAAATGTGATTCAGTGGAGAATCGGTCTGGACACCAAAATTGTGACGGGCGCTGGGTGCAAGCCAGAACGCCGCGCTCCGGTGCCTCGACAGCGGCGTTAATACATTCTACTGCGCACATTCAGGGCTAGATTCTCTGCGCCTCGCGTTCGGCGCGGGGGCGAAGAATGAGCGTTTACTCAGAAATCGGGACCGGAGCCACTCCTGCGGAGGCTCTCACGTGTGAACTACGCGGCGCGGGTAGGGGGCCATTGAAAGATCCACCCCCGCGATTCTCCATGCAAAACTGGCCGAGTTCCCATCGGCATTGTTCTAACCACCCATCAGCCATCGGGAACGTCGGGTGGCAGCTGTGGACTCAGTCCTTGGCCCCCCCTAGTGGGGGTCGGGGGGATCGATCACCGGGAGGGGGGGGAGGGCCTCATGGATGGCCAGGGGAGTGATTGGGTGGCACGGATCCGAGGGCGTGCGTGATCTCGGGGGACCTACATTTTTGATGCCGCTCCCGGACCGAGTCCCCCATGTCCCACGGGGCAGCCACTTCAGGCCGCCACCATGCGTGGACTCCTGACCGGAAGTGCAGAGCCCCATATCTGCAGCCAGAGCTGCGAGCAGCACTCCGGGGCCCTGCCAGGCCCCTGCAGGTAGGAGAATTGCTCAGGACTTTCTTAAGGAAAATCCCAAGTGAAACACCAGCGTTTTTACACTGGCATGGGGACATAGCCCCATTTTGGGGAAATCCAGCCCACAGTAAATGCCATTTGCATATCATGAACGGGCCAGACCCGGTATTCTCCGGGAACTCCGCGATGATCCGTCTACACCGGGGGAATTACTGACAGTGAGTTTCACTTGTTTTAAAAATCGGGAAACAGACGTCCGATGAGGGAAAGGGAGCAGATAGGATATGCAGAGGTGAGACAGTGGGCTGCTGGTCCTGCTGTTGGAAGGGCTGGCTGAGGCAGAAGGGGCTTTTGTCAGGTCCGGGGGGGAGCGGTGGGTGACGAGGAGTGACCAGGGGATGGGCTGTGGGGTCGGGGTGACCAACCCACGGGACCGGGGCGTCCAGGCACGGACCGCCATTTCTGTCGCCTGAAAGGCAACCATCTTGCTGCGGACCCCACTGACGTCACTCCATGGCCCTTGGTTGTGCAGAGTACCACCAGCCATACTGGTGTCCCTACCCCACCAACCCCTCCACCTCACCCCTCACCCCACCAACTCCCTCCCCACCCAACTGGCCGTCACCCGTCAGCAGGGCAGCTCGCGGCAAAACCCAGGGGAATGCCCACAGTAGCCCCTGCAGGATGCAGGATGGCACTGGATGGGGGGGTCACGGAGAGTACCACTGGCATGGACAGTGCCAGCCAACGGTACTCTTGGCAGCAGCGAATGGGCCCAGCTGCTGCTCGGGTCTCCCAGGTGCAGTGCTGCCGCCCTGTTCTACCTGCTGCCCATTGGAAGCACCAGGGACAGGAGGGGGGTGGGTGCAGTCCGAGGCGCTGTGGTGTTCCGACACCTCCACAGCAGGAGTCACCCGCAGAGGTCCCATCACCTTCCTTGGGGTTCCTGATTCCCCCGGGTTACTTCACAGGATGGGGGTGTGAGCAGAGCTAACCCCTGAGGTTCCCCCGCCACCAGGCACTGTCAGTCCTGGAGGCCTGCACCAATCCCAACTAGGGTTTTGATAACCGTGGCAATGGAGCACAGGGAGTGGACCACCTCCATCTGCATCTGCGCCACATCATGCTGCGACTTAGCCACCACCTTCTGGGTCTGTGCCACATCAGCCATTGACTGCACCTCCTCCCTCTTGGTCTCTACCACATTGGCCAGTGCCCGGGCAATGCCGACTATGCCCTCAGCCATGGCTGGATGTGACTGGGCCATGCTCTGGAGTGCCGCTGCAATGTCCAAGTGGCCCTGGTACATGGCTGCCTGCGATAGGTCAGCCCTGTCCCTATCCATGGCCACATAGAGTGCCCCAGGCCTTGGACATCCTGACCCATGGCTGAAACATTTGCCCCCCAAGGCCTCCACCGCAGACAACACCTTTGATGTTAACCTGGGTGGCACGCATGGTCGGCACCATCTCCTGCTCCTTCAGGCGATTGGACTCTTCCTCTTGTAGTTCCTGGCTCTGAAACTGCATCTCTGAGGCGCATCACTTGCCACTGATCGCCAATCTGAAAAACACTCATTTATCCCCACTCTTTGCTTTGTTAGTTAACCAATCTTCTATCTGTTTTGTTTTGCTCTTGACATAGCATAAACTGCTTCCTTGATGTGCACTCTGACAAAGGAAGGTTCAGACTTGGAGATAGCTTTAACACATTTATTAAACTGTTCACAATTCTCCTACTTAGATTCGACTCTCCTGTTAATCCTGCTATAGCTACTCAGACTGACGAACCTGTCTGCTACAATCCATGTGGCGGGTGTGATGTGTTTCAAATCAATCCGGTGTACTCACTGAGAGTCTCCACTGCAAAGATGCTGAGAATGTGCTGTGTCCTTTGATATGGGTTGGTGTAATGACCCCCTGTGGTAGTGTCACCTCTGTGTGTATCGTGACTGCCCATTGGTCGTGTCCTATCTTACTGACCTATTGGTTGAATGTCTGTGTCATGTCTCTGGTGCTCCCTCTAATGTCCAGCTAGTCTATGGGTACTTACATTAACCCCTTGTGTATTTACAGTGATGCGTATCACCACACTATCCATTCTAATATATTACTTGTAATTCTATGCACCTTTATCTTGTGCAGCAGCCTTTTGTGCGGCACCTTGTCGAATGCCTTCTGGAAATCCAGATACACCACATACACTGGTTCCCCGTTGTCTGCCGCACTTGTAATATCCTCAAAGAATTCCAGTTAATTAGTTAAACATGACCTGCCTTTCAAGAACCAAGCTGTGTCTGTACAATGGGACAATTTCTATTCAGATGTCTCGCTAGTTCTTTGATGACAGATTCAAGCATTTTCCCCACGACAGACGTTAAGCTAACTGGCCTATAGATATTGTCTATATGGCCTACTGTCAACCTTCTTTTTTAAACAGTGGTATTATATTTGTTGTTTTCTAATCTGCCAGAACTGCCCCAGAGTCCAGTGAATTTTGGTAAGCTACGATGAGCGCATTTGTTATTTCCCCCGCCATTTCTTTTATACCCTAGGATGCATTCTATCAGGGCTAGGAGACTTGTCTACCTGTAGCCCCAGGAGGTTGCACAACACTACCTCCTTCGTGATAATGATCGTTTCTAGGTTCTCACCCACCCTGGACTCCTTACCATCAATTATTGGCATGTTATTTGTGTCTTCCACTGTGAAGACCGACACAAAATACCTGTTTAATGCCTGGCCATTTCCTTATTTCCCAATATTAAATCCCCCTTTTCATCCTCTAAAGGACCAATATTTACCTTAGCCATTCTTTTTTGTTTTATGTATTTGTAGAAACTTTTGCTATCTGTTTTTGTATTCTGAGATAGTTTACGCTCATAATCTATTTTCTTTTTCTTTAAAGCTTCTTTCATGGCTTCCTGTTGACCTTTAAAGATTTCCCAATCATCTAGTTTCTTACTAATCTTTGCCACTTTGTTTGTATTTTCTTTCAATTTCCTTCATTTCCTTAGATATCCATGGCTGATTATCCCCTTCCCTACAGTCCTTCCATTTCACTGGTATATGCTTTTGCTGAGCACTGTTAAAATCACTTTGAAAGTCGTTCACTGTTCCTTAGTTGTCGCACCATAAAGTCTTTGCTTTTCTGTTTCCCTCCTGTACTTGAGTTTTTGTTGGGATAAAAGAGGGAAGTTAAGGTTTTTGGTGCTGGGGGCTTTTTGTGTTTGGATCGGGGGGGAGGGGTTGGAAGTGCCTATTACTTATTCTGTTTTATTTGATTTACACTAACGTTGGGGTTTTCTTTGTTTTTCATTTTTGTTTGTTTCTTTTCAGAGCAATTGCTCGAGGCCGGCTGGTTTGGGGAAGTGGTGTTCATGGGCAGGAAGGGGGGGGGGGGGGTTGGTCAGAGGGAACAATAGGTGGGAGACCTGTTAGCGCCGGAGTCATGCGTCACCAGGCTAGCTGGGTGAGCTGGTCCACGGAAGCCAGGTTGGGGGGGGGGGGGGTGTATTTAGTTAGTTTATGGCAAGGGTTAGATTACAGGGTGTTGTTGCTGGGGGGGGGGGGGGGGCTAGTTGTTCTGCTGACAAGGGAGGGACTTAGGTGCGGGATCATGGAGGAGGTCGGAGGTGGGGTTGCCAGGAGGCGGGCCAGGGGAAGGGGCTGGGGGCTGCCCCAAGAAAGGGGATCGCTGATCGGCGGGGGGGGGGCTGGCCACCTGGAACGTTAGAGGCTTAAATGGGCCGGTAAGGAGGAGGCGCGTGTTCACGCATCTGAGGGCGCTGAAAGCGGATGTGTTAATGCTTCAGGAGACTCATCTGATTGGTCAGATTGATGAAGGGCTGGATTAGCCAGGTCTTCCACTTGGGGCAGGATACTAAAACCAGGGGGTCACGATTTGGGTCAACAAACAATTTGAAGTGGGCAGAACAATCTCGGATGGGGGAGGCAGATTTGTCATGGTGAGTGGCAAGCTCGAGGGGATGAGGGTAGTTTTGGTCAATGTGTGTGCCACAAATTGGGACGATGTTGATTTAATAAAGAGACTGCTGGGAAAGATACCTGACCTGGACTTACATAGGATGATTATGGGAGGGGATTTTAACACAGTCCTTGATCCCGGACTAGACCGGTCGCGTTCAAGAACGGGTAAGAAAATGGTGAAAGAACTGAGGGGATTCATGGAGCAAAGGGGGGAGCTGATCCATGGAGGGCTGGTCGGCCGATGGGGAGGGAGTTTTTGTTCTATTCACATGTCCATAAGGTGTATTACCAAATTGATTTTTTCATCATGAGCAGGGATTTGTTAGCGGGGGTAACGGACGTAGAATATTCGGCGATCGCTATTTTGGACCATGCCCTGCACTGGGTTGATCTGCAGGTCTGCAAGGAAAGTTTTCAGTGCCCTAAATGGAGGCTGGAGGTCGGTTTGTTGGCGGACGAGGCGGTGTGTGAGAGGGTGAGGAAATGTAGGCAAAACTACCTGCAGGTCAGTGACACAGGGGAGGTCTCAGCGGTGGTACTCTGGGAAGCGCTGAAGGCAGTGGTGAGAGGGGAGTTGATTTAGATCAGAGCACATAGGGACAGGACGGAGAGGGTAGAAATGGACTGACTGGCAAGGGAGATCAAACAGATAGACAACTATCTATCTATCTATGTTCGCTCGAACATCTCTACAAGTCAATGCATTCCTGCATGTTCCAACTCCAGACGTGCAGCTTCAAGAAATCTCAATGGACTCCAGTGAACCTGCTAAGACTCCGGACGAGGAGCACCGACAAACCACACCTGACTCAGGTGACACAAACGAGACTCCAGGCGGGGAGCACCAACGAACCAACACTGACTCGGTTAACAGAGCCCGGACTCCAGATGGGGAGCAACCAAACGCCACTCTGATTCACGTAAGCTGGACTTTATTCCAGACAGGGAGTGCCGCAACCTCAGTGATGGCATGCTCAGGGTGACAGCAGATGCCACAACGACAGGAGGTGGATCACTTGACAGTTACACTGGGTCAGTAATAACAAGCAGTGACTACAGTCCGAGAGGAATTCACCAATATTCCCCACAGCCAATGACAGCTTTTGCTGGACACACCCAGCATTCAGGTCTGCAGCAGCCAGCAGTCTATGCAGTATCTTCTCAATCAGGCCAGCATCACGGATTGCCCATGAGTGGAATCAAGACCAAAGGAGGACTACCACAGGCGCAATCTGCACCACAGACTGGATGCCTTCGTTACAGCCCATGATTTGCTGCACCCCAACCTGGCCAAACGGCATATTCCCATCAGATGCAAGGCTCTAGTTTCACGCCAACACCTTATCAGCTACAAGATGCCATCCAACATCACCATCACTAGTATCGCAAAAAGACAGGACTTCAAATCAGACAGTGAAGTGATTTGACCACTTCTTGATCCTTGTGGCACAGGGACATTGATGGCGTTCATAAGGACATGCCACCATCATATTCACCAACCCACCAAGAGAGACATTTGTCCATGATGTTTGATGATTTTTGGACTCACACAAATTATTTGGACTTATTGTTTCATCACTGTTCTCATGACTTGTATATACCTTAACTTATCTACCTGTTTTGTGTTCAATTTTCTTAGTGTACAGAAAATATGCAACATATAATAAAGGGGGGATGTGGTGATGTGCATCACTGTAAATACACAAGGGGTTAATGTAAGTGCATGTAGACTATCTAGACACTAGAGGAGGCACCAGAGACATCACACACACACACTCAACCAATAGATCAGTTAGATAGGACAATAACCGCATTCACGATACACACAGAGGTGACACGGCCACAGGAGGGCATTACACCAACTCATATATAAAGGACACCACAAACATGATCTGCCTCTTTCCAGTGGAGACAGTCAGTGAGTAGAGGCATAGGGTTGATTTGATATCACTCCCACCACGTGGATTGCAGCAGGCTGGTTAGTCAGTCTGAGTAGATATAGCAGGATTAGCAGTAGTGTCGAACCCAGGTTATAGAAGTGTAAATAGTTTAATAAACATGTTGAAGTTATCTCCACATTTGATCCTTCCTTTGTCAAGTGCACCATAAGGAAGCCGCTTATGCTACACTTAGAGCATAACAAGACAGGCGGGTTCTTGGGGTACAAACTGAACATGGCAAAGAGTGAGTTGTTTGTAGTCCAGGCCAGGGGCCAGGAGGGTAGGTTGAAGGGGCTGCAGTTCAGGTTAGTGGAGGACAGTTTTAGATACTTAGGGATACAGGTGGCGTGGGATTGGGGACAGTTGCACAAGTTGAACTTGTCTCGGATGGTGGAGCAAATGAGGGCTGAGTTCCGGAGGTGGGATGCGCTCCCACTGACACTGGCAGGGAGAGTGCAGACGGTCAAAATGACGATCCTCCCGAGATTCCTGTTAGTTTTTCAGTGTCTCCCCATTTTCATTCCGCGGTTTTTTTTCAAGAAAGTTAATAAATTGATTATGGGATTTATGTTGGCGGGAAAGTCCCTGTGGATGAATAGGGTGATGCTCGAGATGAACCGAGGGGAAGGGGCGCTGTCGCTGCCAAACTTCAGTAATTACTACTGGGCGGCCAACGTAGCTATGGTAAGGATGGTGGGTGCGGCGTTGGTTTGGGAGCGGCTGGAGGCTTTCGTGCAGGGGGACCAGTTTGACAGCCCTGGTTACGGCGCCCCTGCTGCTCCCGCCGGCACGGTACTCCACCAGCCCCATAGTGGTAACGACTTTGCAGATCTGGGTCAATGGAGAAGGTATGTGGAAGGAATGGGAGCATCAGTTTGCTCTCCAATTTACGACAATCACCGGTTTTCCCCGGGGAATATGGATGGTGGGTTCCAAGCATGGCGGAGGGCTGGGATTGAGAGGATGGGGGATCTGTTCTTGGAAGGGATTGAGAGATTTGTGGATCTCTTCTTTGAGGAGCGTTTCCCGAGCCGAGAGGAGCTAGAGGAGGAGTTTGAGTTGCTGGGTGGGAATGGGTTTCAGTACCAGCAGGTACGCGATTTTGTTCGGAGGCAGGTCCCAAGCTTCCCTCACCTGCCACTAAGGTGACTACAGGATAAGGTGATGTCAAAAACAGTGGTTGGGGAGGAGGGGGGGGGGGGGGGGGGTCTCAGAAATATGCAAGGAACTGATGGAGTGGGAAGTGGTTCCAATTGGGGAGGTGAAGAGGAAGAGGGAGGAAGAGCTGGGAGGGGAGCTGGAATCCGGGTTATGTGAGAAGACCCTGAGGAGAGTCAATGCATCCTCGTCATGTGCCAGGCTTAGCCTGATCCAGTTCAAGGTGGTCCACAGGGCTCATATGACTGTGACCCAGATGAGCAACTTTTTTGAGATGGTGGAGGACCGGTGTGGCCCGTGCGAGGAAAGTCCGGCGAATCATGTACATATGTTTCGGGCATGTCTGAGGCTGAGCGGATTTTGGCAGGGATTTTCTGATGTCATGTCAGAGGTCCTGGAAGGGAGGGTGACTCCCAGTTCAAAGGTGCCAATATTTGGCGTGTCGGAAGATCCGGGAGCCCAGGGGGGAAGAGAGGCCAATGTTTTTTGCTGGGATGGAGGGACTCGGAGCCTCCAAAGTCAGGGGTTTGGGTCAGTGACATGGCAGGGTTTCCCAGGCTAGAGAAGTTTAAGTTCACCTTAAGGGGTTCATGACAGAGGTTCGCTCGGAGGTGGCAGCCGTTCACCGACTTCTTCAAGGAGAATTGATCGTCAGCAGTGGGGGGGGGGGGGGGGGGGGGGATGCTCGCTGCCACCATTTTGTCCTCCGCTGACTCCAGAGAAGCCTCTGATCCCGAGGAGCAGACTCGGCTCCCCACACTCCTATTCTTGTAGCTTTTCTGCAAATTTTGTTGCTGTCCTGTTCCCCCAGCAAGTCTTATGTTTTTTTTTGGCAAGCGCAGCCGTTATCACGCTACCAAGGTGGGGTTTGTGTCGGAGGGTCTCCCGGTAGGTTCGATCTTCTCGCATCTGCTGCCAGGCATCCACATGGTCTCTGAACACAGACGCATCAACATCTCTTTGATCAATTTAAGTGGTCCTCTTACCTCATGGCCAAAATCAATTTGAATAAACTGTATTTATCTGATTCATTAAATGCATTCCCTTTTTAAAAAAATATTTTTATTCTGCTTCTTTTTCACATTTTCTTCCAAATGCACAACCCACCACCAAAGAATAAACAGTAACGAATACATTGCCAATCCCCTTATCAACACAACTATTCCATCAAACCCCCAAACAACAGCCCACATGTTAACATAAACAAATAACAAGATGGAATTAGGGATAACCCATAGTCATCATTGACACATGTAGTCCCCCTCCCCCCAAACCCCAAAAATGCATAATAAATAATGCCCATGAACTGTAGAACCCTTCCATCCTTCCCATCAGCTCAAACATAACCTTATCAAGAGTTAGGAATTCCAGCAGGTCCCCACGACATGCCAGTGCACAGGATGGACCAGTTGATCTCCATCGCAACAAGATCCGCCTTCGGGCGATTAATGAGGTGAAGGCAATAACGTCTACCTCCGCACCCGTTTCCAACCCTGGCTGGTCCGGTACCCTGAATATGGCCTCCTGAGGGCCCGGGTCCAGTTTCACGTGTACTACTTTAGAAACTACTCTAAAAATCTCCTTCCAGTAATCCTCCAGCTTTGGACGGATGCAAAACATATGAATGTGGTTGGCAGATCCTCCCCCCACACATCTTCCACCCCCTCAAAGAGATGGCTCATCCTCGCCCTTGTAAGGTGTGCTCTATATACCATCTTCAGCTGTATTAGCCCCAACCTCATGCACGAGGTGGAGGTGTTCACTCTCCGGAGCACCTCACACTAGAACCCCTCCTCCATACACTCTCCCAGCTCTTCCTCCCACTTTGCTTTGATCCCTTCCAGCCGTTCTTCTCCTCTCCTAAAAAAGCTCAGTAAACCGCCGACACAGCCCCTTCTTCAGTCCCCCTGTCGTCAGAATGTCCTCCAGCAATGTGGAGGCCAACTCCATCAGGAAGTTCTGTATCTCTTTCCGAGCAATCTCCCGAACCTGCATGTATCTCGACATTTCCCCCTGCTCCAACCAATATATCGTTCCCAGCTCCTTCAGTCCTGCAAACCGACCTCCAAAAAACAAATCCTTTAATGTCTTCATTCCCTTCTCCTCCCATCTCAGAAAATTTCCATCCCACCTCCCTGGTTCAAATTTGTGGTTCTCCTGAATCGGTATTTCCCTTGACCCTGCCCCCAACCCGAAGTGCTGGTGAAACTGCCTCCAAATTCTCAACGACGCTATCACTACCCGACTCTCTGATTATTTCCCCGGGGCCATTTTTAAAAAAGGAATGCATTTAATGAATCAGATAAATACAGTTTATTCAAATTGATTTTGGCCATGAGGTAAGAGGACCACTTAAATTGATCAAATTGATTAAATTGGTGCGCCTTCAATCCTGAACACCTGCACAAACTCTCCTCCATTCTGACACACTGGGTGTCAACCCCTCGACCCAGCTCCGCACCTTCTCCCCATTCGCCGCCCAGCAATAATACATCAGGTTCGGATGACCCAAACCCTCTGCCTGCCTTCCTCTCTGTAGCAGCACCTTTCTAATTCTGGCCATCTTCCATCCCCATATGAATGAGGTAATTATTCCTTCAATCTCTCTAAAAACTGCCTTGGGCAAAAAAATCGGCAGGCATTGGAAAATAAACAGAAATTGCGGCAATACATTCATTTGAACCGCCTGTACCCAACCCACCAGTGACAGAGGGAGATCATCCCACCTTGCCAGATCAGCTTTCACTCTCCCCACCAAAGAATAAATATTGTACCTCCGGAGTCACCCCCAATCCCGAGCAAACTGCACCCCCAGGTATCTAAAGTGAGTCCCTTACGGAATGGGAGCCCCCCCCCCCCCCCCCATTCCTGCCGCCACCCCCGGCAGAGACACCACAAAATACTCACTCTTGTCTAGATTTATTTTGTACCCTGAGAATGACCCAAACACCCCAAGCAGCTCCAATATTCCCCCTATTGGCACACTCGGTTTCGACACGTACAACAGCAAGTCATCAGCACATAATGGCGCCCTATGCTCTACACCCCCCCCCCCCCCCCCCCCCCCCCCCCCCCCCCCACCACACACACTATCCCTTTCCATACCACCGAACGTTTCAACGCGATGGCCAACTGACGCACCGCCTTCCTGGTAGATAGTTGGCCAAAGCTCACCTGCAGTTCCTTCCTTTTGTCCAACTTCACTGGGTCCCCATTTTCTGCATAACTACCGCCAACATCTCATCTATTACCCTCTGACGCTCCAACCTCTCCTCTTTGTCCACTATAGCCTTAAACGAGATCACCTCACCGCTCATCACCGCCATTAAAGCCTCCCAGACAACCGCCTGTTCAGTTGAAACCTACATATACCTCGATTACTTTTTCAATTTTGTCACAGAACCCTCGGTCCCCCAACATTCCCACATCCATTTTCCACTCCGGCCTCTATACTACCCCCTTCTCCAGTACCATATCCAGCCAATGCGGAGCATGATCTGATACTGCAATTGCCGAGTACTCGACCCCTTAACCCCAGCCAGCTGAGTCATCCCCACCACAAAAACGTCGATCCGTGAGTATACCTTATGGACCGCGTATTCCCACTCCTTTGGTTGCAGAAACATCCAAGGGTCCAGCCCTTGCATTTCCACCATTAGCCCAGCCAACGCCTTTGGCCCCCCACTGACGGGACCAGCGAGCGCGGCCATGACCTGTCCAACCTTGGCTCCAGCACCAAGTTCCAGTCCCCCCCCGACTATCATTTCATGTGAGTCCAAGTCGGGGATGGCCCCAAACACCTTCTTTGCGAATCCCACATCGTCCCAATTGGGACCATATACACTTACCAGCGCCACTAACCTCCCCTGGCACAATCACATATCTACCCCCCCCCGCCCCCATCTGCAACCACCTTCTCCATCTGGAACCGTACCCTTTTGCTGACCATTACCGCTACCCCTCGAGCCCTTCCGTCAAATCCAGAGTGAAACACTTGGCTAACCCAACCCTTTTTAAGTCTCACCTGGTCCTTCACCCTCAAGTGAGTCTCCTGCAGCATTGCTACATCGGCTTTCAAACTTTTAAGATGTGCAAGCACCCTTTACCTCTTGACTGGAGCTCCCAACCCCCTCACGTTCCACGTGACTATCCTAACTGGGGGTCCCTCACCCCCCCCATCTTTTTATCCACCATTATCATACCACCGGGCCCTACCCCATGGACCTGACGCTCCCATCCATTTTTAACATCAAACCCCTTTTCCCCCTTCCTAGAATCCCCCCCTGTATGCCGGAAAGTGGCGACTAGGGGCTTTTCACTGTAACTTATTATTATATACTTCCTCTTGAAAAAACCTCACCCAGTATCAATACCCCCCCCCCCCCCCCCCGCCCCGTTTGCCTCGTAGGCCCATCAAAACCTGCTAACCAGGTTCCAATGTCCACAGCCCTCCTCCCACCTCACCTCCGTTCACTAGCTGACTTTAGCTAGCTACTATGGGTGATGCCCACCAAGGCTTTCCATCCCCTCCCACCCAGTCCCAGAGGAAAATAAAAAAAAAACCAATCCAACCCACGCAACTTAATAATGTTACATATAACCTTTGCGACAAAGAATGCCAATCAAACCAAATAATAACTTAAACTCTATAACAATGTGAAGTCAAGTAAGTTACAATACAGGTCAATGAAAAGAAAGTTATGACATTTATACATTTTCCAGCTTCCCAATCACAGTCCATGACTATTCTTCCAGCCCACTCTTCACTACTGTCCCAGGCCTTCTGCCTTCACGAACGCCTCCTGTTGTACATCACCCTCAGCTTCGCCGGGTACACCATATCAAATCGCATCCCCTTGTTGTACAGTGTTGCCTTAACCCGGCCGAATGCCACTCGTTTCTTCGCCAAATCCACCGTCAAGTTCTGGTATATCCGAATTCCAGTACCAGACCACTCCACCTCCCGCTTCTGCTTCGCCCCCACAACCCAAAAATGTGCAAACTAGTTGGATTGGACACGCCAAATTGCCCCTTAATTTAAAAAAAATGAATTGGGTACTCTAAATGTAAAAAAAATCTCTGAATCTTTCTTCTGTAATTCTACCAACATTCTTGAGCTAAAGATATCTACTTCATCTGCCACCTGCTCTTGTTCTTCATCAACTATCTGGTCAAAGATTGTTTCTGATAACTGAACTTCAGCTGAGGGCAGCACGGTAGCATGGTGGTTAGCATAAATGCTTCACAGCTCCAGGGTCCCAGGTTCGATTCCCGGCTGGGTCACTGTCTATGTGGAGTCTGCACGTCCTCCCCGTGTGTGCGTGGGTTTCCTCCGAGTGCTCCGGTTTCCTCCCACAGTCCAAAGATGTGCAGGTTAGGTGGATTGGCCATGCTAAATTGCCCGTAGTGTCCTAAAAAAAAGCAAGGTTAAGGGGGGGGGTTGTTGGGTTACGGGTATAGGGTGGATATGTTAGGCTTGAGTAGGGTAATCATTGCTCGGCACAACATCGAGGGCTGAAGGGGCTGTTCTGTGCTGTACTGTTCTATGTTCTATGTTCAGCCTCCCTATCGGTAGTCCTCAAACTCTCTTCCTCCTGTCTCAGTCTGTGGCTTTGTGATCTTGTCACCACACATTCACGGAACAACTCTTCTTGCAACACCTCAGTTGTTTGTCTTTCCACCGGCTTTTCAACCAAAGTAGGTATCTCTCACACCTGTGATCCAGCTATGTCATTACCAGGATAAGTTATACCCTTGAAAAAGATATTTTTTCTATGACCACTGCAGGTAAATTGATGTCACATGAATGGTTTTAGTCTGGTGTAATAATCAATTAACATACTATTACATGATTCTGAATAAACTTGGAGTGAATTTTAGTTCAGCATCATGTGACTATTCTTAGTTTCACTTGACAGAATGCTGCATGTTGGAATTTTGGAAAGAAAAAAGCTAACTATGGATGAATTAAGATCACATTTGTTATCAGTAAAAGTAAACAAAGAAGAAAGAACAAAGAAAATTACAGCACAGGAACAGGCCTTTCAGCCCTCCCAGCCGGCGCCGATCCAGATCCTTTATCTAAACCTGTTGCCTATTTTCCAAGGTCTACTTCTCTCTGTCCCCCACCCATTCATATATCTGTCCAGATGCATCTTAAATGATGCTATCGTACCCGCCTCTACCACCTCCGCTGGCAAAGCATTCCAGGCACCTACCACCCTCTGCGTAAAAAACTTTCCATGCACATCTCCCTTAAACTTTTCCCCTCTCACCTTGAAATCGTGACCCCTTGTAATTGACACCCCCACTCTTGGAAAAAGCTTGTTGCTATCCACCCTGTCCATACCTCTCATAAATTTGTAGACTTTAAGCAGGTCTCCCCTCAACCTCCGTCTTTCCAATGAAAACAATCCTAATCTACTCAACCTTTCTTCATAGCTAACACCCTCCATACTAGGCAATATCCTGGTGAACCTCCTCTGCACCCTATCTAAAGCATCCACATCCTTCTGGTAATGTGGCGACCAGAACAGCACGCAGTATTCCAAATGTGGCCTAATCAAAGTTCGATACAACTGTAACATGATCTGCCGACTCTTGTACTTAATACCCCGTCCGATGAAGGCAAGCATGTTGTATGCCTTCTTGACCACTCTATCGACCTGCGTTGCCACCTTCAGGATACAATGGACCTGAAATCCCAGATCTCTCTGTACATCAATTTTCCCCAGGACTCTTCCATTGACCATATAGTTTGCTCTTGAGTTAGAACTTCTAAAATGCATCACCTCGCATTTTCCTGGATTGAACTCCATCTGGCATTTCTCTGCCCAACTCTCCAATCTATCTATATTTTGCTGTATTCTCTGACAGTCCGCCTCGCTATCTGCAACTCCACCAATCTTAGTATCATCTGCAAACTTGCTCATCGGACCACTTATACCTTTGTCCAGATCATTTATGTATATCACAAACAACAGTGGTCTGAGCACGGATCCCTGAGGACCACTAGACACCTTTCTCCATTTTGAGACACTCCCTTCCACCACTACTCTCTGTCTCCTGTTGCCCAGCCAGTTCTTTATCCATCTAGCTAGTACACCCTGAACCCCATACGACTTCACTTTTTCAATCAACCTGCCACGGGAAACGTTATCAAACGCTTTACTGAAGTCCATGTATATGACATCTTCAGCCCTTCCCTCATCAATTAACTTTGTCATTTCCTCAATGAATTCTATTAGGTTTGTAAGACATGACCTTACCTGCACAAAACCATGCTGCCTATCACTGATAAGTCTATTTTCTTCCAAATGTGAATAGATCCTATCCCTCAGTATCTTCTCCAACAGTTTACCTACCACTGACGTCAAGCTCACAGGTCTATAATTCCCTGGATTATCCCTGCTACCCTTCTTAAACAAAGGGACAACATTAGCAATTCTCCAGTCCTCAGGGACCTCACCCGTGCTCAAGGATGCTGCAAAGATATCTGTTAAGGCCCCAGCTATTTCTTCCCTCGCTTCCCTCATAAATCTGGGATAGATCCCATCCGGTCCTGGGGACTTGTCCACCTTAATGCCTTTTAGAATACCCAAAACCTGCCCCTTCCTTATGCCGATATAACCTAGAGTATTTAAACATCCATCCCTAGCCTCAATAGACATCATGTCCCTCTCCTTGGTGAATACCGATGCAAAGTACTCATTAAGAAGCTCACTCATTTCCTCTGACTCCATGCATAAATTCCCTCTTTTGTCTTGAGTGGGCCAATCCTTTCTCTAGTTACCCTCTTGCTCGTTATATACGAATAAAAGGCTTTGGGATGTTCCTTAACCCTGTTAGCCAAAGATATTTCATGGCCCCTGTTAGCCCTCTTTATTGCGCGTTTGAGTTTTGTCCTACTTTCCTGATATTCTTCCAAAGCTTCATCAGTTTTGAGTCGCCTCGATCTTACGTATGCTTCCTTTTTGATCTTAGCTAGTCTCACAATTCAACCCGTAATCCATGGTTCCCTAATCTTGCCATTACTAGCTCTCATTTTCACAGGAACATGTCTGTCCTGCACACTAATCAATCTTTCCTTAAAAGACTCCCACATTTCGAATGTGGATTTACCATTAAACAGCTGCTCACAATCCACATTCCCGAGCTTCTGCCGAATTTTGTTATAGTTGACATTTCCCCAATTTAGCACTCTTCCTTCAGGACCTCTCTCGTCTTTGTCCATGAGTATTCTAAAACTTATGGAATTGTGATCACTATTCCCAAATTAATCGCCAACTGAAACGTCAACCACCTGGCCGGGATCATTCCCCAATACCAGGTCCAGTATGGCCCCTTCCCGAGTTGGACTATTTACATACTGCTCTAAAATACTCTCCTGGATGCTCCTTACAAATTCTGCTCCATCTACACCTCCAACACTACATGAGTCCCATTCAATTATGGGGAAGTTAAAATCTCCCATCACAACCACCCTATTGCTCCTACATTGTTCTATGATCTGTCTACATGTTTGTACCTCTACTTCATGCTCTATCCATATTGCCTCAGTGATCGAATCCTCCATCGTGCCCTCCTTAATCACAGCTGTGAGATCATCTCTGACCAGTAATGTAACTCCTCCACCCCTTTTACCTCCCTCTCTGTCCCTCCTGAAGCATCTATACCCTGGGATATTTAGTTTCCTGTCTTGCCCATCCCTCAACCAAGTCTCAGTAATACCAATAACATCATATTCCCAGGTACTAATCCAAGCCCTAAATTCATCTGCCTTACATGCTACACTTCTCGCATTAAAACAAATGCACCTCAGACCACCTGTCCCTTTGCGATCATGATCTCTTCCCTGTCTACTCTTCCCCTTAGTCACATTGAGTTTATTATCCAGTACCTTATTGGCTTTAGTTGCTGCTTCTTTACTGACCTCTAACTTCCTAATCTGGTTCCCATCCCCCTGCCATATTAGTTTAAAACCTCCCCAACAGTGTTAGCAAAAGCACCCCCGAGGACATTGGTTCCAGTCCTGACCAGGTGTCGACCATCCAATTTGTAATGGTCCCACCGCCCCCAAAACCGGTTCCAATGTCCCAAAAATCTGAACCCCCTCCCTCCTGCACCATCTCGCAAGCCATGTATTCCTTCTGACTATTCTTAAATTTCTACTCTGACTGTTTTGTGGCACTGGTAACAATCCTCAGATTACTACCTTTGAGGTCTTACTTTTTAAACTTATCTCCTAACTCGCTAAATTCTGATTGTAGGACCTCATCCCATTTTTTACCTATATCGTTGGTGCCTATATGCACCATGGTAACTGGCTGTTCACCCTCCCCCTTCAGTATATCGTGCAGCCGATCTGAGACATCCCTGACCCGTGCACCCGGTAGGCAACATACCATTCGGGAGTCTCGTTTTCGACCACAGAAACGCCTGTCTACTCCCCTTACGATTGAATCCCGTATGACTATAGCCCTGCCAGTCTTTTTCCCGCCCTTCTGTGCAGCAGAGCCAGCCACAGTGCTATGAGCCAGGCTACTACTGCCTTCCCCTGGTGAGTCATCTCCCCCAACAGTATCCGAGACGGTATACCTGTTTTGGAGGGAGATGACCGCAGGGGACACCTGCACTGCCTTCCTGCTCTTTCTCTGCCTTTTGGTCACCCATTCCCTGTCTCCCTCACCAATCCTAATCTGCAGTGTGACAAAACTCACTGAACGTACAATTCACGACCTCCTCAGCATCGCGGATGCTCCAAAGTGAGTCCATCCGCAGCTCCAGAGCCGTCATACGGTCTAACAGGAGCTGCAGCTGGACACACTTCCCACACATGAAGGAGTCAGTATCCAACATTGCCATTGTTTGTTGACAGTTGTGCTTCTGGCCCGGGAGGGGTGGGGGGGGGGGGGTTCTTTCAGGGACAGAGGGAGTAACAGGGGTTGGCCAGGATGTAGGCTGTGGGGTCAGGATGGACAGGCAAGGAACACCATTGTCTTAGGTGGCAAGGCAGCCATGCAGCTGCACATGCCACTAACAGCCCACTGTGATGCTAGGGCTATGGGTCATATATATGTGTCCCCCCAGGCCATCTCCCCAGGTGCCCTCTGGCCCCAGCCAACCCATCAGCTGTATGGGCGCACTTCAGCACAACCAGTGTTATCTTGTTGGCTGGGATGAGTGTGTGTGGGGATTGTAATGTGTATATGTGGCTGCAGCTTGTCAGCCTCCCAAGTGTCAATCACGGACCCGGCTAATCCCACACCGTTTTTCATTGGAATCAATTGCATTTCATGTGGCGCTGGTGCTAACCCCTCCACAGTAGCTCAGTCACCCCGGGTTCGGCGCCAGTTCTAATGTGAAACTCCACAAATTCTGCGTCGGCGTCAACACTTAGTCTCAGAAACTGAGAATTCTGCTCCGTAGGTTTTAAGAAGAAGCAATTACCTTAACTTTGTAGTAGGGTTAAACATTGTGACAGTAAGTGATTAGTTGTAACAGTACAATTCATTCGATCTTTATTTTTCAACAATACGTATTAGCTAAATACACAAGGAGACATTTAGAATGTCACATTTTACACACTGTCTATTGCTACACATTTATATTGTATACTCACTCTGTATAACTTTAGATGCAACTTGTATTATAACTTTGTGTTAGTACACAAAGAAACATACATAGAAAATAGAAACAGGAGGAGGCCATTCGGCCATTCGAGCCTGCTCTGCCATTCATTATGATCATGGCTGATCATCAAGTTCAAAACCCTGATTCTGCCTTTCCCCCATATCCCTTGATTCCTTTAGCCCCAAGAGCTGTATATTATTCCTTCTAGAAATTACACCTCGACTACTTCCTGTGGCAGTGAATTCTACAGATTCACCACTCCTTGAGAAGATTTCTCCTCACTTCATTCCTACAAGGTTCACCCCTTATCCTAAAACTATGACCCCGAGTTCTGGACTCTCCCATCATCAGGAACATTCTTTCTGAATCTACTCTTTCTAATCCTGTTAGAATTTTCTATGAAACCCCACTCACTCTTCTCAATGCCAATGAATATAATCCTAACTGATTTAGTCTCTCCTCATATCAGAGTTCCACCATCCCAGGAATCAGCCTGGTAAACCTTCGCTGCGCTCCCTCCATAGCAAGAACCACCTTCCTCAGATCAGGACACCAAAATGTCACATAATATTCCAGGTGTGACCTCAACAATGCCCTGTACAATTGTAGTAAAACATCCCTATTCTTATGCTCAAATCCTCTCGCTGTGAACTCTTTGCCTTCTTTACTGCCTGTTGTACCTGCGCGCTAATTTTCAGTGACTGATGCACAATGAGTTTCAGTCTTCCTCAGAAAGCTAGCAAAACTCCTCATCAAGAGATTAGTTGCTATTCCTCAAATTTACATTATGCTTTGTTGAAACCGTGTAGGATGCTGGGGACAGCGAGGTCAGAATGGGATTGGGGCAGGAAATTAAAATGATAGGCCCGTGGAAGCTCAAGGCTATTAGGCCACATTTGGAATATTGGGAAATTCTGATTGCCACACTACCATTAAAATGTGGATGCTTTGGAGAGGATACCGACGAGGTTTACCAGGATGTTGCCTGGTCTGGAGGGTATTAGCTTTGAGGAGAGGTTGGATAAACTCGGAATGTTTACATGGGAACGATGGAGATTGAAGGGTGACCTGATAGAGGTTTACAAAATCTTTGTGCATCAGTCGCAGAAAGTACAGGTACAACAGGCAGTAAAGAAGGCAAAGAAATCATAGCGAAAAGTCAATTACCAGGTGGTATATGTTTAAGGTGCGAGGGGCAAAGTTTAGAGGAGATATGTGAGGCACATTTTTTACACAGAGGGTGGTGAGTGCCTGGGACATGCTGCCGGGGGAAATGGTGGAAGTAGATACGATAGCAGCGCTAATTAGGCATCTTGACAAATACATGAATAGGATGAGAATAGAGGGATACAGACCTGGAAGTGCAGAAGGTTGTAGTTTAGACAGGCATCATGATTGGCGCATGCTTGGAGGGCAGAAGGGCCTGTGCTGTGCTGATATTGGTTCTTTGTTATGCTTGCAGACTGAGTGGAGCAGTTTAGCCAAACAATCTGCACCTTCCTAATCTACATCCACCAGCATCTACAAGGACAAGGGAGCAGACACATAGGAGCACTATTCATCCTGACTTGGAAATGTATCTCCGTTCCTTCAATGCTGCTGTGTAAAGATCCAGGAAATCGCTCCCTCACAGCACTGTGGGTGTACTTACACCACATGGACTGCAGTGGTTCAAGAGGGCAGTTCACCACCACCTTCACAAGGGGAATTAGGATTGGCCAATAAATGTTGGTCAAGCAAATGAAACCACACTCTGTAAAAATGAATTTAAAAATTCACACACTGTTTGTTCTACCACATGTACAGCAGACCACTGTGCGAGCGGACATCAAATACAGTGTCGTAAATTTTTAAAAGTCCAAGTTAATCATTATTTCCCTTTGGGATGGGAGAAGATTAAAAGGTGTAAAATGCCAGAGGAGTGATGTTCCTCATGTTAACCCTCAGTTTTACTGAAATGTATATGATGCCAAGTATAGGGAGGTCAGAGTGGGGCTGAGAATTAAAATGACAGGGCTTTCAAACCTCAAGGCCATAATAAATGAACAGAGTGAAGCGAATCAGCAAAGCAGTCACCCAATTTGTGTAAGTCCTATCAGATGTAGAGGAGACCATATTGTGAGCAGCAAATACAGCGTACTAAATTGTCAAAATACAGGTTAATCAATAGTTTATTTTGGGCTTGATATGGTGAGATGACAGAAGATGAAAGGACAAGTGTTGCACCTGCTGTTTTTGCGGCAGATAAATCTGCTTTTATGGCCTGGGTTCATATATCTGTGAATTTGTATAACTTTTCAGACTGAGATTCATGATGAAAAATGCTAAAGTCAAAAGGGAACTGAATTTTCTGTAGCCAACAAAAACAATAACCTGTTCCCAGCAGCCATGGTGCCATATCCACAGCATGATGTAAACAGTTGAAGGATTTCCCAATCACAATTAGAAAAATATAGAGAAGAATCTATGAGCAGGATGATGTGAACACACTGATAAAATATTGTAAATTATTTGGTCAACACCACCCACGGAAACAAGCATCATTGCAAGGTAATTAAATATTGCACATCAATATTGACTGCAGGAATGCGTGTAGCAGTACATTCGTGTTTTTTGGTTGTTCCTGGTATGTGCGCAAAGTGAACATTTATTACTCATCCCTGGTACGGACGCCTGGTCAGCTGTCAGCTGCAGCTAAGAGACTGCACCAGAACCTGAACGTTTTACAAGTTTGTCAGGTGGTACGGAAAGACGTTCCCCACCCCTGTCGCAATACAAATCAGTAACATAACCACCAAGTACCCCATAGTGTTAGTTGATCTGCCCCACACAGCAGAACATATTTTAGGGATCGATTTCATGATCTCACACAACCTTTCCTTTGATCCAGTCAACAAATGCGTATGGAAAGTGGCAAAGGCAGCATGAGCCCCCTCCACGCTCACAGTAGGAGAGTATGTGAACAGGATTAGCTCAGTTGGAGACTACAGGTTCGACCTGCGAACCATTAGTGCAGAAAGACAGGTCAGGGCAGCCCTGCAAGAATACAAAGCAGCATTTGCACAGCACAAGCACGACTGTGGCATGTTGGCTGGCTCTATGCAGATTACTGGTCCTGATCCCAGATCCAGAAGCAGTGCTGATTTCCTCAGGAAGCAGAGGGAGAAATCTCAAAAGTTGCAGACAGGTTATTAGACCAATGCGTACTGAGATCAGTAGCCTCCACAAACAATGCACCGATTTGGCCCGTCAGGAAACCGGATGGATCATGGCGACTGACAATTGATTACCGGGAACTGAACAAAGTAACCCCAGCAGCAGCCCCCACCGTAGCCACGAGTCCTGAGACCATGCTCAAACAGGGACTCCAGTCACGAATCTTTTCAGTTTTGGACATTAGTAACGGCTTTTGGTCCATTCCATTGGATAAAGCGTGCCAGTATAAATTCACATTCACATTTAAAGGACATCAGTACACATGGACGTGCCTTCCACAAGGCTTCCACAACTCCACCTCCATTTTCCACCGACAGCTGGCAAATGGATTAGCAAAAATTTCCAGCCCCGAATGTCTGGTCCAATACGTCGATGACCTGCTACTGCGGACAGGCACAAACGCAGAGCACATTTTACTTCTTGCAGAACTCCTAGGACTCCTGAAATAAACTGGTTGTAAGGTAAATCCCAAAAAGGCCCAGATTTTGGAAGAAAAAGTGATATACTTGGGAACAGTTATCGCACATGGTAAACGCGAGATCGAGCAAAAGAGAATTGACTCGATCGTCAAATTGCCCCTTCCCCACAATGTCTCAGCCCTCCGGTCATTTTTAGGGCTGGTTGGCTACTGCCGAAACCATATTGACGGTTTCGCCACTAAAGCAGCACCCCTATCTGACCTTCTTAAGAAAAAGGCACCTTGGGAATGGCTTCTGCAACATACAGATGCGGTGGATGCTTAAAAAAGAACACACAGCACAGCCCCTGCACTACAGGTCCCAGACCCCCTATCCCTGTTCGCTATCGAAATAGCACACACCAACTGAACCTTTTCGGCCGTGCTCCTCCAGGAACGCCATGACCAGTTACGACTCATCGCATACGCATCACTAGTTTTAGACCCTGACGAGCAAGGATTTTCTGCCTGTGAAACGCACCTGCTCGCAGGTTTTTGGGCAGTACAATACTTTGCCTACATTACAGGACTCAACCCCATCATCATCCTCACTGAACACACCCCAAAACAGCTATTGTTAGATGGCCGACTTAAAGACGGCACAGTCAGCCAAACCGAGCAGCCCGTTGGACCCTTCTTTTACAGGGACGGGACATTACAGTCAAACAAACAAAGACCCACACTTTCCTTGCAGACAATTTACAGTACCCAGGCACTCCTCATGAATGTGAGATTATCCCCACACAGCTTAACACAGGCCCATTCATTCCAAAGACACCTCCCAGGAAAATAGATAGTACACCCCAGAGACCCCAACCCACAGACACGTGGCACCCCTGAAAATTAATGTGGATGCTCCTCCACAGTTTTGAATGGCAAACGAATAACAGGTTGCGGAATTTATGTAGAGGGCGTGCAGGGACGCGCACTAGAAGGGATTTCCCTAAAGTTGCCTGGACACTTAGGCTCGTAGGGAGCAGTTCTGGCAGCAATCACGTACCTTGTAGACAACCCCGACTCGTCCCCCACCGCAGCAGGCATCTATTCGGACAGCTTGTATGTCTGCAATAGTTTCACGGAATTCCTGCCCCGTGGGAAACAAGAGGATTTGTCCCACAGACGGCAAACACCTACCCTCTGCCCCATCAGTCAGCCATATTTTAAAGCAGGCAAAGGACAGAAAATACGTCATTGTTAAAGTTCGCAATCATCACCGTTCTCTCCCCCCCCCCCCCCCCCCCCCCCCCCCCCGGTAATGTTAAAGCAGACGCCCTAGCGAAGGCAGGTTCTAGACATGGTTATTTTTGGAACCCCCCCGAAAGGACCCCAGTACACGCAGATCAGGTCTCACAGATCAACATCCAGGATTTAGCTCTGGCTCAGAAACAGGATGAGAAACTCAGGGAAGTTTTAAAGGGAAACTTCCCAGCCCCTTATGACAAGTTTAAGAATTCCATAACCACACATGACGGTGTGATTCTGAAAGACAGTGTTTATGTAGTTCCCAAGCAGGATAGGAACCAGCTCATTTGTCAGTTCCATGACAATCATGGACACCAGGGAATTGAACCTACTTTAGCCCACCTCAGACCGCTCTGCTGGTGGCCAAATTTAAAAGCTGACGTGACACACTACATAGAGAATTGTTTAATCTGTGCGCAGAACAATCCGGACAGATATGCAAAGAAGGCTCAACTTAGTCATACCCGCCCCATTAATGGCCCCTCTACTAACCTCCAGATAGATTTCATAGGACCCCTACCCACTTGCAGAAACGGATATAAGTATGTGTTGGTGGTCATCGACACCTTCACAAAATGGGTGGAAGCTTTTCCATCACGCACGAATACGGCAAAGACAATGGCAAAAATCCTAACCCACCACATCTTTACAAGATGGGGACTCCCCTGCAGTATAGAGTCCGATCAAGGCTCCCATTTTACAGGATGAGTTATGAATAACGTCCTCACAATTGTCGGTATAACCAGGAAGTTCCATATCGCATACCACCCCCAGGAAAGTGGTATCGTTGAACGAATGAATAGGACATTAAAAGCCTCCCTCAGAAAAATGGTTCAGCAGAACAATAGCACCTGGGACTCAGTTCTCCCATTTGCGTTAATATTTTTAAGAAACACGGTATCTACGTCCACAGAATACACCCCCCACACTCTCATGACTGGACGCCCCATGAAAGGGACAGAATATTTATTAGGATTGGATTTGGCCAGACCCGCAGTGACAGCCCCCACACACAAAAACGCTGTACAGCAGCTAATAGAGAATGTTAAAGCGTGCCAACTTGCAGCAGCTGTGAGACTGGGAACACGGAAGTAACAGAGCAAGGCTTGTTTCGATAAAACAGTGCATGCCACTGAGTTTGCAGTAGGGCAGCAAGTGACGCTTTCCCTATACAACCCAAGCTCATTCCTTTCACCGAAATTCGCTGGCCCGTACTCCATTTCGGACAAAGTAAGCCCCTCGGTATACAAAATCACATATACTAATGGAAAGTCTGCGTGATTTCACATAAACCAGCTTAAGTCTTATGGCTCGCAGAATAAACACACACACCACATCCTGCTCGCAGCAGCAGACGAGCACGCCCCACCCATATATGATGCATTCTTACCCTCCCCCAGCCAGTCCAGCCTGTCCTCAGACGCAACTTCAACTCCGCCCTCAGACACACGACTCCACCTCTCCCTGCCCCCAAACAGCAACAGTGACTGCGACAGCACTGACAATAGCCACAGCACACCACGTTACAACTATCCCCCTGTGCCAGGCCCCACTCCCAGCGATTCCGAGCATGATTCTAGTGATCCCTTTGAGATCACCTACATCAAAGCCCCTGACCCAGACCCACCGCCCGACGATTACGGATTAAACGCAAGTAACTCCAACCGCGACACACGATTCTGGCACCGAGACAATTCGTTCAGGCTCATCCGGAACGATGAGATGGACCCCAATTCGCACCATGCAGCTTTGTCAAAGTTACTCCAATCGAGAGTATGGCAGCCAGGAGAAAATGATGACATTGAGTCTGACTCCCACCAAACGAATCCCTTTGCGACTCTGTTCGCTACTGAGAACTGAGGTGTCCCGATGATGGTTAAAAAGGAACCGTTAGTGAGACACAGTGTCCTTTCTGATGGAACCTGCACCATGTTTGTTGCATGTTTGTTTGTATGTGTTTTTGTTACGTGTTGATTGTTTCAAATTTACACAGTTTCACAGCCCAACGCCACCACTCCTTTAACACCCCCTGGCAGTTAATGGAACAAGTTTGACCATGGATAACAGCCTAGTTTGTCCGCAGAAATCTCTGAGAATTTGCCCAGACACCAGTTCATAACTGCTCTTCTGATTCAATGGAAGAGGCATTACTGCAACCCCCCACGACGACCACATTTGTACCCGTTCTTGCCGGTTACTCAGGCAGTGGAGAAACGGCACTAATCCCCGGCCTGCCTGAGGACCTCCGTCTTGTCAGCAACGCTCGGGTAGAGCACATGCCGTCCTACCCAGGGATCCCATCCACTTCTTACCCACCGCGGCCCATAAGCACCTCACTTTGGCTCTTTTAGTTCAACAGATTTTTGTTTGTTTCACAGCGACCCTTATGTTGCTTTCCTCATGCTATTTACATCCACAAACATTGGGATGACAAATCTCAGAGGCTGTGAGATGGCTCGCAGTATTTCTAGAATGTCTTGTCCAGCAATTCAGTTATTTTTTAAATGAGTGTGTCACAGATGATCACCAATTATACAGGGTAGTTGGCAAAAAAAGGACAGACAGACAAACACACGAGATCTTAAGCAAGATAATATCCGGTATTATGCTTGTGTTCACAAGATTCCAGAAACTCGAAGACTACCAGAAGAGAAAGAAGAGAAAGAAGCTTGGGCAAGTCAAGGACACACAGCAGGAGTAAGCACATCCAGAGTGGGAATTGCAACTTGGTAATTTGGTGCAGTGAAGTAATTCAGTGCAGAGTGAGAGAAGGTGATTTTTCGGAGGTGCTTTTTAACCCTGGTAAGTGACTGGTAAGTAGTTTCTCTTTTCATTATCTAATTTATTTATTTTTATTTTGAAATTGTAGTTGTATAAGTTTACCTAAAGTTTAAGACATGGCAGGAGATCCCAGACCCGTGTCATGCTTCTCGTGTGCGATGTGGGAGCTCAGGGATACGTCCACTGTCCCTGGCTCTTTCACGTGCAAGAAGTGTGTTCAGTTGCAGCTCCTGTTACGCCACTTGACGGCTCTGGAGCTGCGGATGGACTCACTTTGGAACATCCGCGATGCTGAGGATGTCGTGGATAGAACGTATAGCGAGTTGGTCACACCGCAGGTGAATGTTACTGAGGGAGATAGCAAATGGGTGACCAAAAGACAGAGCAAGAGTAGGAAAGCAGTGCAGGTGTCCCCTGCGGTCATCTCCCTGCAAAACAGATATACTGCTTTGGATACTGTCGGAGGAGATGGCTCACCAGGGGAAGGCAGCAGCAAGGTTCATGGCACCGTGGCTCACTCTGCTGCACAGCAGGGCAGAAAGAAAAATGTCAGGGCAATAGTGATCAGGGACTCGATCGTAAGGGGAATAGACAGGCGGTTTTGTGGACGCAATCGAGACTCCAGGATGGTATGTTGCCTCCCTGGTGAAAGGATCAAGGATGTCTCGGAGCGTCTGCAGGACATTTGGGGGGGGGGGGGGGGTGAACAGCCAGCTGTCGTGGTGCACATAGGCACCAACGATATAGGTAAAAAACGGAATGAGGTCCACCAAGCGGAATTCAGGGAGTTAGGAGTTAAACTAAAAAGTAGGACCTCAAAGGTAGTAATCTCAGGATTGCTACCAGTTCCACGAGCTAGTCAGAGTAGGAATGTCAGGGTAGATAGGATGAATGCGTGACTCGAGAGATGGTGCAAGAGGGAGGGGTTCAAATTCCAGGGGCATTGGGACCGGTTCTGGAGGAGGTGGGACCAGTACAAACCGGATGGTCTGCACCTGGGCAGGACTGGAACCGATGTCCCAGGGGGGGTGTTTGCTAGAGCTGTTGGGGAGGGTTTAAACTAATGTGGCAGGGGGATGCAGGAAGTTGGAAGGTAGTAAATCAGGGACAGAAGCAAAAGGAAGTAAGGGGAAAAGTGCAAGGCAGTGAAGACATAGTCAAAAATCAAAAAGGGCGACAGTACAAGGAACAGTGACTGAGGGGAGCTCAGTGAATAGGCCCAGGAATACTAAAAGGAATAAAACTGGAGATGTTAAGATTCAAAACGGAGGTAAAAAAAAACAACATAAGTGTACTTTACCTGAATGCTCGTAGTATTCGGAATAAATTAAATCAGTTGATGACACAAATCATCGTGAATGACTATGATATAGTGGCCGGTACTGAAACATGGTTAAAGGATGGTCACGACTGGGAGTTAAATATCCGAAGGTATCAAACTATTCGGAAGGACAGAGTGGATGGTAAGGGAGTTGGTGTAGCTCTGTTATTTAAGGATGACATCCGGGCAATAGTAAGGGCTGACATCGGTGCTATGGAGGATAAGGTTGAATCCATTAGGGTGGAAATCTGGAATAGTAAGGCGAAAAAGTCACTGACAGGAGTAGTCTATCGGCCACATAATAGTAACGTTATTGTGGGGCAGGCAATAAACAAAGAAATAACCGATGCATGTAGAAATGGTACAGCAGTTATCATGGGGGATTTTAATCTACGTGTCGATTGGTTTAATCAGGTCGGTCAAGGCAACCTTGAGGAGGAGTTTATAGAATGTATCCACGATAGTTTCCTAGAACAGTATGTAATGGAAACTATGAGGGAACAAGCAGTCCTAGATCTTGTCCTGTTTAATGCGACAGGATTGATTCATGATCTCATAGTTAGGGATCCTCTCAGAAGGTGCGATCACAATATGGTGGAATTTAAAATACAGATGGAGGGTGAGAAAGTAAAATCAAATACTAGTGTTTTGTGTTTAAACAAAGGACATTACAATGGGATGAGAGAAGAACTAGCTAAAGTAGACTGGGAGCAAAGACTTTATGGTAGAACAGTTGAGGAACAGTGGAGAACCTTCCAAGCGATTTATCACAGTGCTCAGAAAAGGTTTATACCAACAAAAAGGAAGGACGGTAGAAAGAGGGAAAATCGACCATGGATATCTGAGGAAATAAGGGAGAGTATCAAACTGAAGGAAAAAGCATATAAAGTGGCAAAGATTGGTGGGAGACTAGAGGACTGGCAAATCATTAGGGGGCAACAGAAAGCTACTAAAAAAGCTATAAAGAAGAGTAAGATAGAGTATGAGAGTAAACTTGCTCAGAATATAAAAACAGACAGTAAATGTTTTTACAAATATATAAAACAAAAAAGAGTGGCTAAGGTAAATATTGGTCCTTTAGAGGATGAGAAGGGAGTTTTAATAATGGGAGATGAGGAAATGGCTGAGGAACTGAACAGTGTTTTGGGGTCGGTCTTCACAGTGGAAGACAATGGAAGAAAATAACATGCAGCGACTGATAGAAATGAGGCTATGACAGGTGAGGACCTTGACAGGATTGTTATCACTAAGGAGGTAGTGATGGGCAAGCTGATGGGGCTAAAGGTAGACAAGTCTCCTTGCCCTGATGGAATGCATCCCAGAGTGCTAAAAGAGATGGCTAGGGAAATTGCAGATGCACTAATGATGACACACCAAAATTCACTAAACACTGGGGTGGTCCTGGTGCATTGGAAATTAGCAAACGTGCCACCACTGTTTAAAAAAGGAGGTAGGCAGAGAGCAGGAATTTATAGGGAGCTTAACTTCGGTAGTAGGGAAGATGCTGGAATCTATCATCAAGGAAGAAATAGCGAGGCATCGGGATAGAAATTGTCGCATTGGGCAGACGCAGCATGAGTTCATAAAGGGCAGGTCGTGCCTAACTAATTTAGTGGAATTTTTGAGGACATTACCAGTGCAGTAGATAACAGGGAGCCAATGGATGTGGTATATCTGGATTTCCAGAAAGCTTTTGACACGGTGCCACACAAAACGTTGCTGCATAAGATAAAGATGCATGGCATTAAGGGTAAAGTAGTAGCATGGATAGAGGATTGGTTAATTAATAGAAAGCAAAGAGTGGGGATTAATGGGTGTTTCTCTGGTTGGCAATCAGTAGCTCGTGGTGTCCCTCAGGGATCCGTGTTGGGCCCACGATTGTTCAAAATTTACATAGATGATTTGGAGTTGAGGACCAAGGGCAATGTGTCCAAGTTGGCAGATGACACTAAGATGAGTGGTAAAGCAAAACTCAGAGGAAACTGGAAGTCTGCAGAGGGATTTGGATAGGTTAGGTGAATGGGCTAGGGTCTGGCAGATGAAATACAATGTTGACAAATATGAGGTTATCCATTTTGGAAGGAATAACAGCAAACGGGATTATTATTTAAACGATAAAATATTAAAGCATGCCGCTGTGCAGAGAGACCTGGGTGTGCTAGTGCATGAGTCACAGAAAGTTGGTTTACAGGTGCAACAGGTTATTAAGAAGGCAAATGGAATTTTGTCCTTCATTGCTAGAGGGATGGAGTTTAAGACTAGGGAGGTTATGTTGCAATTGTATAAAGTGTTAGTGAGGCCACACCTGGAGTATTGTGTTCAGTTTTGGTCTCCTTACTTGAGAAAGGACATACTAGCACTGGAGGGTGTGCAGAGGAGATTCACTAGGTTAATCCAAGACCTGAAGGGGTTGGATTATGAGGAGAGGTTGAGTAGACTGGGACTGTACTCGTTGGAATTTAGAAGAATGAGGGCTGATCTTATAGAAACATTTAGAATTATGAAGGGAATAGATAGGATAGATGCGGGCAGGTTATTTCCACTGGCGGGTGAAAGCAGAACTAGGGGACATAGCCTCAAAATAAGGGGAAGTAGATTTAGGACTGAGTTTAGGAGGAACTTCTTCACCCAAAGGGTTGTGAATCTATGGAATTCCTTGCCCAGTGAAGCAGTTGAGGCTCCTTCATTAAATGTTTTTAAGGTAAAGATAGATAGTTTTTTTGAAGAATAAAGGGATTAAGGGTTATGGTGTTCGGGCCGGAAAGTGGAGCTGAGTCCACAAAAGATCAGCCATGATCTAATTGAATGGCGGAGCAGGCTCGATGGGCCAGATGGCCTACTCCTGCTCCTAATTCTTATGTTCTTATGTTCTTAAGAGAAGAGAAAAAAAAGATGAAGCCGACCTCCATCTTTGTAACATGGTTCTTGGCAGGATCCCTTTGCTCATCCCCATCCCAAAGGCCGCCAATGATTCCCTCCCATACAATTCACGGAGCCCAGCAACAGTACCCCGACCTGGTGTGATACGTTTATCACTTGGTAGTCACTTTCATATGTTGTAGAAGCACTTTTAGCACTGGCGATACTTTGCAGTGTTGTGCAGACCATTAGGATGAGAAAATGGCGAAGGAGAGCCTACAGCTCTCGCACCCTGGTATACAGAATTATATCCCCTATCTTCGAATTTCACCAAACCCCCGAACCCCTTGACATGGATTAAAGTGCATCCGCTTTTTTTTTGTTTTGTGTGTGTTCATTTGTTTCAATAAAGAAGTATGATCTCTGTGTTTGACTGCCAAGCCAGAGAAATTTGTATTCTGCTATTTTGTACAGTTTAAAATGTTAGGATATTTTTGAATTGTTTGAGTGAGGATAGTTTATTAAGAATAATTAGAGGTTCCAGTTTTTTATTTCAAAATGGACACTTGCAAAGAGTAAAGGGAAAGTTAGACAATGCTAAGAAAACAAGCAGGTGCAAGGTTTGCCTGTAGATTGGAGTTTGCAGCTCCCAGACAAAACCGATACTACAAGCCATTAGCATAGTAATGAGCTATCTCCGGGGACAAAAGCGAAACATTTAAGCAATCGGTACAAGATCAGACTCCCCGGCGCCAATGGAGACTATAACAAAGGCAGGCCAACGGTCACCTAGGACCCGCCCAGTGATCAAGCAAAGACCCCTTTATTGGAGAAATCAATACAAATGATTAGGACATGGTCCAATTAATTGGAGCCAAGTTCAGGGCCCGCACAAAAGGGCGCGAAGCACCTTTGGGGTATAAAGAGGTGCCCCCAAGACAGATCGCTCTCTTCTTCTTCACCTGCATCCTGGCCTTGGCTCTCAGCGACGAGAGACCCGCCAAGCACCAGCCAAGTAAGTCTAATGTCAATGCATGCTGCGAGATAGGCGATCGCAGCTACTATTCCATTCCAGTTCGGAGCCAGCAGCCTCAAAATCGGAAAACGGCCATTGTTCCTCTGACTGAGTGGGCACCCGAACCTAAGTATAGGCTTTGAGTAGTAGTTGTAGTTTAGTGAGTAGAGTTTGTGCATGAGTAATAATTGACTGTGTGCAAGTAAATGTGTATTGATTTCAAACTTACTAACCGGTGTATCGAGTCTTTGATCAGTATTCGGTTTTGAACCTTGTGGCGTTATCGAGAGGATACCTGGCGACACTTGAGCAAACATAATTAAAACAGAGCAAATTAAGGAGAGTGTAACGTCAACAGAACAAAATGTAATTTCTCCAAATTTGCAGATGACACAAAGCTGGGTGGGAGGATGACCTGTGAGGAAGTTGCAGAGGTGGGCAGTACGGTAGCACAAGTGGATAGCACTGTGGCCTCACAGCACCATGGTCCCAGGTTCGATCCCACGCTGTGTCACTGACTGTGCAGAGTTTGCACATTCTTCCGTGTCTGCGTGGGTTTCCTCCGGGTGCTCCGGTTTCCTCCCACAGACAATGACGTGCAGGTTAGGTGGATTGGCCATGATAACTTGCCCTTAGTGACAAAAAAGGTGAGGAGGGGTTATTGGGTTATGGCGATAGGGCTTAAGTGGGTCGGTGCATAATCGATGGACCGAATGGCCTCCTTCTGCACTGTATGTTCTATGTATGTTCTAGATGCTTCAGTGTGATTTGAACAAGCTGAGTGAGTCGGTAAATGCATGGCAGATGCAATATAATGTGGATAAATGTAAGGTTATGCACTTGGTAGCAAAAATCGAAAGGCAGATTATTATCTGAATGGCTATTAATTAAGAGAGAAGAGAATGTGTAATGAGACAAGGTGTCCTCGTATACCAGCTACTGCAGGGAAGCATGCAGATGAAGCAGGCAATAGAGAAGATAAATAGTATGTTGGCCAGGTTTTGAGTACAGGGTCAGGGATGTCTTGCTGTAATTGTACAGGGCCTTGGTGAGGCCACACCTGGAATATTGTGTGCAGTTTTGCTCTCCTTATCTGAGGAAGGATTTTCTTGCTATAGAGGGAGTACAGTGAAAGTTTAGCAGCCTGACTCCTGGGATGGCAGGGCTGACGTATGGGGAGAGATTGAGTTGGCTGCGATAATATTAGCTGGAGTTCAGAAGTATGAGGTGGAGGGTGGAATCTCAGAGAAACTGATAACATTCTAACAGGGCTAGACAGGGTAGATGCAGGGAGGTTGTTCTTTGTGATGGGGTGTCCAGGACCAGGACGTCAACCATAGTCTAAGGATACGGGGTAAACCTTTTAGGACTGAGATGAGAAGAAATTCCTTCATCCAGAGAGTGGTGAGCCTATGGAATTCACTACCACAAGAAGCAGCTGAAGTCAAAACATTATAGAACGACTTAGTTACAGATGGTGGAGAGAAAGGGATCGAAGGATATGGAGGTGGGGACGTGGGAGCAGGTTACTGAGTTAGATGATCAGTCATTATTATGTTCAATAGCAGAGCAGGTTTGAAAGGCCAAATGATCCACTGCTGTTCCTATTTTCTATGTTTCTATGTCTTTATGGCCTGGGTTCATATCTCTATCAATTTGTAATCACTTTTCAGACTACATTTCATGATGGAAATGCGAAAGTCAAAAGAGAACTGACCTTTCTACAGCCGACAAATAGAATAACCTGATCCAAGCTGCCATGGTGCCATGTCCACAGAACGTTGAAAACTGTTCAAGGATTTCCCAATCACAATTCGAAAAATGCAGAGAAGAATCTGTGGGCACGATGGTGTGAGCACCATGGTAAAATAATGTGTAAATGAATTGGTCAACACCACCCACAGAAACAAATATCATTGCAAGGTAATTAAAGATTGCACATCAATGTTGACATCAGGGCTGCATGTGGCAACAATATCTGTGTTTTTTATTCTTGTTTCTGACATGTGGGCATTGCTTTCAAGGCCAACATTTATTGCCCATCTCTTGGAATACAATAGAATTTACAATGCAGAAGGAGGCCATTCAGCTCATCGAGTCTGCACCGATCCTTGAAAAGAGCACTCTGCTTAAGCCCATGCTTCCACCCTATCCCTGTAACCCAGTAAGCCCACATAACCTTTTAGACAATAAGGGACAATTTAACATGCCCAGTCCACCTAACCCTGCACATCTTTTGACTGTGGGATGAAACCAGCGCACCTGGTGGAAACCCACGTAGACACGGGGAGAAAGTGCCAACTCCACACAGTCACCCGAGGCCGCAATTGAACCCGGGACCCTGGAGCTGTGAGGCAGCAGTGCTATTCACTGTGTCACCATGCCACCCCGTTGATGCCCATCAGAATGAGCGTTGCCATCTTGAACTGCTGCAATCCTTTCACCATTCTCCACAAATGCACGGGAAGAAAAAGGTCAGGTGAAGCAAGCTGGAGTCTGATCAGACAGCTTAACCTCCAAATGCTGCGAAAGCAAGGGAGGATTTCAGAATGCCAAGAACCGTGCTGTATGATGAACTATGCTTCAGGAATGAGACCGTGATGTACCACACAAGGACTTAAAAAAACAGTTGCAAAACAGAGTTCCAACTGATACTGACCAAGAATTTGGGAGCAGGATTTACCAGTTTACAAGATCCAAAACAACTCAATGCAAGGTTGCCGAACAAAGGGACAAATGGTGGAAGGAATCTGCTTTATAGAGACTCTGCAACCCAGGAGTTCCTTGGTTTCAACTGCTCAAGAAAGTGCAGATCAAACATTGGCTTCTATACTCACTAATGATCATGTCACTTACCACAGTAAGAAACCTTCCCATGATCTCTGCATGTGGCAAACAAGGCACCATCATCAATTTATTTTCTTTCTTGAAAGATATTTATTCAATTCAGGACATGCATAACAACATACAAACAATAATTCAATGACAAAATAAACAAAATACAATTCTTCTAATTTGAGATTTTTTTCCTTTATTTCCATTAAACTTTACCGCACTTTCCTCCCGATCTTCCCACCTCCCCTAACCCCCTTCCTCATCCACTGCCAACAAACAGATCTGTAAATAGAGACAAAAACAGCTTCCATCTTGTCCAGAACCCTGCCCAACCTCCACCCCGCCCCACCCCTGCAGCCCATCTGAGCCACGAAGAACAAGCTTAATTTTCTCAAGTTTAAGGAATTCTTCAACATCTCCCAACCACGATGGTATCTTTAGCGGATCTTCTGACTTGCATTCCAATAAAATTTTTCTCTGTGCAATCAATTTGGCAAAGGCCACCATATTGGCCCATTTCCCTTCTACTGGTCCTGCTGCTTCTGACACCCCAAAAGTTGCCTCAAGAGGTCCCAGCAATATTTCCACCACCACAATTTTTGTTAGTGTTTTAAATACCGAGACCCAGAACACCATTAATTGTGGACATGGCCAGAAAATGTGGATGTGGTTAGCTGGCCCTCCCTTCCACCACTCACATTTATCTTCTACCTCTGTGAAAAATCTGCTCATTCGTTCTTGTCTTATATGGGTCCTTTGTATTGACCTTGAATTGTGTCAGGCTCATCCTAGCACAGGAAGTTGTAGCATTGACCCGTGCATACGTTCACTCCATAACCTCCCCATTCCAACTCCATATCCAATTCTCCCTCCCACTTTTGTTTTATCTCCTCTACTGGGGCTTTCTTTTTATCCATCAGCCTTCTATAAATGTTAGTAATTTTACCACCCCCCAACTCAACTGGTAAGAGCAACTTATCAGGCAGGTTGTTCTCTGGTCGTCGAGGGAAAGCGGATTACTTCTTTTGCACCAAATCTTGTAATTGAAGATACCTAAACTTCTCCTCCCTCTGCATTTTGTGTTTCTCCCTCAATTCTACAAAGCTCACAATCCTACCTTCTAAGAACAAGTCTCAACCCCCCTTTATGCGACTGATTAATATTGTATCCAACCTTGCCGGGTTGAATCAATGGTTTCCAAGAATAGGGGCGAGCACCGACATGTTTCCCAACTAAAAAGCCAATTCAACTGGCTCAAGATTTTTGAAGAAAATGTTACCACTGGACCTTCTGTAACTGGGAGAGGGACAGAAGCAAAAGCTTTCAAGCTGGCCCCCTTACATGATGCTTCCTCCACCTGTACACATTCCGCCCGCTTCTTCCTCTCCCCACCATTGCCAAATAATAGCCGCCCAATAATAATACAAAAGATTGGGCAGTGCTAACCTGCCCACCTTGCTGATTCCTTTTTCAAAATATTCGTCGGCTTTGTGGAAGTTTATCAGCCTATATAAAATCCAAAATTATTTCATTCATTTTATAGAATAATGTCGCAGGTAGAAATATCGAGAGGGATTGAAACACAAATAAAAATTTTGGGATGATGTTCATTTTTATCGTTTGTATCTGCCCAGCTGATGAAAATGGAAGGGTACTCCTCATTTTTACATCTTCGTTTACCCCCTCCACCCGACTGTCAGATTACATTATACATTATCACCAGTCATAAGCCACCTGAGTAACTAAGTATTTAATTTTGTTTTTGGTTAGTTGAAATGGAAGGGAACTTAAATCTGTTTCAATCCCCAGGGTATTTATTGTAAATATTTCACCTTTTGTTATATTCAATTTAGGTTCCAAATTTTACCAATACAACAATCTAGCCCACAAGATAAATGTTGGCCAAATCCAAACTTACCCAAAACATCAAACAAACGACTCCACCTATCCTATTAAATGTTTGCTCCAAATCCATTGCCACCACAAACTCTGACATCCTACTCTGAGGCTACATCATATTAACATTTAACAGGCTTCTGATATTATTAGACAACTACCCCCCTTTCATAAAACCTCCCTAATCTTCCATCACTGCAACTGGATAATCCCCACCAGCCGTGGTGCTATATCCTCAGCGAGAATTTCTACATCTGTGTTTAATTAGGAGATGGGTCTGTATAGTCCACATTCTACTGGGTCTTTTTCTTTCATTGGGAATAACAAAATAGATGCCTGAGTAAGAGTGGTTGGCAATTCCCCCAGTGCCAACGAATCAGAAAACATCTTCAGGAGATGTGGGGCCAATATTGTAGCAAACTGATGATAACAATCAAACGGGAATCCATCTGGGCAAGGCTCCTTCCCTGACTGCATCACACCAATTGCATTCATCACTTCCTGTAACTTCAGCAGAGCCTCCAGTCCCTGTCGTTTTTACTCTTCAATCTCCGGGAAAACCAATCCCTCTGGAAATCTTCTAATTTAATCAACTTCCCCCCTGGGGTTCAGCTTTGAATGACTTCTTATAAAATGATCCAAATTGGTAACTGCAGTGACCAATTCTCTTCCTTCCTCCCTTACTTGTATCATCTCCCGTGTGGTAACTTATTGCCGTAGTTGGTGTACGAGCAGGCGGCTAGCCTTTTCCACATATTCATGTAAAACAACGTTTGCTCTACAATACTGGTTCACCGCCTTCCCTATCATCATCAAATTGAATTCCCCTTGTAGTTTTTTACATCTGACAAGAGTTCCTTGGCAGGTGTTACAGTATACAATGATCTATTTCCAGAATTATATAAATCAATCATTGCCTCTCTGATCTCTTCATCTCATCCCTTTGTACTTTAAATGTGATCATTTCCCCTCACACACCACCGCTCATTCACTGTTGCTGGGGCAAAATCCTGAAACTCCTTCCCTAATAGCATAGTGGATGTTCCTACATCTTGGGACCCCAGTGGTTCAAGAAGGGAACTCACCACCACCTTCTGAAGAGCAACTAGGGATGGGCAATAAATACTGGCCTAACCAGCGACGCCAACATCCCGTAAATGAATAAAACAATTTTTTAAAACTCTAAAAAAGACCCATTTATTCCTACTCCCTTTTTCCTGACAGCCAACCAATGCCCAATCCATACCAATATATTACCCCCAATCCAATAATTCTGCACACTGATTTCTTATTTGGGAACTTATCAAATGATTTCTGAAAATCCAAATAGACCACATCCACTGGTTCACTCTTAACTATTGTACTAGTTATATCCTCAAAAATACTCCAGTCGGTTTATCAATCATGATTTCCCTTTCATAAATCTTTTGCAATCCGAGTTGATGTTATAAATGGACAGGAAAGTTTCAGAATTGAACCCTGGCTCAAAGACTACAGTTTTATATTTATTTATAAAATGTGCAGGAACAGAGTCACAGGATTGCTAATCAGTTACAAGAAGAAGAGAAACATCAAACATGGAAAAATTAGATTATTGTATTATACTCCTTTACTTCCCCCTTTGCTTAACCAAACACACAACTTCAAAACATTAACATGGATTACAAAGTACATGTTGAGCCACAATGGTCTCATTAACACAAAAAGTCCCTTTTAAGCGCACAAGATGACCGTGGACAAATACTCGCACTCTGCTCTAAACCCAAGTTAGTGGCTGTGGATTTCTCCTCAGAAATAAATGGGTCGGTGTAGACTCACTGGGCCGAACGGCCTCCTTCTGTATTGTTTGTACTATGTTCTTGTTCTATGTTCTTTTCCTTGGTCCTTTATGTGTGGGCAGAGCCCCCTTCTCCTTTCCCCCTTCTATCTGTTGATTGGCCTCGCTCTCTCCTTCTCCTCTCTCTTTATCCTGTTGTCAGTCTGTCATTAAGGGTTCTCTTGTGGCCTTGTGTTGGACCTCTAGTCTCTACAATGCCCGCTTTCTGCCCCCCCTTGTTGTTTCATCTGTTTCACCCCCCCCCCCCCCCCAATGTTTCACCCCTCCCATTTCTGTGTATTCCCTGTGGTCCTGTTGGTTCCCATGCATCCCCCCTCCCCCACTCTATTTGTTGTTGACTTCGAACATATCTTGGAACAAGTTAGTGGATGGCTTTCACAGTTTGTGGAAGGCCTTCTCTGACCTTTGGATGGTGTACTTATTCATCTCCAGATGGCAAAATTCTGACAGCTCTGCCAGCCAGCCTGCAGCTGTGGGTGGTCCTGCTGATCGACAGCCGAGCAGGATTCTCCGGTTAAGACAAGGGCGTCAGCCCTCTTCCCCATATATAATTCTGGCTGGTCTGACACCCCAAAAACTGCCACTCTTGGGCACGGCTCCACTCTCACCCTCATAACCTTGGACATTACTTCGAAGAAGGCTGCCCAGAACCCGACAAGTCTGAGGCAAGCCTAGAACATGAGGGTGGGGTTGGCCGGGTCTCTCTGGCATCATTCACATTTGTCCTCCACCTCCGGGAAGAACCTACTCATTCGGGTTCTTGTCAGATGTGTGCTGAGCACCACTTTTAGCTGCATGAGGCTGAGCCTCGCACAGGAGGAGTTGGAGGTGGCCCTGCTCAGTGCTTTGCTCCAGAGTTCCCACCCTATTTCCGTCCCTAACTCTTCCTCCTATTTTTCCCTTGTTTTGTCCAGTGGGGAGCATGTCCTTTCTAAAAGCCATCCATTTTATTTCCCACAGTTCCCCTTTCCCAGACTGTCCGCGTCAATTAACTCCTCTAGCATTGTGTTTCTCAGGGCCCTTGGGTACGTTGTTTTCTTATTGCGGAGAAAGATTTTGACCTGCAGATATCGGATTCTGTTCCCGTTCGGTAGTTCCAGTCTCTCCGTCGGTTCCTCTACCGATGCTAGTCTACCTCTATTGCAAAAGTCGCTAACCATCAGCGTCCCCCCCTCCCCCCCCTCGGTCCTGTCCCACTTCTTAAAGGTGGCGTCGAGCATGGCCGTTGGAAGCCTGTGGTTGCCGCAGGGGCGGAAGCCGCTATCGGACCAAAATGCTGCCTCATCTCGTTTCAGGTTCTCTGGGTCGCTGCCACCATTGGGCGTGTTAAGTGCTTTGCTGATGAGAATGGGAGCACTGCCATGGCGAGGGCCCGGAGGGTCGTTCTTGTATAGGAGGTGTCCTCCATCCTCACCCATTCATTGTTTGGTTTCTTCATCTACTCTCTCACTCTTTCTACTGTAGCTGCCCAGTGGTAGTATTGCGAGTTCAGGAGGGCCAGGCCCCCCCCCCCATGCTTCTTTTCCTTTGCAGTATTGTTTTGGGGATTCTTCCCTCCCGCTCCCGCACAAATTCCATAATCATTTTGCCTATTGCTTGGAAAAAGGCCTTGACGGTGTTAATCGGTATGGATCTAAAAAGGAAGAGGAACCTGGTCAGTACGTTCACCTTGATCATCTGCATCCTCCCCGCCAGGGAAAGCGGTAGTGCATCCCATCCCAGTAGCGCCATTTTGCTTGCATCAGGTCAGGTTCCATTTGTGGATCCGTGTCCAGTCATGGGCTATCTGGATCCCCAGTTAGCGGAATTTGCTTCGGACGATTTTAAAAGGTAGATCCTCCAGCTCTGCACCTTCCCCTCGTGGGTTCACCGGGAATGCCTCGCTCTTGCCCAGGTTGGGTTTGTAGCCCGAGAAGTCTCTAAATATACCCAGGGGTTTCATGATTTCTTTCATGCTGTTTTGGGGATTCGAGATGGATAGGAGCACGTCATCGGTAAAGCGAGACACTGTGCTCTCTTCCTCCTCTTCCTCTCCTCCCACCTCCCACAGGGCGATTGCCAGCGGCTCAATTGCCAGGGCGAGCAAGAGTGGGGACAGTAGGCATCCCTGCAGAGGCAGCACATGGCTCAGTGGTTAGCACTGGGACTGCGGCGCTGAGGACCCGGGTTTGAATCCCGGCCCTGGGTCACTGTCCGTGTGGAGTTTGCACATTCTCCCCGTGTCTGCGTGGGTTTCACCCCCACAACCCAAAGATGTGCAGGTTAGGTGGATTGGCTATGCTAAAATTGCCCCTTAATTGGGGAAAAAAAATAATAATTGGGTACTCCAAATTTATATTTAAAAGAAATCCCTGTCACGTGTCTCTGTGCAGCTGGAAGCATTCAGAGCTGGTAATGTTGATCTGTATGTTTGCCTTAGGGTGTCGTACAGGAGTTTCACCCATGAGGTGAACCCTGTCCCCAGTCCAAACCGCTCTAGTACTTCAAAGAGGTAATTCTGTCAAAGGCCTTTTCTGCATCCAGGCAGTTGATCACCTCTGGTGTTCCCTCCCCAGAGGGGGGCATTATCACATTCAGCAGCTGTCTCATGCTCGCAGTGAGCTGTCTACCTTTAACAAAGCCTGACTTGTCTTCTGTGACCACCTCTGGTATGCAGTTCTCCAGTCTCAGGCCAGGACTCTTACTAGTATTTTCGCGTCCACATAGAGAGTGAAATGGGTCCGTATGATCCACATTCCACTGGGTCTTTGTCTTTCTTGGGTGTCAGCGATATGGTGGTGGCCTGTGTTAGCATTGGAGGCAGGGTGCCCATTGCCACTGAGTCTGAGAACTTCTACTGTGGGCGTGGGGTCAGTGCCAGCACAAATTGTTTGTAAAAGTCCGCCAGGACCCCGTCAGGTCTCGGCATCTTCCCCGCCTGCATGGAATTGATGCTCTCCATGACTTCTCCCAGTCTTAGTGGTACTTCCAGCTCAATCAATCTATCGTTCCCCATGACTGGCACGTCATAGAATTTCATAGAATTTACAGTGCAGAAGGAGGCCATTCAGTCCATCAAGTCTGCACTGGCTCTTTGAAAGAGCATCCGACTTAAGCCCACACCTCACCCTATCTCCATAATCTGGGAACCCCAGCTAACTTTTTTTTTTGGACACTAAGTGCAATCACCATGGCCAATCCACCTAACCTGCACGTCTTTGAATTGTGGGATGAAACCGGAGCACCTGGAGGAAATCCACGTAGACATCGGGTGAACATGCAGACTCCGCACAGATAGTGACCCAAGCCGGAAATCGAACCTGGGACCCTGAAGCTGTGAAGCAACTGTGCTATCCACTGTGCTACAATGCTGCCCTTAAGTCCATCAAGGAACCAATTAATCCCTGAATCTCCATCGGGGTCTCAGACGTGTACAGCCTCCAATAGAAGGCCTCGAATGCTTGATCGACCTTTTTTGGTTCGGCTACCAGTCCGCCTCTGCTGCCCTTTAACTGGATTATTTCCCTTGAGGCTGCTGTTTTCCCAGCTGGTGAGCCAGCAGGCTGGTAGCCTTGTCTCTATGCTCATCAAAGGTCCCCCATGTCTGGCAGAGCTGGTGCACTGACTTCCTGTTGGACAGCAGGTTAAAGTCCATTTGTCGCTTTTTCCTCTCCGCCAGAGGTTCTATGGTTGGATCCACATAGTACCGTCTGTCCACTTCCGGTATGGAGTCGATCAGTTGATGCCTAGATGCCTTCTCTTCCCTATCTCAGCAGCCTTGTTGGCAATAATTTCTCCCCTAATCAATGCCTTCAGTGCCTCCCAGAATGTGGAAGGCGAGTATTCCCCATTCTGGTTGTTCATTACATACTCGCCTATGGCCTGTGATATTCATGGCCCACCACCAGATGGATGAGCCCAGCTGAGCAGCAGTTACTTCTTCAGACCCAGTAGATCCAAATTCGAACAAAGGCCACTGTTCCTCTGACCTAAGCCGGGTGCCTGAAGTTAAATACAAGTTGTCATAGTTGTTAGGTGTAGTTTAACTAATAGTGTTTATGGTTTTTTTAATTTGTGTGTGTAAATAAAGTATCATTGATCTTGAACTAACTAACTGGTGTTTGGCTCTTTGAGCGATAGCCGGTTGAACCTTGTGGTGGTATCATTTGATGCCTGGCGACTCTGAGAAATATAATATCGATATCTAAAGAAAGAAGGGCAACCTTATTGATTGCCATATTTACAGCAGGTAAAAAAGGCAACATCAACAACACTTATCTTACGTCTGTCTTCTGTCTCTTTGGGTGAAGTGTGGGATGGGTTTTTGGGATTAGATGGATTGGCAGACCATTGTCCTGTTATTTCTTTACATCTTCATCTTCTCCTCCTTTATTAATAAACAGATTGTTAATGTTTTACTTAGAAATCTGGTATCTGTAACTCATTGGAGCAGTCAATAGTTAAAGATCTTTGGAAAACGCAAATTATTGATTAATTCACTTTTGTTGGGACTCCGGAATCTGTAAAGCTGGAACTGACTGCGCACTCGCCCAGAGTGTCATAATAGTTAGTCACAGGGGCCACAGAACACGAACATTTGCAAGACCTCTCGGCAGTGTTGAAGCGGTTTTCCAAATATGGGGTCCACTTGAACCGCACAAAGTGCATGTTTCATGTGAAAGAACTGGGTCTGGATTCTCCACCCCTCCGCGCTACATTTCTGTTTCAGCACGGCGGCCAATCAATGGGATTTCCCATTGTGGGGCAGCCCCACACCATCGGGAAACCCCCCAGGCTGCCGGAAAAATGGAGCCTCCCGCTGGCGGAGAATCCAGATTCTGGTGTATTTGGGATATTGGATGGACTGAGACCGCCTGCACCTGGTCACCGAGAAGGTACAGGTGATCAAAATGGCCCGTGTTCAGTGAGATGTCACAAAACTTCGATCTTTTCTTGCAGAAGTTAATTATCACCGGTCACAAGCCGTTGCTAGGCCTCTTCCGTGAAGACAAGGTGATTCTGCCAATAACCTCTGCGAGGATCCAACACTGGGCTTTATTATTGACTGCTTACGAATAATCTTTTGAGCACTGGCCAGGGACCCAGATTGCGCATGCGGATGCGTTGAGCCATCATCCCCTGCAGATCAAATCCACAAATTTCCCAGGCGGACAAACTAATTGCTGTCCTGAATTTCATGGATTCCTTGCGTTGCTGCCTCGTTTGTTCATGACATGACACTAAGCGACCCTATTTCGCCAATGTGCAACAACTGGTGCTATACATTGGGCAGCAGTGCCAACTACCAGGGGAGTTGAAGACTTTCTCCTCCAAATTGTCAGAGCTGACCATGGAAGATGGTAGTTGTTGCAACAAATCGTGGTGAAGGATGTTCACACGGACATGTTGGAGTGTCCAAAATGAAGATGCTGGCGAGAAGCTACATTTGGTGGATGGATTTGGACATGGCTATCGAGATGTTGGCTCAGCAGTGCTCCATCTGTCAGGATCACCAGAAGCTCCGCACCACAATACCCCTACACACTTGGGAATGGTCAGGGTGCCCTTGAGCTTATGTAGATGCTGTTTTGCCAGTCCCTTCTTGAGTTTGATATTTCTCAGACTGGTTGACGCCCACTCAAAGTGGCTGGGGGGGTCCACAAAATGGCATTGATCAGTTCATGGGCGACCATCGAGTATTTATGCATTTCATTTTCCACCCAAGGAACCCTGAGGTACTCGTGATCGCTAACGGGGCCTTTTCACAATTGAATAATTTGTCACTTGTGCGAAAAGCAACGGGATTCGCCCTGTCTGCACTTCCCCATACCATCCGGCATCGTATGTTTTGCCAGAGCGGGCTGTGCAGATGGTTAAACGGGGGTGCTCAAGAAACAGATGTCTGGTTCAATGGTCACAAGACTGACAAGTTTAGTATGCTCATACAGGACCATGCCGCTCACAGTAATTGGGGTAGCCCCCGCTGAGGAATTAATGGGTCATAGGCTCCGTACATGATTGAGGTTTGATTCTACTGGACATCAGCGCAAAGGTGCATTGTAACCAAGATTTGCAAGGGAGTTGCCCAGTTCAGCATTGACCTGTTTGTTGCTTCGCTCCTGATGACGCAGTGATCTTTCACAACTTCAACACGGTGTTCACTGCCTCTCGGGATTGTCATCCATCAAACGGGAACAATGTCTTACCAAGTTCGGATGCAGGGTCAACTCACGAGATGGCACCTGGATCCTCGCTCATGGAGGTTGCTCCCTCTTGAAATACCTTGAAAAAAACTGTCCAGGATCCTCCAGCTCCATTGCCGAACGAGCCTGCTGTGATGTCTCAAGCCTCTCTCGACACCGACATGCCCGATGTTGTGTCTTCTGATGCAGACTTCTGAGGTTTCGGATGCCGGCTCCGGAGTTCAGCTGCCTTCGGACGATTGTCCATCTGATGTTCCTCCCGCAGACGATGTTCACCAGTAGACACCGACTGATCTACCGCGTCAACGCAATGAGGACTTACTGGTGTCGAAGAGACTCTGATGTCCTCCACCTACTGCTCCTTCTCCGCCTCATTGTTCATCAAGGTTGTCTTCGGATTTTGGGGGGGTGGGAAGGAATGTAATATCTCACACGGAACCTACAGGGTGGGAAAGATTTTCTTCCATGTGCTCCTATCGGAGTACAAGTTCCCCCGCTAGGAGCGGGGTATCTCAATTAATCAGGGTAGATAATGTCTTCCAGTAAAACTCCGACAGAGAAGAACCCCATAGGGATCTATCGGGTACTGTACATATCGTTTGAATAAATAAAACTTTGTTTCTTATTTTACTCGGTGTGGATTCTCCATGTGCTTATTAAAACTGGTTTTGTTTCAATTAAAATGACTTCCATCAATTTCAGCAGAAAATGCATAAAAACATAATTTCTATTTTGATTTATTGTCACGTGTATCAAAGTACAGTAAAAAGCATTGTTCTGCGTACAGTCCAGGTAGATCCTACCACACATGAAAAGCAGAGGACATACGATAAATACACAATGTAAATACATAGACATAAACGTCGGGTGAAGCATATTGAATGCACTGCTAAGCAGTAGAGAAGATGCATGGAAAGATCAGTTCAGTCCATAAGAGGATCATTCAGGAGTCTGGTAGTAGCAGGGAAGAAGCTGTTTTTGAACGTGTTAGGGTGTGTTCTCAGACTTTTGTATCTCCTGCCCAATGGAAGAAGTTGGAAGGGTGAGTAAATAGGGAGGGAGGGGTCTTTGATTATGCTGCCCGCTTTCCCAAGGCAGCGGGAGGTGTAGACAGAGTCAATGGATGGGAGGTGGGTTTGCTTGATAGACTCGGTTTAGTTCACGCTCTCTGAAGTTACTTACAGTCTTGGGCAGAGCAGTTGCCATACCAGGCTGTGATGCAGACAGATAGGATGCTTTCTATGGCGTATCTGTAAAAATTGGGAAGTGTCAATGTGGACATGCCAAATTTCCTTAGTTTCCTGAGGAAGTATAGGCGTTGTTGTGATTACTTGCTCGTAGCATCGACATGGGTGGACCAGGACAGATTGATGGTGATGTGCACACCTCGGAATTTGATGCTGTTAACCATCTCCACCTTGGCACCATTAATGCAGACAGGAGTGCGTATGATACTTTGCATCCTGAAGTCAATGACCAGCTCCTTAGTTTTGCTGAAATTGAGAGAGAGAATATAAAATGATAATCACATTAAAACTAGATACTTTGAAACTACCAATGCCACTACTGTTTAGAAGTAGTGAAGGCTCAGCAGCACACACTTATTTATCTCACCACAAATAATATTTTTTAACTTTATAATGACTCACCCGCATAACACGTTGTGAAATTAGACAGAAATTGGGCAACACGTTAGCACAAGTGGATAGCACTGTGGCTTCACAGCGTCAGGGTCCCAGGTTCGATTCCCCGCTGGGTCACTGTCCGTGCGGAGTCTGCACGTTGTCTGCGTGGGTTTCCTCCGAGAGCTTCGGTTTCCTCCCACAGTTGAAAGACGTGCAGGTTAGGTGAATTGGCCATGATAAATTGCCCTTAGTGACCAAAAAGGTTAGGAGGGATTATTGGGTTATGGGGATGGGGTGGAAGTGAGGTTGGGCATGGGGTGGAAGTGAGGTTAATGGGTCGAGTGCAGATTCGGTGGTCCGAATGGCCTCCTTCTGCATTGCAGGTTCTATTTTCTAGACCCTGACAACACCTGTCAGTTGTTGCAAATTATACCCTTTAGCACGGCAAAGACGAAATGGTATGTTGTGAAATACATATTTAAATAGCTGGTCCTTATGCATTCTTTTGTTTGAAGCTTAACTAGTGTGAGTCATCTCAGCCTAACCAGGCTGTATATAAGTGAGAGGCATAAAGTGTACATAAGCTTTGTGCACGTGAAGTTGTTGACAATCTGACTGAGAGAGCTAGAGTGAGGTTTGAAACTTCGTAATTTGTTGCATTGTGGTATCAAAGAGGTAAGTGGTGAATTTAATTTTCCTGTCTTTCAGTTAAAAGTTTAGTAGTCGGGGGCGGCACGTGGCACAGTGGCACGGCACTGAGGACCCGGGTTCGAATCCCGGCTGTGGGTAACTGTCCATGTGGAGTTTGCACATTCTCCCCGTGTCTGTGTGGGTTGTGCAGGATAGGTGGATTGGCAATATCTTTTTATTAAACAGTAAAAAATATATACAAGGCCAAACAGTACAAACACCAATTTGTGTTGGGGAAACAGATTACCCTCCCCTCAGTTTCAATGTACGGTGAGGGGGGGGTAGGATACCCTGATTATTAAAACAGTTCACGACACAGTTATACAAAAATCAAATGGTACAAGCACTAAACTCTGCGCTGGAGAGACCAGATACCCTCGCCTCTGTACCAACAGAAGGGAAAGGAAGGGGGTGTGATAGGGAGAAAGGCGAAAGAAGCGTGATTGGGGGGGGGGGGGGGGGGGGGGGGGAATAGGACACTGCCTGAACTATCTACTGAGATAGAAAAACAAAAGAACCTTCAATTATGATGTGCCAGATTCCAGGAGCCCCCCAGAGGGGGTGAGGGGCGACACAGTGTCAGGCACGAGTGAGCCCTGCACCCCACTGCAGAGAGCCTCATATGCACCCTCTGTTCCCAACACTGGGCGGCTGACAGCCTTTGCACAATCACCCTCCGGGCCAGAATCCTCCATCACACTGAGTACAGTGGGTGACACGGGCCCACCAACCAACCCAGGTCCTGCCTTGATCCCACCACCGGGATCATCGACAGGCGGGATCTCCTCAGACTGCCCCCCGGGGTCCCGGGCCGGTGGGAAGTGGTGGTTCAGATCACTGGAAGGCCCCAAAATAACTCCGGAAACAGGGTCAGGATGGTGGCAGATGCCCGAAGACAGCGGTTGGGACAGAGGGTCTTCCAAAGTATAACCCACTAAGAACCTAAGAAGCAGGGGGTTATCGCTGACCCCCTCCCCAGAGAAATTGAACAAGTCGAGGGTGCTAAATTGCACCGGGTGGAATAGATCCTGCCTGACCCCGAAGCACCCTGCTCCTCACTATCCCCCTGACTCTTTTCTCTCAGGGGCAGGCGTGACATCCATGGAAATTGCCCCATAATTGGGAACAGATTCTCTAAATTTAAAGAAAATGTTTAGTAGTCTAGTTAGCTGGAGCTGTGTGGTGATCTACCACTGTATATATATATGCGTGTGCTTGCATTAGGGGATGTACGACAGTACCTGTATTACAGGTTTTCCGGTAAGCCCCTGCCGGCTAGCTCAGCCCACAGGGAGCAGTATAAATATTCATAAGTTTCCCTGAGATGCCATTCTAGAGCTGCAGCCGAAGGAATAGCATCTCACTGTAATAAAGCCTCTCTTGTACCGATTCGAGTCTTTGTGTGCAATTGTTAGCGCCACAAACTGCCCCACCCTAATTGCTTGCCAGTTATCTGACAATCACCTGAAGCCTGATTAGAGGTATGATGTTATTACAATTGAATAAATTAACAGAAATTAAGCAAGGGCCCAGGTAATAAGCAGCTGTGGTAATTAGTCTGATTGAATCATCGTTCTGTGGTCCATGTTGTTTTCATGCTCTGATCTATACAAACACCAAGCACAGCATTGTATGATTATGAAGGTGAACAGAAGAGTAATATTCTTTGCCATTGTACGCAGACACAATGAAGCCCATTATTGTCTTCATCCTTGCTGCAGTCCAGATTCTCCATGCTTCTGGTAAGTACTGATGCAACTAAATATTCTTCATGTATTTTGTTTCTCCAGAAGATAAATTTGAAGTTTGATTTTGTTCCTTTATTATGTAACTAGGCTCCACATGAATCAATTTATTCTTTAGCAATTATGTATACCTGGTGGAAAAGGAGCCAGTCTAAACCTCTCCTACTTTTCATCTTAAACTGACCTTCAATGGAAACCAAAAAAGAGATTTATAACTGGTGGTCAATCTGACATTGCCCATTATGACAGGTGGCCAATTTGATATTATTCCTTGTACCATGTGGGCAATTCCAGACTGCCCATCTTAACAGGAGGCCAATTTGATATCAGCCATTCTTAAACTGTCCAAAAATTCAAATTAAACACCTTAAAAGACCCAGCCCTCAAATGTTCTGTAACACCTTGAAGACTGTTTCTGACAAAGGGTGCAAATGCATTAGGATGCAGAACTCTATATAATCCTAAATCTGCCTTCAGAACAATGAATATTTTTAGGGATTGATTTTCCTTTGCTGCACTCTGGAGATTTGATCTGCAGCCATGATAACACCAAAAAAAAAAAATCAGACAAGGAGGCATAACTGCAATCCTGTCTGCAGGAACACATTCCTTCCTCTGCCCACCACCTTCTAATTACTGTCTGCAATGGGAAGGACTCAGTCTGGAAAGTATTCCTGTCTGGTGTGAAGACTGCTGTTGGGGCCATTTTTATTTATTCTTTCACAGGCTGTGGGTATTGCTGGTGGGTCCAACATTTGTTGTCCACCCAATTGACCTTGATAACATGGTAGTGATCTCTGGTTTTAATTGAAAATGTCGCTCCAATATATTAATAGGGCAACCTTTGTTCTTTCATTCAGGACAATCTGTTGACCAAGCAGTAAGTGATGCAATTGATCGGGTAAATGAAGAATCTATACTTGATAACCTTGTTGCTGTGACCAGCCATGAACAAACACAGGTTAGTCACCTCAAATAGCATGATATCCTACATTTCAATTTCTCAATGGTGAAATTAAACCTTTCAATACTGTAGATATTTTCACATTTTCTGTTGATCTCAAAACAATTCAAATCTTCTCTAGCCAGTGAGAATTAATTTTGAGGAACAGAAGTAGTCAGTTCAACCCCTCTGCATTCAATCAGATCATGGCTGGTCTCAAATCCACCTCCCTGCCTATTTCCCAGATCATCAGAAATTTTTAAAATCTATTCCCATAATTCATTGCAGTACACATTTAGCTGAAGGGGTCCATAGTCCAGAATTGAGGTGTGCTGACAATACAAAGTTTGATGTGGGGAAGTGAGGTTATTTTAAGAATGGAAAGTAATTTTGTTTTTCTAAATTGACATTAGACACTTGGATGCCCCTGTGCACAAATGCAGGGAGATAATATGTATGGTGAGCAAAGCTGATTATGACCATTATGGGAGGAGGAGTTTGTGTATTAGACTACTCCACAGGCTAGCATTTAATTTATTAACCAAAATAGCCAACGGGTTACCTTCAGAACTAATATCCAGAATAAAAGTGACTTTAACCTGGTGACTGATTTATTATTTAAACTATTGCTATAAATTACAAAAAACTGGCTAACACAATTGTAATCTGGCAGTAAAAGTGTCCCATGTATTGATAAATGTCCCAATACAATACGTTAAGGTAGGTTATAAACATTGAACCTAGGAATGTCGGATCAGAGTAGGCCTTGTGCCCAATCAATATACATTGTCCTGCTCTGCAGAGACACCGTGAAAGAGCGACATCATAAAATGGTAACAGTTAATTTGCAGTACCTGGTCTAATTTACATTGCAGTTAAGGTTGCAAGGATAAACACTTTACAGATTAGAAAGACAAAATAAGGCAGCACGGTGGCGCAGTGGGATGGCCCTGCAGCCTCACGGCGCCAAGGACCCAGGTGCAATCCATGCTCTGGGTCACTATCCATGTGGAGTTTGCACATTTTCCCTGTGTTTGCGTGGGTTTCGCCCCCACAACCCAAAAGATGTGCAGGCCAGGTGGATTGGCCATGCTAAATTGCCCCTTAATTGAAAAAAATGAATTGGGTACTCTAAAATTATCAAAAAGACAAAAGAAAACACTGAAAATTTAGATAGTTGCAGTAACGTCGGGTAATGTGCTGGACCTGCATGATGGGGGAGCTGGTAGACCTCATTGTGGTTCCCAGTGACTCCATCTGTGTGAGAGCTTGAGGAACTCTGGCTCAGATTTGATGAGCTGGAGTCTGAGCTGTGGGCACTGACACACCAGAGAGAAGATTTACCTGGATGCTGTGTTTCAGGAGGCATTCATACTCCCTGTATGAATGTGTGGGACTGTCAGGAAGATGGGCAAACTGAACACCGCATCGTGGTATTGGGAGCCTTCAAGTAGGGGGGAGAGAAAATAAGTGCTATAAAATAGATGTTATAATTCGAAGCTGGGGCATAAACACACCTCTGACCAGGATAGAGACCTGAAGGTTGTTGCCTACTTAGTGCTCGGATTTGGGATATCTCATCTAGGCTGCAGCGGAACTTCCAAGTGGGAGGGTGAAGATCTAGTTGTTGTGATCCACATTGGTACTAATAACATGGGTAGAACCAGGATAGAGATTCTGCTGAAGGGGATGAGTAACTAGGAGCTAAATTAAAAAGCAGAATCAAAACGTTTGCAATTACAGGATTACTACCTGAGCCACGGGTTAATTAATACATGGCCAATAAAGAGGTTAATAATCTTTATTAGTATCACAAGAAGACTTGCATTAACACTGCAATTAGTTACTATCAAAATTCCTGGTGGCCACATTCCGTCACCTGCTTGGGACAACTTGAGGGAGAATTCAGAATGTCGAATTCACCTAACTGGCACTATTTTCAGGGCTTGCACCCGAGGAAACCCACACAGTAGGTGGATTGGCCATGCTAAATTGTCTTTTGGTGTCCACAAAGGGGGGTTGCAAGCCTGGTGTGGGGACGTGGGCTTGAGTAGGGTGCTCTTTACCAAGGGCCGGTGCAGGCTCGATGGACCGAATGGCCTCCTTCTGCACTATAAAATCTGGATGTACAGGTCCCTCAGCAGTAGTAGTGATTAGAGGCAGAAAAGAAATCTGGTGATGGAGAAAGGGAATATTCCAATAATCATGGGGGACTTCAATATGCAGGTGTACTGGGGAAATTAGGTTGGAAGCAGTTTTGGGAGACAAGGAGGAGGAAACCTGCTAAGGTGCGGATGAGGCACCATGGCTGACATGGGGAGTTCGGACAGCATAAAATGGTAAGAATTAGTGGGGAGCCTTTAAAAGCAAGCAGAGGGCAACTAAAAAAGCAATGGGAGGGAGAGGATGAAATAACAAACCTAGCTGGGAATATAAAAGAAGATGGCAAGTTTTTTTTTCCAGAACTTTGAGAGTCAGGGGGAAGAGGGGAGTTAAGTGCCCATCACTAAGCAGAAGGTGCTGATGAATGGACAAATCATCTGCCCTGGATGGAGTTCTGAGGAGATTGTGGAGGTATTGGTGGTGATCTTTCAGGATCACAAGTCATGAGGTTCCAGAGAACTGGAAATAACACCCCTATTTAAGAAAGGAGGGAGGCAGAAGACAGGAAATGGATCGACCAGTTGGCATGACTTCAATTGTTGGAAGATCCTAAAGTCTAATATTAAGGATAAGATTGTGCATTTGGAATTGCATATTAAAATAAGACTGAGTCCGCATAGCTTCTTCAAGGGGATGTCATGCTTAACAATCTGTTAGAATTGTTTGAGGAGGAAGTGGTAACTACAAATTTAGACAAAGGAGTTAGTGGACATAACCTATTTGGATTTCCAGAAGGCCTTTAACAGATTATTCATGAAGGCCCACCTTCTCAACCTTGCCCGTGCCTGAGGTGTGGTGATCCTTGGGTTAAACCACCATCACCAGTCAGCTCTCCCCCTCAAAAAGCCTATGTTCATCTGGGATTATGGTGACTTTGCAGATCAGAGCCGATGATGTGAGGGGAGGGTACTGGCAAGGATAGAGGATTGGCTGACCGGCAGAAGGCAAAATGGTCCTTTTCAGGATGACATCTGGTGACTAGTGGTGTTCCTCCGTGTTGGGACCACAACTATTCATGATGTACATTAACGACCTGGAAGTTGCTTGCTATGTTTGCAGATGATACATAGAGAGATGGGTAGTGTTGAGAAGCTGGGAAACTGTGGAAGAACTTGGACAGGCTAGGAGAGCGGGCAAATGAAATGTTATGCACTTTGGCAGGAACAATAGAGGCATCTACTATTTGCTAAATGGGAGAGTGGGTGGGATTGGGGAGAAAGAATTTGGAAATCAGAAGCACAAAGGGACTTACTAGAACTCCCAGTTAACATGCAGGTTCAATTGGCAGTTAGGAAGGCAAATATGGCGAGGCCGTGGCACAGTGGTATTGTCACTGGAGACTAGAGACCCACGAGTAATGCTCTGGCGATCCAGGGTTCAAATCCCACCACTGCAGATGGTGAAATTTGAATTCAATAAAAATCTGGAATTAAGATGACCATGAAATGATTGTCATAAAAACCCATCTGGTTCACTGTCTTTTAAGGAAGGAAATCTAATCTGCCATCCTTAACTGGTTTGGCCGACATGTCACTCCCCCAAGACAGCAATGTGATTGATTCTAATTGCCCCATCAAGGGCAATTGGGGATGGACAATAAATGCTGGCACAGCCTGTGATGCCCATGTCCGATGAACAAATATTTTAAGTGCAATGTTGGCATTTAAGCATTCCTTTTGGGAGGGTGAGAACACAAGAGCAGGGTGTATAAGGCTGTGGTCAGACCCAATTTGAGTATTGAGCAATTTTTGGCCCCTGCATTTTATGGAAGGATATGGAGGTGACCAAGAATGATGGCCTGGATGAAGGGCTTGTCATATGAGGAATGGTTGAGGACTCTGGGTCTGTACTCAATGGAGTTTAGAAGTATGAGAGGGGGATCTAACCTTGAGGCCTGAGATAAAGTGGACATGAAAAGGATGTTTCCACTAATGAGAGAAACTAGAACCTCTGACTGAAGGGACCCTCCATTAAAACAGATGACAGTGTCTTTTAGAGTGAGATAGATACCTATCAGCCATGATTGAATGCCAGAATTATCTAATTGTGTTCCGCTATCTTATGGTTGATTCTCCTATCTTAACACCACTTTCCGCATACCCCGTGATGCTTTTTTAGTCTAGAAATCTATCTCATTCTTAAATACATTCAAGGCAGCAGTGGTTAAGACTGTTACCTCGCAGCGCCACTGCTTTGGGCGACCATGTCTGTACTTTCTCCCCGTGTCTGCATGGGTTTCCTCTGGGTGCTTATGTTTCCTCCCACAGCCCAAAGACTTGCAGATAGGTGGGTTGGCCCTTAGTGCCCAGCAAGTTGAGTGTTCTTTCAGAAGTTCGGTGCAGACTCTAATGGCCTCCTCCTGCACTGTAGCAAATCTGATTCTCCAGTGGTAGAGAATTCCACAAATTCACCACCATCTGAATGAAACATTCCTGATCTCAGTCCTGAATGGCCTAACATCATCTCCTGGAATGGAGACCCTGTAGTAAATCACTGTTACAAGTTAATGTAAGGTAGGACCTGTACTACAGGTTTGCCGGTAGTCCCTGCCTGCTGGCTCCACCCAGTAGGAGTATAAATATGCATGTTCTCCATTTCAGCAGCCATTTTGCCAGCTGCTGTGAGAGGCCACACATCTTAGAGCAATAAAGCCTCAGTTGTATCCAATTCTAGTCTTTGTACAATTGATCGTGCATCAGATCCCCTCCCCCAGCCAGGGGAAGCTACATCCCTGTCATAATTTTACACATTTTAATTAGATTCTCCCCACCTCCTCATTCTTCTAAATGCCAGTGAATACCCATTCTCTCCTCATGACAATCCTGCCATCCAAGGAATTAGTCTGGCCAACCTTTGCTGCACTCACTTTGGTGAAGGGGTCCAAAATTGCACTATTTGTTATTTCCCTTGTTTAATCATTTATCCAACCTTCCCACCTATTGTGACAGGTTAATACACGGCAAAGATTTCTAAGTACTTTGTCTTGAGAGGAATAATAATTACACGTGAGCATTAAGTATACTTTTGCTATTTCACTGTTAATTTCTCTTTACCTCTACAAAATCTTTCATCAAACATCCTCCAGGTGAGCATGAGACCGATGAAGAATTGGACTGAATTATAAAAATGTTTATATTGGTAACAGATCACCAATAGCCCATAATTCCCTCAGATCACATTTATCACCACAATCATTTTATCAATGCCCCCACTGACTGTAAATATCTCGTATCATTTTTGTTTTTGCCAGGTTACTCTGACAAACAATGGCCTGCAGGTCACATTAAAATTGGTTGTCAAGGAAACTAGTTGCCAGAAAGGAGGAACTGAGAGCCTGACTTCCAATTGTGCAGTGAAATCCAAAGATCCTGTAAGTATTACACTTTTTTTATGTCTAATATACTCTCCGGTTAAATGTTTGGTTTTTGATTCATCACAGATAAGGCAAACATGAATTTATTAGAGATAAAGTAAACATGATGGTAAATGCAGCCTGCTTAAGGGCTGCAGTTCTCCTGAAACATTCAATGTGTGGTCTTTGACACAGTGCGATTCCTGCTGAGTGGATCGGCGCAATCCAGGTCACAATCACCCCACACTTAGAAACATTTTTCTGGCGAGGAGTGAGTTTTTCACCAATACTGAAGGAAGGGGCCTTGCATGCCATCTCCCGTGTCAGTAAAGCCTCGCTGCCGCCTCCACCATTGATGACAATGGGGATTTGAGAGGCAGCATGTAGATGAGCAATAGAATGGGGGCAGGATTCTCCATTAGTCAAAATCGGGAAAGGAGAATTGGTGGCCAGGAGGTGGGGGTTAGGGTGGGTGGACACAGTACACTGCCACAAGGTGCGCTGTCGGCAGGGTGGACAATCCAGCCAACGGAGAATCCCACAGGACCGTGTTCTCTTTTGAATGGGAGTGAGTATTTGTCCCCACCAGCACATGGGTTACAAATATCTGGACTGAATGATGGATACAATGAGATGGATAAACATGCAGATACAAAAACAAGATTTAAAAAATATGTAAGTATTACACCAATAGTGAAAAATTGGCTTGAGCAGAAAATACTGTTCTCTTGCCATTTAAATTTGAAATATCTTCCACATGCTTCAGCAATTTAGATTCCATCTCTCTCCAACCCAAATGGATTGAATGGTCAATTTTCTATTCCTGATGGAATTGAAATGTTAGCCAGATAATAGCATGGTTAACCTTCTGACCATTGGAAATGGATGTCTTTCATGGACATGGACAATGTAACATTTCATGGATCCTTGAAGTGTCAACGACTATCCTATGCTCCCAGGAGCTGGAGTGTCTTGGAAGATACAAATGCATCAGGAGTACACTTTGTCACTGTAGAACCAAATTTCAAACATAACAATATAGGGATTTGCATAGTTGAGGTATATTTGCCATCATAAAGCTAATTTTGCAGAGCATGTGGTGTGAATTTTATCGCACAGCTGGCTTATTCATTGCCATGTTTTATTCCATAGATAACTGACACATGTACATGTGTGGTCACTTATGACAACTGTGTGCTCAACAAGGTTGAGATTACTGACTGTCGAAAGTTATTGCCATCAATAGAAAAGATGCTGGTGCCTTTCGCAGATAGGGGCAGCAACAGCACATTGTTTCATGATTCCAATTCAGACAGCAAGGAGGTAAGATCATAACACTTACTTTGACCGCAGTGTTGTCTGATTCTCCCCTGGGTGGAATTTCCAATGGGACCATGAACGCTTTTGCTCTGATCTGATTTCTATATGGAAACCTCAACTACTGACTTTTTTTTCCCCCAGTTACAGTGAGACCAGATAAATCTGATTGGGGTGGGAGAAGATCTGATTGCTAAGGATCTTTAAATGATGGACCAAAAACCAACAATTGTATCAAATCAATCACCCCCCCCCCCCCCCCCCAACAGCATCCCTTTAAACATACAAACCCATACATTCCAAAAACAAAACAAAACCAATTCTCTCCCCTCCCCACTGCCCCCCCCCCCCTCCTCCCCCCCCCCCCCCCCCCCCCCCCCCCCCCGCCGCCCTTGTTCAATGGCATTCAATTCTTTAAACGCATGATAAACAATGCCCATGAATTGTCAAACCCTTCTATGCTCCTCCTCCGTGTCAGATATTCCAGCAGGACCCCTGCCAAGCTGAGGCACAAGGCAGAGAAGCTGACCTCCACCCCAGCAGGACCCACCTCCCAGGCAGGCAATCAGTGAGGCGGAAGGCTAAAACATCTGCCTACAGCGCTGGCTGATCTGACGCCTGAATATGGCTTTCAGGGGCCCTGGTTCTAAACACACGTACCACCCAGGATACAACCTTAACCTCCCTCCAGCTTTGGGCAGGACCAAAACATGTGAACATGGTTTTTTGGGGCTCCTCCTACAGCAGCTCCCCCTTGAGGTGCACCCTATACATGAGCTTCAGATCAGCCCCAGGCATCTACTCTTCAGAGCCCGTCGCACACCACAGACTGTCTTCCATAACCTCCTGCAACTCTTCCTCTCACTTTGCTTTAATCCTCTCCCACCTTCCATAGATTGCCAACACCACCCCATTCTCCATTTTCCCCTGCCATCAATGCATTTGCCAACAATGGCACCTCCAGGAAGCTCTGAATCTCCTTCCTGGCAAAGCCCCAGTCCATATTTTACCCCAACTCCTCAGGCCTTGCAAAACAACCCCTTGTGTCTTTTAATGCCCTGACTCATCTTTTGAAACCTCCCATTCAACCCTGCCTCAAACATATGGTTCCCCCTAATCCGTATCTCTCTCTCTCTCTCTTGGTCCTGCCCACAACTTAAAATACTACCTCCATCTTCAGTGATGCTACCGCTGGACTCCTGGAATATTTACACTAAATTAAAGCAAAACCAAGTGGTAATCTCTCGATTACTACCTGATCCATGAGCTAATTGGCACAAGGTCAATTGAGCTAAATGTGTTCCTCAAAAGATTGGTACGGGAGAAAGGGGTTTGAACTCTTGGGACATTGGTAACTGCCCTGTCGAAGGAGGGACCTGGTACGTTGGAACAGTTTTTTTTTTTTGGTTTTTTTTCCTTCTTCCAACAAGGAATTATAGAAGTAGAGAAATTTGACAAGAGAAAAGCTTGTATTGCAATGCACAAAGAATTCAGGAAAAATAGGGTATGATTTTGTGGTGGTTATAACTGAGACTTGGTTACAAGGAGACCAGGTCTGGGAATTGAATATCCAAGGATATGCAGTATTTTGGCAAGATAGATGAGGTGGTGTCGATTTGCAAGTGAAGAAACGGGTGAGTGCTGTAAATGAGAAATTAGATAAGCACTGGAGATCAACATGTGGGATCAGTGCTGGTAGAAATAGCAAAGGTAGAAATAAGAAATAGCAGAGGGAAGAAGTCCTCAGTAGGAGTATCTATTGGTCCCTAAACATGAGCTCCACAGTGGGGTACAGTATAAGCCAGGAAGTTATGGCAATAGCCATGGTGATTTTAATATGCGCAAACTGGATTAATCAAATTTGCAAGGTAACCTTGAAGGAGAATTCAGAAGAGATCACTTCTTGGAACAACATGTTGTGGCTCCAATTGGGGAGCAGGCTACTCTAGATTTTTAAATATATATTTTTTTAAATTGCTTATTGTCACAAGGTTTCAATGAAGTTACTGTGAAAGGCCCCAGTCGCCACATCTGTATGTAATGAGGGATTAATTGATGACCTTGTTGCTTTGGATCATCGAGGGAATAGCAACCATAGCATGATGGAATTCAAAATTCAGTTGAAAAGTGGGGTCCCATACTAGCGTTCTGGAACTACATGGGCAGGAGGACTAATTTGGCCCGAGGAATAATTTGGCCCGAGTACAGTGGGCAGGGAGGCTCAAGATAGGGAAGCTAATGAGTAATGGTAGTTGTTTAAGGTGATACTCCATTCCTCATAAGTAAAATATATTCCAGGGAGGGAGGGAAAAGGAAACATTCATGGCTAAGCCCCAGTCGCCAAATCCGTATGTAATGAGGGATTAATTGATGACCTCGTTGCTTTGGATCATCGAGGGAATAGCAACCATAGCATGATGGAATTCAAAATTCATACTAGCGTTCTGTAAATACATGGGCAGGAGGACTAATTTGGCCCGAGTACAGTGGGCTGGAAGGCTCAAGATAGGAAAGCTAATGAGCAATGGCAGTTGTTTAAGGTGATACTCCATTCCTCATGTAAAATATATTCCAGAGAGGGAGGGAAAAGGAAACATCCATGGCTAAGCAAGGAGGTTAAGGACCATATGAATGTGATGAGAACTGAGGTGTATATGCAAACGGCAGGCTGGAAGATTGGGGAAACTTTCTAACCTAAACTAAGGTAAATTACGAAAGCAAGCTAATGCAAAATAACAAGACAGCAAAAGCTTCTATTAGTACAGTGCCCTGCTAAAGTGAATGCTGGTCCCTTGGAAACTGAAACCAGAGAGTTAATAGTGGGAGTACAGAAATGGCAGGTGCTAAATTAATTTTTATGGTGGGTGCACCACTACCATTCCTGTAGGAACAGGCAATTCATGGGTAATAGGAAGGTTGGAACTTGAAATAATCAACATGAAGAGGAAAACGGTACTCAACAAACTATTGGAATTGAAGACCATCCCACAGCGTCTGATGGCTTGCATCCTAGGGTGTCAAAGGAAGTGGAAGCAGAGATAGTGATCCATTGGTTGTAATCTAAAATTCCCTGGACAAGGAACCATTCCAATGGATTGAAAAATGTTGATAACACCCTTATTCAAAAAGGGAGGGAGGCAAAAAGTGAGGGAGGCAAATGTAGGTAATGGCAATGTGCCATACAAAGTTGGATCACATGTAGTTAGATGTAATTTATTAGCTTGGATTTTAAAAAAAACAGGCTGACCGTCTCTGACAGTCAGCAAAATGGGTCTTTTCTGGATGGCAAGATGTATCTAGCGGAGTGCCATAGGGTTCTATATTAATGACCTGAATGGGCACGTGAGGTCCCAGATTCGATCCTGGCTCGAGCATATTTTCCCCAATTTGCATGGGTTTCACCCCACAACCCAAAGATGTGCAGGGTAGGTGGTTTGGCCATGCTAAATTGCCCCTTAATTGGAAAAAATTAATTGGATACTCCAAATTTAATAAAATGACCTGATACAGGAGTAGAAGGTTCTGTAGTGGTGGGACAGCTAGTTGCAGTAGGGAAATGAACCTTGCGTGGATACAGATAGGTTAGGTTTATAGGGTGGCTTGGCCATGATAAATTGCCCTTGGTGATCAAAAAGGCTAGGAGGGGTTCTTTGGTTATGGGGATAAGGTAGAATTAAGGGCTTGGCTGGGTCAGTGCAGAAGGAGGCCATTTGGCACACTGTTCTATGTAGGTAAGCGGGCCAAAATGTGGCAGATGGGAATTTAGCATGGATATTGGGGGGCGGGGGGGGGGGGGGGGGGGGGTTGTTTGGGTGTATGAGATCTGGGTGTCCTCGTGCATACATCACAGAAAACTAGCATGAAGGTAATAAAGAAAGCAAAAGGAAGATTGTGTACCCTTTTGGTCCCCTTATTTGAGGAAAGATGTAGTGGCATTGGAGGCAATTCAGAGGAGGTTCACTAGATTAATTCCAGAGATGAAGGCAGTTTAGGCCTATATATGCTCAGACTGAGGGGAAATGAAGATGATAAAAGGTATGGATAAAGTAGGCGTGTGGAGCAGATGCTTCCTCTTGTGAACATTCTGGAGCGAGAACTCATAGTCTCATGATAAGGGATACCAAATTTAAAACTGGCTGATGATAAATTACTCCCAAGGGTCAGGAATCGATGGAACCCGTTACCCTAAGAGTGCAGTGGGTGCTGGAACAGTGAGTACATTTGAGGAGGTGCTGGACAGTATTTTCTATTCGTAATGGGTGGGCAGGATGGTGGAGTTGAGGCCATGTTGTGATCAGCAATGATCTTATTGAATGGTGGAGCAGGTTCAAGGAGACTAAATTGCCTACACCTTATTCTATGTTCCAGATTCTGGCTCTTGGTCTGTAGCTCTGTAGGTAACAGCACATCCATCTCCAATCTAGTGTTCCTGATTTAGTAAGGGGATCTGGGGTTATGGGTGGTGGGGTGGGGGGGGGGGGGGGGGTGAAGGGAAAGAAGAGAGGAGAGAAATATGGGAGAATGGGGATAAGGAATGACTGAATGGCGGAGCAGACTCCTTAGGAGTATTAATTCTGCTCCGATATTCTTGGCAAGTGTTACTGGGCTGTAATTATTGTGTGGATCTTTGCCCCAGTGATCACAATGTCACCATGAATGTTGTGGAACATTTGGACCAAAATGTGCCCAGCAATTAATACCAGTATTTAACCAGCTGACAGATGCATCCAGTTTGTTGCAAAGAAGATTTAGACTTTTTGATATTAACAAGTAAATTCTTGGAGTTTTGTTTTATATTATTTGTCATATTATCATAGAATTTACAATACAGAAGGAGGCCATTTGGTCCATCGGGTCTGCACCAACCCTTGGAAAGAGCAGCCTTAAGCTCATGCCCCCACCCTATCCCAGTAACCCCACCTCACTTTTTTGACATGACGGGGTAATCCACCTAACCTGCACATCTTTGTACTGTGGGAGGCAACTGGAGCACCCAGAGGAAACCCACGCAGACACTGGGATGAATTGCAGACTCCACAAATGCCAGAATTGGAACCTGTGTCCCTGGAACAGCAATGGTAACTACTGCCACCATGCTGCCCAATGGATATAGTTATCGAACCAACCTAACCTCCAAGCTGGTGACAATAGATCTACCATGTGATACGAGATATCTAGCAGTTCGTATAAGTCACTAGGACAGCCACACCAGAAATGGCTCCAGGAGAATTTACTGAATTAATTTTATCCAGTTACCGTTTGTATTATAGTTCATTTAGTTATCTTTCCACATGTCGCCTTGTTACTGTCAAAGAACTAGATGTTCTGTATGCATCTGTACTAGGGCCACAACACAGAACATAGAATGTGTTTGATTTTCCAATTGTAGTACCTCTGGAGGGAAAGAGGAAAGCACTTCCAGAATTGAACAATCATGACGTAAGCAGCATAAATATCTGCAACAAATGCATATGTTGAGTTTCATTCATTATTGGGTCACAGAAACCCTGGAACTAAAATTTATTTGAGAACTGGTTTGGTAAATGTAATATTATTCATTCTATCTGTTCATTACATTGCAGAGTTATCAAGTTTAAAATGAAAAAGGACTGCGAAAACGGATATGGACCATGGATTGAAATTTTGCAAAGCTTTATGCCGCTTTTCAATATTACTTTTTATAAATGATTTGCTTGCTTCTCCATAGTGTCAAGAATTGGAATTATATGAAGTTGGGATAATAACATGGAAATGTCTGTTCCTAGATGATGGGAGTAGAGAAAAGGTAATGACACACACATGCAATATTCCAACTCTCCAGGGTGGAAAACGAAGTGAAAATTAGTATATTAATAGCACAAATGATTGGGGAAAAAGTGAAACAGACATGTCCCTCTACCATCAGCCACATCAGAAACAGCTGCACAGTCTCCTTAACAGTTACTTGCAATAACTTGTTTTTAAGATCAAAACATGAATTTATCCTTCACTGACACTGCAGACATGTTTCCCAAATATGGCCACGTACCTGTGCATGGTAATTATTTGCTGAATTTAGATGGTTGGAGGCAAAGGGGTGAAGAGTTCAGGAAACATAGTAGTTTGGACCAAGGGTGTAATACTTTGTGTTGCTACTAGCTATCAGTTTACGTGTATATTGTACTGTATTATAGTCCTTGTGTTCACACAACTGGCCTATTCCTCTCAGGTTCACATTTTTCTTACAATATACCAAATTGAAAATATACACTAAAACCTGATGTTCCAAGTGACACTTCTGGGGTTTTTGGATACTCAACTCTTTCACTTAATCGCAGTAGGGTTCTTTACTGTATTTAGGATATTTACTTTAAAGTGATGCAGCTTCACTAGCCAATGGCTTGAGTTCTTGTGAAGGTCAGTCCCAGATGTGCATTTGTTCCTGCGGCCCAATGGTGAAAGTAATCAATCATTGGAGATGTATTTACGTTCTCTCGGCTGTGCATCCAGAGTCTTTGGCATCGTTTGTAATCCACTCTCACCTCGCAACAGGAGGAGAGGAAATGTACAAATGCCCTCCAACCAGATGCATCTGCTCCCTGCTTTGCCGGGATGAATAATACAACTCACTGGCTTTGGAGAGGTGGAATATTTTAACTTTGGAAGCTTGACCGTAGAAAATGGAGCCAGGAGTGACTCGTTCCTTCCCCCCACCACCCCCCACCCCCTGATCTCTCTCTCTCCCCAACAATTAACAGGAATGAACCCTGCCAGCTAAGCAGGAAACAGACAGAGCAATGGAAATAGGGCCTTATTATTAAGCACAGCAGGAACTCTTCATTCCATAGCTTGCTGGATTTTCCCTACAGTCTATTGGGGTGTGGCATGGTGGTGCTGTGGTTAGATTGCAGCCTCACGGCACCAAGGACCCAAGTTCGGTCCTGGTTCCAGGTCGCTGTCTGCAAGTTCTCCCCATGTCTGCGTGAGTCTCACCCCCACTACCGAAACTCCAAAATTGAAAAAAACTTTTACATATCGTGGTTAAATTCCCACCTCCTCACAAATCACAGCTGAAATACCCAGTTCTGTGTTTGCTGCTCCTGTTAACATTGCATTTTAATGTTGATTGTATTATCTCATTGTTATTTTAACTAATTGTACAGTGCAAACTGACTGCTGCATTTCACCGCATCAATAAAATATCTGCAATGCAAACCTGTCTCTCAATTATTACTTCAGAGAGAAACTTGCTTAACAGGCAACAGTTAAAGTTAATACCATGATATGAAGATTTACACTTGCGTGTAATTTCCTACACTTCCAGTACTGGAGAGATTATTTACTGATACCTACCTGCCACAGTGCCAGTGATATGAAATTATAAACATTTCATCCATTATAATTGTGGGAACAACTAACCAAATATCACACAGATGCTAGTGACTCAACCCTGTTGAAGACCTGAAATTCTTGCAAAAGATAATGGGGAAAAATTTAACTGGGAAAGGTGGTTTTTGACTGCTCACCTACATCTTAAGCTGTTGGTTAGTTTCATGCCTGAATTGGAAGGAAATTGACAGGCATCTGGCAAGTGATAGAATCAGAGTGCTTGTGATAAGAATCAGAGAATCATTATGGTGCAGAAGATGATCATTGGGTCCATTGTATCCATGCTGGGTCTCCTAAGGGGCAATTCATGTACTGCCATTTCCTTTCCCTCTTCCTATACATTTCACCTTTTAGAAATCTGGGAAATTTAGAAAAATATATTGCACAAAAGAAAATCCGTCTTCGCCAGCTGAGAAATCACCTCCCTCCCACAGCCTTGTCCCATTTTCCAGACTTCATCCATACCCCTGGAGGTTCTGGAATTTCAGATGCATAGTGATGCGATCATCAATTCACTCAAGACATGAGTAGAAGTAAACTGTGGCTTTAATTGACTTACAACTGAGCCTGCCTGTGACCAGATGAACTGAAGGCAGGCTCGCAAGACCGCAGCACTTTATACTTCTGGTAATGGGAGGAGCCATGGGCGAAGCCAAGAGTGGAGCACTGTACATGCTCCTCATCTCCCCCTGTGGGCAGAGCTCACAACAGCTCACAGATGGAGCCCACAGGGACACAGTGATACACAGTGTGAATTTATATTATACGTTCACCACATTCACCCCCTGTTAAAAAAAATCAAGTCCGGCTGGGGTGACGGGTCTATAAGTTGATCCGGTCCGGTGCTTGAATCATTTGCTGGGATTGGCGGAGCACCGGGGTTGCGGCTGTTTCGGATGGCTGTGTGCTGATGTCCGGTGTGAATCTGAGGGTAGGCTCCGGGGGTGATTCGTTCTGAGCTTCGTTCCTGACCTGTGTGACGGGTGAAAGTGGGCGCAGGAAACCTGTAGGCGCGGGGGCACAGGACGTGCTGGGTCGGGTGGAGTGTAGTGTGAGGGGTACCTCGCCGGTAGTGGTGGTGGTGGATCCTGCAGGCGGCAGGTCCCGGAGCGAAACGGTGTCCTGCCGGCCGTCGGGGTGCTCGATAAATGCGTAGTGGGGGTTTGAATGTAGTAATAGAAACCTCTCTACCAGCGTGAAGTTAAAACTCACCACTATTCTTAGAATTCCCCCATACCAAAAAAAGGTTGATATTCTAAATGGTGAACAGGGATTCTCACTCCCTGACTCCGATGCAGGCTTCTGTGGGTGCTATTCAGGTCAAACTATCTTTTCAAGTTATCCCCCGGTATAACCCATACCTTCACCGAAGAATGTTACCTACTTACCCCTTAATAGCATCGATGTCCTGGGTCCTGCGTTATTAAGGAAGTGAAGTAAGCTAATAACCACTTTTTCAGGTTAAGTTATTTTTATTATTATATTTTTTCTTTTAAAAGCTGCAAACACTTTCTTTACAGAAAGGAAAAAGATCTTGCTTCTGGCTGCTGCTGGTTGGTTGTACAGACCTTCAGGCCCACCTTGACAATCGATCTTCTTAAAATCTGGTCTTCTTGAGTTGTATTCGCTGGTGAACTCGGTTGCTGTGTCCTGTCCTTCCCATGCACCGAGCTGTGAGAGCTGGCTCTGGCTCTGCTCCTGTTTAAATTCTAGTCTTCCTTAGATATATAACTGTTTAAACTCGACTGCTTGCCTTGTCTTTCCCATGACCGAGCTCTCTCTCTCTCTCTGAGTTCTCCTCCCCTTCTCTCCTGTTGCTGGTTTCCTCTGTCCTGTCCTCTGTCCTTGTTGCTGCTGCTCCCTGGGTTTATATTCTCTTTCTGAGAGTTATTAAGTTTTAACGACTTTATTGTAAATGAGCTTGTTTCACTTTGATAGTTAAAAGTATCTTTGATGTAAACATTTTACTACAACTAATTATTCATTTTGGGCATATCGTCTCCTCTCAGATCTGATTAAACAATGCTTTGGTTTCAATTGTTAACTTTTATTTCTGTGATTTCGAATCGTTTAATTTTCCAATTGTCCCCAGCTCATAACTTTGCCTTTGATTTTGACTTAAATGATGTTTCTCGTAGACAGGTCGTCTCCAATTTTCTTTTAATTGTCTTGATGTTCATAGAATTTTACACTTTAGAATTGACACCAAATTCGACTGAGCATCATCGATCCTTTCCAGCTGTTTACTAAGAGAGTTTATTTCAATTAAGGTGTGAAACTTTGCTTTTAGCTGTATGCTAAAATTTAACTTGGTTATGACTTGAAAGACTTGCCTGTTTTAAACATTCGTCACTTAATGCAATTGAAACTCTCATCCATGCTTTTCCAGATGCTTCCTGAGATAGTTACATTCCATGAAGGTGTGAGCCATTGTTTTAGCTTACCACATGAAACCTGTGTGTTTGCTAAACCTGCTTGTGAGCAAGAATCTGCATTTTACAACCCTGCTCTTTGAAGCTGCTATGAAACTTTTGTGGGATCTTTCCCTGTATCCTCTCAAACCAGATATTGCCAGACTTCCATGTTTCAAATGACACATTTTTCTGTATTTTCAAGAACAAGCGGGTCTGTTTTATGTGTCCGGATGTGCTTCCGGAGGAGAACAGAGCCCGGTGTCCTCAACCAGGATGGAAGCGAGGCCCCGTGGTAGTGCCCCTAGGGAAAACAAACAATCGCTCATGAGGAGTCTGATTAGTGGCCATACACAGGAGGGACCTAATTGCATGGAGCGCGTCGGGGAGGACCTCCTTCCAGTGGGAGGTTGGGAGATTCCTGTACCGTAGGGTCAGTAGGACGGACTTCCAGACCGTCGCGTTCTCCCTCTCCACCTGCCCATTCCCCCTGGGGTTATAGCTGGTAGTCCTGCTCGAGGCGATGCCCTTGTCGAACAGGTACTGATGCAGCTCGTCGCTCATGAAGAATGAAGCCCTGTTGCTGTGGACATAGTTAGGGAAACCGAACAGGGTGAACACACTGTGCAGGGCTCTGATGACTGTACATGAGGTCATATCGGGGCACGGGATGGCAAGCGGGAAGCGAAAGAATTCATCTATGATGTAAAGGAAGTACACATTACGGTTGGTCGAGGGAAGGGGCCCTTTGAAATCGATACTCAGTCTTTCAAAGGGCCGGGATGCCTTTACCAGGTGGGCTTTGACTGGTCTATAGAAGTGCAGTTTACACTCCGCGCAGATCGGGCAATTCCTGGTGTCAGCTTTCACCTCCTCGGTGGAGAAAGGCAGATTGTGGGCCTTGATGTAGTGGGCGAGCCGGGTGACCCGCGGGTGGCAGAGGCCATTGTGGATAGCCTGTAATCGGTCGTCTTGCGTGCTGTCGCGTGTGCAGCGGATCAGGGCATCTGAGGGCTCGTTGAGCTTCCCCGGACGATATACGATGTCATAATTATTGGTGGAGAGTTCGATCCTCCACCTCAAGATTTTGTCATTTTTAATTTTGCCCCATTGCGCGTTGTCGATCAAAAAGGCAACTGATCTCTGGTCGGTGATGAGGGTAAACCTCCTACCAACGAGTTAGTGCCTCCAGTGCCTTCCAGCTTCCACAATGGCTTGAGCTTCTTTTTCGACTGAGGAGTGTCGAAGTTCCGAAGCGGAGAGGGTTCTGGAGAAGAAAGCAATTGGCCTACCTGCCTGATTCAGAGTTGCAGCGAGAGCGACCTTTGAGATGTCGCTCTCCACTTGACAGGGGACGGATTCATCCACCGCCTGCATTGCGGCTTTGGCGATGTCCTCCTTAATGCAGTTGAAAGCCTGGCGGGCCTCGGCTGACTGGAAAGAGTGTAGTCTTAAATAGTGGGCGGGCTTTGTCCGCATATTGGGGGGCCCACTGGGCGTAGTAGGAGGAAAATCCAAGGCACCTCTTGAGGGCCCTGGAACAGTGAGGGAGAGGGAGTTGTAAGAGTTAGAATCAGGCCCTAGGACCCCGTTTTCCACGACGAACTCGAGGATGGCTAGTCTGATTGTGCGGAAAACGGATTTCTCCTTATTGGAGGTGAGGTTGCGTTTTTGGGCAGTGTGGAGAAATCGGTGAAGGTTGGCGCCGTGGTCCTGCTGGTTATTGCCGCAGATGGTGACGCTATCCAAGTACGGAAACGTGGCCCACAGCCCGTACTTGTCCACCATGCGGAACATTGCTCATTGGAACACCGAGACCCCATTCGTGACACCAAAGGGGACCCAGAGGAAATGAAAGGGGCGGCCATCGGCCTCGAGCGCTGTGTAGTGGCGGTCCTCCGGGTGGATTGGGAACTGGAGATATGCAGACATCAGAGCCACCGTGGAGAAGATGCGGTACTGGGCGGTCTGATTGACCATGTCTGCAATCCGGGGGAGGGGGTACGCATCGAGGTGCGTGAACCGGTTAATGGTCTGGCTGTAACCAACCACCATGCGGAACTTTTCCCCGGTCTTGACTCCCGCCACCTGAGCTCTCCAGGGACTATTGCTGGCCTCTATAACTCCCTCATGTAAGAGCCGCTGGACTTCGGTTGTAATAAATACCCTGTCCTGCAGGCTATACCGCCTGCTGCGAGTGGCCACAGGTTTGCAATTAGCGGTGAGGTTAGCGAAGAGTGGAGGGGGGTCAATTTTTAGAGTTGCTAAACTGCATATAGTGAGACGGGGCAGGGGTCCGCCGAAGCTGAGTGTGAGGCTCTTGAGGTTACACTGAAGATCGAGTCCGAGCAGGAGAGGGGCGCAGAGGTCTGGGAGGACATACAATTTGAAGTTGGAGTAGTTGGCACCCTGTATCATTAGTGTCGCAATCGTGCGCCCTTGTATCTGGACCGAGTGCGACCCCGAGGCGAGGGAGATAGTTTGCCGTGCTGGAAATATCGGGAGCTAACAGCGTCTTACCAGGTCTGGATGATCGAAGCTCTCGGTGCTCCTGGAGTCATAGAGGCACGGTGTCTTGTATCCGTTGACTTGAACGGACGTCATGGAGCTTCTGAGGTGCTTTGGCCGCGACTGGTCCAAAGTGACTGTGTTGAGTTGCGGGTAGTCGGTGGCTTGATCAGTGGTGCTGGAACGGCCCCGTGATGACTGTCCGCGGAGGTTGTAGTCGTCGATTTTCATATCGGGTGATGGCCAAGATGGCGGCCCCCGTTTATCACACGTGGTGGGCGGTGAGGAAGATGGCGTCCAAGATGACAGCCCTCATGAATCGCACATGGCCAGCCGCGTGGGGGAGGATTGCCAAGATGGCGGCCCCCATGGGTCGCACATGTCATGGGGAGGCGGAGTCGGCAGACACGCTGCCACATTGCGGGGTCTGCGCGCCTGTGAGTTGGAGCGGCGATTGTTCTGGATAGCGTTTGAGTTTGAGGATTTGGTTTTAGCCAGGCATACCTTCGCAAAATGTCCTTTCCGTCCACAGCTACTGCAGGTCGCGTTGCAGGCCGGGCAGTGCTGCCGTGGGTGTTGGGGCTGGCCGCAAAGGTGGCACGATGGTGCTCCGTGGTTGGCGGGTGGCCGCGCGGCGCAGGCCTGGGGTAGTCTCTGGTCAGGGGTCCACAATGTGGTCGCGTGGTCGGCTGGGAAAGATTTTAAACTTTGAAAAGCGACCTCCAACGATGTCGCTAGTGTTACTGTGTCCTCCAGGTTCTGGGCCCGTTTTTCAAGGAGACACTGGCGCACGTAATTGGACTGGACCCCTGCAACATACACCTCTCGGACGGCGAGTTCCATGTGCTGGGAGGCTGTCACAGCCTGGAACTTACATTCCCATGATAGAGCAGGTAGTCTTCTAGCGACTCTGCAGGGCGCTGGCGGTGGGTAGTAAAGATATGCCGTGCGTAAACTTAATTTACAGGCCGCACGTGCAGGTGGTCGAGTATCGCGAGGGCCTCGGTGTACGAGTCGGTACTTTCAAGTTGAGTTGAAATGCGATGGCTCACCCGTGCGTGGAGAAGACTGAGTTTTTGCTCTTCACTAACAGCAGAGGTAGTCGACGCAGCCAGGTAGGCCTTGAAGCACTGAAGCCAATGCAGAAATATTTCCTTCGCTTCTGCGGCCTGTGGATCGATTTCCAGTCGATCAGGTTTGAGGGCTGATTCCATGGTAGTTTTTTTAGGTCGATTAAATTGATGCGACCATCAATTCACTCAAGACACCAGTAGAAGTAAACTGTGGCTTTAATCGACTTACAACTGAGCCGGCCTGTGACATGATGAACTGAAGGCAGGCTCGCAAGACCGCAGCACTTTATACTTCCGGGAGTGGGAGGAGCCATGGGCGGAGCCAAGGGTGCAGCCTGTACATGCTCCTCATCTCCCCCTGTGGGCAGAGCCGCGCAACGGCTCACAGATGGAGCCCACAGGGACACAGTGACACACAGTGTGAATTTAAATTATATATTCACCACACATAGTGAGAAACCTTTTAAATGAATTGAGCGATTCTGCCTTTGCTACCCTTTCAGACAGTGAGTGCCAGACTCTCACCACCCCTTGATGAAAAGGCTTTTCCTCATCTCCCCTCTAACCTTTCTACCAACTTATTTAATTCTCTGGCTCCCCTAGTCACTGATGTCCCTGTTATGGGAAATAGCCTTTCCCCATCCACTCTGAGCAGGTCCCTCACAATTTTGCACAGCTTAATTAAATATCCTCTCAGCCCCTTCTGTTCCAAGGGGAACCTCCCCACCCCCTCCGTCCCCAAGCCCTATCCAATCATTCCCCATTGCTGCAATCTTTCTCCACAGACCAATCAGTTTGACTGCAGCGGTGGAGAAACTTCTGGAGACTAGCTATGAGGATTTATTGGAAAGATTGAGACTGTTTTCCTCGTAGAAAAGAAAGCTGAGAGGGGACTTGTTAGAGGTATTCAAGATCCTGAGGAACAGGGACAGGGTCAATGGTGAGAAACTGTTCCCTCAAGAGAACATCAGGAACTAGAGGGCACAGATTCAAAATAATTGGCAAAAAGAGTAAATGTGAATGAAACGTTTCTTCACCCAGAGAGTGGTTGGAGTCTGGGACAAACTCCCTGAGTGGATCGCAGAAGCAGGTTCAATCAAGGTATTCCAAAGGGAATTGGATGCTTATCTGAAAAGAAAGAAATATTCAAGGTTGTGGTTTAAGGCAGGACAGTGGGACTAGGTAGAATGCTCTTTCACAGAGTTGGTGTAGACTCGATGGGTCAAATTGCCTCCTTCTACATGGTAAAGCTTCTGTGATTCTGTAATGCAATTACATCTTTTCTGTAATGAGGTGACCAGAATGGCACAGTTTCCAAGCCTAATTAGTGCTTTATATGGTTCCATCCTCCCTGCTCTTAATTCTATGCCTGAGCTAATAAAGGAAAGTATTCCATATTCCTTCTTAACCACTTTATCGACCTGACCTGTGGGTATTCATTGACAGTACCCTTCCATTTATTGTGTATTCCTTTGCCTTTTTGACCTCCCCGTGCATCGCCTCACACTGCTAGAGTTGAGTTTCATTTGCCACTTTGCTACCCACTGGACCAGTTCATTGGTTTCTGCCTGCAGTCTAGAACAATCCTCCTCGTCATATTCCGCATGGTCAATTTTTATATGATCTGCAAACTTCTCAATAATGCTTTTTGCATTTAAATTCAAATCTTTAATATACACCACAAAAAGCAGAGCACTCAGTACTGAGTCCTGCAGAATCTCATTGGAAACAGTTTTCCAGCCGCAAAATCTCCTCTCAACAATTACCCTACCATTGAACCAATTTTGTACCCAGCTTGCTACATCCCCCTGGATTCCATGGTCTTTACTTTTTTAAGCCAGTCTGCCATGTGGGGCCTTGTCAAAATCCTTGATAAAATCCATGTAGACTACATCAACCTCATTTCCTCAATCCTTCCAATTACCTCTTCAAAACGTTCAATCAAATTCGTCAGGCAGGGTCTTTTAACAAAGCCATGAAGACTATCCTTGACTAATCTCTGCTTTTTTAAGCGACAGTTTATTCTGTCATTCAGAATTGATCCCAATTAATTGCCCACTACCAAGGCGAGGCTGAACGGCCTGTAATTATTCAGTCTGTTGCTTACTCCTTTTCTAAATAAAGGCACCAATGTTGGCAGATTCCAATCCTCTGGCACCATGCCTGGATCTAGTGAGGATAGGGACATGATGATCAGACCCACTACAATTGGCTTATTTTAACAGCCTGGGGTACATTTCACCCAGCCTTGGTGATTTATCCTCTATCAAGGATGTTAACCCCCTTAACCCTTCCTCTCTCCCTTTCTTTATCACATTCAATAATTCACAGGGCTCAAGGTGCCAACTCCGATTAAATGTATCCCTGGAGTGTTCACCACATGACTTGCTCCCATGCTGCAGCCGTTAGTTAGCCAACAAATCCATTCTTCAGCTTTGAAGAAGAGTCATATCGGCTTGGAGCTTGCTGCCTTGAACATTACTCCATTGTACAGCTTCTCATTTCTCAAGCAAAGCTGAGAGATGTTTCCTCTCTGGCTGTCTATCTGCAACTGCTCTAGCTTGCAGTTTAAAAAAAAACTAAGAACAAAGGAAAGCTTTTTATTTTACCTTGCAAAGATTCTAGTTGGTAAGCAATGCCTGCAGACCTCTGCTGGCCTATTGATTTTTCACACCACAGCTCTCTATCAAAATAGAATCACAGTTGGAACTGGAAGATGCAGAGATGCTTCAGTGTGATTTGAATAAGCTGAGTGGGTCGGTAAATGCATGGCAGATGCAGTATAATGTGGATAGATGGAAGGTTATGCACTTTGGTAGCAAAAATAGGAAGGCAGATTATTATCTGAATGGCTATGAATTAAGAGAGAGGAAAATGCGTTATGAAACAGGGTGTCCTCGTATACCCAGTTTCTGAAGGTAAGCATGCAGACGCAGCTGGCAATAAAGAAGGTAAATGGTATGTGATGCACGATCAATTGCACAAAAGACTCAGATTGGTACAACTGTGGCTTTATTACAGTCAGATGCGTGGCCTCCTGCTGCAGCTGGCGAAATGGCTGATCAGGAACGGGTCATGCATATTTATACGGGTTACTTGTGGGCGGAGCTAGCCGGCAGGGGCTACCAGCGAACCTGTAGTGCAGGTCCTACCTTAAAACCCCTAATACAGGTGCACACAGTGGATTACCACAGTATGTTGGCCTTCAAAGCGAGAGGTTTTGAGTAGAGGAGCAGGGATGTGTTCCTGCAGTTGGACAGGGCCTTGGTGAGGCCTCACCTGGAATATTGTGCGCAGTTTTTCTCTCATTATCTGAGGAAGGATGTTCTTGTAATAGAGGTAGTACAGTGAAGGTTTAGCAGCCTGATTCCTGGGATTGCAGGACTGGCATATGGGGAGAGATTGAGTCGGCTAGGATTATATTAGCTGGAGTTACAAAATATGAGGTGGAGGGTGGAATCTCAGAGAAACCGATAAAATTCTAATAGGGCGAGACAGGGTAGATACAGGGAGGGAGTTCCTTGTGATGGGGTGTCCAGGACCAGGGCGTCAACCATAGTCTAAGGATATGGGGCAAACCTTTTAGGACAGAGATGTGGAGAAATCCCTTCATCCTGAGAGTGGTGAGCCTATGGAATTCACTACCACAAGAAGCAGCTGAACCCAACACATTACAGAAGGAGTTAGTTGGAGCAGGTGGAGCGAAAGGGATCAAAGAATATGGGGGGGGGGGGGGGAAGTGAGAGCAGGTTACTGAGTTGGATGATCAGTCATGATTGGGGCAGCATGGTAGCATAGTGATTAGTACAGTTGCTTCACAGCTCCAGGGTCCCAGGTTCGATTCCCGGCTTGGGTTACTATCTGTGCGGAGTCTGCATGTTCTCCCCGTGTCTGCATGGGTTTCCTCCGGGTGCTCCGGTTTCCTCCCTCAGTTCAAAGATGTTCAGGTCAGGTGGATTGGCCATGATAAATTGCCCTTAGTGTCCAAAAAAAAGGTTATGTTGGATTATTGGTTAACGAGGATCGGTTGGAAGTGTGGGCTTAAGTGGGGTGCTCTTTCCAAGTGCCGGTGCAGACTCGATGGGCCGAATGGCCTCCTTCTGCGCTGTACATTCTATGATTATGTTCAACAGCAGAGCAGGTTTGAAAGGCCACATAAGAACATAAGAACATAAGAACTATGAGCAGGAGTAGGCCATCTGGCCCCTCGAGCCTGCTCCGCCATTCAATTAGATCATGGCTGATCTTTTGTGGACTCAGCTCCACTTTCCGGCCCGAACACCATAACCCTTAATCCCTTTATTCTTCAAAAAACTATCTATCTTTACCTTAAAAACATGTAATGAAGGAGCCTCAACTACTTCATTGGGCAAGGAATTCCATAGATTCACAACCCTTTGGGTGAAGAAGTTCCTCCTAAACTCAGTCCTAAATCTACTTCCCCTTATTTTGAGGCTATGTCCCCTAGTTCTGCTGTCACCCGCCAGTGGAAACAACCTGCCCGCATCTATCCTATCTATTCCCTTCATAATTTTAAATGTTTCTATAAGATCCCCCCTCATCCTTCTAAATTCCAACGAGTACAGTCCCAGTCTACTCAACCTCTCCTCATAATCCAACCCCTTCAGCTCTGGGATGAACCTAGTGAATCTCCTCTGCACACCCTCCAGCGCCAGTACGTCCTTTCTCAAGTAAGGAGACCAAAACTGAACACAATACTCCAGGTGTGGCCGCACTAACACCTTATACAATTGCAACATAACCTCCCTAGTCTTAAACTCCATCCCTCTAGCAATGAAGGACAAAATTCCATTTGCCTTCTTAATCACCTGTTGCACTTGTAAACCAACCTTCTGTGACTCATGCACTAGCACACCCAAGTCTCTCTGAACAGCGGCATGCTTTAATATTTTATCGTTTAAATAATAATCCCGTTTGCTGTTATTCCTACCAAAATGGATAACCTCACATTTGTCAACATTGTATTCCATCTGCCAGACCCGAGCCCATTCACTCAACCTATCCAAATCCCTCTGCAGACTTCCAGTATCCTCTGCACTTTTCGCTTTACCACTCATCTTAGTGTCATCTGCAAACTTGGACACATTGCCCTTGGTCCCCAACTCCAAATCATCAATGTAAATTGTGAACAATTGTGGGCCCAACACGGATCCCTGAGGGACACCACTAGCTACTGATTGCCAACCAGAGAAACACCCATTTATCCCAACTCTTTGCTTTCTATTAATTAACCAATCCTCTATCCATGCTGCTACTTTACCCTTAATGCCATGCATCTTTATCTTATGCAGCAACCTTTTGTGTGGCACCTTGTCAAAGGCTTTCTGGAAATCCAGATATACCACATCCATTGGCTCCCCGTTATCGACTGCACTGGTAATGTCCTCAAAAAATTCCACTAAATTAGTTAGGCATGACCTGCCCTTTACAAACCCATGCTGCGTCTGCCCAATGGGACAATTTCTATCCAGATGCCTCGCAATTTCTTCCTTGATGATAGATTCCAGCATCTTCCCTACTACTGAAGTTAAGCTCACTGGCCTATAATTTCCTGCTTTCTGCCTACTTCCTTTTTTAAACAGTGGCGTCACGTTTGCTAATTTCCAATCCACCGGGACCACCCCAGAGTCTAGTGAATTTCGGTAAATTATCACTAGTGCATCTGCAATTTCCCTAGCCATCTCTTTTAGCACTCTGGGGTGCATTCCATCAGGGCCAGGAGACTTGTCTACCTTTAGCCCCATTAGCTTGCTCATCACGCCCTCCTGAGTGATAACAATCCTCTCAAGGTCCTCACCTGTCATAGCCTCATTTCTATCAGTCGCTGGCATGTTATTTGTGTCTTCCACTGTGAAGACCGACCCAAAAAACCTGTTCAGTTCCTCAGCCATTTCCTCATTTCCCATTATTAAAACTCCCCTCTCATCCTCTAAAGGACCAATATTTACCTTAGCCACTCTTTTTTGTCTTATATATTTGTAAAAACTTTTACTGTCTGTTTTTATATTCTGAGCAAGTTTACTCTCATACTCTATCTTACTCTTCTTTATAGCTTTTTTTAGCAGCTTTCTGTTGCCCCCTAAAGATTTCCGAGTCCTCTAATCTCCCAGCAATCTTTGCCACTTTATATGCTTTTTCCTTCAATTTGATACTCTCCCTTATTTCCTTAGATATCCACGGTCGATTTTCCCTCTTTCTTCCGTCCTTCCTTTTTGTTGGTATAAACCTTTGCTGAGCACTGTGAAAAATCGCTTGGAAGGTTCTCCACTGTTCCTCAACTGTTCCACCATAAAGTCTTAGCTCCCAGTCTACCTCAGCTAGTTCTTCTCTCATCCCCTTGTAATCTCCTTTGTTTAAACACAAAACACTAGTATTTGATTTTACTTTCTCACCCTCCATCTGTACTTTAAATTCCACCATATTGTGATCGCTCCTACCAAGAGAATCCCTAACTATGAGATCATGAATCAATCCTGTCTCATTACACAGGACAAGATCTAGGACCGCTTGTTCCCTCGTAGGTTCCATTACATACTGTTCTAGGAAACTATCACGGATACATTCTATAAACTCCTCCTCAAGGTTGCCTTGACCGACCTGGTTAAACCAATCGACATGTAGATTAAAATCCCCCATGATAACTGCTGTACCATTTCTACATGCATCAGTTATTTCTTTGTTTATTGCCTGCCCCACCATATCGTTACTATTTGGTGGCCGATAGACTACTCCTATCAGTGACTTTTTCGCCTTACTATTCCTGATTTCCACCCAAATGGATTCAACCTTATCCTCCATAGCACCGATGTCATCCCTTACTATTGTCCGGATGTCATCCTTAAATAACAGAGCAACACCACCTCCCTTACCATCCACTCTGTCCTTCCGAATAGTTTGATACCCTCGGATATTTAACTCCCAGTCGTGACCATCCTTTAACCATGTTTCAGTAATGGCCACTAAATCATAGTCATTTACGATGATTTGTGCCATCAACTCATTTACTTTATTCCGAATACTACGAGCATTCAGGTAAAGTACACTTATGTTGGTTTTTTTACCTCTGTTTTGAATCTTAACATCTCCAGTTTTATTCCTTTTGCTATTACTGGGCCTATTCACTGAGATCCCCTCAGTCACTGTACCTTGTACTGTCGCCCTTTTAGATTTTTGACTATGTCTTCTCTGCCTTGCACTTTTCCCCTTACTTCCTTTTGCTTCTGTCCCTGTTTTACTACCTTCCAACTCTCTGCATCGGTTCCCATCCCCCTGCCACATTAGTTTAAACCCTCCCCAACAGCTCTAGAAAACACCCCCCCTAGGACATCGGTTCCAGTCCTGCCTGGGTGCAGACCGTCTGGTTTGTACTGGTCCCACCTCCCCCAGAACCGATCCCAATGCCCCAGGAATTTGAATCCCTCCCTCTTGCACCATCTCTCGAGCCACGCATTCATCCTATCTATCCTGACATTCCTACTCTGACTAGCTCGTGGCACTGGTAGCAATCCTGAGATTACTACCTTTGAGGTCCTACTTTTTAGTTTAACTCCTAACTCCCAGAATTCCGCTTGTAGGACCTCATCCCGTTTTTTACCTATATCGTTGGTGCCTATGTGCACCACGACAGCTGGCTGTTCACCCTCCCCCCCCAGAATGTCCTGCAGCCGCTCCGAGACATCCTTGACCCTTGCACCAGGGAGGCAACATACCATCCTGGAGTCTCGATTGCGTCCACAGAACCGCCTGTCTATTCCCCTTACGATCGAGTCCCCTATCACTATGGCCCTGCCATTTTTCTTTCTGCCCTGCTGTGCAGCAGAGCCAGCCACGGTGCCATGAACCTGGCTGCTGCTGCCTTCCCCTGGTGAGCCATCTCCCTCAACAGTATCCAAAGCGGTATATCTGTTTTGCAGGGAGATGACCGCAGGGGACACCTGCACTGCCTTCCTACTCTTGCTCTTTCTTTTGGTCACCCATTTTCTATCTACCTCAGTAACCTTCACCTGCGGTGTGACCAACTCGCTAAACGTGCTATCCACGACCTCCTCAGCATCGCGGATGCTCCAAAGTGAGTCCATCCGCAGCTCCAGAGCCGTCAAGCGGTCTAACAAGAGCTGCAACTGAACACACTTCTTGCACGTGAAGGAACCAGGGACAGTGGACGTGTCCCTGAGCTCCCACATCGCACACGAGGAGCATGATACGGGTATGGGATCTCCTGCCATGTCTTAAACCCTAGGTAAAGTTAAACAACTAGAATTTCAAAATAAAAATATATAAGAGACAATGAAAAGAAAAAGAGAGACTACTTACCAGTCAATTACCAGGGTTAAAAAGCACCTCCTCACACTCTGCACCGAATTACCTCACTGCACCAAATTACCAAGTTTCAATCCCCACTCTGGATGAGTCTCACTCCGGCTGTGTCTCCTGGAAAAGTGCTAGCTTACTGTGTGCACTGTCCGACTGTCTTTTATACAGACCTCAACTAACCGATGACTCAAAAAATACCTTAACGTCAAAGAGAAGAATACAATGTGCCCCTAAACAGGCCTCAGTTGATTGACAGATAACTGCCTCTCAGCAATTAGGGTGGGGGCAGCTTCAACCAATCAGACACTAAGCTCCACACTGCACTTTTAACTGAAAAACAGCAGAATTAGATTTTCCACTTACCTTTGCTGATTTACCTCACTGCACCAAATTACCAAGTTTCAATCCCCACTCTGGATGAGTCTCACTCCGGATGTGTCTCCTGGAAAAGTGCTAGCTTACTGTGTGCGCTGTCTGTCTGTCTTTTATACAGACCTCAGCTAACCGATGACTCAAAAAATACCTTAACTTCAAAGAGAAGAATACAATGTGCCCCTAAACAGGCCTCAGGTGATTGACAGATAACTGCCTCTCAGCAATTAGGGTGGGGGCAGCTTCAACCAATCAGACACTGCATGAACTGTACGCTGCGGGATCCACGCATGCGCAGTGGCACCGGCTCCAACGCACACATGCGTATTGGTGCCAGCTCCAACGCATGCATGCGCAGTGCCCTCCTTCAAGGTGCCGGCCCCGATGCAACATGGCGCAGAAGTACAGAGGCTGGAGGACAGAGAGGCCGGCCCGCCGATCGGAGACCCTCCTGGTGTCGGAGGGCCCCCCCCCCCCGCCCCCAGGTGCCACCTGACCCTTGCACGCAGAGTTCCTGCCGGCTGTGAGCAGGTGTGGACGGCGCCGGCGGGACTCAGTGTTTTAACTGCAGCCGCTCGACCCATCCCGGCCGAGAATCGGTGGACCGGCCGCATAGAGCGGCCCGTGACCGGCGCCACGCCAAACTCACCACCACCAATGGAGGTGATTCTTCGCACTGCTGTGAATCGCGTGTCGGCGTCGGGACGGAGTGGCCCGGGCGCGGGGATTCTCCGGCCCAGCCCTTGAGCGACAGATAAAGCAAATCTACATCTGTCTTCACCAATCTCTTTCTCTTCACATATCTATAGAAACGCTTAGTGTCATTCTTTATGTTCCCTGAAAGCTTACTTTCTTATTGTATTTTCCCCTTCTTAATCAATCCCTTCATCCTTCTTTGCTGAATTCTAAACTGCTCCCAATCCTCAGACCTATTATTTTTCTTGGCCAATCTGTGTGCTTCTCTCTTGGATTGGATACTATTTCTAATTTCCTTTGTAAGCCATGGATTGGCCCTCTTACCCCTTTGCTTTTGTGCCAGACAGGAATGAACAGTTGCGGCAGTTTCCCCATGCATTCCTTGAATGTTTGCTATTACCTATCCACTGTCAACCCTTTAAGTAACTCTCCCCAATCTATCAAGGCCAACTCATGCCTCATATCTTCATAGTTTCCTTTATCAAGACTCAACACCCTAGTCTCCGAATCAACTACTTCACTCTCCAGCTTGATAAAAGATTGCATCGTGCTCTGGTCGATCATCCCTAAGGGGTCGCGTAAAGCCATGTTGGCAATGATTCCCTTCTCATTACACAGTACCCAGTCTAAGATGGCCTGCTCTAGAGTTGGTTCCTCCACATATTGGTCAAGAAAACCACCCCGTATACACTCCAGGAATTCCTCCTCTATGGCATTGTGTCTAATTTGATTTGCCCAATCTATGTGAAGATTAAAATCACCCATGATCACCTATATTCCCTTAATACATCTCTAATTTCACATTCAATGCCATACCGTTGGCTGGTGCTGCTCTTGCCAGTGGGCTACTCCGCGGCCACCATCTGGTGTACCACTGTGGAAGCTCCTGTGCGCGTTGCCGTTGGGGCCTGTTTACCGAACCTTGCTGTCGGGAACTCCCCCAAGTGGAGGCGAAGAATCGTGGAGGTCCCAGAGAATATCAGTTCAGGCCCACTAAATGTAAAAACCATTTACTATGTGTGCGGAGTGAAATGCAGTGACGCCACTGTCGAGGCAGCGGAGAATTGTGATTTGACATGAAACCAGCACCCACCATGATTCCAGCGTCAAAGCTAATTCTCAGCCCAATCACGTTTCGCGATTCCAGCTTCAGCCAACGGAGCATCCCACACATTGTTTCTTATTTTACTCAATGTGGATGCCCCGTGTCCTTATTAAACTGCCGATGAGGAGTAAATGTGTTTGCTGTTGACCCTGGGACCTGCTCAACTGAGCCACCTGCCCGATTTTCAGGATCCAAGTTTGGATTGCTTTGAGTCGCAATACCTCTGTTTGAGCCGTTAGATGCATTTGACATGAAGACTGGAACCAATGGGCCAACAACATCATGCAGAATGAGTGCCAGATAGCATATGGACCGCATACATTCAGAGTGATCCGGAGTCTCATGTACACGGTGACACCGGATATCCAATTGTTCAAGCAGCTCGTCATACTATTGGTGCAACAGTTTAATCCAAACCTGTCGATAATCGTTCCAATCGGTTTAATATGGCGGAAAGGTCCTCTGGTGAGTCTGTCACTAAGTTTGTATCTCGGCTACTGAAGATAGCCATGTTTTGTGAGTATGTAACTGTCCGAACTGCTCTGCGATCATTTTCATCTTTGGTATTAATAATAGGGAGACTCAGAAAAAACTTTTGAGGCGAAGTCTCCCAAACCTTTCATCAGGCACTACAGATCTCTCTTTCCCAAGAAACCATGGAACATGGCATCCAAGAGATACAATGGATGGAGGTGAACATCCTGTGGTGTTGCTCGTGACGTGGTATCCCAGCGGCCCAGACCGAACGCCGCTGCGATTCTGGTCTCCGGGCAAAGAGCCAACCTCTGAAACATGCAAAGTCACCGTACCCGGCTGATGGTGATTGCGACCCATGTGTGATGAGTGGACGCCGGTCCAGGTGTACTCACAGGCAGAAGGAGTTCAGTGCTCCAGGCGCCCCGGCCGAGGTAGGCAGCAGCCCTGGTGCCGGGCCTTGCATCTGGATGTCCCAGAAGGGCCAGAGGATGAGGCTGAGATGCAGCTTTACTGTTTGGCAGTGCCCCATGTGGCACCTATTCATGTTCCGATACAAGTGAATAGTCACATGCTCCAAATGGAGCTGGATAAGGGTGCGTCAGTTTCTGTGGTGCCACAGAGCACTCTTCATCTTATGAAACAAGGAGTTAGCGCAAGTCGAGGATACACAGCCGGAGTGAGACACATCCAGCGTGGGAATTTGGAACTTGGTAATTTGGTGAAGTGAGGTAATCAGGAAAGGGAGAGAACCAGAGAGCATCTGAGAACCTGGGAAGGTGAGAACCTGACCTGATTGGCTGGTTGGGAAGCTACACTAAATTTAAAAATTAAGCATTGTTAAACTAATTAAACATAATTACTTATTACTTAATTATAATTTAGAGGAGTATTGAAGCCAGAGATTGGAGAGTACTGTATTCAGCTTTCACATTTATAGTAGAAATCTAGTGCTAGGAAACATGTAGTTAACAGTAACTTTTTAAAAAAACTTTCAAATTTAATTTACTAATTAATTGATGCAGTGTGATAATTAAAGAGATCAGTGGTGAATTTAGTTTTCCTGTTTTTCAGTTAAAAGTTTAGTAGTCTAGTTAGCTGGAGCTGCCCCACCCTAATTGCTGAGTTATATGTCAATCACCTGAAGCCTGATTAAGAGGCATGATGTTATTGGGTATTACAATTAAATAGATTAACAGGAATTAAGCAAGGGCCCAGGTAATAAGCAGTTGCAGTAATTAGTCTGATTGAATCATCGTTCTGTGGTCCATGTTGTTCTCATGCTCTGATCTATATAAACACCAAGCACAGCATTGTAAGATCAGGAAGGTGAAGAGACCATTTCTATGGTCTTGCTACTCTAATTTAACAAATAAAAAAATATTTTTGTTTATGTCTTTTGCCTTTTTAATTTATTTTTTGTTTTTGTGGGTTTTTTTATGAACTGATGACCCGTACGTTTATCTACACGGACAGGAATGTGGTGAATTCTAAACCTCGTAATTCACACTGTGTTGTATCATATGTATTGTTTCCTTGTGGGATCTGTATATGAGCCATTGCGCGGCTCTGCCCATAGGGGGAGATAAGGAGTTTGTACTGGGCTCCACCCTTGGCTCCGCCCATGGCTCTGCCCATGGCTCCTCCCACTAACCGGAAGTATAAAGATCTGCAGTCATGAGCCTGCTGCCAGTTCATCTTGTCGCAGGCAGGCTCAGTTCTAAGACTATAAAAACCAATGTTCACTTCCAATCATGTGTCTTGTGAATTGGTGGTCTCATCAATTTAATAGTCTTAGGAAACTTGAAGAAAATGACTATGGAATCAGCCCTCAAACCTGACTGACTAGAACTCGACCCGCAGGCTGCAGATGCGAAAGAAATCTTTCTACACTGGCTCAGATGTTTCAAGGCTACCTGGCTGAATCAAGCACATTAGAAACTACAGAGGAGCAGAAACTCAGCCTACTGCACGCAAGGGTGAGCCACCGTATCTCTCCTCAACTTAATAGTACTACCTCGTATATAGAGGCCCTAGCCATGCTCGATCGAATGTACGTGAGGCCCATCAACGAGTTCTACGCGCGCCAAATTTTTACGACCCGCCGCCAGCGCCCCGGGGAGTCGTTGGATAAATTCCTGCACGATTTAAAAGCCTTAGCTCGGGACTGTAATTATCAAGCTGTATCAGCCGACCAGCATATGGAGCCCACTGTCCGAGATGTGTACGTGGCAGGGCTCAAGTCAAACTATGTGCGCCAGCGGTTGCTTGAAAAAGGGGCCCAGAACTTGGAGGACACTGTAGAAATAGCTACAACCATGGACGTCTCGTTCCGCAGCCTCACCTCGTTCCCCGCGGACCAAGCGACCCCATCCTGGGCCCCTGACTGCCCTAGGCCTGCGCCGCGCGGCCATGCACCCACTACGCAGCCCCAGTGTGCCATTTTTGTGGGCAGCCCCAACGCCCACGGCAGCACAGCCCGGCCCGCAACGCGACCTGCAGCAGCTGCAGTCTCAAAGGACACTATGCCCGGGTCTGCCTGGCGAAGAAATCCCCCCTGTCCAAACTCTCCCGCAGCCCAGAGCACTCGCTTCTAAAACTCGCAGGCCCACAGGCCCCAAAATGCTGCGGCCTGTATGCCGACTCCGCCCCCACCCGACACGTGCGACTCATGGGGGCCGCCATCTTGGCAACCTTCCTCCACGCGGCTGGTCACGTGCGACTCATGGGGGTCCATCTTGGGCACCATCTTCCTCGCCGCCCACCACGTGCAATCTATGGGGGCGGCCATCTTGTGATCCATCCTCTTTTAACTCTGAAACTCACCTTGAAGAATACGACCTCAGCAGACAGTCATCACAGGGCCACTCCATCACAGCTGATCGAGCCGCCGACTACCCACAACTCAGCACGGTCATGTTGGACCAGTCGCATCCGAAACACCTCCGCAACTCAATGATGACCGTTAAAATCAACGGGTACAGTACACCGTGACTCTTCGACTCCGGGAGCACCGAGAGCTTCGTACACCCAGATCTGGTAAGATGCTGTACGCTCCCTATCTTCCCTGCACGGCAAACGATATCCCTCACTTCGGGCTCACACTCTGTTCACCTCCAAGGGCGCACTGTCACTGTCACGATCATAACGATTCAGGACGCAAACGTCCAGCTATATGTACTCCCCGAACTCTGCGCCCCACTCTTACTGGGACTCGACTTCCAGTGCAACCTCAAAAGCCTCACCCTCAGCTTCGGCGGGCCCCAACCTCCACTCACTATCTGCAGTCTAGCGACGCTAAAGTTCGACTACCTCCACTCTTTGCCAATCTCACTCTGGACTGCAAACCCGTAGCCACTCGCAGCAGGCGGTATAGCCTGCAGGACAGGGTGTTTATCAGAACTGAGGTCCATAGGCTCCTACGTGAGGGGATCATAGAGGCCAGTAATAGCCCCTGGAGAGCTCACGTGGTGGTCATCAAGACCGGGGAAAAGTTCCGAATGGTAGTGGACTATAGCCAGACCATTAATCGGTTCACGCTCCTTGATGCGTACCCCCTCCCCAGGATTGCAGACATGGTGAATCAGATCGCCCAGTACCGCATCGTCTCCATGGCGGATCTGAAGTCTGCATACCACCAGCTCCCAATCCGCCCGGAGGACCGCCACTACACGGCGTTCGAGGCAGATGGCCACCTCTTCCATTTCCTCCGGGTTCCCTTTGGCGTCACGAATGGGGTCTCGGTGTTCCAACGAGCAATGGATCGAATGGTGGACCAGTACGGGCTGCGGGCCACGTTTCCGCACTTGGACAACTTCACCATCTGCGGCCATGATCAGCAGGACCACGACACTAACCTCCATCGATTTCTCCAGACTGACCAGAAACTCAACCTCACATATAACATGGAGAAATGCGTTTTCCGCAAGAACAGGCTAGCCATCCTTGGCAATGTCGTGGAAGACGGAGTCCTGGGCCCCGACCCAGACCGTATGCACCCCCTCTTATAACTCCCTCTCCCTCATTGTCCCAGGGCCCTCAAATGGTGCCTGGGACTTTTCTCTTATTATGCCCAGTGGGTCCCTCAGTATGCGGACAAAGCTCGCCCACTATTTAAGGCCACACTCTTTCCTCTGTCAGATGAGGCTCGCCAGGCCTTCACTTGCATCAAGGAGGACATCGCTAAAGCGGCCATGCGGGCAGTGGATGAGTCCGTCCCTTTTCAGGTAGAGAGCGATGCCTCAGAGGTCAGTCTCGCAGCCACACTAAATCAGGCAGGGAGACCAGTCGCCTTTTTCTCCCAAACCCTCTCCGCTTCGGAACTTCGACACTCCTCAGTCGAAAAGGAAGCACAAGCCATCGTGGAAGCTATACAACACTGGAGGCACTATCTCGCAGGTAGAAGGTTCACCCTCATCACCAACCAAAGATCGGTTGCCTTCATGTTTGACAACTCACAAAGGGGCAAAATTAAAAATGATAAGATCCGACGGTGGAGGATCAAACTCTCCACCTACAAGTATGATATTATGTATCGACCGGGGAAGCTCAACGAGCCCCCAGATGCCCTTGCCAGCGCGCAAGACGACCGCCTGAAAGCTATCCACAATGACCTCTGCCATCCGGGGGTCACTAGGCTCGTCCACTACATCAAAGCCCAAAATCTGCCTTTCTCCACTGAGGAGGTAAAGGCCATCACCAGGGATTGCCCGATCTGCGCGGAATGCAAACCGCACTTCTATAGACCAGACAGGGCCCACCTGGTAAAGGCCTCCCGGCCCTTTGAACGCCTGAGCATCGATTTCAAAGGGCCACTCCCCTCGTCCAATTGAAATGTGTACTTCCTGAACGTCATCGATGAGTTCTCCCGCTTCCCCTTTGCTATCCCGTGCCCCGATATAACCTCCCACATAGTCATCAGAGCCCTGCACAGTATCTTCACCCTGTTCAGGTTCCCCAGCTACGGACACAGCGACAGGGGTTCATCCTTTATGAGCGACGAGCCGCATCAGTACCTGCTCGACAAGGGCATCGTCTCGAGCAGGACTACCAGCTACAACCCCAGGGGTAACGGGCAGGTGGAGAGGGAGAACGCAACGGTCTGGAAGACCGTCCTACTGACCCTCCGGTCCAGGAATCTCATGACCTCTCACTGGCAGGAGGTCCTCCCCGACGCGCTCCATGCTATTAGGTCCCTCCTATGTACAGCCACCAACCAGACCCCTCACGAGCGGCTATTTGTTTTTTCTAGGGGCACTACCACAGGGGTTTCGCAACAGCATGGTTGAAGACACCGGGCCCGGTTCTCCTCTGGAAGCACGTCCGGGCACACAAAACTGACCCACTCATGGAGAGAGTGCTCCTACTCCACTCGAACCCCCACTACGCGTTCATCGAATACCATGACGGCCGTCAGGACAATGTTTACCTCCGGGATCTGGCACCTGCAGGATCCAACTCCAACACTACTACCGCCGAGGTACCCCTCACACTACACCCCACCCAACCTCCGTGCCCTGCGCCCCCACACCTACAGGTTCACTGCCCGTGCTCCGCGCCCCCGCGCCTATGGGTTTCCGGCGCTCCCCGTCGCCAGTCGAACCAGTCGGGTATGAAGCTCGGACCAAATCACCCTCAGAGTTCACCATCGTACCCTCACCGACCGCCATCACCCAGCCACAACAAGAGGCTGCAACCCCGGTGCTTCGCCGATCCCAAAGGACGACTCAGCCGCCGGACCGGCTCAATTTGTAGACCCATCACCCCCGCCGGACTTGATTTTTTACAGGGGGTGAATGTGGTGAATTCTAAACATAGTAATTTGCACTGTGTTGTATTATATGTATTGTGTCTTTGTGAGCTCTTTATGCGAGCCGTTGGGCGGCTCTTGCCAAAGGGGGAGATGAGGAGTTTGTACTGGGCTCCACCCTTGGCTCCGCCCATGGCTCCACCCATGGCTCCTCCCATTAACCGGAAGTATAAAGATCTGCAGTCGTGAGCCTGCTGCTAGTTCATCCCATCGCAGGCAGGCTCAGTTGTAAGACTATTAAAACCACTGTTCACCTCCAATCACATGTCTTGTGAATTGATGGTCTCATCAAGGAGTTAAGCAAGCATCCGCCACTGACACTGGCGTGAAGCTGGGTGTGACAACCAAGCAAAAGAACATAAAGTAACTGATGGATAAAACAAAAGAGGGGAGTGCCCCAAAACAACAGGTGGAGCGCAGCCCAAAAAAAACGAGAAAGGAAACAAAAACTTACCAAAAACCCGTCAAATTAAAGTGTGAAAATCAGGGTCGATAAGGCAATCCAACCCCTGCGGTGCCCACCGAGCCCGGAAGGCCTCGAATGTGCCCGTGGACACCCACTCCAGGGACACCCGGCCGTGAACGAGGCCACGGAAGATCGGCAGTCTGGCTGGACGACCCCCTCGGTCGCCCGCCGACTGGACTTATAAATGGCAAGGCCCAGGAGCAGGTTCACGAGGAGGTCCTCCACATTCCCCGCCCCCCTCCGCACTGGATATCCGTCGATCAGGAGCGTGGGGCTGAAGTGCAAAGAGAACCTCAACAACAACGCTGTCAAGAAACCAAAAAGGGAGTGCAGCCTAGGACAGACAACATAAACGTGCTCCACAGTCTCCACCAGGCCGCAAAAGTAGCAGGTCTCTGGCAGAGCCGTGAAGTGGTTCAAACGATGTTGGACGGCACAGCCATGCGGAGCACCTTCCACCCAAGGTCCCCTAGTTTTATGGGGAGGACAATTCCCTAGAAGGACCTCCAGTGGGGACCACCGCCGCCAGACGGCAACGAGGTATGTCTTGGCGGCGGGCGAGGACAAGGAGGTGGAAGGTGTGCAACAGCAGGCCGTACAGGAAACCCCCCGCTCAGTGTGAAAAGGCACGAAGGGTATTTCCGCGAGGCGGCTGGGACCAATGTGGAATTCACTCCGAGCAGGAGTCCACTTGTAGCCACCTGGGTTGGCCACTTCCCGACTCCAAAATGGATGCCCGCTAAGAATGCAGGGAAATTCAGTCAAGCGCAGGGAAAACAAGCAAGTGCAAAGGTTCCTGTCTATTAGAACTTGCAGAACCCTGACGGAGCCGAAACCAAAAACCATCTGCATAGTAATGAGCGATCCCCGGGAACAATTGGATACATTAAAGTAATCAAGACCAAACCAGACTCCTCGGCGCCAGCAGGAGCCAAGTCAAAGGAAGGCCAACGGACACTTAGGAACCGCCCAGCCATCAGGGAACAGCTCCAGTATTGGAGAAATCAATCCAAGTGATCAGAACGTAGGCCAATCACTTGGAACCAGGTATAGGGTCCGCCCAAAAGGGCCCGAAGCCCCTGGGGACAATAAAATAGAGTCCCCAAGTTCAATTCGTCCTTCTTGGCAGGGTCTCTCAGCAGCTCCAAACAACCCTTGACCGTGACCTGTCTGGCAGCTGCACCAACCAAGTAAGTGTCCAGTCAATGCATGTTACGAGATAGGCGCTCTTAGCTACCAGTCCATACAAGCTTGAAGCCTGCAGACTCAGAATCGAACGAAAGGCCATTTTTTCCCCTTACCTGGTGGGCCAGTTTCCAAAGCTAAGTATTGGCCTTTTAGTGTTAGAGATAGTCTAGTGAGTAGTATTTTGTGCATGAGTAGTGATTGACTGTGTATATAATAAATGTATTTTGATTTGAACCTTATTGAGTTATTGATCAGCACTTGAACTTGAACCTCGTGGTGGTATCATAAAGATACCTGGCGACTCTAGAGCAAGGTGATTAAACAGAGCAAATTAAGTAAAGCACAACGAGCAACATTTAGTGGCGACCTCTGACGGGACTCGACTTAGAAGTGCCCCCCCCCCCCCCCCCCCTACTCCGAGAGAGCCCAAAAATTTGAAATTAGAATCCAATTGGGAACAGAGATAACCACAAGTGTTCAAGCAGTTCTGATCAATCCTCATAATTCGGAAGTGTGTTTATGCATGCGTAACTAACAGGGTTATAAGGTAAAACTGATAGATTTTGTTGTGAAAAGCTGTTGGGAGTTTGTATTCCGGAAAATAGCGAAAGCCGTTCCCGTGTTTACAGCACCGCCTTAACACCCCTCGTTCCAAATTTTAAAAGAGAGCATTCAGAGAGGAATAATGGCCATGAAGGCAATGGAATGCCTCATGAACCCTCATGAATTTGTGGTCGTAGCGACCAGCAGCAGAGTAGGTCAGTGTCCTGTTTGGGAAGTTGAGGTTAGAAGGTACCTCAAAGGGAAGGGATGGCCCCTTTGGAGTGACTTTTGTTCAAATGAGGAAACAGATCCCGGGAGTATAGGACATACTTGGTGGGAGAACCTGAGCGAAATACACAAGAAGAGCTTAGAGAAAGCTCACAAGCCGATGGCAATTGTGTTGTGTCTGGCACAATTGCGAGGCACAGAGGAGGTTGTTCGGACGCTCCACAAAGAGATAGAAGAGAGGCATCGATTGAGTAAAGTCGATGTCAGTGAGATCGAGAAAGAGAATATAGAGTTAAGAAGGAAGTTATCAGCAAAGGACGGAGAGGTGGATGATGCCCAGAAGGCACACCAGTCTTGTCTGGCGCATCTGAGCAGCTTCCAAACCCAATACGGTAAGGCCTATCAGGACACGCAACGTGCAGTCCTGGTAAGAGAAGAGACAGAGAAACAGGTAGAGGCATTGCAAAGGCAGTGCAGCGATCTGAAAGCAGCGTTAAGAGCACTCCATGCTGCCACCACGGAGCAGAAACAAAGCTCAGTGGATCATGCAAAATGCCGGAAGCAGATTGCAGAACTGCAGTCTTTGCTTTCAGTTCAAAATGGGTTTCAAAGCACCTTTGGATCCCAATTAGATGAAGAAGACGGCCCTGATTGGCAAGAACGAAATGAGACCGCGCATAGATATATACAGGGAACATGTGCACAAGGAAAGCCCCAAAAGAGAAAAGTACCCCAACCCCCCACAGAACAGATTGATCAGGCACCATGAATCCAGTCACCACCCACTGCACAGCCACAGCGGACGGAGACGCGGAATTCCTGTACACAAACCCCTTAACCGTGACCCAAGTACGGGATGCGTGCGAAAAGATCACACTGTTCCTCCCCACCTCAGACCCCCACCACGTCTTTGCTAGAGTGAAGCAGCAGGCGACCATGTATGGCCTGGATGAGCATAAGCAAGTGAAGCTCACAGTTTTAAGCTTAGACTCTTCCGTTGGAGCAGCCCTTCCCGACCCACGGAATGTAGGAGGAGGCACCGTTGCAGTGATGCACACGGCGATCCTAGACGCGATCGGATACAACAGAGGTGACCCAGTAGAAGGCCTGAATAAGTGCAGACAGAAGAAAACTGAACACCCCACAGTGTTTGCTGGACGCCTGTGGATCTATTTTACAGCTGTTTCGGAAACTTAGTGCCCATTTGTCCTCAGACAACATGGCCAAATGGACCCGCACCTTTATCTCCCATGCCACAGAGGCAGGACAAAGAGCTTGTATTAATTATGACCCCTCAGAAAAAGCGCACAATGAAAAATGGGTTTTAAAAAGGTTGTCCTGCGCTTGGGAGCAATCTGTCCACAATAAACCCGCGATTAGAAAACCTGAAGAACAGCAGGCAGAGGCAGATATCCAAGCAGTTAGAGCGCACCAGAACCTCGCATGGGTGAACGAAGGTAGAAAAAGCCCCCCACAGAAACCACAGGAATGTTACAACTGTGGACAATTAGGTCACTTTGCACGAGAGTGCAATGCCCCACAAACACCACAGAGAGCCCAGCAGACAGGCACTCTAAATAGAAACAGGACGAAGCCCATTCATAGTGTAAGCGCCCGTTCAGACCAGATAGACATGAATGGAACAGGCTGACGGTGTTCGGGCTCCCCCACCTGGGTCTGCGACACCCTTTGGGATAGGTCCGGCCGAACGGTCGTTGCAGCGAAAATACGGGGACAGCCCATTGATTTTCTCTGGGACATAGGAGGGTCCCGCACCACAATTAATTCCTCCAACATGTTCCAAAAAGACACGTGGCCCACTACAGCCACAATTACCCTCAGCGGCTTCACAGGCCACTCACAGCAGGGACACATCACAGCCCCTGTACCCATTCAAATTGACACCATTACAACAAAACACCCCATTGTTTTAGTCGACCTATCCCACACAGCAGAACACATTTTGGGCATCGATGTCATGAACTCCCACAACCTGTCATTTGACCCAGTAAATCAATGTGTCTGGAAAATGGCAAAGTCAGCAAGAGCCCCCGCAACACTCGCAGTAGGTGAGTATGCTAATAAGATTAGCGCAGTCGGCGATTTTTGGTTTGACCCGACCACGATTAGCGCAGACAAACAGGTTAGGGCAGTTCTGCAGAAAAACAGGACAGCATTTGCAAGTCATAAACATGACTGTGGCAGGATGGCTGGTTCGGTTCAGATTACAGGACCTGACCCGAGACCCCAAAAACAATATGGATTTCCCCAAGAGGCAGAGGGAGAAATCTCAAAAGTAATTGACAGTTTATTAGAACAAGGCGTACTTAGATCAGTAACGCTCTACTAATAATGCCCCGATTTGGCCAGTGAGAAAGCCCGATGGATCATGGCGAGTGACCATCGATTACCGGGAACTCAATAAAGTCACCCCCGCTGCAGTCCCCACAGTAGCCACAAGTCCCGAGACCATGCTCAAACAGGGACTCAACTTATGATATTTTACGGGTTTGGACACCAGTAATGGATTCTGGTCCATTCCATTTTCCACCGACAGCTGGCAAATGGCTTATCAAAATGTTCTCATCCCGAATGTCTGGTCCAGTATGTGGATGACCTATTACTACAGACAGACACCAAGGCAGAGCACATAGCGCTTCTGTCAGAGCTCCTAGAACTCCTACAGCAAATTGGATGCAAAGTGAACCCCAAAAAACGACCAGATTTTGGAAAACAAAGTGATATATTTGGGAACTATTATCATGCATGGTAAACACGAGATCGAGCACAAAATGATTGATTCAATTGTCAAATTGCTCCTTCCCCAGAATGTGTCAGCCCTCTGGTCGTTTTTAGGACTGGTTGGCTACTGCCGAAACCACATAGACGGTTTCACCACCAAAGGAGCGCCCCTCTCAGACCTCCTAAAGAAAGGAGCCCCTTGGGAATGGCTTCCGCAGCATACGGATGCTGTGGATGCTTTGAAAAGAGCCCTCATTGCAGCCCCCGCACTACAGGTTCCAGACCCGCTTTCCCCCTATGCTGTAGAGGTAGCTAGCACAGATCACACCCTTTCGGCCGTGCTCCTCCAGGAACGGCACGAACAGAGTTTTAGATCCTGTGAGCAGGGATTTTTAGCCTGTGAAAGGCACCTGCTCGCAGTTTTCTGGGCAGTTCAATATTTTTCATATATAACCGGACTAAACCCCATCACAATCCTCATGGAACACGCCACCACTGTAGCCACCGAAGCTGGCCACTTCCCGACATAAAATGGAACCTTGAGTTGCATGCAGGGAAAATTGGACAATGACAGAGAGGCAAGCAGGTTGCAGAACCTCTCTGTGGATTCTGTCTGTGAAGAAACCAGACAGCATAGAAACTAACAAGCTGCGCATATTAATTGAGCGATTCCCGGTGATTCCCGGGCACAATGGACACAATTAAGAATAACAAAGGTCAAGCTAGACTCTTCGGCTTCAACAGGAGTCCCGGACAATAAGATACAAACAGCCCCAAGAACCGTCCAGTGATCGAGGAACAGCCCCGTTAATTGGGGAAATTCAAATCAATCGCTTGGGAAGAGACCCAATCGATTGCAAGTTTATAGAGGGTCCGCCCAGATGGGCGCAAAACCCAAAACAGCATAAGACAGAGACCCCAAACCCAGCTCTCTTTCTTAGCCAGCCCTCCTCGCTCTTAGCCAGCCCTCCTCGCTCTTAGCCAGCCCTCTGCTCTCTTAGCCAGCCCTCCTCTCTCGTAGCCGGCCCTCCCAGCAGAACACCTTTGCAGCAGCTCTCCAGGAACTTGGACGTGAGAAGGAGAGGCCTGGCCAATTGCTACACTGACAAGTAAGTGTCATACAACGCCCGCTACGAGAGTAGACACTCCAAACCCCTTTAGTCCACACCAACTGTAAGCCTCCAGATCCAGGACAAAGCAAGAGGCCATTGTTCCCTGATCCGGCAGTTCCCTTATTCCAGATAAGTATTGGTCTAGTAGTGGTAGGAACAGTTTAGTCTTAGTATTATGTGGATGAGTAGTAAATAACTGTGTAATAATAAACGTGTCTTGTTTGAACTTACTACCTGGTGTATTGAGTCATTGATCTGAACTTGAACTTGAATCTTGTGGCGGTATCATAAAGATACCTGGCGAGTCTAGAGTTTAGGAATAAAACAGCCAATTGAGTGTAAAGCACACTCACCCAGAATGAGCAGCACCACACAACTTTTACTAGACAGACAACTAAAGGATGGTACAGTAATCCATTTCAGAGCAGCCAGATTGACTCTTCTTTTGCAGGGACGGGGCATCACTGTTAAAAGGACTAAGACTCACACTTTCTTAACCGACAACCTCTAGTACCCAGGTACCCCCCATGAACGTGAAATCATCTCACAGCACCACAACACAGGCCCCTTTATCACGCAAACACCTCCAAAGAAGATAGGAAGTTCAGCCCAGAGCCCCCAGCACACAGATATGTGAGCACCCCTAAGGATATATGTGGATGATACTTATATTAGATGGGAGTGTAGCTACCTGGGATGACCACTGCCGAACACAAAATGAAAGATTGCATGGAATGCAGGGAAATTGGACATGTTGTAAAAGCAAACAGCTTGCAAAGCGCTTGTATGTTCAGACTACTGCAGAAACCAGTTCTGACTGCTGCAGAAACCAGACAGCACTGTGAAAAGAAACCAGGTAGCATAATAATGAGGCGATACCGTGCGATCCCCAAGCACAATGGCAACAAGTTAAACACAAATCGATATATTGAATGGAAGGCCAGACTTCTCGGCGCCAAAGAAGTCCAAAACAATAAGTCCCAAGAACCACTCCAGTGATCAAAGAACTGCCCTGTTATTGGGGAATTCAAATCAATCGATTGGGAAGAGACCCAATCGATTACGAGAGTATAGAGGGTCCGCCCAGGTGGGCGCAAGACCCTGAGAGGAGTATAAGACAGAGACCGCGACCCCAGCTATCTCTCTTTGCCAGCCTCTCCTTGACCAGCCAGCCCTCCCAGCAGAACACCGTTGCAGCAGAAGAACCTTGAGGAGGAGAGTTCTGGACAGTAGCCGCCAACAAGTAAGTGTCACAACGCACGCTATGAGAGTAGACACTCCTGACCCCCTTTAGTCCATAACTACTGGAATCCTGCGGACCAGGACAAAGCTAGAGGCCGTTGTTCCCTGATCCGGCATTCCCCTTATCCAGATAAGTATTTGGCCTATTAGTGGTAGGATTAGCCTAGTCTTATAGTTTATATGCATGATTAGTGGATTACTGTAATATAATAAACGTGTCTTGTTTGAACTTAATAATTGGTGTATGGATTTATTGCTTTGAACGTGAACTTGAAACTTGTGGCGGTATCTTAACGATACCTGGCAACTCTAGAGCTAAGGAACGAAACAGAGCCAAATTGAGTGTTATGCACACTCACCCAGAACGAGCAACATTTAGTGGCGACATCCGACGGAACTCGATTAGAAGTCACCCCCCCCCCCCCCCCCACTCCGAAAGAACCCAGAAATTTGAATCTGAAATGCAATTGGGAAAAGGAAAAACCACAAGTGTCCAAGAAATTCAAATCAATATTCATAATTCGGAAGTGTGTTTTGCATGCGTAACTAACAGGGTTGTAAGGTAAAACCGAGAGATTTTTGTTTCGACAAACTGTCGGGAGTTTTATAATTCGGAACATAGCGAAAGCAGTACCCGTATTTTATGGCATTGCCTTATTTTCCCTCGTTCCAAATTTAAGAGAGCATAGGAGAAAAAGAAATGGCCATGCAGGCAATGGAACGCCTCATGAACCCAGAGCAGTTCGTGGTTGCGGCGACCAACAGCAGCAGAGTAGGTCAGTGTCCCATGTGGGAGCTGGAACTCAGGAAGTACCTCAAAGGGAAAGGATGGCCCCTTTGGAGTGAGTTTTGTTTGAATGAGGAGACAGGTCCCGGGAGTATAGGACATACTTGGTGGGAGAACCTATCTGAAATTCACAAGAAGAGTTTAGGTAAAGCACGTAAGCCGATGGCAATTGTGTCCAGCTTGGCACAATTGCGAGGCACAGAGGAGGTCGTCAGGACGCTCCGAGCAGAGTTAGAGGAGAAGAACAGAATGAGCAAAGTGGATGTCAGGGACATCGAAAAGGAGAATTTAGGATTAAGACAACGACTGGCAGATAAGGATAGAGAGGTGGATGATGCCAAAAGGGCACATCAGTCTTGTCTAGCCCTCTGAGCAGCTCTCAAGTTCAGTACGAAAAAGCCTATCAAGATGTGCAGCGTGCAGTCTTGATAAGAGAAGAGTCAGAAAAGCAGGTAGAGACACTGAAGAAGCAGTGTAGTGACCTAAAGGCAGCTTTAAGGGCACTCCATGCTGCCACCACTTAGCAAAGGCAAAGCACCGTAGACCACGCTAAATGTAGGAAGCAGATTGCGCAGCTGCAAACTCTGCTTTCTGTGCAGAATGGCTTCCAAGAGACATTTGGGAAACAGTTAGAAGACGAAAATGCCCCAGATTGGCAGGAATTAAGTGAAACAGCACAGCGCTATGTTCAGGGAACATGTGCGCCAGCAGCGCAGCAGAAAGGGAAAGCGCCCCAACCCCGCACAGATCAGATAGCACCCGCACCAATGAACCCAGTCACCACCCACGAAAAGCAACCGCAGAAGGCGCACCCGAGATCACGTACACCACCCCCTTAACCGTAACACAACTAAGGGATGTGTGTGAGAAAATCACCCCGTTCCTCCCCACTGCAGTCCCCACCAATTCTTCGCACGAGTGAAACAGCAGGCGACCATGTGCGGCCTGGATGAGCGAGAGCAGGTTAAGCTCACAGTTTTGAGTTCAGGCTCATCAGTTGTAGCAGCCCTCCCCGACCCACAGAACGTTGGCGGAGGCACCCTCGAAGAGATGCAAACAGCTATTTTAGACGCGATAGGGTACAACAGAGGAGACCCAGTCGAAGGCTTAAATAAGTGTAGGCAGAAAAGGACCGAGCACCCCACAGAATTCGCAGGAAGGCTGTGGATTCATTTCACTGCAGTTTTCAGTGATTTAGACCGTGCACATTTAACCCGAGATAATATGGTTAAATGGACCCGCACCATCATCTCCCACGCCACAGATGCAGGACAGAATGTCTGCTCCAATTATGACCCCTCAGAAGAGGCCCATAATGAAAAATGGGTATTGAAAAGATTGTCCCGCGCTTGGGAGCAATCTGTCCACGGCAAAGTAACAATAAAGAACCCCGAAGAAGCTCAGGCTGCTGCAGATATTCAGGCAGTGAGAGCACACCAAAACCCCACATGGGAAAAGATGGAAAGAACAGCCCCCCTCAGAAGTCACAGGAATGTTATAACTGCGGACAGTTAGGGCATTTTGCTAGGGAATGCAACGCCCCGCAAAAATCTCAGAGAGGCCAGCAGACAGGCGCTCTGAACAGGAACAAAGCTAAGCCTATCCACAGTATAGGGACACAGTCAGGACAGACCAATTTGGACGGAACGGACTGACGGTGTTCGGGCTCCCCCATTTGGGTCTGTGACACCCTCTGGGACCGATCCGGATGACCGGTAGTCACGGCGAAAATTTGGGGAAAGCCCATAGAATTACTCTGGGACACAGGAGGGTCCCGCCCAACCATTAATTCCTCCAGTACACCACAGCCAGACACGTGGCCCACTACAGCCACCATTACACTCAGCAGCTTTACAGGCCACTCACAGCAAGGAACCATTACAGCCCCTGTATCAATCCAACTAGGGAACATCTCCACCAGACACCCCGTTGTTTTAGTTAATCTGCCCCGCACAGCAGAACACATAATGGGTATTGACTTTATGAATGCCCACAGCCTGTCGTTCGACCCAGTAAATCAGTGTGTCTGGCGAATGGCGAAATGTGACAGAGCACCAGCAACGCTCACAGTACGAGAGTATGCAAACAGGTTTAGCGCAGTAGGCGACTATTGTTTTGACCCAACCACGCTTAGCATGGACAAACAGGTTAGGGCAGTTTTGAACACACACAGGACAGCATTTGCCAGTAACTGGCACGACTGCGGCAGAATGACTGGACAAGTTCAAATTACAGGTCCTGACCCGAGACCACAGAGACAGTACAGATTTCCCCTAGAAGCGGAGGGAGAAATTGGAAAAGTTATAGAGAGCTTATTAGAGCAGGGTGTACTTAGGACAGTAGCCTCGACTAATAATGCCCCTATTTGGCCAGTGAGGAAGCTCGACGGATCATGGCGTCTGACCATTGATTATCGGGAACTCAACAAAGTTACCCCAGCAGTAGCCCCCATGGTAGCAACACATCCCGAAACCATGCTCAAGCAGGGACTCAACTCAAAATATTTCAAGGTATGGACATTAGCAACAGCTTTTGGTCAATCCCATTGGCAAAGACGTGCCAGTACAAATTTGCCTTCACATTCAAAGGACAGCAGTACACGTGGACATGCCTCCCACAAGGATTCCACAATTCCCCCTCCATTTTCCACCGACAGCTGGCAAATGGACTACCAAAATTTTCCCGACCCGAATGTCGGGGAAAATATTTGGACGACCTATTACTGCAGACAGACACCAAGGCAGAGCACATCACGCTGCTGTCTGAACTCTTGGAACATCTGAACTCAATCGGATGTAAAGTTAACCCCAGAAAGGCCCAAATATTGGAGAATCAAGTGATGTTATTGGGCACTATCATCACACACGGCAAACGCGAGATCGAGTTCAAAAGAATTGACTCGATCGTCAAATTGCCCCTTCCCCAAAATGTTCCAGCCCTCCGGTCATTTTTAGGACTGGTTGGGTACTGTCGGAACCATATCAAAGGTTTTGCGACCAAGGCAGCCCCACTTTCAGACCTCCTTAAGAAAGGAGCCACTTGGGAATGGCTTCTGCAGCATACAGAGGCTGTGGAAGAGTTAAAGAAAGCCCTTAGCGCAGCACTGGCGCTACAAGTTCCAACTCTCCCCCGATGCAATTGAGGTAGCAAGCACAGATCTGACCCTCTCGGCCGTGTTCCTTCAGGAACGGCACGAGCAGCTACGACCAGTGGCTTATGCCTCACGACTGTTATACCCCGTGGAGCAATGTTTCTCAGCCTGCGAAAGGCACCTGCTTGCGGTATTCTGGGCAGTACAATACTTTTCTTACATTACCGGACTCAACCCCATCATCATTTTGACCGAACACACCCCCACACAGTTACTTTTAGACGGACGACTGAAGGACGGTTCAGTGAGCCAAATAAGAGCAGCTAGGTGGACACTTCTGTTACAGGGAAGGGACATAACAGTTAAACGGACCAGGACACACACATTTTTAGCGGACAACCTACAGTACCCAGGACACCCCCATGAATGCAAAATAGTAGCACCCCTCCACAACACAGGATCCTTCATTGCAAAGACGCCCCCCTGGAAGATAGGGAATTCAAGCCAGAGCCCCCAGCACACAGACACGTGTGCCCTCTTGAAAATCTATGTGGACGGTTCATCCACAGTTTTAGATAGCGAACGCATCACTGGATGTGGTATTTATGTGGAAGATGCACAGGGACGTGCACTAGAGGAGTTAGCATTAAAGTTACCCGGTCACTTAGGCGCGCAAGCAGCAGAGCTCGCGGCCATAGCATGCATTATGTACCACCCAGATTCATTCCCCAGCCCAGCAGACATATATTCGGACAGTCTGTATGTCTGTAACAGCCTCACAGATTTTCTACCCCTGTGGAGGACAAGAGGTTTTGTCTCCGCAGACGGGACGCCCCTTCCAGCAGCCCCATTACTCCGCAAAATCCTAGAGAAGGCAAAGGATAGGACGTATGGCATTATTAAGATTAGAAGCCACCATCGATCATCCCCCCCGGAAATATGAAAGCCGACGCACTGGCTAAAGCAGGTTCCAGACGAGGTCATTTTTGGACACCCCCAGCTAGCGCACCAGCTAGCGCCCCTGTGAGTTCAGTTCAGGTCTCACAGACAGACATAGAGGATTTAGCACAGGCACAGAGGCAGGACGAAAATCTCGGGGAGATTTTAAATGGAAACTTTGTGGCCCAGTACGACAAATTCAAACACGCTTTGACCACACATGAGGGTGTGATTATCAAAGACAAGTTGTATGTGGTTCCTGAGAAGGACAGGAATCAAATGATTGCCTTATTCCATGATGGTCATGGACACCAAGGGATCGACCCTACCACAGCCCACCTTAGGCAGCTCTGTTGGTGGCCCAATTTAAGAGACGATGTCACGCACTACATTGAGAACTGTTTGATTTGTGCACAGAATAACCCGGAGAGGTATTCAAAGAAGGCACAACTCAGCCACACTCGCCCCGTTAATGGCCCCTGGACTTATCTCCAGATCGATTTTATAGGTCCATTGCCCCCTTGCAGGAATGGCTATAAATATGTTCTGGTGGTCATAGACACGTTTACGAAATGGGTAGAGGCATTCCCTTCCCGCACCAACACAGCAAAGACAGCCACAATGATCCTGACCCATCACATCTTCACTAGATGGGGACTCCCCAGAAGTATAGAGTCAGACCAAGGATCTCATTTTACAGGACGGATCATGAAGAACGTCCTGACAATATTCAGCATTAAACAAAATTTCCACATTGCGTATCACCCCCAGTCAAGCGGAATAGTGGAATGCATGAATCGGACTCTAAAATCGACCCTTAGAAAGATGGTACAGGAGAACAATTCAATTTGGGATTCAGTGCTCCCATTCGCACTTATGTTTATGTGAAACATTGTTTCAGCGTCAACAGGTTTCACCCCACACACACTCATGACCGGACGCCCTTTGAAAGTTTCAGAATTCCTTTTAGGACTCAACATGACCAGCCCAGAAGTGACGGCCCTCACACACGAGACAGCAGTAAAACAATTAGTGGAAACTGTAAGGTCGGCTCAGTTAGCAGCCGCAGTTAAATTGGGAAAGAAACGGAAACAGAGCAAGGCTTGTTTCGACAGGACGGTCCAATACCACAGAATTTCAGGTTGGGCAACAGGTAATGTTATCTGTTTATAACCCCAGCACGTTTCTGGACCCAAAATTTTCCGGCCCGTACTCAATTTCGGACAAAATCAGCCCGTCAGTATATAGGATAAAGTATCCCAACGGGAAGACAGCGTGGTTCCATATTAACCAGTCAAAGGCTAATGGAACACAGTCCAACCACTCACACCATGTCCTAATAGACGCAGCAGAACACCACTCCCCGCCCACAAGAGACACATTTCCACCCTACCCATCACAGACCAGTTCCTCATCGGACTCGACCTCGACTCCGCCCATTGACTTCAGACCACGGCCCGAAACGCCCACAAGCTGCCACAGCAGAGACAGTGACTGTGACTTAGCCAACAGCCACAGCACGCCTCTCTACTGCCATGATACCACAGACCCCACACACACCAGCCATGACCCCGACTACAGTGATTTAGAGATCACTTACATTAAAACTCCAGACCCACACCCAAACCTACCGCCCAACTATGACGACCCCGAAAACGTTCATTCAAATTTAGACCCCATGATTTGGCACAGGGACAAATCTTGGAGGCTTGTCCGAAATGATGAGAGTGACCCCCGGTCACATAACGCTAAAATTGCATGCCTGATCCATACAAGGGTATGGGATCCGGGAGAAGAGGATGACTTGATGTCTGACTCCCGACACGGCAACCCCTTTGCGACCCTGTTCGCAGAGAATGAAGAGAAGTGAGGTGTCCAGATGATGTAAAAAGAGGAACCGCTTGAGAGATAAACGATGTCCTTTCTGATGGAACCTGCATGCATGTTGGTGATGTTTGTTTGTACGTTAAATGTTTGATTTAGAGATTGGCCACTCGGTTTTCAGCTGAAAAGCTTGTGACCACCTCACATGCCCGTTACGTTTGTCCGCAGATAACTCTGAGCACTTGAATGAGCTGCAATGTCTGGAGCCCAACTTAAGGTTTCACCCTTCACCCCACTAGGAGCATCTTGGCTCCCCCTTTTTTTTAGGTGCCCCTCTATTCTGGGAATAGAGGCTGCCAATCCACGATTAACACATTCATGCCCGTTCATTTCCTTGTCGCTCAGTCAGTGGAGAAACGGCATTGAGGACCCGCCCTGTCTGAGGACCGCACCTCTGGTCAGCTAAGCTCGGGTACAGCACAGCACGCCCTACCCAGGTATCCCATTCAATCTTACCCGTCGCGGCCCATACGCAACTCATTCGGATACCTCATTTCTAAAGTTTGGTTTCATTTTTGTTTAGGGTAGCCCTTCGGCCGCCATTCCTTATGCTATTTTCATCCAGAAACATTGGGATGGTAAATCACAAAACCTGCGAGACGGCTCGCAGTGGCAAAGTTGTTAAGTGTATGACTGGTCCTAAATTTGCTTTTGAAAAAAAAATGAGGTGAGTCATAGGGTGTGACTTGGCCATTCATTTAAGGGACAATTGGAATGAGAGGACAGATACACTAACATTACAGGTATTAAACAAATTATTGACAGATACTATTCTTGATCCCGTAGCTATCGAACGTTCGAAGGAAGGATCAGAGCAAGATCAGCAATACAAAGGACAGAAGGAAGAGAAGAAAGAAGACCGTGATGAAGAGCTACTTGTTTTTAGTTATTGTTTTTGTATTTTTGCGTGCGGACGCAAACCCTTTCTCCCCTATGACCCCCGGCGTTAATGTTTCCCAGACACTGACTTCTCAAAGCCCAGTAAGGAACAGCGATGACCAGACCTGGTGCACAAAATTTATGAACTGGTACTCCCTTTCGTATGTTATTGAATCACTTTTGGTGATAGCAGTTCTCTGCATCGTAGTGCAGACACTTCGGTTAAGAAAATGGAGAAGGAGAGCCTCCCGCTCTTGCGCCTCGACCATATACAGAGTACTATCCCCTATTTTCAGCTTCCACCAATCCCCCCAACCCCTTGATGTGTAATGAGGACTTAATTTGATTTGATGTTGTAAATAAAGACCTTTTCTGATGTTTTGTAATGTTCTGAGCTCGACTGCCGAGTTAGAAAGGGAATGTAATAATGATAATGTTTTAAGGATAGAAAGTTAGAATGTTTAAATGTGTAAGGGAGTGTAGTTTACAAAGGCTAGTTAGAGGTTCCGTAGTAATGCATGTCCCCTTTGACATAGCGCCAACCAGAGACTGTTAGGTAATAACTTGTGCCATAATTGAGGAAAGTGTAGAGGCCATGAGACTCGCTGCGATCAGGGAACACAAAGACACCGACCTTGGGTGATCCTTCATGATTTCTCATGAGGATCACAAGGAGGGAGTGTAGCCACTTGGGGGTGACCACTGCCAAACACAAAATGGAAGATTGCAAGGAATGCAGGGAAATTGGACATGTTGTAAAAGCAAGCAGCTTGCAAAGCACTTGTATATTCAGACTACTGCAGAAACCAGTTCTGACTGCTGCAGAAACCAGACAGCACTGTGAAAAGAAACCAGTTAACATACTAATGAGGCGATACCGTGCGATCCCCAGGTACAATGGAAACAGTTTAAACACAAATTGATACATTGAATGGAAGTACAGACTTCTCGGCGCCAAAGAAGTCCAAAACAATAACTCCCAAGAACCGCCCCAGTGATCAAGGAACTGCCCTGTTATAGGGGAATTCAAATCAATCGATTGGGAAGAGACCCAATCGATTGCGAGAGTATAGATGGTCCGCCCAGGTGGGCGCAAGACCCTGAGAGGAGTATAAGACAGAGACCGTGACCCCAGCTCTCTCTCTCTGCCAGCCTCTCCTTGACCAGCCAGCCCTCCCAGCAGAACACCATTGCAGCAGAAGAACCTTGAGGAGGAGAGGTCTGGACAGCAACCGCCAACAAGTAAGTGTCACAACGCACGCTACGAGAGTAGACACTCCTGACCCCCTTTAGTCCATAACTACTGGAAGCCTGCGGACCCAGGAAAAAGCTAGAGGCCGTTGTTCCCTGATCCGGCATTCCCCTTATCCAGATAAGTATTTGGCCTATTAGTGGTAGGATTAGCCTAGTCTTATAGTTTATATGCATGATTAGTAGATTACTGTAATATAATAAATGTGTCTTGTTTGAACTTACTAATTGGTGTATGGATTTATTGCTTTGAACTTGAACTTGAAACTTGCGGCGGTATCTTAACGATACCTGGCAACTCTAGAGCTAAGGAACAAAACAGAGCCAAATTGAGTGATAAGCACACTCACCCAGAACGAGCAACAGGAAGCGCATTACAGGATGCGGCATCTATGTTGAGGACGCGCAGGGACGTGCTCTAGAAGAAATCTCGTTAAAACTGCCAGGACATTTAGGCGCACAGGCAGCAGAATTGGCAGCCATTGCATACATTGTAGATCACCCAGATTCCTTCCCCAGCCCAGCAGACATATACTCGGACAGCCTCTATGTCTGCAACAGCCTCACAGAATTCCTACCTCTGTGGAAAGCAAGAGGACTTGTTTCCGCGGACGGAAAACCCCTCCCTTCAGCCCCATTGCTCCGCCATATTTTAGACAAAGCACAGGACAGGATATTTGGTATTATTACAGTACGAAGTCACCACCGTTCTTCCCCACCTGGAAATGTGAAAGCCGACGCATTGGCTAAAGCAGGTTCCAGGCATGTTCATTTTTGGAACCCCCCCGAAAGCGCCCCTGTGAACGCAGTTCAGGTCTCACAGACAAATATCGAAGATTTAGTGCAGGCCCAGAAGCAAGATAGTAATCTCAGGGAGATTTTAAAAGGAAAATTCCCAGCCTCGTACGATAAGTTTAAACACGCACTGACCATACATGACGGTGTGGCCCTGAAATACACCCTTTATGTGGTTCATGAACAGGACAGGAATCAGCTTATTTGTTTATTCCATGATAGTCATGGGCATCAAGGTATTGACCCCACTACAGCCCACCTCAGGCAGCTCTGTTGGTGGCTGAATTTAAAGGAAGATGTCACGCACTATGTAGAAAATTGCCTTATCTGTGCCCAAAACAATCCGGACAGGTATGCGGAAAAAGCTCAACTCAGCCACACCCGACCTGTTAATGGCCCCTGGACTAACCTCCAGATTGATTTTATAGGACCATTGCCCGCTTGCAGGAATGGTTACAAGTATGTGTTAGTTGTTATAGACACGTTTACGAAATGGGTAGAAGCATTCCCATCTAGGACAAACACGGCAAAGACTACAGCTAAGATTTTAACCCACCACATCTTTACGAGATGGGGACTCCCCCGCAGCATTGAATTCGACCGAGGTTCCCATTTTACGGGACGTGTAATGAGGAACGTCCTCACGATATTTGGCATTACCCAAAAATTCCATATCGCATACCACCCCCAGTCAAGTGGTATTGTGGAACGAATGAATCGGACCCTAAAAGCGACCCTCAGGAAAATGGTCCAACAAAACAACACCACTTGGGATTCAGTCCTCCCTTTTGCGTTGATGTTTTTGCGTAACACTGTATCCACATCCACAGGATACACCCCACACACTCTCATGACCGGACGCCCCATGAAAGGCACAGAATTTTTATTAGGACTTGACTTGACCAGCCCTGAAGTGACGGCCCTCACACACGAGAACGCAGTGAAACAATTAGTAGAGAAAGTAAAAACAGCTCAGCTAGCAGCCGCAGTAAAATTAGGCACAAGGAAGAAACAGACCAAAGCCTGTTTCGACAAGACAGTGCATGCGACTGAGTTTGATGTAGGACAGCAGGTTATGCTCTCCATTTACAACCTCAGCACATTCCTATCACCTAAGTACTCAGGTCCATACTCCATTGCGGACAAAGTAAGCCCCTCAGTTTATAAGATTAAGTACCCCAATGGGAAGACTGCGTGGTTTCATATTAACCAGCTCAAGGCATATGGCTCGCAGTCTAACCATGCACACCATGTCATGCTCGACGCAGCAGACCACGACCCGCCCACATCCAACGTATCCCTAGCCTCCCCCAGCACGACCGGCCCATCCACGGACTCAACCTCGAGTCCACCCCCTAACTCTAGACTCCGCCCCGGAACGCCCACAGACAACAGCAGCAGAGACAGCGACTGTGACACAAACGATAGCCACAGCACGCCTCCCATGCATCAGGCCCCACTCCCAGTAACTCTGACCACAGCTCGAGTGATCCCTTCCTGATCACATTCCTTAACAAACCTCACCAAAGACCACCACCCTACGATGATGACCCCGACTCCATTCCCACAGAACTAGACACGACTGTTTGGCACCTTGACAATTCGTACAGGCTCATCCGGAATGACGAGATGGACCCTAAGTCACACCATGCAGCTTTGGCAACCCTTCTCTATTCAAAAGTATGGCATCCGGGAGAAGATGATGACTTTGAGTCTGACTCCCAAAACGAGAACCCCTTTGCGACCCTGTTCGCAACAGATAACTGAGGTGTCCAGATGATGTTTTAAAAGGAACCGCTTGGGAGAAACGGTGTCCTTTCTGATGGAACCTGCACAATATTCGTTGCATGTTTGTTTGTTTTGTGTTTGTATGTGTTCTTGTTTCAGTTTAAACAGTTCTACGGCCACATGCCACATTTGTCCGCGGATACCTATGAGAACTTGCCAGCAGGCTTCTCAGCAGAAACCCCTGAGAGCTTGCCAGAACCCTGTTCGTAACCCTTCTGGTTTGAAGGTAGAACCTTTACAACAACCCCCCACGATGACTACATACTTGCCCGTTCATGTCGGTTACTCAGGCAGTGGATAAATGGCAGTGGTTCCCACCCTGTCTGAGGACCCCCTCTCTAGTCAGCCAAGCTCGGGTGGGGCACAGCCCGCCCTACCCGGGGATTCCATCCAACTCTTTCCCGCCGCGGCCCATACGCACCTCATTTCGGCTCTTTTGGTTCAAAAAGTTTGTTTTGTTTTCAGGTGACCCTTTGGTTGCCGCCCCTCCTGCTATTTACATCCTCAAACATTTGGAAGGTAGATCGCACAGCCTGCGAGACGGCTCGCACTGTTTCAGTATTTTTAAGTGTGTCTTGTCCTGAAATTCGGTTTTTAAAAAAATGAGGGAGTCACAGATGGTGACCAATTATAAAGGGAAATTGGCACTAAAGGACAGACATGCTACCGTACAAGATATTAACAGAAACTATGCTTGATCCACAAAATTCCAGAAGCTCCAGGAAGAGAAAAGAGAAGAAAATGAAGAGAAGAGAAGAAAGAAGAAAACAATGAAGACATCCTCCATGTTTTTCTTTATTATAATCCAATGTATTTGGTTGCTCGCGAACGTGAACTCCCTGACCCCAACGCTCTCCCCCCCCCCCCCCCCCCCCCCCCCACCCCGGCCGTTAATGATTCACTTCCCCATAGCACCCAGAGCCCAGTGACAAGTAACAACACACCATCATGGTTGATAGGTTTATAACGTGGTACTCCCTTTCATATGTAATTGAATCCCTTCTAGCATTGGCGATACTCTGCAGCATCGTGCAGACTATCCACATGAGAAAATGGCGAAGGAGAGCCTACCGCTCTCGCACCCCGGTATACAGGATCAGATCCTCTATTTTCGGTTTTCACCAGACCCCCGAACCCCTTGATCTATAATAAAGGACATTCGTTGCGTGTGCGTCATTTGTAAATAAAGGAATGAGTTTCATTTGTGACTGTAAGATTGTACAACTCTGTGCTTGACTACCAAGCCAGAGGAAAAATGTGATTGCTGCTATAATTTTTGTATTGTTAGGAAGCTAGTGTGTTTGAATGTTTGAGTGAGTGTAGTTTATGGAAGATAGTTAGAGGTACCGTTTTTTTTTGTGTTGTAATGCATATCCCTGTTGTGACATAGCGCCACTTAGAATTGTTAGTTAAAATTTTCTTACATAGTTATGGTCAGTGTAGAGGCCATGGAAGAAAGCTCGCTGGATCAGGGAGTGAAGACGACGCAGTTATGTGATCCTTCACGCTTCGCGTTAGGGATCACAACGAGGGAGTGAAGCCACCTGGGTTGGCCACTTCCCAACTCCAAAATGGATGCCCGCTAAGAATGCAGGGAAATTCAGTCAAGCGCAGGGAAACCAAGCAAGTGCAAAGTTTCCTGTATATTAGAACTTGCAGTACCCAGACGGAACCAAAACCAAAAAAAATCTGCATAGTAATAAGCGATCCCTGGGAACAATTGGATACATTTAAGTAATCAAGACCAAACCAGACTCCTTGGCGCCAACAGGAGCCAAGACAAAGGAAGGCCAACGGACACTTAGGAACCTCCCAGCGATCAGGGAACAGCTGCAGTATTGGAGAAATCGATCCAAGTGATCAGAACTTAGTCCAATCACTTGGAACCAGGTACGGGGAACGCCCAAAAGGGCCCGAAGCAACTGGGGACTAGAAAATAGAGTCCCCAAGCTCAATTCGTCCTTCTTGGCAGGGTCTCTCAGCAGCTCGAAACAACCTTTGACCGTAACCTGCCTAGCAGCTGCACCAAACAAGTAAGTGTCCAGTCAACGCACACTACGAGATAGGCGCTCCTAGCTACCAGTCCATACAAGCTTGAAGCCTGCAAACTCAGAATTGAACGAAAGCCCATTTGTTCCCCTGACCTGGTGGGCCAGTTTCCAAAGCTAAGTATTGGCCTTTTAGTGTTAGAGATAGTCTAGTGAGTAGTATTTTATGCATGAGTAGCAGCTTGCTGCATCCCCCTGGATTCCATGGTCTTTTGTGTTTTAAGCTAATCTGCCATGTGTCAAAATCCTTGTTAAAATCCATGTGGATCACATTTGCTCAATCCTCCTTGTTACCTCCTCGAAGTTCAATCAAATTAGTCAGTCAGGGTCTTTTAACAAAACCATGAAGACTATCATAGAATATACGGTGCTCAAGGTTTTATTCCCCAACGTTTTGTTCTTCAGGGACAATTCAGAATCTTACTCAAGCTCTATCTCCCCTAGTCACTGGGCTTCCTTGTCCGTAGGGCTGTGGTCATTGAGGAGGAGAAGGAGCTGGGCTGCTGGGTTGTTACTCGAGTCCTTAAATTGTCAGCCAGAGTGAATGCAACAAAGAATGAGCTATTTGACCGTGTACGGTGTAATAATATACATCTATGTATATAATGGAGTCCAGACAGGCAGTGATTGACACACATGATGACCAGAACAGAGCAGCCAATCAGCAGACAGGACACGACCACTATCAAGCCAGAGGGCACTAGGTTTCCCGCTCCCTCGGGACCCAGCCACTGAGACAGTCAGAGTTCGTGAGCTAGTCAGTGCAAACACCATGTGGTAGCTAGTAAGTCTGGTCAGGCTAGTACTAGGTGTCCAGTCAAGTCAGTATAGTGTCAACCCACAGTTGAACATATATAATAGTTTAGATGTTAAATAAAATCGTGTTGCATCTCATCAAGTGTTGGAAGTCGGTCTCTCGCTACACTGCATCAAACGCAGTCCACATCGACGCAGCCTGCCCAACACATCATGGGTACCAGGCAGTGATGCTGAAAATTGACGGATCTACCTTGAGTGATTGAGAGTAGACCAGCAAACAGCCATCGGGTGACGTGGAAAACTTCCGCCCTCCTCCGCAGCGCCGGCAACCTCGGTGCAAATTGGAAGATCTTCAAATAAAAAGTTCCAACTCTATCTCGAAGCCACAGACCTCGAGGCCGCATCGGATGCCAGGAAGATTGCACTATTCCTCTCCACAGTCGGAGACCACGCCATCCACATCTACAACTCCCTGACATTCACTGAAGGCGAAGACAGGACGAAATTTAAAACAGTCCTGTTGAAGTTCGCAGCCACTGCGACATGGAGGTGAATGAGAGCTTTGAACGGTACATTTTGCAGCAGAGGCTTCAGGGTAAGGATGAACCTTTTCAAACCTTTTTGACCCGTGTTCGCATCCTCGCGCAGTCATGTAACTATGACTCGACAACCGATTCCATGATCCGGGATCAGATCGTTTTCGGGGTCCACTCAGATTCCCTTCGCCAGCAGCTCCTGAAAGTCAAGCAGCTCACCCTCACCATCGCCATCGAAATGTGCGTTCTCCGCGAACATGCTAACAATCGGTAATCCCATTTCAGGGCAGTGGAAACGGCAAAGCTGGCCTCCCTCGAGGCGGAACGGGTGCAGGCCATCGCACAAAAGCAGGGCCTAAGCATCGACAAGAGTGGCCATTTTGCGTGCTTTTCCCGGGCCCCTGCGCATGCACACCACGACCGACGGGATGGCGAGACCGACGACCAACCTGCGCAGGAGCGTACGTCGTTCAACCACACTGCACATGCGCTTTGGTGCATGGAATGCGCTGATGTTGGCGTCATGACGTGACCCAATTGTGGGTCCGCCCATGTAAAGTGGCAATGTCCGGCAAAATCACGACGGTGTCTACAGTGTGGCAAGCTTGGCCACTACGCAGCCCTTTGCAGATTTTCTCCACTGCCCAGCATCCAGCGATCCCAGCCACAGCGCAGAAGCGTCCGTTCAATGCAGCAAGGCATGCCAGATTCCGATCCCGACAGCCCAACAGATCCTGATGCTGAGTGCCTCAAATCCCCATACCGGGTGGGAATCATTACGAAGCATGCGCTGCCTTTCTCCAAGATAGTGAAGCACCTCTCAATCCTCAGCATGGGTCCCGATGACGAGTGATGCGCTGTCCTCAGTCAACAAGGCTCGCATCCGGTTCAAACTGGACACCGGTGCATTGGCGAACCTCATCTCGAAATCCAATCTCGACACCATCCGCGTTAGACCAAGCATTTTTCCACCAATCTACCAGCAATCCTGCAGACCTCTGACCACCGCATTGGCGGCAGTCCCGCCTATCCAAGTGCAGACGGCCCCTGATCCACCCTGGAGGCGGTCAACCAGAATTCGTCGCCCGCCACAAAGACTAAACTTTTGCACAATTTTGTTACCTCATCATTTTGACCTCTGTAAATATAGTTTTTAACCATTTCATCTGCCCTATATCTGCACTAGCGACACCTTCCTATGTATATAAGTTCATTTTAGTATATTCTGTATATGGTCACGCACATATATATGCCCACATGCACATGCACCTTACTATTTATTATCTGAACACAAACAATGTAAACAAAAAGGGGGGAGGAATATGTCATAATATACATCTAGGTATATAATGGAGTGCAGGCAGGCAAGGATGACCAGTGAGCACACAGAACAGAGCAGCCAATCACCAGACAGGACACAACCACTATAAAGCCAGAGGGCACCAGTTTTCCCGCTCTCTCGGGACCCAGCCTCTGAGACAGTCAGAGTTTGTGGGCTAGTCAGTGCAAACACCATGCGGTAGCTAGTAAGTCTGGTTAGGCTAGTATCAGGTCTCCAGTCAAGTCAGCATAATGTCAACCCACAGTTGAACATGTAAAATAGTTTAGATGTTAAATAAAATCGTGTTGCATCTCATCAAGTGTTGGAAGTTTGTCTCTCGCTACACTGCATCAAGTCCTTATTAACATAGAAATGACAAGATTTGTAAATGGCTGTCCAGAACCCCCCCCCCACCCCCCCCCCCCCCCCCCCACCCCCCCCGCCCCGCTCCCCGCCTCTCTCCCCCCCTCTCCCACCTTGTGCTGCTAATAGGAAATCGGGGCCATTCGATTCTGGATAACTACTTTAGAGAGGAACTGAATCTCTGATTGCAATCCCTGGATGGCATCCACAGATTTATTCTCAATGATATCCATAGTGGAGGTAATGTCAACGATAGCCTTCTCTAATTCTGAAACTCCCAGACCCGGGCTAAGGGCTTTGACAAACTGGTGGAAACCGGTATTATGGGTAACCAGTGGGTTCGAGTCCAATTGTTTATAACGCCCCAGAGATTCCAAGTGGTTCTGGAGTGAGTGAATGGCAAGGAGCTGGACCCCAAAGAGCTGAGGGATAATATTGCCAATGGTGCAGGTCCCTGCCCAATCAACAGGAAGGTTCTTACAGGCCCTATTTCCACAAATCCAGAAGGGACCATTGCGAACAAGGGTTGGGTACCAAAAGGTATGGTTCTGACAGAATCTAAGTCAGTTCCAAACAGAAGTAGAATTGGGCTGGGCATACCAGTGAATTAGACAGGTCTGAATAAGTCACAGTGCCAGTAGGCTCGGTCATCTGGTAATATTTACAGTATATACGTGGCCCAAACACTCCTTTGACGTATCCGTTAGAGGTCCAAATAATTGCAGAGTTGCCCAGGGTCAGAATATATGCCCACTGACAGTCACACCCACTTCAGTTAGTATATGTGAGATTGGTCTCAGAGGATGGGGCCTGGTAAAGGCATGTCAACTCATTCCCTTTGCATTCCCAAAAAGGTTGCCATTGGCCTGACTGGTTGTCAAAGCGGTATCGGGCTTTCCGATAATCATAGTCAACAAGGTAGGAACAAGAACGTAATGGTATTTCACCCACCCAAGTACTACCCAGGGTACAGTTCCTTCTAACGCATAGCCAGACTGACCCCTTAACCGCCACAAAGTGGGCTTCCGCCTCCAAGTGGGCGCACGGTGTTGCTCGTTCTGGATGAGTGTGCTTTACACTCAATTTGGCTCTGTTTTATTCCTTAGCTCTAGGGTCGCCAGTTATCGTTATGATAGCGCCACAAAATTCAAGTTCAAGTTCAGACCAATAACTCAATACACCAGTTAGTAAGTTCAAACAAGACACGTTTATTATAATAGTTATTTACTACTTATGCATATAAAACTAAGACTAAACTATTCCTACCACTAATAGGCCAATGCTTATCTGGAATAAGGGAACTGCCGGATCAGGGAACAATGGCCTCTTGCTTTGTCCTGGATCTGCAGGCTTCCAGGTGGTGTGGACTAAAGGGGTCAGGAGTGTCTACTCTCGTAGCGTGCGTTGTATGACACTTACTTGATGGCAGCTGCTGACCAGGCCTCTCCTTCTCAAGGTCTTCTGCTGCAAAGGTGTTCTGCTGGAAGGGCCGGCTGGTCAAGAAGAAAGAATCAGTCCTGAGACCTGACTTTTATAGGTCCCAGGGGCATCGCGTCCTTCTGGCCGGACCCTCTATAAACTTCCAATCGATTGGGTCTCTTCCCAATCGATTGATTTGAATTTCTCCCATAAAGGGGCTGTTCCTCGATCACTGGCCGGTTCCTTCAACCTTATTTGTGTCCTTTGTTTCAGACTCCACTGGCGCTGGAATGCCTGACCTTCTATAGAATGTTTCAATTGCAGTTAACTGTTGTGTCCATTGTGCCTGGGAATCACCGTGAATCGCTCACTTAATATGCGCAGCTCGTTAGTTACAATGCTGTTTGGTTTCTTTAGCAGCTAGAATACAGGGGATTCTGCAAACTGCTTGTTTCTTTGCCAATGTCCATTTTTCCCTGTAACCTTTGCGTTATTCCATTTTGTGTGAGGAAGTGGCCAACCCAGGTGGCTACAACGGTGAATGAGGACCCCATACTACCTTGGGGCCATGCAGAATCTAAGGGGATGGCCAAAAATCTCATCTCTGAGGAGGAAGGGTTAGTGAGGAAATGAGTACATTCAACATTGGTCCAGTTGCCCTGAGAGGCAATGGCCTGCATCCTTTAGACTGCAGAATTATCGTCCATGCCCCACGAGGGCCAAGCAAGAGAAGGTCAGGATTAGAACACATCCTGACGGCCCAGTTAAGGTTCTGGGTCAGACATTTTGTCTGTGATCGGTGCCCGGTTGACGTGTGAGGCATGGATCCACAAAGGTCATTCTGCAACTTTCATGGCAGTGTGGGTGGTGATCACTACCTGGTAAGGGCCAATGATTCCTCCGGGAGACCTGCACAAGGACCAAATCTCCCAGCTGGTATTAGTGGCACGCTTCAGTGGTAGTTTTCTTCTGCGACCTGGGAATGCAAACTAAAGAGAATTAGTCAAAGCTACGCAATAGCCCAACATTCCCTCATCCATGGAGTGGATGACCATCTGTTTAACAGTGAGGGGTGGGGAAGCAGGGAGGCGCATGGGACATCCAATCACTATGTCACAAGTTGACAGGTAGGTGGGACGGTTGGGATAAGAATGCATGGTCATGGGAGCCAAGGCTAAGGCTCGGCCTACTTAAGACCTGTTTCTTCACACAACTTGACAAGCTTGTTCTTCAGTATGCGGTTCTGCCTCTCCACTGCCTGCGTAGACCGGGGATGGTAAGGACACCAGAGGGGATGCTTACACCGTAATGCTTGAATTATGAATGTTGGAGGAGGGTGCCGAGTTGGAGGTGGGCGCCGCATGTGGTGAACATATTGTATTAACCATTTACCATGTATCTCACTGTATCACGCTGTTGCCAATGTGGGCTCCACCTATGGACAATTGTACAATATTACATAGAATTTATCATGTTGATGCCCTTGTGGGCTCCGCCCCTGGCTCCGCCCCTTGAGAGGTGGTATAAAGGGCAGCAGCCCTGTAGGCGGCTCTCACTAGCAGCGCAGTCGCAAACAGGCACTGTTCTAGTCGATTAAAGCCACAGTTTATATCTACTCTCTTTTTCTCGTGAATTGATGGTCGCATCAATTTAATCGACTGCAACACCACTATGGAATCGGCCCTCAAACCTGACCGACTGGAACTCGACCCACAGGCTGTGGAGGCCAAAGGGATTTCTTTGCACTGGCTCCGCTGTTTTGAGGTCTATCTCGCCGCCTCCTCCTCTCCTTCCGTCTCCGACGATCAGAAGCTGAGCCTCCTCCACGCCCAGGTGAACATATGGACCTCGCCGTCCGGGACACCTACGTGGCTGGAGTCAGGTTCAACTATGTGAGACAGCGCCTGCTCTAGAAAGGTGCCCTCAACCTGGAAGAGACGGAAAAACTAGCCACCTCCCTAGAAGTAGCGTTCCAAAGCCTCAACGCGTTTCAGTCTGATCATGCGACCCCCTCGTGGACCCCGACCAGAGAGCACCCCAGGCCTATTGTGCACAGCAGCCCACCCAACTCAGGGGGAGGGGGTGGGGGGGGGGTACCCTGCTATTTCTGCGGCCAGCACCACCCCAGGCAGCGCTGCCGGGCCCGGAACGCGAACTGCAGCGACTGCGGCAAAAAGGGACACTTTGCCAAATTTTGCCTGGCCAGGCCCAAATCCTCCAAGTCGCAGGCCTGACTCTCAGAATCACAGGCCGGCAGACCCCACAGTGTGGCTGCATGCCCACTGGCTCCACCCCCTCCGGACGTGGAGGCAGCCATCTTCAAGCCCACAAAACATGTGCGACTCACGGGGGTCGCCATCTTGGCCACCGTCCCCCACGCGGCACGCCCTGTGCGCCTCATGGGGGCCGCCATTTTCCTCGCTGCCCAACATGTGTAACCGATGGGGGCAGCCTTTTTGACACCACCCCATCACCTCCGACTACGCCGGCTACCCGCAACTCGGCGCAGTCACCCTTGACCAGTCGCGACCAAAACACCGCCGGTGCTCCATGATGACCGTCCAGGTCAATGGACATAATGCTTTGCCTGTTCGACTCCGGGAGCACGGAGAGCTTCATTCACCCATACATGGTAAGGCGCTGCTCACTCCCAATCTTCCCTGCACCTCAAAACATCTCCCTCGCTTCCAGATCTCACTTGGTGTACACTGCCGCAAACCTTGCAATACAGGCTGCCGAGTACACCAATTTTTAATTATGTGTCCTTCCCGATCTCTGCACTCGTCTCCTGTTGGGACTGGACTTCCAGTACAACCTCAGGAGCCCAACCCTGAAGTTTGGCGGGCCCCTACCCCCACTCACCGTATGTAGCCTCGCGACCCAGAAGGTCGACCCTCCCCCGCTCTTCGCAAACCTCACCGCCGACCGTAAGCCAGTCACCACCAGAAGCAGGCGGTATAGCGTTCAGGACAGGACTTTTATCAGGTCCGAGGTCCAGCGACTCTGGCGGGAGGGGATCATCGAGGCCAGCAATAGCCCCTGGAGAGCCCAGATGGTGGTCGTCAGGACTGGGGAAAAGAACTGGATGGTTGCAGATTACAGCCAGATCATAAAGCGGTACACGCATCTCGATGCGTACGCCCTTCCCCGGATCGCAGACATGGTTAACCAGATTGCACGTTACCGGGTGTTCTCCACGGTGGATCTGAAGTCTGCGTACCACCAGCTCCCAATCCGCCCGGAGGACCACCACTACACGCATTTTGAGGCAGACGGCCGCCTTTTCCACTTCCTCTGGGTCCCCTTTGGCGTCACAAACGGGGTCTCAGTCTTCCAAAGAACGATGGACCGAATGGTGGACCAGTACGGGCTGGGGGCCACATTTCCGTACTTGGACAACATCACCATCTGCAGCCACGACCAGCAGGACCACAACGCCAACCTCCAGAGATTTCTCCAAACCGCCCAAACCCTCAACCTCACTTATAACAAGGCGAAATGTGTTTTCCGTACAACCAGACTAGCCATCCTCAGCTATGTCGTGGAAAACGGAGTTCAAGGAATCGACCCCGACCGTATGCGCCCCCTCCTGCAACTCCCCCTCCCCCACTGCCCCAAGGCCCTGAAAAGGTGCCTCGGGTTCTTTTCCTATTCCGCTCAGTGGGTCCCCAACTATGCGGAAAAAGCCCGCCCACTGATCAAGGCCACCATCTTCCCACTGGCGGCCGAGGCCCTCCAGGCCTTCAGCTGCATCAAGGCAGATATTGCCAAAGCCATGATGCGTACGGTGGACGAGACCGTCCCCTTCCAGGTGGAGAGCGACGCGTCAGAAGTCGCCCTCGCCGCCACCCTTAACCATGCAGGCAGGCCCGTGGCATTTTTCTCCCGTACCTTCAACGCCTCCGAAATTCGACACTCCTCGATCGAAAAAGAAGCCCAAGCAATCGTGTAAGCTGTACGGCACTGGAGACACTACCTCGCTAGTAGGAGGTTTACCCTCATCACCGACCAACGGTCGGTAGCCTTCATGTATGATATTACACAGTGGGGCAAAATCAAGAATGATAAGATCTTGAGGTGGAGGATCGAACTCTCCACCTATAATTACAATTCCCAGTGCATCGTCCTGGGAAGCTCAACTAACCTCCAGATGCACTGTCCCGCGGCATGTGCACCAGATGACCAACTCCAGGCCATCCACGATGACCTCTGCCACCCGGGGGGTCACCCGGCTTCTCAACTACATCAAGGCCCGTAACCTGCCCAACTCCACTGAGGAAGTCAGGGCCATGACCAGGGACTGCCAAATCTGCGCAGAGTACAAGCCGCACTTCTGTCAACCGGATAAAGCCCACCTGGTGAAGGCATCCCGGCCCTTTGAGCGCCTCAGTATCGACTTCAAAGGGCCCCTCCCCTCTACCAACCGCAACACGTATTTCCTCAACGTCGCTGACGAGTTCTCCCGCTTCCCCTTCGTAATCCTCTGCCCCGACATGACCGCAGCCACCGTCATTAAGGCCCTACATAGTGTCTTCATCTTGTTCAGTTTCACCACTTGCATCCACAGTGACCTGGGCTCCTCGTTTATGAGCGACGAACTGCGTCAGTACCTGTTCGGTAAGGGCATCGCCTCGATCAGGACTACCAGTTATAACCCCCGGGGAAATGGGCACGTGGAGAAGGAGAACGCAACGGTCTGGAAGGCCGTCCTCCTGGCCCTGCGGTCTCGGAATCTCCCAGTTTCCCACTAGCAGGAGGTCCTCCCCGACGCACTCCACTCCATTAGGTCCCTCCTCTGCACGGCCACAAAAGAGACCCCTCCTGACCGCCCATTTGTTTTCCCCAGGAAATCCACCTCCCGCGTCTCGCTTCCGCCCTGGCTGAAGACACAGATGCCCGTCCTACTCCACAAGCACGTTCGGAGCCATAAGTCCGACCCCTTGGTCGAGAGGGTCCAGCCCCTTCACACCAGCCCCCAGTACGCATACATAGAACACCCGGACGGCCGACAGGATATGGTTTCCCTCCGGGACCTGGCACCCACATGTTCCACTACCACTGCCACCCAAACTTACCCCCCAATCTTTGCCGGACAGTGCCGCTACATGGCACCCTCACCCCTCCCCCCTTCACCGACCCACAGGAATAAAGTTCCAGAAGACACACTCCCGGAGTCCACGACTGTGCCCGCACCGGCAACTTCACTACCCATGCCCGCACGGATGAGTTCGACACCCGGGCCAGCTGCGATACCAGAGTTTTGGCGATCACAGCACACGATCAGGGCGCCGGACAGGCTGAACCTGTGAACTCTTCACCCCCACCGGACTTTAATTTTTTAAACAGGGGGTGAATGTGGTGAACTTATTGTACTAACCATTCACCATGTATCTCACTGTATGAAGCTGTTGCCCATGTGGGCTCCACCTATGGACCATTGTACGATATTACATAGAATGTATCATGTTGGTGCCCTTGTGGGCTCCGCCCCTTGAGAGGCGGTATAAAGATCAGCTGCCATGTAGGCAGTTCTCACTAGCAGAGCAGTCGCAGGCAGGCACTGTTCTAGTCGATTAAAGCCACAGTTTACATCTACTCTCTGTTCCGCATGAATTGATGTTCGCATCACTGTGTTAGAGGAGGGTGCTGTGTTAGAGGAGGGAGCTGTGTTAGAGGAGAGCACTGCGTTCAGCCATGATCAGCAGGAGCGTGCCCCTGCCCCACGTTGTCTGGCTCATCAATTTGCCCCAGGAGACAAGCTATGCTGTAATAGACTAGCTTGGCCGGGTTCTGGCAGGATTCCGAGATGGTGTCCGAATCCCCTGGGACATCAGTGGGGGAGGCGGAGGTGCAGGCTCTGGCCCACTCTGTCCTGACACTGCGTTCCAATGGCGGTACACCCCGCCAGGGGATCCTGGCCCAGATCTTCACAGCTTTCTCTCGCACTGAAGAATGTTCATCACCCTCTACTTCCTCAATCACTCCTCCTCCCTCTAGTCAACGGTTCATGAAGGGATTTTTGGACTTTGGGGAGGAAGCATGTCATATCGTGGGACTGACAGAAACCTACCGAGTTCTGGATCCGCTTTTCACAGAAGCCCTCGGAGAATACGCGCTCCGGTGCTGAAAGCGGCGGGGTTTCCGAGCACTTGCAGTGTAAAGCTGGCCACCCGGCTCACACACAGCCGCTACTCTCCCGGAGGAGTAGCTGGTCCGAAAGTCTCTGTAACAACTTCAATAAAATTCCTGTTTAACCTGCGACTTGATGTGAACCCTTTTTTGGCGGGTGGTTATAATAAAGTCCACCATAACTGTTACATCCACAATAAAGACCCAGAATGTGGTGGCACAGTCAATGGGTAATGTGGCACAGTCCCAGACTGCGATGGTTCACTCCCTGTGCTCCATGGCCACGAACATGCAGACCCTGGTCGAAACCAGAGCGGGCCTCCAGGATTGGCAGCGCCAGGTGGCAGAAGAGCATCAGGGATAGTTCCGCTTGCAGCCCCGTCTCACTGGGCACCCCGAGGGAGAAGGAAGTGATGGGACCTGTGCCAGTGACTTCCCCCTCTTGTCCCTGGCTTATCTGGTGGGCTGCGGGTGAACAGGACGGCACCACGCCACGTGGGACAGCCGAGCAGCAGCTCGGCCCATCGAGGTGTGGTTGCCCCAGAAGATGCCCGCCACAGCAGACAGTCTCCTCTCCTGATTTACTGCCTGGGGATCCACTAAAACGTAGCTTAAGGGCACATAAGGCCAGAAAGTTAGACACCAGTTAAGTTGGCTTGGTTTCCGGGCACAGTATAGTTATAGGGGCTAGGGCACAAACATGTATGTACGCTGTCACATTAAACACTTGTTAACATTGTTACAACCTGCCTCGGTGCTCCGTCAGATGAGTGTGAGGGCTGGGCTTGTCTGGGCTGGCCACAGAAGGGGTGCGGTGTGGGGGTGGAATGGGTTTCCCACCCTTGTCTCACACCGCACCCCCCCACCGTCCCCATCACCGTCACCGCAGGGATTCAATGCGACTATGTGATAGAATGGCCTGCACATATGCAGTGATCACCCAGGTGGACGGTGGGCAGGAGTCAGATGTTGTCAAATGATGCAGAGCACCAGAGCTCATCGCAGAGCAGGCTGTCATGCAGACTGCCCAGGTATCGGGCGCAGATATGCATGATGAGCAGCTGATGGTCACATACCAGCTGCACGTTCATCGAGTGGAACCTCTTTCGCTTGGTGTAGATTGTCCTGTCATCTGCAGGTGCTCATAGGGGTACATGCATCCCTTTGATCACCCCCTGGACCCAGGGCACATCGGCAATGGTGGCGAACCCCGCTGCGGGCATCTTGGTGGGCTCGGTCCACATTGAAATCGATGTATTGATCTGCCTGGGCATATAGGTCCACCGTGAAGGCGCAGATGCACCTGTGCACCGAGGTGTTTGAGATCCCGGCAAGGTCCCCACTCAGCGCCTGGAAGGACCTCGTCGCGTAAAAGTTCAGGGCGACCGTCACCTTGACAGTCACTGGTGTAAGTTGTAGCAAACTCATCAAAGGACCAAAATGAACTGGACATGTTGGAACAGGACATTCCATTTTAAATGGACAGATTGCTGTACAAACCATGTCTGCAGACAGACAACTGAATCAAGACAAACAGGCCAGGAGTCATGAAACAGCCCAATCTGATTCAAAGAGGGGCAGTTGAAATGCAAACCACTTGCGGCCCTGGCCAGAAAGACTCACAATACCTTAATGGGATAACAATTAAAGTCATCTCCAGCGACCATTGTCAAGAGACCAGGGGTAGTTTAAATGCAAATCATTTGTTGCCTTGGCCAGACGGAAGCACAATACCTTAATGAGATAACGATTAAAGTTGTCTCCAGTGACCATGGTCAAGGGACCAGCAGAAACAAGAGACATTGCAAGCTTTTGTAAGGGCACTGATTAAAATCAAATTACATTATGACTCCTTTTAATTGGGGAACTTGATCACTTCCATCCTGTCAACAATTATAAAGGCTTCCTTTGTCCTGGAACTCACCTGTGGGAGGGTCAGTATTTGACCCATTCAGGGTTTTGCCCTTAAAAAGTCAAGTCTGAGGAACTGTTGGAGGAACTCTACTCTCTTGCCTGACACAAGCTTCGCCTTGCTGAAAACAGACCACGAGAACCGGAGGAACAACAGCCGCAAGGGCCTGCCAGCTTGGAGGAAGATCTAAAGAAATCTGTGGCAACGTTTATTTAACTATCCTGTCCCTGGAGTGGTGAGAATATTGCTCCAGCTCACAGAAAACTCCCAATAGCTTGTTGAGGTTTGGGGTGGGTGAGTGAATATATCTGTGTATCTGTGTTTGCATCGCTAATGTAAATCTGTGTCAGCTGTAAGAATTTTCGATGTGCCGTTTAGTCTCTTGTTTTACACATAGTGTTTCATAATCGGTGTTTGTGTGTGTGGGGTAATCTGAGTTGCAGAATACTTAATTTTTCTTGAATAAATCAATTTTTTTTAAACTACCATTATTGTGGTTTCACCTTCCTTTCACTGTCCGCTCTGGTAAAGTCACAATAATTACCAAGACATAATCCCGTAGTCAAGGACCAGAAAAGGCAATCTGAGCGCTTCAAACACGCTCACTCAAGGGAGGCTACTGGTTAGGGATAAACAGTGGTCCCTCTTTCTCTCTCTTGTGGAGTTGGACTAGTGGGGCACTTCCGGGTGACATTTCACCATCACAGGAGAGAGACTCACACAGGCGTAGGTGGCAGTCAAGGTAACTGGTGTGGCATAAGGACAACCTCACTGGTTAGATATAAACAGTGAGACTTGTCTCCTCTCTCTTGCGAAGCTGTCCCAGTGCGACACTTCCGGGTCATGGTTTTAACACCTGCTGGAGAGAGACACCCATAGTTATCTGTGACAGCCAATACCAGCCTGTTGTGGAGTAAAGGAAACCCTTTTCGTTACACTGGGAGCGGGTGTCCTCCCCCATATCCCCGCACACGGTGCCAGTTGTGCCATCATCTGGCAGATATGTCGCACTGTCTCTCTGTCCAGCCGCAGTCTTTTTTTTATTAGTTCATGGGATGTGGGCATCGCTAGCTGGGCCAGCATTTGTTGCCTGAGGGCGTTTAAGAGTCAACCACATTTCTGTGGACCTGGAGGCACATGTAGGCCAGACCGAGTAAGGACAACAGATTTCCTTCCCTAAAGGACATTAGTGAACCAGATGGGTTTTGACAACAATCGACAATCGGTTTCATGGTCTTCATTAGGTTTTAATTACAGATTTTTATTGAATTGGGAGGCAGAGAATCACGGAGGCCCTGGAGAATACCGGGTCAGGCCTGCTCTAACATGTAGACAGTGTTTGCTGTACATACGTTCCAGAATGCATTGATGCCGCTGTCGAGGTGACAGAGAATTGACAGAGAATTGCGATTTGGCTTCAAATCGGCGCCCGCGCGATTTCGGCATCAGAACTTATTCTCTGCCCAATCGCGTTTCTCGATTTCGGCGTCAGCCAACGGAGAATCCCGTTTAATAACTTTTAATCATGTTCAAGTGAAAAAGCAGATACTGAAAGACCACTTCAAAGAAAAAACATACTTCAATCCCATAAAGTAATCAAACAAAGCCAGCAGTCCTCTTCATAACTTTGTAAATAACCCTTTGCAGATTTGATACCAACAGTGAGTCTTGGAGGTTGGCAATGTCATGTTCTTCTGCTAGGCCAGTGTGAACGATGCACAGAAGAACATCGAGTTCTTGACTAGTTAAAATAATGTATGATAAAATAAATGTGTGGTGAAGATAACTAGAAGAAATATATTACAAACTACTAAGACTAACTAATTATTCTTGAGCTATTGCAAAATACGTCTATCCACCAACACAATTTTCTTCCAACTCCCGAGGCAGAGCCACATGGTGGGTTTACACTGCCACCTGCTGGTCAGAGGTCGTATACAATATTATGTACATGATTGCTTATGCATAGCATCAGAGACAATGCATTTTTAGATGACTGAGATGAAGTGATAGGGAATGATGTTTCTAAGTTTGCTGATGATACAAAACTGGGTCGAAAAGTAAGCTGTAGGGAGCGTAGAGGGAGGCTGAAAAGAGATATGATCAGGTTAGGTGATAGGACAATGGAGGGACTTCTGGTGGTGGCATGTCGTGAGCAGTCACACATGAGGTAGTCCCTGCCAGGGTACTTGGTTTCTGGCTCTTTTTGCCTATGTTCTGGGGGGCGGTGTTTAGAGTGGCACTTGAATATTTCAATGAGATAAGGGTTCTACACGACTAAAATGTCCAGAAACTCTGGGCGGAATTCTCCGCAACGGCAGACGCCGTCGTGAAACCCGGAGTGTTTCACGACGTTGTCGGAGGCCGCTCCTCGCCCCCTATTCTCCCCCCGCCGGGGGACTAGGAGCAGCGCCGGCTCTAGGGTTGCTGGCGCCCCGGGCAAGCTGAACTTCGGCGCCCTTGGGGGGGGAGGGGGCGGGGCCGAGGGGGGGCGGGGCCGAGGGGGGGGCGAGGGGGGGGGGGAGGGGGGCAGGGGGGCGAGGGGGGGGCGAGGGGGGGGCGAGGGGGGGAGCGAGGGGGGGGGCGGGGGCGAGGGGGGGGGCCAAGGGGGGGGGGGCGAGGGGGGGAGGGGGGCAGGGGGGTGAGGGGGGGGCGAGGGGGGGGGCGGGGGCGAGGGGGGGGCCGAGGGGGGGGGCGAGGGGGCAGGGGCGGGGCCGGGGAGGGGAGTGCGAGGCCGAGGGGGGGGGGGGTGCGAGGCCGAGGAGGGGGGTGGGGGCGAGGCCGAGGAGGGGCGGGGGGGGCGAGGCCGAGGAGGGGCGGGGGGGCGAGGCCGAGGGGGGGCAGACCCGAAGGGGGGGCGGACCCGAGGGCGCGGGGGGGCGGACCCGAGGGGGGGGGCGGACGCGGGGGGCGGACCTGAAGGGGGGGCGGACCCGAGGGCGGGGCGGGGGGGCGGACCCGAGAAGGGGGCGGACGCGGGGGGGCGGACCCGAGGGCGGGGCGGGGACCCGAGGGCGGGGCGGGGGGGCGGACCCGAGGGCGGGGCGGGGGGGGACTGAGCGGGGGGGCGGACCGAGCCGGGGGGCCACCCTGGGGGCGGGCGGCCACCGCGCATGCGCTGGTTGGCACCGGCCCAACTGCGCATGCGCGGGACCCGAGTCTCTGGCGCCCCCGAGCACATGGCGCCCCGGGCAGTCGCCCGAGTTGCCGGTGCCTTGAGCCGGCCCTGGCTAGGAGCGGCGTTTCATGAAGCTCGGCCGCTGGGCCTTGACGCTGGAGTCAAGGCGGCGCGCCAATAATGACACAGCGGCGCCGCCTTAGTGATGTCAGCCGCACATGAGCAGGTTGGCCGGCTCCAACCCGCACATGCGCGGTTGCTCTCTTCCCCTCCGCTACCCCGCAAGACGTGGTGACTTGATCTTGTGTGGCAGCGGAGGGGAAAGAGTGCGTCTCTTGGAGACGCCAGCCTGATGATTGGTGGTCACCGATCGCGTGCCAGTCCCCTCCCGAGCACCGCCGTGATGCTGAATCACCTTACCGCCCCCCACAGGCCCCAAACTCACCTTTTGCGCGATGTTCACGCCGGCTGCGACCAGGTGTGGTTGCTGCCGGCGTGAACAGGTCGTGAACGGCAGGCCGCTTGGCCCATTTGGGCCGGAGAATCGACACTCGCCGTTTTTCATGGCGTCCGGCCAGAGCAGCCCTCCCGCGATTCTCCCACCCGGCGTGGGGAGCGGAGAATCGCGCCCAAAATGTCCAAGAAGCCAGCAAATAAAGAATCGTCGTCCAATTTGGAAGCTCTCGAGGCTCGTCAGTCAAGAAGAAAATGGTGAAGGCCGCAGTCTTGACTCAGGTCACTTTGTTGACGATCAACATGCTTACAGGCATCTTGGGAGTGGAATTTAAGATTAAATGGTCGGCTATCCTGCCAACTCCCATTCAATCGGTGCTGGCGAAGGTGGATGAAACAGTATGGGTGGATGGCGGAGTGCTACAGGGTGTGGTGATGGCTCCTTTGAACTGACTGACCATATTGTCTCATTGGAGGCTAAGATGGCAGTGTTGGCCGTTGATAATAAAACAACTGCGTGCCAAGGTGGACAATTTTGTGAATCTCTCCAGGAGGCAGAACCTTAGAATCATGGGGTTGCTGGAGGGAGTAGAGGGCTCAAATCCGATTGAGTAGATGCCATAGATGTTTTGAAGATCGCTGGGGAGGGTGAATCATTGTCCCTTCCCAAATTGGATTGGGCCCGCCAGTCACTCAGCCAGAAGCTCTGTTCAGGCAAACCACTGTAGTACTGGAAACAGGCTGAGAAGATACACAAAGGCCAGGAAGAGAAACTGTCACATGAGGCCCTGGCTGGAATCGATACTGGCCATCTACAAAAGCATTCAAGTCAAGGCATAAACTGTTATTGCTGTATGGACTTTGTGAATACCCACTCCAAAAACTATGAATATGTAACAAACTTCCAGACACAGCAGGAGCAGGACGAAGAACAGACAAAAGAAGCCATCAGTCTCCTTAATGAGCTGATGGCTGGTCAGACAAGGTGAGTTTCAGAGGACAATGGGTCTTGATTGAATCGCCATGGATAAACAGGAGTTGGGTCTGGCTCGGACAATGGCCAGTGGTGGGTGTATACCTATGATTCAATCTTAGCTTCCCAGTATAAAGAAAGGAACTTCAAACAGATCTTGAGCGGTAACCCGGAGTTCGCCAGGCACAGCCATCGCAAGAAGAAAGGACTCTGGGTTTCGAACCTAGAGAAGACATCAACATCGAGTGATCGTAGCCTGCCAGCTTCCTTTACTAAGTGCGGGTAAAACCCAAAGCTCAGGTGTGAGTCTGAGTCATATTTTCTTGAGTAATAGAATTGTGAATAAAATTGCGTTAAACTATGAACCTGTTTTGTCCTTTGTTCATCTCGTAAATAAGGGCACTTGGGTAAAACTTTTCAGTGAGTAAATTGGTCGAGTGTACCAGAGGTTTTAAAGGTACACCACCACATGCAATCAATGTCAGGTTCCACATCTGAAAGGAGAAGGAACAAATCCTGAAGTGGGCAAAGGATCATCAGGATTAAAAATGGAGGGCCACACCATCAGGCTATATCAAGATGGGGGAGCAGAATTGGCTGAAGGACGGGCAGCATTTAACAAGGTCAATGTTGCATTATATAAAAGTGTGGTGTGGTTTGGAGTGGTGTACCCTACTTACCTCTGAGTGATGTTTGACTCAAAAGACTATAATTTTGATGCAGCGGAGGAGGCTAATGCTTTTGTGAAAAGGATGGGCTCAGGGCGAGTTAACTGTTAATTGTTTGGAGTCTTGTCATTGGTGAGGACGTGTTCGCGGACTTGTTCGGGTTTCTTGCAGCATGGGTATGTTACTTTTTCGATGTTTATTGAAGTTGGATGTGGGGGCTGGTTGTTAAGGAGTTTTATTTATCTTTATTCCAGGCAGGGACTGCCCTGCTAGCTGACAAAGTGAGCTAATGGGAGCATAGTGGTGTGGGTACCTGCAGCTCATTATTTTAGTGTAGGTTTAGATAAAGGTTTAAGATGAAGGTTTTTTGTTTTTTTTTTAGGCTGGGGTAGTTGTAGTCGGGGGTCGGGGTCTTTGCCTGCCTTTTGACTGTTTGGTCATTGGGTGTGGTGCTGTTGGGAGAAGGGAGGTGGGGGATGGAGGGTTGGGGGTAGGGAGGGATTTCTGGCGGTGACAATAGCTTGTTCTTTCTTGATGGGGAGATGGGGTTGCCAGCCACCTAGGGTGGGTTTGATGCTTGAACTTCATAAGGTGTTGTCAGAATATCTCTTGGTGGAAATGGCTGAATCTGGTAAGGAGGGAATGGAAGGCCCCCAATTCGGCTGTCACTGGAAAGTGAGAGAGTTGACCGGCCCAGTAAAAAGGTTGAGGATTTTTGCTCATTTGAATGCTGATGTGGTGTTTCTGCAGGAGAACCATTTGCGGATCAGGAACCAGACACGGTTGCGGAAGGGTTGGTTGGGACAGGTATTTCACTCGGGTTTTAACGGTAGGGCCCAGGGGGTTGCAGTGCTGATTGATAAAAGGGTTTATTTGTTGCTGCCAAGATTGTGACGGACTGAATGGGAGACACATGATTGTCAGTGGGTCTTTGGTGGGAACCTTGGTGGTCCTAGTTAATGTGTATGCTCCTAATTGGGATGACACGGCTTTTATTAGCAAGCTACTGGCTTCTATTCCTGACTGGGACTCACATCAGCTAATTTTGGGGATGGGGCGGGGCATAAATTGTGTTTTAAATCCGATTGGACTGATATAAACCCAAGTCTCGGGTTCCATCAGGAGTGGCAAATGTTTCATTGTTTTTCATGGAGACACGGAATAGCCCCCCCCCCTCCCCCCCATCTGCTCCCCCCCGCAAATAAGTGGGGGAGCAGATGAGGTGAGGGGGGAGCAGATGAAGTGGGGAGGGGGGGGGGGAGGTTGAGGGAGGCTAGCCTGTGTCCTTTTTGCATCCGAGTGATAAGAACTTTTCGTTCTTCTCCCATGTCCATCAGGTGTATTATTGGATTTACTTTTTTGTGGTGGGGAGGTCTCTCCTTCCTGGGGTGATAAAGGTGTGGTACTCGGCCATTGTTATCTCAGATCATGATCTACAATTTCTGGATGTGGAGTTGAACCGGGTCCTTCTCAGTGCCCGCCTTGGAGATTGGACATGGTTTTGTGAGCTTATAACTTCTTCCATTGGGGAGCACACCACGTTTAATAAAAGTGAATCTATCTCTCCTTCTACATGTGGGAGGCATTTGAGGTGATCATTATGGGGGGTATAATCTCCTACAAGTCACAAGAATGAGAGGGTGGAATGACAGAGGCTGGTGGATTCCATCTTGCTTGCCCCTACACCAGAGTTGTTGGCGAGGAGGAAAAAGCTACAGAAGCAATTTGAACTGCTCTCAACAGTAATGCAGTGAGCCAGTTGGAATCCTTGAGGGGGACATTTTATGAGCACGGAGAGAAAGCCAGTTGCTTTTAGCAGTCTACCTCCTGTGAGATTATGCAGGTAAGGGACTCGGGTGGCAGGTTTGTTTCTGCCCCATTGAAGGCAATTGCGGTGTTTGAAACTTTTGCTTTAGTCTTGAAATATCAAGACCCCTGGAGGAAAGGTCGGCCATGATGCAGTTTTTGGATGGGTTGTCCTTCCTGGTGGTGAAAAGGGACGATGGGCAGCTTCGGAGTCGCTGTTGGGCCTCGAGGCGGTTATGAAGTATATTGGTTCAATGAATGCAGTCAGGCAAAGCTCCAGGTCCAACTGGGTTTCCCATCAAATTCTTTAAGAAATTTGGGGGGCAATTTACCTCACTGATATTGGATATATTTAATGAATCCTTGTCCTGCGGGTGTTGCTGAATACATGGGCGGAGACCTCAATTTCCCTGATTTTGACAAAGGACAAAGACCTTGCAGAATGTGGTTTGTGTTGACCTATTTCGTTATTGAATGCTGATGCTAAGCTGTTGGCTAAATTGGTGGCAATGCAGTTGAAGTCCTCCCTTCCAGGGGTGATCTCAGTGAATCAGTTTTGTCAAGGGCAGACAACTGTTGCCCAATATATGTCGATTATTGAACGTCGTCCACTCCCCCTCTTCAGTGCCCCAGCCAGAGGTGATTGTCTCAAAGGATATGGAAAAAGCGTTTGATCGGGTCAAGTGGAGATAGCTATTTGGGATCTTGGAGTGTTTGGTTTCGGGCCAAAGTTTATATCTTGGATTCCTTTGTTCCAGGGCTCCCACTGCTAGTGTTCACCCAAATTACTTGAGTTTGGATTATTTTCAACGGGGTAGGGAGACAAGGCAGGGTTGTCCATTGTCTCTGCTTCTGTTCGCCTTGGCAATCAAACCACTGGCTGTAGCGTTAAGATCTTCCACTGAGTGGAGGCGGATAAACAGGGAAGGGAAAGAGCAGAGGGTGTGTGTGTGTCTCTGCCACCCCCCCCCCCCCCACCCCTCCCCGCAAAGGGAGGGGAGCCAACATGGGGATGTTGCCATTTCACCTTGCTATTATCTGGAAATCTGGTAAGCCCATGATTGCCGGAATGTGGCGACTAGGGGCTTTTCACAGTAACTTCATTGAAGCCTACTCGTGACAATAAGCGATTTTCATTTCATTTTCGATTGGCTTTGCCTCATAAACCATATTATGCTGGGCTGGTGAGTTGGGGTGGATCAAAATGAATGTCCTTCCAAGGTTTTCATTTATTTTTCAGTCACTTCCCCTTGTTTTCCCCAAATCATTTTTGTTCAGAGTCAATAAGATGATTGCTTCCTTCGTTTTGACACTGATGATCCACAGGGTATTTCTTCAGAGAGGGAGACAAGGGATATGAGGTGGGCAAGGCTGACAAAGGCAAGCAGCTGGAAAGGACTTAGTGTCCAGGTCTATCAGGATATCGGAGTAGATCTGGCAAAGTGCAGGGCCGAGTTCAACCAGGCAAAATCTGCCCTGTACAAAACTGGAGTACAATTTGGAATGCCAGGCTCGGGGTTACATTCCAAAACAAGGAACGTTATTTTAACACCCCAGTAAAAGCAGACAAGTTTGTGCAGATGAAAGGCCTGGACAAGGGGCAGACAAGGCAGCATTGAGGATGAAGCAGAGAAGGAAAAGAGAAAAGAGAAAGAACTTGTACAATGTTTGTGCGGGGCAGGACTACCTCGCTTTGAGCAAAAACGTCAAATCACAGGGAAGGTGGAGGGCAGCGGAACGCAGGAGAGGGAGAAGAGGAGACATAGGGAACAGCTATCTAGCATGTGTAGGACAGTGGTAAGATCAGCCCTGGGAGGAGGGACCACCACATTAGTGAGGAAAGCTAACACTAGGAAGTATGAAAGCAAAGGGGCCGCGGCAGGGAGGGAGAGAGAGCTGATGTGGGGGCGGGGGGAGGAATCACAGGGGCAGGGATAGGGAATGTAAAGGGGGAGATATGGAGGAGGGACATGGGGGGGGGGGGCATTGTTGGAAGTAGGACGGGGGGGGGGGGGAAGGGGGACAACAAGGATGGGAAAAGGATGAGTTTCAGATTGACTTCAGCAGGTAAAGTGCAGGTTGAGGGAACAAGGTGGCACTGCAAGCCGCCGCTTTGGATGGTTCCTGGGCAAAGGGAAACCTTGGAGGGCAGGGGCACACCCACATGGTGTACACACAGTTGGCAGCCATGTTGGATGTTCCCTGGATAAAGGGAAACCTCGGAGCACGGGGCCCGGCCTAATGGTGAGAATGGTTACCATGGCCACTTTAGATAGCCCCCTAACAAAGGGGTACACCAGAGCGCAGGAGAACGTCTGCCAGATAACAATGGTTGATCCCGCAGGAAGGGGAGGACAGAAACCCCCCATCAGAATAATTGTCTGGAACGTCAGGGGACCTATCGGCCCAGTGAAAAAATTCAGAGCCTTCATCCATTTGAAAAGTTTGAAAGCCGACAGAGTCTTCCTCCAAGAGATGCACCTGAGGGAGGAGGACGGGCTGTGGGTAAGGAAGAGTTGGGTGGGACAAACATACCATTCATGTTAAGGGACGAGGGCTGGTGGGGATTTATCTTGATTAGCAAGAGGACGGTGTTTACGGTGACAAGGTAGGTTACGGACCTAGGAGGCTGGTACGTCATGGTCAGCAGGGCCCTGGACGGGGCACCGGGAGTCCTGGTAAACGTGTACGCTCCCAATTGGGGAAATACAGATTTCATAAAGAAGACCATGGCGGATATCCCCGATAGCAACACACACTGACTGATCATGTGGGTGTGGGTGGGTGGGGGGAGGGGGCTTTAACTGTGTACAGAACCCACTGACGGACCGATCAAACCCCAGAATGGGGAAAAAGACAGGCATGGCTAGGGAACTGGGAACGTTCATGGAACAGATGGGGGCAGTGGATCCATGGCGGTTCTTGCACCCAGGTGAGAAGGATTTCTCATTCTTCTCACCAGTACACAAGGTATATACCCGTATGTACCAGTCGCTGAAGGTAAGCATGCAGATGCAACAGGTGGTAAAGAAAGCTAATGGAATGTTGGCCTTCATTGCGAGTGGTTTCGAGTACAGAAGCAGGGATCTGCTGCTGCCATGATATCGGGCATTGGTGAGGCCACACCTGGAGTGTCGTGTGCAGTTTTGGTTTCCTTCACTGAGGAAGGATGTTCTTGCTCTCGATGGAGTGCAGCGAAGGTTTACCAGACTGATTTCAGGAATGGCGGGCCTGTCATATCAGGAGAGATTGACTAGGTTGGGATTGTTCTCGCTGGAGTTCAGAAGAATGAGGGGGGAATCTCATGGAGACTTATAAAATTTTAACAGGACCAGACAGCATAGATGCAGGAAAGATGTTACCAATGATGGGTGTGTCCAGAACCAGGGGTCACTGTCTGAGGACTCAGGGTAAACCATTTCGGACAGATATTAGAACATAGAACATAGAACAGCTCAGTACAGGCCCTTCGGTCCACGATGTTGCGCCGTCCTGTGAAACCCTTCTAAAGTCCCTCTACACTATTCCCTTATCATCCATATGTCTATCCAATGACCATTTTAATGCCCTTAGTGTTGGCGAGTCCACTACTGTTGCAGGCAGGGCATTCCACGCCCTTACTACTCTCTGAGTAAAGAACCTACCTCTGACATCTGTCCTATATCTATCCCCCCTCAATTTAAAGCTATGTCCTCTCGTGCTGGACATCACCATCCGAGGAAAAAGGCTCTCGATGTCCACCCTATCTAATCCTCTGATCATCTTGTATGCCTCAATTAAGTCCCCTCTTAACCTTCTTCTCTCTAACGAAAAAAGCCTCAAGTCTTTCAGCCTTTCCTCATATGATCTTCCCTCCATACCAGACAACATCCTGGTAAATCTCCTCTGTACCTTTCCAATGCTTCCACATCCTTCCTATAATGTGGCGACCAGAACTGCACACCATACTCCAAATGCGGCCGCACCAGAGTTTTGTACAATTGCAACATGACCTCATGGCTCCGAAACTCAATTCCTTTACCAATAAAAGCTAACACACCGTACGCCTTAACAACCCTCTCAACCTGGGTGGCAACTTTCAGGGATCTATGGACATGGACACCGAGATCTCTCTGCTCGTCCACACTACCAAGAATCTTACCATTAGCCCAGTACTCTGCCTTTCTGTTATTCCTTCCAAAATGAATCACCTCACACTTTTCTGCATTAAACTCCATTTGCCACCTGTCAGCTCAGCTCTGCAGTTTATCTATGTCCCTCTGTAACTTGTAACATCCTTCTGCACTGTCCACAACTCCACCAACTTTAGTGTCATCTGCAAATTTACTCACCCATCCTTCTACGCCCTCCTCCATGTCATTTACAAAAATGACAAACAGCAACGGCCCCAAAACAGATCCTTGTGGCACACCACTAGTAACTGGACACCAGTCAGAGCATTTCCCATCAACCACCACTCTTTGTCTTCTATCAGCTAGCCAATTTCTGATCCAAACTGCTAAATCACCCTGAATCCCATGCCTCTGTATTTTCTGCAATAGCCTACCATGGGGAACCTTATCAAAAGGAGACATTTCTTCGCACAAAGAGTGGTGAGCCTGTGAAATTCACACAGGAAGAAGCTGATGCTGAAACATTGAATATATTCAAGAGGTTGCTAGATATAGCACTTGGGGAGAATGGGATCAAAGGCTATGGGGAGTAAGCAGGATTAGGCTATTGAGTTGGATGATCAGCCATCATCGTGATGAATGGTGGAGCAGGCTCGAAAAGCCAAAAGGCCTCCTCCTGCTCCGATCTTCTATGTGTCTAATATGTATGTATCAAATTCTTTGCAGTGGGGAAATTGGTGCTTCCAGAAATAGTAAGAGGTGAATACGCCGTGATAGTCATCTCTGTATCCAACGTCCCACGAGGTTGGACATGGACCTCTTGGCTGACAAGGTCTTCTGCCAGAAATTGATTTATTGATTGATTGATATTTATTGTCACATGTACCGAAGTACAGTGAAAAGTATTTTTCTGCGGCCAATGGAACGTACACAGTACGTACATAGTAGACAAAAGAATAATCGACAGAGTACATTGCCAATGTTACATCAACAAATAGTGATTGGTTACAGTCCGAAACAAGGGCCAAACAAGAGCAGCATAGGGCGTCTAGAATAGTGTTCTTACAGATAACAGATCAGTCCAAGGGACAGTCGTTGAGGAGTCTAGTAGCTGTGGGGGAGAAGCTGTTCCTATGTCTGGATGTGTGGGTCTTCAGACTTCTGTATCGTCTGCCTGACGGAAGGGTCTGGAAGAGGGCAAAGCCTGGATGGGAGGTGAATCGGACAATGCTGTCTGCCTCACAGGCCAAAGGCAAATACATTACTAACAATCAGTATGGGGAATTCTCACATTCCACGTTCTGAGAGGCACTAAAGGCGGTGATTAAGATAGAATTTACAGCGCAGAAAGAGGCCATTCGGCCCATCGAGTCTGCACCGGCTCTTGGAAAGAGCACCCAACCCAAGCCCACACCTCCACTCTATCCCCATAACCCAGTAACCCCACCCAACACTAAGGGCAATTTTGGACACTAAGGGGCAATTTATCATGCCCAATCCACTTAACCTGCACATCTTTGGACTGTGGGAGGAAACCGGAGCTCCCGGAGGAAACCCACGCACCCACGGGGAGAACGTGCAGACTCCGCACAGGCAGTGACCCAAGCCGGGAATCGAACCTAGGACCCTGGAGCTGTGAAGCAATTGTGCTAACCACTATGCTGCCGTGCTGCCCACGGACAGACTATAGCCCAGTCGGCAACTATTCACCAAAGAGAAGGACTTGGTGAATAAGGGTACAGTGTGTCGATATTATGAGTCATGTTGATATTAATAAAGAGGAGGTGTTGGGCGTTTTAAAAAGCATTAAAGTAGATACGTCCCCAGGGCCTGATGGGACCTACCCCAGAATACTGAGGAAGGCAAGGGAGAACAACCTGGGGCCTGAACAGCAATCTTTGTATCCTCATTGTCTACAGGTGAAGTACCAGAGGACTGGAGAGTAGCCAATGTTGTCCCATTGTTTAAGAAGGGCAGCGGGGATAATCCAGGAAATTATAGGCCAGTAAACCTTACATCAGTGAGAAGGAAATTATTGGAAAAGATTCTTAGAGATAAGATTTACTCACATTTGGAAACAAATGGACTTATTAGTGATGGACAGTATGGTTTTCTGAAGGGGAGGTCATGCCTCACTAATTTGATCGAGTTTTTTGATGAAGTAACAAAGGTGATACATGAGAGAAAGGCAGTAGATGTTGCATACATGGACTTCAGTAAAGCCTTTGACAAGGTACCTCATGGTAGACTGGTACAAAAGGTGAAGTCACATGGGATCAGAGGGGAACTGACAAGTTGGATACAAAATTGGGGCAGCAGGGTAGCATGGTGGTTAGCATAAATGCTTCACAGCTCCAGGGTCCCAGGTTTGATTCCCGGCTGGGTCACTGTCTGTGTGGAGTCTGCACGTCCTCCCCCTGTGTGCGTGGGTTTCCTCCGGGTGCTCCGGTTTCCTCCCACAGTCCAAAGATGTGCAGGTTAGGTAGATTGGCCATGATAAATTGCCCGTAGTGTCCTAATAAAAGTAAGGGGGGGGGGTTATTGGGTTACGGGTATAGGGTGGGTTTGAGTAGGGTGATCATGGCTCGGCACAACATTGAGGGCCGAAGGGCCTGTTCTGTGCTGTACTGTTCTATGTTCTATGTTCTAAAACTGACTTGGGCACAGAAGACAGGGTAATGGTGGAAAAGTGCTTTTCTGAATGGAAGGCTGCGACTAGCGGTGTTCCATAGGGATCAGATCTGGAGCCTTTGTTGTTCATGGTGTATATAAATGATTTGGAAGAAAATATAGCTGGTCTGCAGACGACATAAAAAATTGGTGGAGTTGCAGATAGTGATAAGGATTGTCAGAGGATACAGCAGGATATAAACTGGTTGGAGTCTTGGGCAGAGAAATAGCAGATGGAGTTTAAATCCGGACAAGTGTGAGGTCATGCACTTTGGAAGGTCCAATGCATGTAGAAATTACACAATAAATGGTAGAACTCTTGCAAGTACTGACAGGCAGAGTTCTGGGCGTGCATGTCCACTGATCACTGAAAGTGGCAACGCATGTGGATAAGGTGTCAAGAAGGCAAACAGCATGCTGGCCTTCATCAGTCAGCACATTGAATATATATTGGCAAGTCATGTTGCAGCTGTACAGGATTTTAGTTTGGCCTCATTTTGAATATTGTGCACAATTCTGGTTGCCACACTACCAGAAGGATGTGGATGCTTTGGAGAGGGTACAGAAGCGGTTTACTAAGATGTTGCCTGTTATGGAGGGCATTAGCTATGAGGAGAGGTTAGATAAACTCGGCCTGTCCTCACTAGAACGACAGAGGTTGAATGGCGACCTGATAGAGGTCTACAAGATGATGAGTGGCATGGACAGAGTGTATAATCAGACGCTCTTTCCGAGGGTAGTAGATTCAAGTATTAGGGGACATAGGTTTAAAGTGCATGGGGAATAGTTTAGAACAGATGTGTGAGGCAAGTTTTTTGCACAGAGGGTGGTAAATATATGGAACGCGCTGCCTGGGGAGGTGGTGAGAGCAGGTACGATATCAGCATTTAAGGGGCATCTAGACAAATATATGAATAGGGTGGGAATGGGAGGATACAGACTCGATAAATACAGATGATTTTAGTTTAGGCAGGTACCATGGTAGGCGCAGGCTTGGAGGGCCGAAAGTCCTGTTCCTGTGCAGTATTGTTCTTTATTCTTTGTTCTTTGTTCACGGGAAGATAGGGAAGAGAGGAAGCTAGGCAGAAACTGATCAACTCCATCCTGGAGGTCGACAGAAGATACTCCGAGACCCCAACTGTGACAGAAGATACTCCGAGAACCCGACTGTCGAGCTTCTGGAGGAGAGGAAAAAGCTACAAATGGACTTTAACCCGCTATCCACTAGGAAGGGAGGACACCAACTCCGCCAGACACGGGGGATATTTTATGAACACGTAGAGAAGGCTAGCCATCTGTTGGCTCACCAGCTGAGAAAGCTGGCAGCAACAAAGTAGATAGCCCAGGTAAAGGGCAGCAGAGATGGACTGGTAGCCAAACTGAAAAAGGTCCAAGCATTTTAGGACTTCTACCGGAGACTGTACCTCTGAGCCCCCTGAAAGGGGGGGGGGGGGGGGGAGACGATAGACAGAGTGACCTGAAAGCACCAGTTTGACTGGATTAAGTCATGGAGAGCATCAACTCCATGCAGGCGGGGAAGTTGCCGGGACCCAATGGGTTCCCCGCGGACTTCTATAAGAATTTTGCACCAGCTCTTGCCTCGCACATAGGGGTGATGTTCACAGACTCGTTAGCAAAGGGAACATTGCCTCCTCGGCTAACACAGATCACCATATCGCTGATACCAAAAAGAAGACAAAGAGCCGACGGAATGCGGATCATATAGACCCATTCCGCTGCTTACCGTGGATGCGAAAATACTTGCAAACATCCTGGGCAAAAGACTGGAGAACTGTACACCAGAAGTGGTCACAGAGGACCAGCAGAATGGCTGAATGGCAGGAAATCCTGAACTCCTGGAAGAGTTTGGGGCCTTCTCAGGCTACAAACTCAACCTGCCCTAAAGTGAGGTATTCCCGGTGAACCCAAATGGGGGTGGGACTGAGCTGGAAGTTCTACCATACAAAATAGCCATTAACACGATTGGACACAGATACACAAGTGGAATCTGACAAGTCTGGCGGAGGAAGTTAAAAAGGACTTGCAGAGATGGGATGCACTCCTACTTTCCCTGGGCAGGGAGGGTACTGACGATCAAGATAAACCTACTGCCAAGGTTCCTCTTCCTGCTCAGATCCATACTGATCTTCATCCCAATTCCTCTTTCCAAAGAATAGATAAAATGATTATTTTTGTACGGGAGGGGGGGGGGGGGGTGGCGGCGGAGGAGGATGGAAGAATCAAATACTACCACTGGATAGCTGCAGCGAGAGGGCGAGGGGATGGATAAAGGAACCGAGCACGGAATGAGTGAGGATGGAGGAGTCCTCCCGCACAGGAACGACCCTCCGAGCTCTCGCCATGACAGCATGCCCATCCCAGCCAGCAAAGCATAAATCCAGACCAGTAGTGGTGGCAACGCTAAAAACTTGCAACCAGGTGAGACAACACTTAGGCTTAACCAAGGTGTCCACCATGACCCCCATCTGCGCTAACCACAGATTCTCACCATCCGTACTAGAGACCACCTTTCAGAGATAGAAACAGAAACAGGATGGGGAGACGCTAGCGATTAGGGATTTCCACACCGGGGGCAGACTTGCAACCTTGGATGAATTAAAGGAGCGACTGGAACTACCGAACGTTTACAAGGCAAAAACTTTCTGTGCAAGGCCTCGGATCGGGAGACAGGAGACGCGGTGGGACAGGCTTTCTGCTTTTAGAGGAAACAAAAGCATTGACCATGGTGTTGGTAATGGCATGGAAACAGATGTTTTGGTTTTACTACCAGTATCTGTTAGTTACAACACTGCACATTTTCGAGCCCTGGGAAAGGATCATATTCAACTCCCTATTGATATCTATTATTAGGATGACTGCATACACTGATTATGTGTTGATACCTCAGCACGTAATGGCAATATTGCACGACTTTGAGATTATCCAATGATTGCCTTAAACCAGGAATGACAAGCAGGAAGATTCCTATCAATGACTGGTTACTTCTCAATAGCCAGCAAGAATGTTGTTGAAGACCAACCCCATTGAATCAGAAAGGAAGCTTGCAGAGTGACAAATCAAAATAGAATGGAATCTATTTCATGGTTTTGTATTAATTGTTTAATATGCAATCTTGCAGCATTAAAAATATCCTTGTTTGTTAATCTAGTTATAATTGTTACTGACATCCCTTTGATAGTGTGCACATTGCATTGTGAGTGCTTTACTTATATCTTTAAAAGAAAATGTCAGTTAGTGTGAAGCATTCCATAGATACATATATATAGGTAATTCAAATATAACTTAGTATTGATTAAACATTTGGTACTATGTCAAAGTATTGAGGAATCAAATTTTTAACTTTTCTGAATTTTTAGCAATTGAGAATTTTCATGAGATGTGTATTTTGAAATAAGTTTCATTTTTAATACCATTGGAAAAGTAAGCTTCGTGCAGTTTAAAGTGGTGCACAGAGCACACCTAACCAGAACCCGAATGAGCAGGTTCTTCCCGGAGGTGGGGGACAAGTGTGAATGGTACCAGGGAGCCCTGGCCAACCAGGTCCACATGTTCTGGGCCTGCCCCAGACTTGTCGGGTTCTGGACAGCCTTCTTTGAGGCAATGTCCAAGGTTGTGGGGGTGAGGGTGGAGACATGCCCGATAGTGGCAGCATTTGGGGTATCAGACCAGCCAGAACGTCATATGGGGAAGAGGGCCGATCCCCTTGCTTTTGCTTCCTTAATCACCCACTGGAGAATCATGCTCAGCTGGCAATCATCAGCACCACCCACAACTGTAGACTGGCTGGCAGACCTGTCAGACTTTATCCATCTGGAGAAGATCAAGTACACCATCCAAGGGTCGGACGGAAGTGTGGGGGCCATTCATCAGCCTGTTCCAAGACCTGCTTGAAGCCAAAAATGGATAGAAAGGGAGATGGGCGGGGTGCCCAACAGGAACCAACAGGGCCTCACAAAGGAACAAGGGGAGGGGAGCAAGGGAGGAACCCAGGGAAATACCAGGACGGAAAGATCGAAAAGGGGGCCAGAGGGACCCCACAAAGCCATTGGAACAAAAACGAGATGAACAATTGATTATAACATTTATGGCGGAGCTCAAAGAGCAGAAAAGGGGAGGGGGGAATGGGGGTGACTAAAATGGAAAAACATGTAAATTGTAAATAATAACCATTTCAATCATCTCCTGTATAGTGTACAAATGTAAAATTCAATACAAAATATTTATTTTTTAAAAATAATAATTTATTCATGTATTTTCAGGTGTGTAATTTCCGGTGTAGGAAATCTCTTAGTATTCCTTGGCCCCATTCACTCTCCCCCCGAATAGGGTTTTATCTCTTGCCGAGGTGGGTGATGGAAGGTTTTTGGAAATTTATGGCCCAATCCTGTTGGCGGAGAAGGCTCTGTTGGTTGAGATGAGGAGGAAATACGAGCGTGAGCTATGTTTGGTTTTTGAAAGAGGGGTGTGGAGGAAGGCTCTTCACAGGGTCAACTCAACCTCCTCCTGTGCTGGCCTAAGCTTGATTGATGTCATGCTGGTGTATAGGCTGTATCTGACCAAGACAAGGATGAGTGTTTTTATCATGGGGGTGGAGGATAGGAACGAATATTGTTCTCGACGGCAGGTTAATCATACCCACATGTTCTGATCATGTCCTGAATTTGTAACCTTCCAGGTCTCCTTCTTCAGCACCATGTCAAGGAATCTTAATATTGAGCTGGAGCCTTGTCCGCTGGTAGCTATTTTTGAGGTTTCAGACTTGCCAGTTCTTCAGACAGGGGTAAAGGAGGATGTCCTCTCCTTTGCCTCATTGACAGCCAGGAGGGGGGTTCTGCTGGGGTGGAGATCTCCTACTCCACCCAATACCTCAGCCTGGTTGGGTGATCTAATGGAATTCCTATGTTCAGAGAAGGCCAAATATACCATGAGAAAGTTGGTAGAAAGGTTCTACTTGAATTGGCACCCAATCATTTCCTTTTTCAGGGATCACCGTCAGCTGTTAGGGGGAGTTATTAGTTTGTGGTTAGTTATGGGGGGCGGGGAGAGGGGGGGGATGGTTAGTGTGGTTGTTAATTTTTTGAAGGCGATATTCATGTACTGTATCTGTATGTGTTTGTTGATTAATGTGGATTTATTTTGTAATAATGAAAAAATATTTTTTGCAATAAAAGTATGTTTAAAAAAAGATGGAAGATGGAGTACAAGAGAGGAAAGTGAAATTATTAACTTTTGTCATAAAAATAAAAATACATCTTTGCACAGACAGTGACCCCAAGCCGGGAGTTGAAACTGGGACCCTGGTGCTGTGAAGCCACGGTGCTAACCACTGTGCTACTGTGCTGCCCAAACAGTACTAATAAATACAATACCCTGAATTACTATCTCTGTTCCCAATTAAACAACAAGAAAAGAAAAAACATACAGTTCTCAATCCATCCTACAACCCAGTGGCACAGAACATATTTGGGTATTGTTCGAACCCCTGCAGACTCTGGCTGGATAACTTCAAAAAACTGTTTCAGCTGGTTTGTTTCAGCTTCTCCTTGTCCTGAGGTCAGTCTGCTCAGCTTTAAATACTATTTTTTTAAGCTCTCCTGCTGTGAGAGCAAAAGACTTTAATTGCGGTCTAAAAGATAGCTAGCTCACAACTCAACTTAAGTTTTCTCAAAAATGTCTGAATGCCTTAGCTCCACCCATAAATGACATCATCTCCCCAGGCTGAAAACACATTGGGCGAAATTCTCCCCAACGGCCGACGCCGGCGTGAAACCCAGAGTGTTTCACACCGGCGTTGGAGGCCACTCCTCGCCCCCTGTTCTCCCCCCCCCCCCCAGTGGAGGGGAAAGAGTGGGCACCGATTGTGGGCCAGTCCCCTCACGAGCACACCCGTGGTGCTCATTCTTCTCTCCGCCCCCCCACAGGCCCCACACTTACCTGTCGCGCGCTGTTCATGCCGGCAGCGACCAGGTGTGGTTGCCGCTGGCGTGAACAGGTGGGGATCGTCAGGCCATCTAGGCCGGAGAATCGCCGGTCGCCGTGAAAAACTCCTCGCCCCCTATTCCCCCCCCCCCCCTGAGAACGACGGGCCGGTGGCACATGCGTGGTTGCCGTCTTCCCCTCCACTGCCCCGCAAGACGTGGGTGCTTGATCTTGCGGGGCGGTGGAGGGGAAAGAGTGTGTCTCTTAGAGATGCCAGCCCGACAATCGGTGGGCACCGATCGTGGGCCAGTCCCCGCACGAGCATGCCCATGGTGTTCGTTCTTCTCTCCGCCCCCCACAGGCCCCACAGTTACTTGTCGCGCGCTGTTCACGCCAGCAGCGACCAGGTGTGGTTGCCGCCGGCGTCAACAGGTCGGGATCATCAGGCCATTTGTGCCGGAGAATCGCCGGTCGCCATGAGAAACGGCGAGCGGCGATTCTCCGAACGGCGTGTCGCAAAACGCGATTCTCCCACACGGCCTGGGGAGCGGAGAATCGCGCCCATTAACTCCCCAGGGACTCCCCTTGGTCAAGCAACAGTGCATTAGCCCAGGCTCTTGCAATGGTCAATTTCACCTGTGGCTCCTAATAGCTTTCTGGTCTTGCAAAAACAAGATTCAAATGTACTTCTTTATTCCATTGCATTTAATCATAAATATATAAATAAATTACCAAAATAATTTAGAATCTGGAGTATATTGATTATGAAACTGGAAATTGACACACATCATTCCTTACAAAACAAATTGCTGCATCCAATGATACTTTGGACAAGCTGGTAATGAAGGAAGTGAAGTTAATGCAATGATTGTGGTCAGATTACGTCATTGTTTTATAATGTGTGCCATTGCTTAGCATGGTCTGATGTATATAAAGATTGAGTAGAAGCAGAGAACAGGCAGCGAGAGGAACAGAATCCAGTGTCCACCTCCCCATGCATAGAGGCAAAATGAACGTCATTCTCTTCATCTTTGCTGCAGCCCAGATCCTTCACTGTTCTGGCAAGTATTGTAATGTGCTAAGGAATGGTTTTGTTGTATTGTTTGTTGTTCTGATCATTGGGTGTTAACTCAAATGGCTAATGGTCATATGTATTCATCCTTAAAACCCTTTGTTTTTCGATTCAGGAATTCCATGCGCAAGTTCTACCTTTTCAGAAATTAAGACAGCAATAGATATTACAATTGCAAAGGTGAATGAAGAATTTGCAAAAAGCAACATCTTTGCCATTATGAAGTGCGAATTGACAAATGTAAGTGCTACCAAGTTTAATTCATTATTTTTTGACTTTTCCCTAGTAATAATACATGAGCATGAATTTATTTTCTTTACGTTATAAGATTTTTCATGTAAAATATCACACTATTGTTCAGAGCTAGACAGAAATAATGACTTGTAGCATTTCAGCATTGTCTGTAATGGAAATATCAGCTCTCTGTCCTGTGTTCTCACAATGCTTTTTCATTTTCTGTTTAAGTGAATTACTTCCTGTTGTTGCCATTTTTTCATTAATTGCTTCTATGTGAACTATTAACCTTGAAATTCCTTTTGTAAACATTATAATGGGATCACCCTCTGCAAATTCCTGCTGGGCTGTTGTGAGGCAGCAGTTTGACTGCACAAAGAGGTCGTAACGGGCTCTGTATCCATAGTATTTTAAATAATAACAATAGCTCATTGTCACAAGTAGGCTTCAATGAAGTTACTGTGAAAAGCCCCTAGTCGCCACATTCTGCCACCTGTTTGGGGAGGCTGTTATGGGAATTGAACTGTGCTGCTGGCCTTGTTCTGTATCACAAACCACCTGTTTAGCCCATTGTGCTAAACCACCTACTGGTTCAGTTAATTTTCTGATCAACTCCTGGTTGTTGATCATGATTAGCTGATTCAATCATTCATTGCAGTAATGGTGAAGTCTGAATGTCATGGATAAATGATTAGCTTCTTTCATGTTGTAACTCCCTATTGCCTGGCACTGTTAGTGCCAATATTATTTGCTACTTTACAGCCCAAGCCTGAATGTAGCCCTGTTTTTGCTACATGTAGTCTCAGGGTGCTAAAGTATCTGAGGAGTTGCAAAAAATACTTGTCTTGTACTGAGATGTACATCCTGCATTTGAGGCTGCATATCCATGTGGCAGTAGAGGGAGGTTATTCATGAAGGCTCTGCCTTCTCAACCTTGCCCCTCGCCTGAGGTTTGGTGATCCTCAGGTTAAATCACCACCAGTCAGCTCTGCCCCTCAAAGGGGAAAGCAGCCTATGGTCATCTGGGACTGTGGCAACTTTACTTTACCTCAGAGGTGTGGTGTGTCTCCTCTCCATTGGATAGGACGGGCCATTGAAATTGCCATTTACTTTGGCAGGACTGTAATATCCCATCAGACAGGAGGGGCTCTGATGTCCTGGCCTATGCTTAAAAAGCACATAGAACATTTCTGCTTCTTACTGAATTTTACTGTTCCTTCTCTCAAGAACTTCACAATGATGACAGAGGGTGAAAATATGAAATATGTTTTTTAGGTGTGAAACCTTAAGCTCTTGGTTAATTTCTGCAGACAGTGTTTTAAGCTTGAGATTTGGAGAACATATTGTGCTGCATTCTATTGTTCGACACACTTTGAGATACATTCCAGCTCCGAGATGTCTTTGCGGTGTACACAAACACTGATCTCGTAAAGCTAATCATTGAATCAAAAACAAGCTTGGATAATTACAGAGAAATCTTTCTTTGGAAAGAATGTGACCACGGAGCATTGATCATGCACTGTCACTGTGTTGCTGATCTAGATGATGTTGTCCATACCCAATCCACCACCTTTTGACACACATTAAGAGCCATCACCTGTATTCCCATATCAGCGCACGTGACTGTGAATTTTCAAAGGCATAATGGCATGTTTTACAACCAGAGATGACAAAAGAGAAGGTGAAGCATTGGAAAATACTTTTAAGAAAATTACCACTGTGTGAAATGACAATGTGTAATTTACCAGCCCTTCTGGCTGGCAGGACCTTATCTTCCTGCTAAAAGCGACCCCCCATGACAGCACGCAACGCCACCAGGTGCTTTGCTCGCTGGAACTCCTCAGTGCAGGCCGAGATCGGGTCGCCATTTGTAAATGGCATCCCGATCTCTCGAGCCCCCAACGTGACCTCTGAACCCTCCACAAGCCCCAAGTCATTATAAAGGGGGCCCTGAAAGTTCCCCAGACAAGTGCAGGGTACACCCAGGCCAGATCACTGCTATGCAAAAAATGTCAGCTTGGCACCTGGACTGTGCCAACCTGGCACCTTCGCAGTGCAATCAGTGCACCTTGGCAGTGCCAGGCTGGCACTACCAGGGTGGCAGACTAGCAGTACCAAGGTGCCCCAAGTGGGACCATCAGTGCTAGTGTACCACCCTGCCCAGAGGCAAGTACCTGGAGGCCTCCAATCCCCTGAAAGACCCCCAGGATGGCCATTCCATCTGCTATCCCTTTGAGGAGACCAGCACTTGAATGGTGCTCACCCAAGGTCTCCAAGGTGAGGGAGTTAGATCCAACGCCTTAATTCGATCTTGGGAGCTCATATTTGAGTGAGACTAGCTGTCTCACTCTAACATGCAGTATTTGCCCACAATGGGTGGAGTTCACATTGTGACTTCTCACGAGATCAGGGAGATCCTGCAAGTGGGACCCCAGCATTTACCCGTCGCAATGTGCCGCGCTGTTTTTTTGGGAGTAACGCGACTGGTAGATCCTGCCTGAACTCAGTCTATTGCACATCAAAATGAACGATATATGAAAAAATTGTCTTCCAATGCATTAAGCAACAGAAACTGACTAGTAAAGTCGGCTCTGAGAGACTGTTTCCGCAGGTCGGAAATCCTAAACATGGGGGCACATTTTTAGATAAGGGGCCGATTGCTTAAGACTGAGACAAGGAGGGATTTCTTCTCTCAAAGGGTTGTAAATCTTTGCAATTCTCTACCTCAGAGGGGTACCTCAATTCAGGGTGGAATGAAATGTCAGGGCTGAAATAAAATTTTAAAAGTTGCTTGGGGACTGGGATTTGTGTTGAAATATGCTGCCCAGACACTTTTTGTATTTTTTTCCATCACTATTTATTTTTCATGGGTCAGCAGCCACTGAGACAGCAACTCGGCGTCTGCCCCCCTGAGGTAGCACAACAGAAGTGCCAGTCCACACTCTTCCTTTTCTCGATGGCCCTCCTCTACCCACTCTCCCTAGCGGTGCTCCGTCTTTCCCAGCTCACGTTTCATGCCAGCAGCGTGAAATTACATTCCGGGGATGATCAGGGCTGGGTGTGCATTGCATGCCTGCTTCCAGAGCCACTGGGTGCACACACTTGATGCCTTAAATTCAGGTCAAAATCTCAGATATAAACAAGAGTTAAGTAAGATCACACGTGATATCCTTGACTTGATTATATTATGTAGTGAACTATTTGAAGTTGGTGAACCGACCTTTTATCTCATTGACTGAGTGCACTGTTAAATTAAGACAAAAATAGGACATATAAAAGTGAAATACTGTGGCTGCTAAAAGTCTGAAATAAAAACAGAAAATGCTGTGAAAGTTAACGTGGTGAGAAGCACCAAGGATCAGAGGGACCTTGGAGTGCATGTACACTCACCCTTAAGGTAGCAGAGCAGGTAGTTAAAGCGGTTAAGAAGGCACATGTTACACTTGCTTTTATTAGTCGAGGCATAGAGTTTAACAGTAAGGTGGTTATGCTGAAACTGTATGAAATGTTGGTTAGGCTGCAGCAGTATTCAGCGCCGGCCCTAGGGTTGCTGGCGCCCCGGGCAAGCTGAACTTCGGCGTCCTTGGGGGGGGGCGGGGCCGAGGGGGGGAGGGGCGAGGGGGGGGGGGCCGAGGGGGGGCGGGGCCGAGGGGGTGGGGGCGAGTGGTGGGGCGAGGGGGGGGGCGGGGCCGAGGGGGGCCTGGGGGGGGGGGGCGGGGGTGGGGCCGAGGGGGGGCCCGAGGGGGAGGGGGGGCCCGGGGGGGCGAGGAGGCTGGGCGGGCGGACCCGAGGGGGGGCGGACCCGAGAAGGGGGGGGGGGGGGGGGCGGGTGGTGGGGGGCGGGGGGGGGGGGGGGGGGGGGGGGGGGGGGGGGGGGCGGGGGGGGGGGCGGACCCGAGGGGGTGGAGCGGACCCGAGGGGGGGAGCGGACCGAGCGGGGGTCGGACCGAGCGGGTCGGACCGGGGGGGGGCGCCCTGGGGAGGGCAGCCACCGCGGGGGAGGGCGGCCACCGCGGCATGGCGCTGGTTGGCAACCAGGCCCAACTGCGCATGCGCGGGACCCGAGTCTCTGGCGCCCCCTAGCACATGGCGCCCCGGGCGACTGCCCGAGTTGCCGGTGCCTTGAGCCGACCCTGGCAGTATTGTATGTAGTTCTGGAATCCACATCATAGGAGGGATGTGATATCACCGGAAATGGTGCAGAGGAGATTTACCAGGTTGTTGCGTGGGCTGGAGAGTTTTAGTTATGAAGAGTGATTGGATAGACTGTTTTCCTTGGAGAAGAGGAGACTGAGTGGGGACATGATTGGGATGAATGGTCGAGGCAGAGATGCTCCTAACATTTAATAAATATTAAGATGTGCACTTGCAATGCCAAGGCAAGTGCTGGAAAATGGGATTAGAATAACTAGGTGGTTGCTTTTGACTGGCGCTGATGTGATGAGCTGAAGGGCCTTTTCTGTGCTGTAGAATTCTATGACTCTAATTCATCGGCCTAACCGTAAGACTGCTTGCATTAAAATACATGCCCCCCCCCCCCCCCCCCCCCCCCCCCGGCTTGCCATATTTCCTTGTGCTGTAACATGTTTCTCTTCACTCTGCCTTTCAGACTGACCTGGTTTTTCTTCTATATTTGGCTGTGCATCACTCCCTGCTGTTCTTTTCACCCCTCTCCCCCAACAGCACTAGCAAACTTTCTCCAAAGGATATTGTTCCCATTCCAGTTCAGGTGCAATCCTTCCAACTTGTACAGGTCCCACCTTCCCCAGAAACCATTTCAGCAATCCAGGAAAATAAATCTTCCCTTCTGCACCATCTCTTCAGCAACACATGGGTCTGCATTATCCTCCTATTCCTATACTCACTGGCAATGGTACGAGGAGTAAAAAAGAGATTACAACTTTTGAGGCCCTTCTTTTCAATCTGCTGCCATGCTGCCTAAATTCTTGCTGCAGGCCCTCAGCCCTCTTTCTACCTGTGTTGTTGGTACCAATGTGAACCACGACCTCTGGCTGTTCACCCTGCCCCTTCAGAAATCCCTGCAGTTGCTCAGTGATGCCCCTGACCCTGGCACCAGGGAGGCAACACATATCCTGGAGTTACGTGAGTGGCTGCAGAAATGTCTAACTGCACCCTTTACTATTGAGTGTCCCACCACAATTGCTCTTCCACTCTTACTCCTCCTCCCCTTGTGCGGCTGAGCCACCCACAGCACTGTCAACTGGGGCCTGGCTGCATTCCCAGAGGAAATCGCCACTCCCACCGTTTTCCAACACAGAAAAATGATTATTGAGGGAGATGCACTCTGGGGCTTTCCTGACGACCTGTCTGCCCCCATTCTTCTGACTGGTGGTCACCCCTTCCCTCTCTGACTGCACTTACTTAAGCTGTGCGATGACCATGCCTAAAAATGATCTATCCACAAACCTCAAAACCTCGCAGTTGCCTACAGCCGATGCTCAAGCTCCGAAACCCAAGTCTCAAACTTGTCAAATTGATGGCACTTCCTGCAAATGTGGTCACCCAGACTTCATAGTAATTCCCACACACTTCAGGCCATGAAAAACAAGGGACTGAGCTCCATGGTCACACTTTTAGATAAAGACTCTTACCTTAAATTTATGCCAGTTAGAAAATTATTTACGTTATTATTGAAAAAGCTAGAACTCTTACCTTTCTTTAATGTCACTTAAAAGTGGAGAAAACAACTCACCCACTACCAACCAATCAGTTCTCCCCCTTGTAGCCTCTACTCCTGCAGCAGCGCAAGACCACAAATAAAATAACACCTCTTTCTCGTCTGTAACAAATTCCCACGTTGCTCCCAAGGTTCCCATTTTTGGGTTGGGTTTTCAGGATTTTATTGTGGGAAATCATAGCAATGTGAGATGAAAAAAAAACTTTGTTACATTTTAGATTAGTGCTTGTAATGGAGCAATTCTGTGTTATAGACTGATGTATGATTGCAATTCTGTCTTACCTCCTGTTGCCAACAATTTTCTCATGCTTTAGTATGAACTAATAACATTGAAATTACCTTTGTAAGGTAGACTGTTGCAGTTACGGTCTATGCTGTTGGGGAGGTGGCATGTTGCGGTGACAGTCTGTACTGTGGAGGGGGGGGGGGTGTGTGGTCGTGTGTTGCAGTGATAGTCCACACTGTGGGGGTGGTAGCGTGTCACAGTGATGATCTGTGCTGTGGGGGGTAGTAGCATGTCACGGTGATAGCCTGTGCTTTGCGGGAGGTAGTGGTGATTAGATGGGGAGGAAAGGAATGGAGAGATGGGCAGGTTGGGGGTGCTCGGGAGAGTGGAGAGATGCGGCAGGGGTCATGGAATGGGTGATCAGGTATCGAGTGGAGAATGGGGAGGGCCATGCTTGCTTACAGGTGGGACAGTGGGCAGGAGCGTGATGCAGATGATAATGGGCATGGGAGGAGCATCTTGAGATGTTGATGGGCATGGGAGGAAAAGGGGGAGGGGGTTCAGAGGGAAGAATCAGTGGAGTCAATGGAGAATCCTAGTGGGCATACTGAGGGTACCAGTGATAGGATGGGATGGTTGTAATTAAAAGCGGCAGTGGGAGCTGGCAGGGTGGGAGAATGGGCAGGGATGTTGAGTGAAGGGGTGCTGAGGGTTGATGAAGGGTATGTGAAATGTGATGCAGATTCTGGGCATTGGCAGGATAAGGATTGTGGGGCATTATAACAGGGTGGGTTGCTCGGAAAGATAGGGGACTTCAACATTAACCTGCATTAACCTGCATGCAATGGAAGGTGATGGAGAGGGTTGAACGATGACCAAAAGTGATTCATGTGGCGGTGGGGGCGAGGCATCAATAATTGTGGGGAGTGGGATAGTGTGTATGATGGGAGGGAGGGAGGAGAAAAGCTTTTAGACTTTACTTGAAAGCTGACGGTGACTGTCATGTTCTGTAGATTGGCTGAAGTGAATGATGAACTACAGAACATGTAGTTTAAATTAATTTATTGTAGAAAAACTGCATGATAAGATAACTGTGATAAATTAAATAATGAACGCCTAACAGTAAACAACTATTGTGAAACTGCTGCAAATACATCTATCTCCCAGCATGACCTACTCCCAACTCCCAGATCACAGGGTCATGTGATGGGTTTATAATGCCACCTAGTGGTCAGAGGTCATGCACAACATTATGTGCAATCTTGCCTGAAGCATATCATCACAGTGACCTTGGCTACAAGCAGCTATGCAGAGCCGTATGATGGAGATCTCAAGATGCTGCATGGGTGTTGGGTTTTTGGATGGGCAGAGATGAAGATCCACTTAGCTGGACAACTGAAAGGAGAGCCCTGCTTGGATTACTGACAATGCTCGGGCCTTGGGACAAGTCAGAGAGTGAAGGGCAAAAAGGTTCGGTGTGTGCAGGAGACTTCTTGAACATGGCTCAGAAGAGGTCTGGCAAGACCTCAGCGTCCCTGCACATGCCTGATTCTGCGGGTGTCCCTCAGAAAATGGCATTGGGAGGTGGGGGATGGTGCACAGGCTTGCGACTATTGCAAATAAATCACATCAGGCAAGACAAAAATGCAAGTGATCTATATTTGCAAGTGTGTAATAAATGTGCAATCATAGTGTACCTGTGCAACCACTTTTGAAAACTCGGTCGCCGAAGTCGAGTTCGGCCGGAGAATCCCCATTTCTGCCGAAATCGGGGGCGGTGCCGCTTTCGTGATGATCCACCCCCTCCAAAGCGGCGTACTGTGGAAGTACGCCGCACGCCATATCGACGGCCTCAATACAATGCCTGAGTACCACCCCGATGCTCCGCCCCCGACCGGCCGAGTCCCTGAAGGTGTCAGTCGTGTATGGTCTGGTCCGTTTGGAACTCGGCATGGTGGCTGCGAACTTAGACCTGCGCCGCCACAGTCTGGGGAGGGCCGATCCGTGGGCAGGGGGCACTCTGGCAGGGGCTTGAGCACTGTTGGGGGGTGGTCCGGGGTGAGCAAGCCGGCAAAAGGGGGAGCACTATTTTGCAGGCCGGGTCCGTGAGCAGTCGGCACCATGTTGAACGTCGTGGCCGCTGCCGTGCGCATGCGCGGCCACGGATCTGACAATTCTCCAGCCATATTGGCAGCTAGAGCCGGGTGTTCTATGCTGCCGGCATGCTAGCCCCCAGCCAAACGGAGGATCGGTGGCCGTTTTACGCCATTTTGTCAGTCGTAAAAAGCCTCCATTCCCACATAGGACATAGCCTCACAATCGGAGAATTCAGCCCCCGATCTTCTTACTTTTTCTTTCTCTCCAGTTCTTGGTGCTCCCCCGTCACCCACAGAAGGGGTGGAGACAGCCTGCTGACCAGTTTACCCTGTTGTCTTGGATGTGCTTGGCAGCCGTCTTCTGGAGACCCGAGGCCCCGCTTACTTTGGCTGTCCTGCACTGGGTGCATGTTTCTATTGACTGAGCACAAAGCAACTATTTGAATACTGAGTACTAAAATGTCGCAGGATATTTCCCAAGTGCCTATAATGTACTAGAAACAATATTTTTGACTGAAGCCAATTGATTATTTGTAAGTATGATCTGAAGCATCCTTCATTAATTGTAATTCTAATCCTTTGATTAGGATCCTGTTTTCTCAGAAGGTGAAATTCCAGTCAATTTAACGATTGATATCCAGGAAACTGTGTGCAACAAAAGCTTTGGACTGGATCCTGCAAATTGTACCCTGATTCCCATCCAGAATGCTGTGAGTATTACATTGTCAGACATTTGATTCACTGTTGTGATTAATCCAAACATTGGAAGTTTTTGTGTGACAGTAAAATGACACAATGATCTACCACGGAACATGTATATATTTTGCAACAAAAATAAAAGGTATGGATGTGCCCACACTCTGGATTCTTGTAAAACATGATGAGAGGTTTATTAAGAGACGTTGCTCATACAATCAAAGATGTTGTTAAGTTGGAACCAGATATTTCTGTAATCAATAATGGTTTAGGAGAGAAATGTCGCTTTACCATTTTCATTAATTCTCTGAAGGACATATCTCCTGATTTTGCTGGTGGACAAGATTCCACAGCAACATAAACGTTTACAGCTAACTGAGCTAAGAAATGTTGCAACCTTTAGGTCCTACAGTGTCTGGGTGGCTATTAAAAACATTTGGAATCTTTCTTCATATGAATTCCATGTTTCATAATCCACATTAAACGTTTCTATGGTGCCGTTTTTCTCTTGGGTCTATACTTCCTCTCTTCTGATTGGTATGGAAAGTATGGCACAAATGATCCCTTGAACAAGCAGCTAGGAAATCTTTCCCTTTTGCCTGACTGCATTTCAACTTTTCACCCGAGTTGGACCAAGCAGAGTTGACAGATTACAAAATCCCCCTTCCCGGCTACCCGTGTATCTTCACCCTTTGCATGGTCCCTGGATCCCAGACCCCCACTCACTTCAACGTACTTAAGTCTTCCCCGACTGTTGGCCCACATTGGTGGCAGTGCTTCACCCGACATCTATGTGCGTTTGAATCCGATCCCGCAAATTTTCCATTGTTCTTGATGCCGTGGAGAATATGACAATTGGGGAGCATCTCTGTAATAGTGATCATAGCATCAGGGAGTTTAGGTTGATTTTAGATATGGCAATGAGCAAATTAATTGAAACTATGTAACTGGAGTAGGATTATTTTCAGGTAAATGAAAAAAAGTTTCAATCCTGGGTTTAAAGGAGTCAAGAGGGGAGAAGCTGCAAAGTGCCCAATAAAAAGATAAGGTGCTACTCCTCAAGGTATATTGAGATTCACTGGAACAATATTAAAGGCTGGAGTGGGAGTGAACAGTAGTATTAACATGTCAGATCACCAGGTCACAATGGGGGCGAAATTCTCTGCAGACCGTCGTAACGCCGATTTCCGGCGAGAAAAATTGGAGTAGATGACTCCGGCGTGGGGGCCTTCTTTTAGGCGGCGATTCTCCATTCCCGGAGGGGCCAGCAGCTGACTGACGCGATACGCGTCAGTTTCACCAGCTGCGGAAGTGGTGAGATCCGCCGTTTTTTTGGAGGAGGAGGAGGAGAGAGACTGACCCGGCGTTTGGGGGGGGGGGGAGGAGAGAGACAGACCCGGCATTTGGGGGGGGGGGAGGAGAGAGACAGACCCGGCATTTGGGGGGGGGGGGGGTTCCGGCATTTGGGGGGGGGGGTTCCGGCATTTGGGGGGGGGGGGTTGCGGCATCGGGGGGGGGGAGGTTGCGGCATCGGGGGGGGTTGCAGCATCAGGGGGGGGTTTGGGGGCAGCGGCGTGCAGAGAGGGGGGGGCGACGGATGCCCGGGGCCAACGCACCATCGCCCCCCCCTCTGTACGCCGCTGCCCCCTACCCCAACCACCCCCCCCCACCACCCCTACCTCCCTCCCCACCACCCCTACACCCCTCCCCACCACCCCTACCTCCCTCCCCACCACCCCTACCCCCCTCCCCACCACCCCTACCCCCCTCCCCACCACCCCTACCCCCCTCCCCACCACCCCTACCCCCCTCCAACGCCGCCCCCCCATCTCTTGCAACGCCGCAACCCCCCCCTCAACGCCGGGTCCCCCCCCCTCAATGCCGGGTCCCCCCCCTCAACGCCAGTACCCACACCCCGTCCCCCTCCCTCTGAAGGCCGGTACCCACACACCCCCCTCTCTCCTCCTCCCCCCCCTTCCTTCCTCCTCCCCCCCTCTTCCTCCTCCCCCCCTTCCTTCCTCCGTCCCCCCCCCTCCTTCCTCCCCCCCTTCATTCCTCCGTTAGTGGGGGGGGGGGTGCGGCGTTAGTGGGGGGTGGGGGGTGGGGGGGTGTGGCGTTGGAGGGGGGTAGGGGTGGTGAGGGGGGGTTGGGGTAGGGGCAGCGGCGTGCAGAGGAGGGGGGCGACGGATGCCCGGGGCCAACGCACCGTCGCCCCCCCTCTGCACGCAGCTGCCCCTACCCCAACCCCCCCTCACCACCCCTACCCCCTTCACCACCCCTACCCCCCTCCAACGCCGCACCCCCCCACCCCCCCCCCCCACTAACGGAGGAAGGAAGGGGGGGAGGAGGAAGGAGGGGGGACGGAGGAAGGAAGGGGGGGAGGAGGAAGAAGGGGGGGAGGAGGAAGGAAGGGGGGGAGGAGGAGAGAGGGGGGGTGTGTGGGTACCGGCCTTCAGAGGGAGGGGGGCGGGGTGTGGGTACCGGCATTGAGAGGGGGGGGACCCGGCGTTGAGAGGGGGGGGGGGACCCGGCGTTGAGAGGGGGGGGTTGCGGCGTTGCGAGAGATGGGGGGGCGGCGTTGGAGGGGGGTAGGGGTGGTGCGGAGGGGGGTAGGGGTGGTGGGGAGGGGGGTAGGGGCGTTGGAGGGAGGTAGGGGTGGTGAGGGGGGTGGTTGGGGTAGGGGGCAGCGGCGTACAGAGGGGGGGGCGACGGTGCGTTGGCCCCGGGCATCCGTCGCCCCCCCTCTCTGCACGCCGCTGCCCCCAAACCCCCCCCGATGCCGCAACCCCCCCCGATGCCGCAACCCCCCCGATGCCGCAAACCCACCCCCCGATGCCGCAACCCACCCCCCGATGCCGCAACCCACCCCCCGATGCCGCAACCCACCCACCCGATGCCGCAACCCATCCCCGATGCCGCAACCCACCCCCCGATGCCGCAACCCACCCCCCCGATGCCGCAACCCATCCCCCGATGCCGCAACCCACCCCCCCCGATGCCGCAACCCACCCCCCCGATGCCGCAACCCCCCCCGATGCCGCAACCCCCCCCGATGCCGCAACCCCCCCAAATGCCGCAACCCACCCCCCGATGCCGCAACCCACCCCCCGATGCCGCAACCCACCCCCCGATGCCGCAACCCACCCCCCCGATGCCGTAACCCACCCCCCCGATGCTGCAACCCACCCCCCCGATGCCGCAACCCACCCCCCCCTCCCCTGATGCCGCAACCCACCCCCCAACACTGAACGGCGTCAACCATCATCAATGGTTGACGCCGTTTTAAAGCAACTGTGATTTTCGCCGACGTGACCCATGGCCACGTCGGCGGGACTTCGGCCCATCTGGGCCGGAGATTTGTGGAAACTAAGAAAAAAAATGAAATCCCGCCGGCGCCAGCTGTTTTCAGAGGCTGCCGGCGGGATTTGCACAGCGCCGGTTTTTGGCCGGTCAGAGATTTAAAAACCCTGCGGGAGCGGGAATAACACCGCTGCCGGCCGATTCTCTGACCCTGCGTGGGGTCGGAGAATTTCGCCCCGGGTTTGTAATAAGCACTAAGCAAGTTGTCCGCTCCATTCAGCAATAACCTTTAACCTTATTCAACGTACCAAAATCCACAACTGCTTGAGAAGTGGTATGGAGACAGTGATATAAAAAGGGGGTTGCTTACTTTATCATTTGCTTCATGAAATTATTAATCAAAAAATAAAGCATTGCAAAATCGAGCATAAAACAGTATCATATTGTAAACTATTCTGCGATTTTACCTATGAACTCAGATAAAGCATTGGCACCTTAACAAACAGTGCTTTTCTCATTAACGGTTATCACAGTCTCGGAAGGGGGTCGGGGAGCAAGGAGAGAGGCACATTTTAAACAAGATTTTTGCTTTTTTGATCCAATCAGATCAGTTGAGTGATCCGTTCCCTGAAGGAAACAGCTCTTTCATTTTTTACATTCTGCCTTCCACTGTTTAATGCTGGATATCAGAATGCGGCAGCATTCCTGATGCCCAGTGTTGTTAAAGTGTTAACGATGGGATCATGGAAGGCGACAGAGAGCCATCTCTATCCTGCAATCTGCCTTTGGTCAGTCTGACCATCGCTCCCAATGAAAACTCCCACATGTGGCAGCGAAATTCAGGGAGCTGCAAAGGAATAACACGGATTCAGTCTCCCACACTGATCAGTTTGAAAGTTCTTCCTAACTGTAAAACTATCATATTAACCCGCAATGCAACATTTACCCTGGTGATTAAACAATACCCTGTTTTAGTAAAACCCTTTGGTGTTTACAATATCCTGGCACTCGGGTGTGTAACCATTTGTTCAATATTCTGCTGTTCATGCTCACACTATTACAAAATTCACTCTGTTTTGGAGCATTGTTACTGAATTGCAATCTCACCCTCTATATCTGTAGATAACTGCTACTTGCTTCAGCTGGGTCACACTTCGACGTAATGAGAATTCAAGTGTGGTGATACAATGCATGAACACAAACACCACAACTTCAACACCTGCACCAACCACGACACCTGCACCAACCACAACACCTGCACCAACCTCAACACCTGCACCAACCTCAACACCTACACCAACCTCAACACCAACATCTGCACCAATATCAACACCAACATCTGCACCAACCTCAACACCAACATCTGCACCAACATCAACACCTACACCAACCTCAACACCTACACCAACCTCAACACCAACATCTGCACCAACATCAACACCTACACCAACCTCAACACCAACAACTACACCAATCGCAACACCAACACCAATCTCAACACCAACACCAATCTCAACACCAACCTCAACACCAACACCTACACCAATCTCAACACCAACACCAACACCAACCTCAACACAAACACCAACCTCAACACCAACCTCAACACCAACACCTACACCAATCTCAAAACCAACACCAACCTCAACACAAACACCAACCTCAACACCAACACCTACACCAAGCTCAACACCAACCTCAACACCAACACCTACACCAATCTCAACACCAACCTCAACACAAACACCAACACCAACCTCAACCTCAACACCAACCTCAACACCAACGTCAACACCAACCTCAACACCAACACCTACACCAAGCTCAACACCAACACCAACCTCAACACAAACACCAACCTCAACACTAACACCTACACCAACATCTGCACCAACCTCAACACCAACATCTGCACCAACATCAACACCTACACCAACCTCAACACCTACACCAACCTCAACACCAACATCTGCACCAACATCAACACCTACACCAACCTCAACACCAACAACTACACCAATCGCAACACCAACACCAATCTCAACACCAATCTCAACACCAACCTCAACACCAACACCTACACCAACCTCAACACAAACACCAACCTCAACACCAACACCTACACCAACCTCAACACAAACACCAACCTCAACACCAACCTCAACACCAACACCTACACCAAGCTCAACACCAACGCCAACCTCAACACAAACACCAAACTCAACACCAACACCTACACCAATCTCAACACCAACCTCAACACAAACACCAACCTCAACACCAACACCAACACCAACCTCAACACAAACACCAACCTCAACACCAACCTCAACACCAACACCTACACCAATCTCAAAACCAACACCAACCTCAACACAAACACCAACCTCAACACCAACACCTACACCAATCTCAACACCAACACCAACCTCAACACAAACACCAACCTCAACACCAACCTCAACACCAACACCTACACCAAGCTCAACACCAACACCAACCTCAACACAAACACCAACCTCAACACCAACACCTACACCAATCTCAACACCAACCTCAACACAAACACCAACCTCAACACCAACACCAACACCAACCTCAACACCAACCTCAACACAAACACCAACCTCAACACCAACACCTACACCAAGCTCAACACCAACCTCAACACCAACACCAACCTCAACACAAACACCAACCTCAACACCAACACCTACACCAATCTCAACACCAACCTCAACACAAACACCAACCTCAACACCAACACCAACACCAACCTCAACACAAACACCAACCTCAACACCAACACCTACACCAACCTCAACACAAACACCAAACTCAACACCAACACCTACACCAATCTCAACACCAACACCAACATCAACACAAACACCAACCTCAACACCAACCTCAACACCAACACCTACACCAAGCTCAACACCAACACCAACCTCAACACAAACACCAACCTCAACACCAACCTCAACACCAACCTCAACACAAACACCAACCTCAACACCAACACCTACACCAATCTCAACACCAACCTCAACACAAACACCAACCTCAACACCAACACTAACACCAACCTCAACACAAACACCAACCTCAACACCAACACTAACACCAACCTCAACACAAACACCAACCTCAACACCAACACCTACACCAATCTCAACACCAACCTCAACACCAACACCAACCTCAACATCAACACCAACCTCAACACAAACACCAACCTCAACACCAACCTCAACACCTACACCAACACCTACACCAAGCTCAACACCAACACCAACCTCAACACAAACACCAACCTCAACACCAACACCAACCTCAACACAAACACCTACACCAATCTCAACACCAACACCTACACCAATCTCAACACCAACCTCAACACCAACACCTACACCAATCTCAACACCAACATCTACACCAATCTCAACACCAACCTCAACACCAACACCTACACCAATCTCAACACCAACCTCAACACCAACACCTACACCAATCTCAACACCAACCTCAACACCAAAACCAATCTCAACACCAACACCAACACCAATCTCAACACCAACACCAACCTCAACACCAACACCAACAACTACACCAATCTCAACACCAACCTCAACACCAACACCAATCTCAACACCAACACCAACAACTACACCAATCTCAACACCAACACCTACACCAATCTCAACATCAACACCAACCTCAACACAAACACCAACCTCAACATCAGCACCAACCTCAACAGCAACTTCAACAACAACCAAATCACCACCAACATGATCATCACCTGAAGGCACAAAGTCAACTAAGGATCGCCGTAGAAAGGTAAATCACACATTTAGAAAATATATATTGTTAAAAGAAGTGATGGCCTGTAATGTCTTGAAAACCTGCATGAAAATAGTAATGTAAGTACAGCAGATATCAGCACAGAAGAATGTGAAAATTGTTAATGTCTTGAGTTATGTTACTAAATTGCCATGATTCTCTCTCTGTTGAAAGCACCCAACTTAAGAACAGAAGAATTGGGAGCAGGGATAGGTCACGCAGCCATTTACTCAGCAAGAGCATGGCTTTTCTTCTACTCAACTCAATTCCCCATGAATCCCAAAGAGCCACAAACCTGTTAAACGTTCGTCTTGAATTGACTCATCGACAGTTCCGGGCTCTCTGTCATAATGAATTCCAAACACTCACAACCAGTGAGAAAAGTTCTCCTATTCTCAGTCCTAAATGGCTAATGCTTTAGCCCAAGTTTCTGATTCCTAGTTCTAGATTCTCCAACCAGGTAGAGCTTTCCTACAGTGACTGTTAAAACTCCTTTTTATAAAGTTACCGCTCACTGAAACCTGCAGTGCACTTTCTCTGTCTCTTTCTCTGTACCCAATACACAAGACAGACAAACAGAGATGGGAAGGAATAGGGTAGAAAAATAATAATGATTATGGTCAAAAGATAAGTACCCTTGCTTCAGATGACAGGTTCTTCACTGCACTGCGGCTTAAGGTCTCTGGTTTTCAGCATGTAACCATCTTCTTTGCAGTTAAGTAGTATATCTTAATCACAGCTTTTCCAGGTGAGGCCTCTGGCTTCACATCAGCCTGTTCTGCAAAGTGAGTTATAAAATTCGGTCATGGCTTCACATAAGCCTCTTTTTTGCAGAGACTAATCAGATTCTCACAGCGACCTTTTGATGAGAATTAACTAGATATTCCTGGAGTGAGCTGGTTAGATTCCTCCATCCAGCCTGTAGAATCGAAAGTGAAATGAAAATACAAGCTATGTGACACTGAAAAGCACAGCAGTGTGATCAGATCTAATCTTCACCTGCCACTGGGAAGAGCACTGCCCCTTTTGTCTAATTCATTGACCATCAATCAAATCGAGTCACCACTGATCGCTCCTCATGCAATGCTCTGCTTGAATTTAAAGGTACAGGCCACCCACAAGCTGCTTTTGTCAAAGTCACAGGTCCATTAATCATCCATAGATCAAAATGGTAATAGCAAAATGAAAAGGGAAATAATGGAATGAACAGGGAACAAACAGGAGGGACCCTTCCAAATGGTTACTACTATAGTTGGAGATGCTGTAGTGTGCTGATTATTAGTATGGCCAATGTGCTGTAATACACTAGTACTAGTATGGTTGGAGACGCTGTAGCGCACTGGTTACTAGTATGGCCAGGGGTGCAATGATGCACTGGTGACTCGTATGTCTAAGGTCGCTGTAGTGCACTTTTTACGAATACCTCTGGGGGTACTGTAGGTGGCTGGTAAGATAGTTATTGGTGAACAACCTGCAGAATTCCTGCCGATAATGCCAACGGGCAAATTAAAGGAGGTACTACACCCATGATTTTGCCATCTGCTGCTCATTGAATACGAGAGGTCTGAACAAGAATGAGAGGCTTCAGAAACCTCAGATCCATTTCTCAGAGACACTCTGGCAGAGTAACACAATAATCAAATCACAGATGGCAGCACCTGACATCTCCCCAAACCCAATAACCCACAAATAGCAAATGAGATAAATGAGCAATTTTTCTGGTTTTGGCAGTGCTTGTTCAGGGAACAGATGTTGACCAGCAGATCCCCTGCTTTTACTCATGGGATCTTGTATATGCACCTATATAATGCAGAGAGTCTCTGTTTGATATCTCGGATATGATTCCCCCCAAAAATGACAAAGGGCGTGATTCAGCATCTGCCTTGTGCTCGGAGCAGATCCAGGCACAGCAGGTGAATTGTGCGAGAGCCCCAAAGCAAGTATCTGTGCCGGGCCGATTGCGAGACACCTAACACGCTCCGCCAGTGCAATCTAGATCAGGTCGTCACTGGCCGTGATCCTGATCTGCATATTTAAAGAGCCATTCGCCAATTTAAATACCCATATACTGTAAGCACCTGGCGCCTGGGAGAAATCGGCAGCACCTGTGACACCCTGTCAGGGCGCAGTTTAGTACTGGTCCACACAAACGCGAACCAGGCGTGACGGCACCTCGCAGTGGGGGTGGTTTTCGCAGGTCATTAGAAACCCCCAGTGGTTGGGAACAGGGCAGTGTTGTACCCTAGCATGCCCCTTGGCACCCAGGTACCTTGGCACAGCCAGCCTGGCACCCTGGCAGCTGAATCTGACAGCGCCACCCAGGCACCCTGGGTTCACCCAGTTAGGACCAATGTTGTTCGGGGTCTTTGGCTAGTTCTGATGGAGAGTATTTGAACTAGTGTAGCGGGGGATGGGATTCCAAGAGTAGGATCAGATTGGTCAGATTCAGATCAGAAAAACTGAGGTAGAACATTAGCTGGTGATGTTGCAAATGTAGTGATGGGCTTGGAATTACAGGAGAAGCAAAGTTTTAAAAGTGTCCAGCAAGGGAACATGGTGGGTTTAAACTGTTTGTACTTCAAGGCAAGGAGTATCACAAACAAGGTGGATGAGCTTCAGGCACAGATAGACACATGGCAGCAGGGAGTCATTGCTATAACAGAAACCTGGTTGAAGAGCCTGCAGACAGAATAGAGTGGGGGATAAAAAAAGAGGAGGCGTTGCATTAATAGTTAAATAATCCATTCTAGTCGTGAGAAGGGATATGCACCAAACGGGTCAACAAATGAGACTTTATGGATTGAACTTGGAAATAAAAAAGGTGTCACGCATGGCAGTCACACTATTGGGAATCTATTACAGACCCCCAAAACAGTGAAATGGAGATAGATAATGAAATATGCTGGAAGATCTCTCGTTGTAACAATAAGACGGCAATAATTGAAGGTGGACCTTAACTATCCCAATGTCAACTGGTATCCAAACAATATAAGGGAAACTGAGGGAGAAAGAATTGTGTGCTGTGTCCAGGAAAATTCTTTCAACCAATTAGTGACAAACCCAACGTGAGGAGATGCATTTCTAGACCTCGTCTTGAGGAATGAAGACGGGCAAGTGGGTGATGTGACTGTTGGTGACCATATCGGGGATAATGATCACAATTAATTGGATTCAGCATTATCATGGAAAAGGACAGAGATACAGCAGGAGTAAATATTTTGAATGGGGGAAGGCAAATTTTACGGAAATGAGAAGACATGGCTGAGGTGGACTGGCTAACACTGCAGAGGATACATCAGTGGAAAACCTGGAGGAAACACTAAAGTGAGATCCTAAATGTACAAAGTAGACATGTCACCTCCAAAATTGAGGGTTACTGCCCAATCTAATAATAATAATCTTTATTGTCACAAGTAGGCATACATTGCAATTAAGTTACTGTGAAGGACTGGAGAACAGCTAATGTAATCCCACTATTGAAGAAAGGTTGTAAAGATAAGCCAGGGAAGTATAGACCAGTGAGTCTCACATCAGTGGTTGGGAAACTATCGGAGAAAATTCTGAAGGAGCAAATCTATTTCCACTTGGAGAGGCAAGGTTAGATCAGAAATAGTCAGCGTGGCTTTGTCAGAGGGAATTCATGCCTAACAAATTGTATTGAATGTTTTGAGACTGTGACGAGATATGTAGATGAGGGTAGCGCAGTTGATGTCGTTTACATGGATTTTAGCAAAGCCTTTAACAAGGTCCTAGATGGGAGACTTATAAAGAAGGCAAATGCAGATGGGATACTGGGTAACTTAGGGTGGATTCAAAATTGGTTTAGTTGTAGGAGACAGCACTGTGGCACAGAGATGGCCTCACAGAACCAGACCCAGGTTCGATCCCAACCTCAGGTAACTGCCTGTGTGGAGTTTGCATGTTCTCCCATGTCTGTGTGGGTTTCCTCTGGGTGCTACAGTTTCCTCCGGCAGTCTAAAGACGTGTAGGTTAGGTGAATTGGCCATGCTAGTATTACCCAAAGGTTAGGTGTGGTTAAGGGATAGGGGTGGGGGATTGGGCCCAGGTAATGTGCTTTATTGGAGAAAGGGTACGTGCAGACTCAATGGGCCAGATGGCCTGCTTCTACACTGGAGGGATTCTATGATTCTATTGAAATGAAATGAAATGAAAATCGCTTATTGTCACGAGTAGGCTTCAATGAAGTTACTGTGAAAAGCCCCTAGTCGCCACATTCCGGCGCCTGTCCGGGGAGGCTGGTACGGGAATCGAACTGTGCTGCTGGCCTGCTTGGTCTGCTTTAAAAGCCAGCGAATTAGCTCAGTGAGCTAAACCAGCCCCTATTGCAGAGGGTGATGGCAAACAGCTGCTTTCGCGATTGGAAACCTGTGTCTAGTGGTGTACCACAGGGATACGTGCTGGGACCCCTACTGTTTCTCATTTATATAAACAACATAGATGACTATGAGGGGGGTAGGATCAGTAAGTTTGGAGATGAGACAAAGATTGGCCGGGTGGTTAACAGTGAGGTTATGGTAAAATGGACAGAAAAGTGGTAAATGGAATTTAACCCTGAAAAGTGTGAGGTGATACACTTTGGAAGAAGTAATGTGACAAGAAAGTATTCAATGACTGGCATGATACTGGGAATTTCCGAGGAACAAAGGGACTTTGGCATGTTTGTCCATAGATCTCTGAAGGCAGAAGGGAAGGTTAATAGGCTGGTTAAAAAGGCATATGGAACACTTGCCTTTATTAGTGGTTAGCACAGTTGATTCACAGCTCCAGGGTCCCAGGTTTAATTCCCGGCTTGGGTCACTGTCTGTGTGGAATTTGCACTTCTCTCTGTGTCTGCGTGGGTTTCCTCGGGGTGCTCCGGTTTCCTCCCACAGTCAAAAATGTGCAGGTTAGGTGAATTGGCCATGATAAATTGCCCTTAGTGTCCAAAACAGTTGGGTGGGGTTACTGGGTTACAGGGATAGGGTGGAGATGTGGGCTTAAGTGGGGGCCCTTTCCAACGGCCAGTGCAGACTCGATGGGCCGAATGGCCTACTTCTGCACTGTAGATTCTATGATTCTATGATCAATCGAGGCATATATTACAAAAGCGGGGAGGTGATGTTGAAGTTGTCGAGAACTTTGGTGAGGCCATATTATAGGAAGGGTGTGATTGGACTGGAGGGGTGCAGAAGCGATTCACCAGGTTGTTGCCTGGGATGGAACATTTAAGCGATGAAGAGAGGTTGGATAGCCTTGGGTTGTTTTTGTTGGAGAAGAGAAGACAGAAGGGTGACGTTATCGAGGTGTGCAGGATTATTTGGGGTATGGACAGGATGGATAGGGAGCAGCTATTCGCCTTGGTTCAGGGATCAGTTATGAGAGGACGCAAATTCAAGCAAAGGGGCAGAAAGTTTTTGAGGAAAAACTTTTTTACCCAGAGGGTGGTTACAATCTGGAATGCCCTGCCTGGGAGGGAGGTAGAGGCAGGTTGCCTCACATCCTTTAAAAAGTACCTGAATGAGCACTGGGCACGTCATAACATTCAATCTATGGAATTCCTTGCCCAGTGAAGCAGTTGAGGCTCCTTGATTACATGTTTTTAAGGTAAAGATAGATAGTTTTTTGAAGAATAAAGGGATTAAGGGTTATGGTGTTCGGGCCGGAAAGTGGAGCTGAGTCCACAAAAGATCAGCCATGATCTAATTGAATGGCGGAGCAGGCTCGAGGGGCCAGATGGCCTACTCCTGCTCCTAGTTCTTATGTTCTTATGTTCTAATGTTCTTAAGAGTATGGGCCAAGTGCTGGCAAATGGGATTAGGTAAGCAGGTCAGGTATTTTTCATGTATCTGTGCAGACATGTAGGACCTATTCTGCACTGTATCATTCTGTGATTCAGTTATTCTTCAAAACCCAAAGATGTTTTACCAATATATTAATAGTAAAAGGTTAGTTAAGGAAAAAGTGGCACCTATCAGAGATGAAGAAAGGAACTTGTGCACAGGCTGTGGGAAGGGTTTTAAATGAATATTTTGTCTCTGTATTTACAAAAGAAAGGGATAATGCAGATATAATAGTCCAGGAGGAGCACTGTGAGGTATTGAACAGGATAATAATAAAGGGAGAGGAATTACTTAAAGGATTGGACTCCTTGAAAGTTGATAAATCGCCAGGAGCAGATGGATTGTTTCTGAGGCTATTGAAAGAGATCAGAGAGGAAAATGCTCTGAGGATGATTTTCCAATCCTCACAAGATATAGGAGTTACTGGAGGATAGAGAAATGCAAACAAGGTCCCATTGTTCAAAAAGGGATTGAAGGAAATGTTCAACAATTATAGGCCATTTAGCCTTATGGCGATGGTAGGCAAATCAGTAGAATCAATCACCAGAGATAGGATTAACTATCACATAGAAAGGTATGGACTAGTGAGGGACAGTCAGCATGGATCTTGCCTCACAAATTTGATTGAATTATTTGAGGAAGTGACGAGGAGAGTTGATGAAGGTATGCGTAGTGGATATTGTGTATATGGATTTTAGCAGACATTTGACAAAGTCCCACATGGCAAATTGGTCAAAGATTAAAAGCCCATGGGGTATAGGGTATTGTGGCAAACTGGGTAGAAAATTGGCAGAGTAACAGAAAACAAAGGGATCGATGAATGCCCTTGCGAATGGAAAGTTGCTTCGAGTAGTGTTCCACAGGGCTTGGTGTTGGCACCTTTGCTGTTTGTATTACAAAGAGTAATGATTTGGACGTGAACATGGGAGACATGATGGGAAATTTGCAGAAGACTCAAAGATTGGCCGCGTGGTGGACAGTGTAGAGGATAGCTATAATCTCCTAAATGATATAGATGGGTTTGTGGACTGGGCGATTGGTGGACGATGGATTTTAACAAAGACAAGCGGGCAGCATGGTAGCACAAGTTGATAGCACTGTGGCTTCACAGCGCCAGGGTCCCAGGTTCGATTCCCCGAAGGGTCAATGTCTGTGTAGAGTCTGCACGTTCTCCCCATGGCTGCATGTGTTTCCTCCGGGTTCTCCGGTTTCCTCCCACAGTCCAAAGACGTGCAGGTTAGGTGGATTGGCCATAATAAATTGCCCTGAGTGACCAAAAAGGTTAGGAGGGATTATTACGTTACGGGGATAGGGTGCAAGTGAGGGCTTAAGTGGGTTGGTGCAGACTCGATGGGCCGAAAAACCTCCTTCTGCACTGTATGTTCTAAAAAAAAACAAGTGTGAGGTCATGCATTTAGGGAGGTGAAACAATTATAAGAGTACACAATAAATGGCAATATACTAGGAAGGATTGATGAACTGAGAGATCTTGGCGTGCAAGTGCACACGTCCCTAAAAGCAGCAGTTCAATTAGACAATGTTGTAAAGAAGGCATATGGAATTTATTTTAATTCATTTACAGCGTGTGGGCGTTGCTGGTTAGGCCAGCATTTATCGCCCATCCATAGTTTCCCTTCAGAAGGTGGTGGTGAGCAACCTTTTTGAACCACTGCAGTCCTTGTGTAGGTACAGCCACTATGCTGTTAGGGATGGAGTTTCAGGATTTTGCCCCAGCGACAACAAAAAAATGGCGATATATTTCCAAGGTAGGGTGGTGAGTGACTTGGAGGGAAACCTCCAGATGGTGGGGTTCCCAGGTATCTGCTGCTCTTTTCCATCTAGATGGTTATGGTCCTGGGTTTGGAAGGTACTGTCTAAGGAACCTTGGTGAGTTACTGCAGCGCATCTTGTAGATGGTACACATGGTTGCCACTGTTCGTCGGTGGTGGAGGGTTTGAATACTTGAGGAAGGAGGAGCAATCAAATGGGCTGCTTTATCCTGGATGGTGTCGAGCTTCTTGAGTTGTTGTTGGAGCGACACTCATCCAGGCAAGTGGAGAGTATTCCATTACACTCCTGACTTGTGCCTTGTAGGTGGTGGACAGGCTTTGGGAGCATCAGGAGGTGAGTTACTTGCCATAGGATTCCTAGCCTTTGACTTTCCCTGGTTGCCACAGTATTAATATGGCTAGTCCAGTTCAACGTCTGATCAATGGTTTCCCCCAGGATGTTGATTATAGGGGATTCAGTGATGGTAATGCCTTGGGGCAGCACGGTGACACAGTGGTTAACTGCTGCCTCACAGTTCCAGGGACCCGGGTTCAATTCCGGCCCCGGGTGGCTCACTGGGTGGAGTTTGCACTTTCTCCCTGTGTCTGCGTGGGTTTCCTCGGGTGTTCCCGTTTCCTCCCACAGTCACAAAGATGTGCAGGTTAGGTGAATTGGCCATGTTAAATTGCCCGTCAGTGTCCAAAAGGTTAGGTGGGTATACTGGGTTATGGACTTAGGGCGGAGGAGTGGGCTTAAGTAGGGTGCTCTTTCCAACTGCCAGTGCAGACTCGATGGAACAAATGGTTTCCTTCTGCACTGTTAGTTCTATGATGCTATAATTCTATGACTGTCAAGGGACGATGGTTAAACTCTCTCTTGCAAGAGATGGTCATTGCCTGGCGCGAATATAAGTTGCCACTCGTCAGCCCAAGCCTGGATATTGTTCAGATCTTGCTGCATTTGGACATGGACAGCTTCATTAGCTGAGGAGTCACGAATGGTGCTGCCTTGTGCATTCATCTGTGAACATCCCCACTCCTGACCTTACGATGGAAGGGAGGTCATTGATGAAACTGCTGAAGGTGGTTGAACCTCGTACACTACACTGAGGAACTCCTGCAGTAATGTCGGGGAGTTGAGATAATTGACCTTCAACCGCAACACCCATCTTCCTTTGTACCAGTTATCACTCCAACCAGCAGGGAGCTTTTCCCCCGATTCCCATTGACTCCAATTTAGCTAAGGTTCCTTGATGCCATAATCGTTCAAATGCTGCCTCGATATCAAGGATAGTCACTTTCACCTCACCGCCAGCATTCAGCTCTTTTTGAATCAAGGCTGTAATAAGGTCAGGAGCTGAGTGACCCTGGCGGAACGCAAACTGAGCGTCCCTGAGCAGGTTATTGCTGAGTAAGTGTCACTTGATAGCACTGTTTTCTTTTATAAATTTAGAGTACCCAATTATTGTTTTCCAATTAAGGGTTAATTTAGCGTGGCCAATCCACCTAACCTGCACATCTTTGGGTTGTGGGGGTGAAACCCAGGCAGACACGGGGAGAATGTGCAAACTCTACATTGACATTAATAGCCCTGTTGATGACTCCTTCCATCACTTTTTCGGTGATTGAGAGTAGACTGATCGGGCGTTATTTGGGTGGGTTGGATTTGCCCTGTTTCTTGTGTCCAGGACACACCTGGGCAATTTTCCACATTGCTGGGTAGGAGTCACTGTTGTAGCTGTACTGGAACAGCTTGGCTAGAGGTGCGGCAAGTTGTGGAGTACAAGTTTTCAGTACTATTGCTGGGATATTGTCAGGGCCCATAGCATTTGCAGTATCCAGTGCCTTCAGCCATTTCTTGATATCATGTGGAGTGAATCGTATTGGCTGAAGACTGATATCCGTGATGCTGGGGACTTCCAGTGGAGACCTATATGGATCATCCGCTCGGCACTTCTGGCTGAAGATTTTTGCGAATGCCTCAGCCTTGTCTTTTGCACAGATGTGCAGATGTGCTGGGCTTCTCCATCATTGAGGATGGGGATATTTGTGGAGCCTCCTCCTCCTCTTGCAGTGAGTTGTTTAATTGTCCAGCACCATTCACGGCTGGACGTGGTAGGACTACAGAGCTTAGATCTGATGCGTTCATTGTGGAATTGCTTAGCTCTGTCTAGTACATGCTGATTATGCTGTTTGGCACGCAAGTAGTCCTGTGTTGTAGCTTCTCCAGGTTGACACCTCATTTTTTGGTGTGCCTGATGTTGCTCCTGACATGCTCTCCTGCACTCTTCATTGAACCAGATGTGATCCCCTGGCTTGGTGGTAATGGTAGAGTGAGAGAAATGCCGGGCCATGAGGTTGCAGATTGTGTTGAACACCGTTCTGCTGCTGCTGATGGCCCACAGCGCCTCATGGAAGCTCAGTCTTGAATTGCTAGATCTGTTAAAATCTATCCCATTTAACATGGTGGGAGTGTCACACAACATGCTCTCCTTCATTGGCAGAACTATAGAATATAAAAGTAATGATATAATGTTGGAATTGTATATAACCCTGGTGAGGCTGCAGCTGGAGTATTGTGTGCAGTTCTGGTTGCCACATTACAGGAAAGATGTTATTGCTCTGGAGAGAGTGCAGAGGAGGTTTACTAGAATGTTGCCACGGCTAAAAAAGTATAGTTACGCGGAGATAGGTTGCATTGGATAGGTTGGAGATAGAGTGGATAGGTTGGGGTTATTTTCCTTTGAAAAAAGTAGGCTGAGGGGTGACTTAATTGAAGTGTACAAAATTATGAGGGGAAGTGATATAGTGGATATAATAAAATTGTTTCCTTTGGTGGAAAATTCTAGAACCAGGGGACAAAGATTAAAGATAAGTGGCAGACGATGTACAGGCGACATGAGGAAGAAGTTTTTTATTCAGAGGATAGGGAGAGTCTGGAATTCCCTGCCCGAGTTGGTGGTGGAAGCAGAGACCAGAAACTCTTTTTAAAAAGTACCTGGATCTTCACCTTGTGCTGTAAGCTTCAGGGCTATGGGCCAGGTTCAGGAAGATGTGATTAGAAAGGGTGGCCTCAGGCTGGCATGGACAAAATTGGCTGAATGGCCTCCTTCTCTGCTGTAAATGTTCTATGGTTCTATGGTTATTATTATGCTAGTTATTCCTGTAACAGGTCTTTAGTCTGTCGCGAGGGTCTCGTAGATTGAGGAGCACCACTCCACATCAAGCGTGATTGCCCAGGAGTCTCTCCCACTCTTACCGCCACCCATTGACATGTTTGGAAGATTTTGCAGGCTGACACTCAACTTGTTTGGTTGCACTATGGACAAATCTTCCTTGGCTATCAATCGTGGGGTGGGATTCGAACCTGGAGACCCTGGTTCAGAGGAAGAAATACGCCACGACCTACCTGTGAGACAGGACACAGGCAAAAAAATGGGCGGGTGAAAGATTTCATTGCTGATTGAAGAATCTGCCTTGATGAACCAGCTATTCTGTTCAAGAAATTTCTATATTATGACCTTTGCTTTCTTTGGACTGAGGTTAAATTATGTATTTTACTTTATAAACATGGCAGAAGAGGAAGATGTTGGTGTTGTAAGAGAAGGCATGGTCGAAGAAGAAGCTGGTGTTGGAAGCATTGTTCGGGGCGTCGTTGGTGGAGACGTCGCTGGGGCAGAAGGAGACATCACAGATACTGATGGAACAACAACAGGTACAACACAGGTTCATCCAGCTGATGGTCTGTAACATTGTAGGTAGCAGATGAGGAATATATCAGCCATGATAGAATGGTGGAGCAGACTTGATGGGCTTAATGGCCTAATTCTGCTCCTATATCTTATGAACTTATGAGCAACACATTCAACAACAGAGGCTATCTATCAGCAGGAGAGAGTAATTCACAAAGCAGAAGGAGTCGGAGAGAGTAAAATATAAATGTTGGGCGTTATTCAGCCGTTGGATGGTGCCCATCACGGAACCGAATGTGAGAGCCCCAAATCAGGCTCTGCTGATTGCGAGTCACTCGACTCGCTCTGCCCAGCACGATCTGGAATTCAATCTCACTGGGAGTGATCTAGATTGGCATATTTAAATGAGACATTCAGCTCACTTAAATACCCGGATGCCGGATTCACCGAGTGCCCGGGAGTCAACAGTTGCGCCTTCAAGTCATTTAGCCCTGTTCCACAAATATGGACCAGGCCTGACCGTGCCTTGGGAAGTTTCGAAGGCCACTAGGTACCCCCAGGTGGTTAGGGTCAGGGAAGGGTAGTACACTGGAACCCCCCCCCCCCCCGGCACCACTGCCAGGGTGCCAGGCTGGCACTGCTAGGGTGCCGGGGCATTGTCAGGGGGCCATGGGTGTCAGATTGGCACTACCAGGAGGTGGGCCTGGGGGCTGTGCCCATTAGAAGGGGGTGAGGGAGCTTCCAGGGGCTGCTAGAAGGTCAGTGGAGAGTGAAGGATATCCAGAAAGCAGGAGGGATCTCAAGGTGGGTCGGTCGCAGAGATTGGGGCTGCCCGTCAAAGTGGTTTCTCGATCTACGAGGGTTGGTCCTGCTTGTGAGCTCGGCTCAGCAGTGCAGGAAATCAACTATAGTGTGGTCTTTGCAGGGAGAAGCTCCCCGAGGCCCAATAGAACATAGAACATACAGTGCAGAAGGAGGCTATTCGGCCCATCGAGTCTGCACCGACCCACTTAAGACTTCACTTCCACCCCATCCCCGTAACCCAATAACCCCTCCTAACCTTTTTGGTCACTAAGGGCAATTTCTTATGGCGAATCCACCTAACCTGCACGTCTTTGGACTATGGGAGGAAACCGGAGCACCCGGAGGAAACCCATGCAGACACGGGGAGAACGTGCAGACTCCGCACAGACAGTGACCCAGCAGGGAATCGAACCTGGCGCTGTGAAGACACCGTGCTATCCACTTGTGCTACCGTGCTGCCCAATAAACAGGCAAAGTGCCCGTGAATAGCGAGCGGGCTGAATCTCGGAACTGCAGCTGCCAAGAAAAACCCTGCCAAACGCGTCTGAGAACGGACTTTGTTTCACTCCCACCAAATCGCATGTATTTAGCAAGTATCACCAGAAGTTATTTTTTACTTTCTATTTTTGTTTCATATCTGTGGTTGTTAGATCACATACATTTTTAACTGATCTATGTTATGTGAGTAATATCCTATCAAATGTGCCTGCCCAGTTCCTATGTCCCTTCATCTCCCTTTCATTCAGCTCCCTATTTAACCTATTAACCTGTCCTTCAATGCTGACATGATCTATTACAGTAGTTTCATTCACAGTAATGAATGGTTTTATTTTTCTGTATTATTTTGATGTTATCTATTTCTATATGGTCACCGTAATGAACTCCAATTGGCTTTATTGGTTGGCCAATTTGAGTATGAGCTCCCTCAATGATAGCTCATTGAGGGGGCCCATATAAGCACCTGCGTAGGCTTTGTGAGCCAGTCTTAAGTTGACTGGACTGCTAGCAGCACTGTTTGTAGCTGCTCCTGTAATATCGTTATTGTAAATAAATATTGGTGTGGTGATAGATCTCCTGCCTCCCGTGGATTACTACAGTGGCGATGAGGTAAACTAAGAATTTTGCCATTTTAAAAATGCAGTTTTTTGGGAGGTTAGAGGCATTCGACCCGGCTATTGAGGACTGGTCCCAGTATGTGGAGAGAATGTGTTACTTCTTCCGGGCAAATGATATACTGACGGACGAAAGGAGATGGCTTATCCTGCTGTCAGCTTTCACCATTATACGTAGTCTGACTTATCCCAATGCGGCGGACACAAAAACTTTCCAAGAATTAACGGAATTGGTGAAAGAGCACTACGACCCAAAACCACCCCTCATTTTGCGTAGGTACAGATACTACACAGCGAAGCGGGAAGACAGAGAGTCGGTCACAAATTTCTTGACCCGCCTGAGAAGGCTGGCGGAAAAATGTGAGTTCGGCCCGACGCTAAATTAAATGCTTCGGGACCAGTTAGTGTGTGGCATAAACGACCTCACAATATAGAAACGCCTGTTGGCGGAAACGGAGCTAGACTGCAGACAGGCGTTACAGCTCGCACTGTCCCTAGAAAAGGCAGCAAGTGGGGCGCAGGAACTACAGGGCACACCAATGGAGGTAGTTACCTGTGAGAGGGACTACCACAACGGGTCCTGCTACCAGATAGCCGCTCTCAGGAAAAACCTAAGGAATGGAGGTAAAAAAGAAAACCCCAGAACTGCCCCCAAGTCTGCCAGGGCTAACTGGAGACAGAGGGAAGTACCGGCTGAGGCTCCCCCATAGAGAAGGACCGTTTCTGCCACCAGACAGAGTGGGGTAACAGCGACAGAACCCCTAGAATAAGGTGGCAAAAGAGGAATAGCAGGTGGGGACGCAGGGAAGTACACAACCTAGACGCCCCATCCTCCTCCGAAGGGGAACAATTATATAATACTGCGATGAAGAAAGCAGAACCCATTAGGATTACCCCACGGGTGAACGGTCGACCAACAATAATGGAAATAGACACGGGGACGGCCGTATCAGTAATGGGAGTGGCAGCATTTAAAAAAATCAAAGACGGACTCCAGCCACTAACCCTGACAAAAACATCGACAAAACTTAAAACCTACACGGGGGAACCCCTGGAAATTCTAGGCACGACTCATGTACCTGTGGAATATGAGAAGCAATTGCTCAGATTATCATTGATGATAGTAGAGGGCTCCGGACCAAGCTTAATTGGACGGAACTGGCTGAAAGACCTAAAATTAGATTGGATGAAAATTTTCCAGAGTGGAAGCGGGCAGTTGAGTGGAGTACTCCAAAAATACCCGGAGGTTTTCCAGGAAGGTTTGGGGGAAATCATAGGCGCCAAAGCAACTTTGCACATGGACCCAGAAGCCCTTCCGAAATTTTGTAAGGCCAGGCAGGTACCTTTTGCATTAAGGAAGAAAGTAGATGACGAAATAGAAAGGTTACAGCGCGACGGCATTATCAGACCAGTACAGTTTTCGGAATGGGCAGCGCCGGTGGTACCAATTTTGAAGTATGACGGCTCGATACGTCTCTGTGGAGATTTCAAACAGACGGTAAACAAATACGCACTGCTGGACAAATACCCAATCCCGAAAATAGACGACCTATATGTCAAATTGGCAGGTGGGCTTTTGTTCACGAAACTGGACATGAGCCATGCCTACCTGCAGTTAAAACTGGACAAGGACTCCCAGAAGTTCGCTACGATCAACACCCTGAAGGGCCTTTTTCGTTATACTAGGCAACCTTTCGGAGTGTCATCAGTCTACGCTATATTCCAGCATACGATGGAAAATATTCTGCAGGGACTACCGCAGGTGGCGATTTATTTGGACGATGTCTTAATCACGAGTAGGACAAACAGGGAACACTTCAGGAACCTGGAGGAAGTGCTCAGGCGTTTCGCAAAGGCAGGCGTACGGCTAAAAAGGGAAAAATGTGTTTTTCTGGCCCCACAAGTGCCGTACCTGGGATCTAAAGTAGACAAGTCAGGCTTACACCCATTAGAAGACAGAGTAAGGGCAATAAAAGAAGCCCCAACTCCCATCACGGTCCAGGAGTTACGATCATTTCTAGGGTTGGTAACCTATTATGGAAAATTTATTGAAAATAGGGCGCCCATCCTAGAACCCCTCCATCAGCTACTAAAAAGGGGGCAAGAATGGAAATGGTCCGCCCGCCAAAACCGAGCATTTAGGGACATTAACAGCAGAACTCCTGCCTCCCGTGGATTACTACAGTCACTTTCCAAATGCTGCCTTTCAAAGTGAAATACCCCAAAGTTGTTTGCTGTAAGTCAGTTTTCTGAGACTTGGGATCAGAATCGCTTTCTGAACCCTCTCCAGGATTTGAATGTCTCCATTGTGTCTCAGTGAATAGAACTGGACCCACATTACTCAAACTGTAGTCTATCCAGAGAATGAGATGACATAATCAACACTTTCTCTGACTGAGACTCTGCTTTTTCTTGCATTCATTCAGTGGGAATCATTCATAAGGCAGTAAATGTGCATTTGTATTGTCCGTGAGAAAGTGGTGGTGAGCTGTCTTCTTGAACCATTGCAGACTGTGTGGTGTAGGTACACCCCCAGTGCTGTTGGGGAGGGAGTGGAATTTGCAGGTGGTGGTGTTCCGATGTGTCGGCTGCCCTCGTCTTTCTCGGTGGTGGAGGTTGAAAGTTTGGATGGTGCTGCCGAAGGACCGTTGGCGAGTTGCTGCAGTGTATCTTGTAGATGGTACACACTGCCATGGTGCGTTGGTGGCGGAGGAGTGAATGTTTATGGTGGTGGATTGGGTGCCAGTCAAGTGGGCTGCTTTGTCCTGGATGGTGTTGAGCTTTATGCGTGTTGTTGGAGCTGCACTCATCCAGGCAAGTAGAGAGTTTTCCAATTGGCTCCTGACTTGTGCCTTGTACGTGGTGGCCAGGCTTTGGAGAGTTAGGAGGTAAGTTACTCACTGCAGAATTTCATTCCTCTGAATGGCTCTTCCAACCATGGTATTTATGTGAGTTGGTTCAGTTAAGATTTCATCTAATGGCAAACCCCAGGATGTTGATGGTGGGTAATTTAGCAATGGTAATATCATTGCGTTCAGTGTAGATTTCCTTTCGTTACAAATGTCAATTTTCTGCTGCTTGTGTCGTGTAAAGATTATTTTCCAAATATCAGCATAAGATAAGACTGACGATTGGCCAGACATGCCTGGTTGCATGTGGGCATGGACTGCTTATTAACTAAGGTGTTACTAAGGTGGAAATAAGTATTACAATCTTCAGTGAAGAATCCGATAATTTTGTGGTTACCATTACTCAGTTTAACGTTTCAATCCCAGATTTATTTAATTAAACTGTATTTTATTTCCCTGACGGTCCTGGTGGGATGAATCAAGATCATTAGTCCAGGCATTGGGATCACTGGTCCAGTAATAAAATCCGTATGGTTCCTGTTTTGGCTGTATTGTTCAGCATTCCATTTGTTTTTTGATCATTGCACTGCAATAATTAGACATATTCAGCATGTTCCCCGCCAGCTGTTGTGGACACAGCTCTGGTTTAGTTGGTAGCACACACCCTCCAGACTTAATAGTTAATATAAAGACTGATATTCTTGCGACTACGTGTTGTCCCTGGTAGGAAAGCTGGTGGGATTCCTGTCTGGTGGATCACCCTTCACCTTTCCAGAGACACTCACCTCAGTTGCCGTCTGCAGGGGCAGGAAGTGGTGGCAATCATGCGTGCTACCCAGGCCAACACCTTACAGGTGGCGTTTGCGGTGAAGGCCTTGGGTGCAACATTAATGGCCATGGACCAGGATGTCCAAGGCCTGGGGCGCTCTGTGTGGCCAGTGGCTGAGGCACAGGACAGGGATGCCCTGTCACAGGCTGCTGTGTACCAAGGCCACATGGATATTGCTGTGTTACTCCAGAGCGTGGGCCAGTCACAATGGGTCATGGCTGCGAGCATTGTATTTATTGGCATGACTCTGGCTGACCTCAACCAGACACAGAGGGATCTGGCACGGCCCCTGAGTGATGTGGCATAGTCCCAGAGGAATGTCCCTGTGCTCCATGGCCGCGAGCATTGGGAGTGGGCCTCCAGAATTGGCAGCGCCAACTGGCAGGGAAGTCCTTGGAGCTCACACCAGCTGCACCTCCATCCCAAAGAGTAGCCCTGATCCATCTGGCACCCTGAGACAGGAGAAGGTGATGGGGCCCATGTTGGCGACTCCTGCAAGGGAGATGCTGGAAAACCACAGCACCCCTGAATCCCCCCACCTCTCACTGGCACATCCGATGGGCAGCGAGCAGAACAGGCAGCACCATACCACCTTTGACTCCTGGTAGATAGATCGGCTCTTCCGGGCCCAATTGCTCCAGAGGACGGCTACCAAAAGGGACCCAGGTCTCAGGGCAGGGATCGCAGCTGGTCGCCTCCTCTTCCGATGTACCACCTGGGAACCCACCTAGGTGGAGCGTTAGGGTCTGTAATGGCTACAAAGTTGGACACCCATTAATTTGGCATGGGTGAAGTGCATCGGTTAGCTTTAGGGATACTTGCACAAATCAGGACAAAAATATTCACCGTTTCACAATATACACCTGTTCATAACTTTGCAACCAGTTTTGTCTCTCTGTCAGAAGGGTGTGAGATACGGGCTGGTCTGGGCTGGCTGCAGAGGGGGCATTGATGGGTGGGGGGAGATGGACAGATGTTGGGCTGGTCTCAGGCCAGGGGCTCCAGTTCTGCCACCGCTCACTGCCCCGGTACCAACCCCACCCGCATCCTTCTCGACCCCAAATACCCCTCACGCCACCGTCCCCACTTCCACCATCTCAAAGGTCCGATAGTGAACCACGCAGCCTGGGCATCCTTGTGGACATGGCCCTATTGAATTTATATTTGTGCCGACCAGGCATATAGGATGTCTGTTTCTGCGCAAATACACCTGTGCACCGAGGTCTGCGAGATCCCAGACAGGTCCCCACTCGGCACCTGCAAGTACCCCGTCGTGTATAGGTTCAGGGCGACCGTCACCTTGACGGCCACCGGGAGCGGGTATCCTCCTCCATACCATTGTGGTTCCTTGTGCGTCATTATTTGGCTGATATGCCATCTCGTCCCCTGCTCAGCCGGAGTCTTCAATGGCATTCCCGGTTCAGCAGGACCTTGAATGACAGGCACTGACGCTACATACAAGGTTTAATGGGATGCCTCCTTCCCACCTCCTCCTCCTCAGCGGGCCCTTCAACCTCATCGGGTGCCTCCTGTTCCTCTAGTCAGGCTCTGCCGTTGCAGGTTACCCCTTGAGCACCTCAAGCGAATCCCTCAGGACTGCGGTGGCCAGGATGAAGGCCACCATTCCTGGTTGGATTGTGATAACCATTGTCTGCAGGCGGTGAAAGTCAGACATGTTAGCATTGTGCGTAACACCGTGCCCAACCAGGTCCAGCAGGCTACATGGTGCCCCCGTGAGCACTGCTGACCCTACCCTACATATCCTGTTCTCCTACTTCCCAATTCCCCCACCCACCCACTACGATTCCACCTGGCACTCTGCCCTCTGCACCCCGGCCCCATCGGTATCCAGTACCACGGCGGCCTCTCTCCCCGGCGCCGGTCCTGCTTCCAGGACTACCATTGGCTGACACTATCCATGCTAGTAGTCTCCTCAGTGCCCCTGTCCCCATCCTCCTGCAGGGACTACTGTGAGCATTGCCCTTTGGCGGGCCGCGTCCTGCCCCGCCGGCAGGTGACAGCTGGTTGGGGGGGGGGAGGTGTGGGTGGAGAGTTGGTGGCATAGTGGGTGGGGGCTGGGGTGCGGGATGTGGTGGGGTGGGGGCACCCATACGGCCAGTGTCACTGCATAACCACAGGCCATGATGGGCAGTCAGTACGGAATGCAGCAAGATCGCTGCCTTGCAGGCCATGGCAATGGCGGTCCATGCCTGGACACCCTGGTCACTTAACTGCTCACCGCGATCCCACAACCCATTCCCTGGCCACTCCCTGTTGCGCTACGCTGCACACCCCGGGCCTGGTAGAGGCCCCCTCCCCTGCATCAAGCCCTGCCAGTGACAGGTCTTGCAGTCCACGGTTGTCCCTCTGCATGCCCTACCTCCTCTCTCTCCCCTTGTCAGCCACAGCGCTTGTTTCCCCAATTTTGAAACCACAAGTGAAACTCTATGTCGGTAATTCCTTCTGGCGGAAGTGGAACATTGCGGAGCCCCTGGAGAATACCGGGTCAGCCCCGCTAATGATATGTGGATGGTATTTATTGTATGTGTGAAGTAGAATGCATTGACGCCGCTGCCGAGGCCCCAGGACATGGCATTCTGGCGGGCGCCCACTGCCGTCCATGATTTTGACTTCACGACCGATTCTCTGTCCAATTGCCTTTCCTGATTCTGGTGTTGGCTGCCGGAGAATCCTGCCCATGGTCTATTGAATGAGAAGTTGAAGGGAGCCCTTGTCTGTCCTCTCAGGTGCTGTATAAGATACCATGGCCTCGTTTGCAGATGAACAGGTAAGTTCCCCCAGTGCCCTGGCAAATATATATCCCTCAGTCAACATCAGGAAGACAGATTTTTTTGGTTATTATCATATTGCTCTTCATGGGAGATGGCTGAGTTCAAATTGACAAATTTAACAATAACTGCATTTCAAAGGAACTTCATTTAATTTTAAATAGCTCCACAATGTGCTGCAATGAGAAAAGGAGTGATCTGAATGCAAATCTTTCTTTTCTATTTCGTATCAGTCGCAAATTTTGCAACATTTTGAAATCCTTTTCGTCACACCACAGAACGCAGGAAAAAAACAGTGGAATCCACTGGTCAGTGATTCTCAGAATTGTTTCAACTTATGGTAAGTTTATATCATTGAGTCTATAAGCTTTCAGTATTATTGGCTGGGATGTACTGGTCCCTCCATGGGACTCCCCTGCAGGGATGAAGGAACAACATGTAACACCTTAAAGTTTGCAGATGATGCCAAGTTGAGTGGGAGGATGAACTGTGATGAGGATTCTGTGATCCTACAGCAAGATCTGGACAGGTTGGGCGAATGGGCAAATCAATGGCAGATGCAGTATAATTTGGACAAGTGTGAGGTTATTCACTTTGGAAGCAAAAACAGGAAGGCAGATTACTACCTGAACGGTTGTAAATTGGGAGAGGGAGTGTGCAGCAGGACCTGGGTGTCCTTGTGCACCAGTCGCTCAAGGCGGTAAAGAAGGCTAATGGTATGTTGGCCTTCACTGCGAGAGGTTTCGGGTATAGAAGCAGGGATGTGTTGCTGCAATTATACAGGGCATTGGTGAGGCCACAACTGGAATATTGTGTGCAGTGTTGGTCTCCTTTTCTGAGGAAGGATGTTCTTGCTCTCGAGGGAGTGCAGCGAAGGTTTACCAGACTGATTCCAGAGATGGCGGGACTGTCATATGAGGAGAGATTGACTAGTTAGGATTGTTCTCGCTGGAGTTCAGAAAAATAAGTGGGATATCATAGAGACTTATAAAATTCGAACAGGACTAGATGAGTCTGTGAAATTAATTACTCCAGGGAGTAGTTGATGCTAAAACATTGAATATATTCAAGAGGTGGCTAGATATAGCACTTAGGGTGAAAGGGAATAAAGTTTATGGCGAAAAAGCAGGATTAGGCTATTGAGTTGGGTGATCAGCCATGGCCACGATAAATGGTGGAGCAGGCTCGAAGGACCAAAAGGCTTGCTCCTACTCCTACGGAACATAGAACATAGAACAGTACAGCACAGAACAGGCCCTTCGGCCCTCGATGTTGTGCCGAGCAATGATCACCCCCTACTCAAGCCTAACGTATCCACCCTATACCAGTACCCCCCCCCCCCCCCCCCCCCAATTAACCTTACTTTAACACTAAGGGCAATTTAGCATGGCCAATCCACCTAACCCGCACATCTTTGGACTGTGGGAGGAAACCGGAGCACCCAGAGGAAACCCACGCACACACGAGGAGGACGTGCAGACTCCGCACAGACAGTGACCCAGCCGGGAATTGAACCTGGGACCCTGGAGCTGTGAAGCATTTATGCTAACCACCATGCTACCGTGCTGCCCTACCGTGCTGTCCTATCTTCTATACATCTGTGAAAAGTCACTTATTTTATTACCAAAAAGATTTTTCATCTCATGAATTAACTGAAAACATTCACCTTTCTTAAAATTATTAACTAATATTCATCTGAAACTATTGGAAATTCTCACTGAATGAACTCTTCTGCTTAAATTATAGAATTTAGAAGAAATCTGAAGCTTGAACGAAGACATCAGAGAAAAGGGAAGAATAAAAGGGAAGAAAATTCCACATGGATTAAACTGTTTAACTTTAAAGCCTTCTTTCACATTTAATTACAATTCATTTACTGTTTAATTACTAGTATTTAATTCTGTAGTTCACTGGTGTTTATGATATTCTCATTGCTCAGTATTGTGTCAATTAATTAAATCACATGATATATTCCATAACAAGTGTCAATGTGAAGCTGAATCATAAACAGGATATTGATTCTTTCTATCGCTGCGACTCCTTCAATTCTTTAAGACAGCTCAGGAAAGAACTCATACATATTGGAATGGATTTTCCCCTTAGATTTGGCAACCAGAAGTTGGATAGTTTCCTGACATCATCTTCCCGAGCTCTAATATTCAGGGACCTGCAGGGACATTCCACAAGATGCTCCTTTAAAACATGGATGAGGAGGGATTTCTTTAGCCAGAGTGTGGTGGAATTCATTGCTGCAGAAGGATGTGGATGCCAAATCACTAAGGGCGCGATTCTCCGCACTCACGCCGGTTCGGAGAATAGCGGGCCGCGCAAATTTTCACGGCGACGCTGGTCCGACGCCCTCCCGCTATTCTCCGAACCCCGCACAAACTACACATCGGCATTCCCGGCAAAGGCCTCGAACGCGCCCCCGACACGACCAGAATCGCTACTTATTGGCCCCCTGCTATTCTCCGGCCCGGATGGGCCGAAGTCCCGACATCATCACGCACTGTTTTCACGCCGGCCAACACACCTGCTTTTCAAGTTCGTCAACCAGTCGTGCTGGTTGACCAGCTTCGATTAGGTGAGCGCACCGCTCAGCGCACCGCTCAGCGCACTGCTGGAGTCTGGCCACAACGGGGAAGGCATCCCCGAGAACGGGAGGGGGTCCAGAGTGGGGGGGGGGGGAGTGCGGGAGACGGAGGGGGGAGTGTGGGAGACGGAGGGGGGGGGGGAGTGTGGGAGACGGGGGGGGGGGGGGGGAGTGGGGGAGACGAAGGGGGGAGTGGGGGAGACGGAGGGGGGGGAGTGGGAGAGACGGATGGGGGTGGAGTGGGAGAGACGGAGGGGGGAGTGGGGGAGACTGGGGGAGGAGTGGGGGAGACGGAGGGGGGAGTGGGAGAGACGGATGGGGGTGGAGTGGGAGAGACGGAGGGGGGGAGTGGGAGAGACGGAGGGGGGGAGTGGGAGTGGGGGGGTAGGGAGAGAGTGAGCGAGTGACCCGTCCAACCCCAGTTACAAAATGTCTGCCACCATGCCATGGCGTGCCGGTCACGAGGACACGGCCGCTGGTTCCCCTGTGGTTTACGGCCACAGGCCACTGACGCACCGGTGAAGAGGACGTAGTTTACTGCCCGTTGGATGCAGAAAGTGATCAAGGGTTAGGCTGCCCACGTGTCAGCAGCGCGACCAGGCCACCGGGACACACAGGTATCCCGTGGCAGGCCGCTGCCGAGGTGTCGACTAATCTCTGTCTAACATGTCCGTCTAACATGTCCCATTTCTCTGCCCCCCACCACCCTTCTGTAGGTTAGCACAATGTCTGCGAACAGAACGGCTATGTTCTGCGTAGTGGTTGGGGCCGCTGCACTGCATTTGGAGATGCAGCAGCATCCACAGCCACAACCCGCAGTGGATGCAGGGCCAGCTGCAGCAGCAGAGGGAAGGGCCGAGGAGTTGCCAGTCGTCGAGCAGCATGGTGAGGAGGAGGAGGAGGAGGGGGAGGAGGAGAGAGTGAGGGTGCAGCCACGGCACCAGAGGCGACGACCAAGGCCGAGAGTGTACCGTGTCCGGATCTCTTTCCTAACAATGACGGACATAACCTGCAGGAGGAGACTCCGGCTGCGTAGGCGGACGGTGATACATATCTGTCACCTTGTGGCACACCTCACCCCACGTGGAACGGGGGGAGGACACGCGATCCCGGTTGCCATCAAGGTGACGGTCGCTCCTAACTTCTATGCGACCGGCTCCTTCCAGTCTCCAAGCGGGGACCTCTCCGGGATCTCCCAGTCATCGGTCCACAGGTGTATCCGGGATGTGACCGACGCCCTCTATTCCATCGCGGACCGCTACATCACCTTTCCCGAGGACCGAGCAAGTCAAAACTCACGAGCTCGTGGATTTGCCAGCGTGGCCGGGATACTGATGGTGCAGGGGGCAATCGATTGTGTTCACGTCCCCATGCAGGGGACAGGGAGGTGTTCACAAACAGAAGGAGGACATACTCCATGAATATCCAGGTGGTATGCGATCCCCACATGAGGATCATGAACGTCTGTGCAAGGTTCCCAGGGAGTGTGCATGACTCCTACATACTGGCGCAGTCGTACATCCCTGCGATGTTTGAGGGGCGTCCCCCATGGCTGAGGGGCTGGTTGCTAGGCGACAGGGGTTATCCGCTGAGGTCTTGGCTGATGACGCCTCTACGGAGGCCTCAGACCAATGCGGAAACCCGATACAACGAGGCCCATGCAGCAATCAGGGGTGTGGTGGAGCGCTGCCTTGGCCTCCTGAAGATGAGATTCAGGTGCCAGGACCGCTCCGGAGGGGCCCTGCAGTACCAGCCCGACAGGGTTGCTCGCATTGTTGTGGTCTGCTGTGCGCTGCACAACATCGCGATGCAGAGGGGAGATGACCTGCTGCAGGAGGCGGAGGAGAAGCCAGTGGCAGTGGTGCCAGCACAGAAGAGGAGGAGGAGGAGGAGAGGGAGGAGGAGGAGGAGGAGGAGACTGGCGGTGTGGCGGGCGCAGCACTCAGACATGACCCAGGTGCTGGTGATGTCCAGGAGGCGGCACGACGGACCCGGCGAGGATGGCGGGCACGCGACGCCTTGGTGGCAGCACGGTTCACGCGTCGCATGTGACGTCCCCGCTGAACAACAAACCACCACCTGCATCGCTAGTCATGCAGAGGGTCAACACACAACTGCCATCACCACAGCCCCCCCCCCCCCCACCCCCTCTCAGTGTACACTGCTCCACTTAGACATCACCGTTACCACTGGGTCCAGACGGTATGGTACAACATTGATGGCTGTGTCAGCGGGTGTGATCAGTGCCATGTGGAATGATGACAGGCCGCTCTGCGAAGAGCTGTGAGCTCAGAATCGTTAGAGAGAGTCTGACCCACGGCAATAGCTGAACCATCCACCTTGGTGGCCGTTGAGATCGTCACGGACACTCTATCACGTGCCCGCGTGGGCTAGCTGTGGGAGGGGGTGGGGGGAGGGGCAGGGACTGCACACCCGGCACCGAAGTTTCACCGCTCGTCAACCCCAGCGACACTCGGTCACCATCACGAATTCTGTGGCTGTGGAACAATCACGCGGTATTACATGTAAGGTGGAACAGTGCGTTTAATGTGAACAAACATTTACAGGTGCCCTAGCCCCTACAACTAAACTGTGCCCTTCACCCGTGCCAACTTACTCAGTGTCTATCTTTGTTGCCTTACGGGCCCTACCACTACGTCTACGTGATCCTCCAGATGATACAGCAGGAGTGGAGGAGGACTGCTGCGAATTGCCCCTTCGACTATTTTTTCCTTCGGCAAGCGTTTCATAAGAACATAAGAACATAAGAACTAGGAGCAGGAGTAGGCCATCTGGCCCCTCGAGCCTGCTCCGCCATTCAATTAGATCATGGCTGATCTTTTGTGGACTCAGCTCCACTTTCCGGCCCGAACACCATAACCCTTAATCCCTTTATTCTTCAAAAAACTATCTATCTTTACCTTAAAAACATGTAATGAAGGAGCCTCAACTGCTTCACTGGGCAAGGAATTCCATAGATTCACAACCCTTTGGGTGAAGAAGTTCCTCCTAAACTCAGTCCCAAATCTACTTCCCCTTATTTTGAGGCTATGCCCCCTAGTTCTGCTGTCACCCGCCAGTGGAAACAACCTGCCCGCATCTATCCTATCTATTCCCTTCATAATTTTAAATGTTTCTATAAGATCCCCCCTCATCCTTCTAAATTCCAACGAGTACAGTCCCAGTCTACTCAACCTCTCCTCATAATCCAACCCCTTCAACTCTGGGATTAACCTAGTGAATCTCCTCTGCACACCCTCCAGCGCCAGTACGTCCTTTCTCAAGTAAGGAGACCAAAACTGAACACAATACTCCAGGTGTGGCCGCACTAACACCTTATACAATTGCAACATAACCTCCCTAGTCTTAAACTCCATCCCTCTAGCAATGAAGGACAACATTCCATTTGCCTTCTTTATCACCTGTTGCACTTGTAAACCAACCTTCTGTGACTCATGCACTAGCACACCCAAGTCTCTCTGAACAGCGGCATGCTTTAATATTTTATTGTTTAAATAATAATCCCGTTTGCTGTTATTCCTACCAAAATGGATAACCTCACATTTGTCAACATTGTATTCCATCTGCCAGACCCGAGCCCATTCACTTAACCTATCCAAATCCCTCTGCAGACTTCCAGTATCCTCTGCACTTTTCGCTTTACCACTCATCTTAGTGTCATCTGCAAACTTGGACACATTGCCCTTGGTCCCCAACTCCAAATCATCAATGTAAATTGTGAACAATTGTGGGCCCAACACGGATCCCTGAGGGACCCGGCCTTGATGGGCCAGGCTGCTCTGCGGGTGTCTCGGGTGACGTTGTGCCACCCTGCTCTGCCTGCTGCCCACCCGATGCACCAGGGATGGGACGGGGGGAGGCCGAGAATTCCGGGACATCCCGTGATGGAGTTAATGGGACGGGCCCCGAAACCTCCTCCTCCCTCGGGGAGCTCCGTGGCCCCCGGGCCTCAGTTTGGGACAGAGGTGCGAGCGGGGAGGTGCCCCGTCGCGCCACCGACACCTGGCGCTGCCAGTCCTGGAGACCTGCAACAGTATCCACCAGGATCCGAAGGTTTGCAGAGACGGAGTCCAGGGAGTTAGACATTCCCGCCAGGGACTGTGCGACCTCAACCTGTGAGTGCACGACGCCATCCAGCACGTGTGTCAGGCGGTTGATGCTCTCCGTGACTGACTGCCGCGACTGGGCCATGACCTGCTGAGACTCGGCCAAGGCCCGGAGCGCGTCGGCAATGTCGTTTTGGCTCTGGCGATTGCTGTCTGTGAGAGGGCAACCCTGTCCAGGGCCGAGGATGACGTCTGCACGTGAAGCCCAACGTCTTGCATAATCTGACCCATGGCCGAAACCGTTTCACCCATTGCCTCCAGCGCGGATGCCACCCGTGCGGTGTCGGCCTGGGTTTCTGCCATGAGCGGCACCACTCCCTGCTCGTGGACGCGGTTCGACTGCAGAGTCTGGAAGACAGCCCTCATCCTGTCATTGTGTCCCTGGGTTTCTTGATGCATCGGCTGTGCGGGTGGGTTGAGAAACTCCAGGAAAACGGAAAACGTCTGGGAGCCAGCTGCATGCTGGGCCTGGCCTGGCCTCCGCCAGTCTGGGCCCTCGGCTGCTACGACCTCCACCTGCTGTACCTGCTCAGCTGTGATGTGCGACCCAGACTGTGACCCAGGAGCCTCATCACTAAATAGGCCAGCCGGGGTGAGTGTCTCTGGGATGGTGGATGGTGTGGGAGAAAGCTGTGCCGCAATCTCGAGGTCGTCTTGGGTGGATGCCTCCTCGATGTCATCGGCCCGCTGAGAGGCCGCAGGGCGTTCGCAGGCCATTTCTTTATCTAGCGGTGTCGCCGCCCTCTGGGCATCCTGCTCCACAGATTCTGTTGGGGAGGATGGGACTCCCCGCTGATCAGGCACCCTCTGTCGTGCGGCCCCGGGTGAGGTGGGGGCAGATGCCTGTGTCCGTCTGGAGCCAGACGGCCCTGGTCGTTCGGCATCATGTCCTAGGGAAGAGAATGAAACGGGTTATTTAGAGACGCTCGGCCGGGCGCTGGACGGTCCCAGTGGGCAGAGTGTGAAGGGACAGAGGATGGGGGAGGTATCCCAGTGGGCAGAGTGTGAAGGGACAGAGGATGGGGGAGGTGTTCCAGTAGGCAGGGTGTGTGAAGGGACAGAGGATGGGGGAGGTGTTCCAGTGGGCAGGGTGTGTGAAGGGACAGAGGATGGGGGAGGTATCCCAGTGGGCAGGGTGTGTGATGGGACAGAGGATGGGGGAGGTGTTCCAGTGGGCAGGGTGTGTGAAGGGACAGAGGATGGGGGAGGTATCCCAGTGGGCAGGGTGTGTGATGGGACAGAGGATGGGGGAGGTGTCCAAGTGGGCAGGGTGTGTGAAGGGACAAAGGATGGGGGAGGTGTCCAAGTGGGCAGGGTGTGTGAAGGGACAGAGGATGGGGGAGGTATCCCAGCGGGCAGGGTGTGTGAAGGGACAGAGGATGGGGGCGGGGGGGTTTTTGTCATGCAGGGTTGTCTCACTTGTTGCAGCTCCGCCAACCTCGCATTGCGCGATCTCCCGAGTAGCAGATCCGCCAACAAGGTCCAGGGCCCTCTGCTCAAAAGTGGTGAGGGGCCACAGGATGGGCGAACCCCCTCCCGTCTTGTTCAGCTCACGGGTGTTGTGAGCTGTCTTGTCCTGTTGGGGGAGGGGGCATAGGTAGATTATTACAATACAGCAGGTATCAGCAGTCCGTTCAGATACTGGTACAGTTTGGGGGTCAAGTTGTAATAAGATGATTGCATCTCTCCATGGGGGCCAGAGCGCTGGGTCTGTGACAGCTTTGTGAACCACCCTCAACTCACTCTGCCACAATCCCCCTCCACCCCCCGTGCCAGGGGGGAGGTGGGTGATTAAGTAAAGGGGGGGAGGGATGGTTGTGACCCGGCGGCACCCTCTTGGCACTTACCCTGGCAGCCCTGGTGAGGTTGTGCATCTTCTTCCGACACTGGTCAGCTGAACGAGGGGTCTGCCCCACAGCACTGACGGCAGCAGCAACCTCACGCAGGCCTGGCGCACCGCGCTGGCAGGGTGGTGATGCCCTCTACGCAGGCAGATGATGCCCCTCCTCTGCTTGATGGAATCGAGCAGCATCTCCACATCTGCCTCCACAAATCGTAGGGCTGCTCTCCTCAGCTCCGAAATCTTGGTGCTCGCCCGCGCCTTTTTATGGCGTCGGGCGGCGTCACGTGGGCGTGCTCGTAGCGTCGCCGCGTTCCGGCGTCATCGCGCACGTGCTTGACGCGGCCCCGTTCCTAGCCCATTTCCCGGACGTGAATACCTCGGGAAATGGGTCGTGTAGGGCCGTCGCAAAACTCGGCCGTTTTCACGCCCAACTTCGTGATTTTCCGCGGGTGCGGAGAATCACACCCTAAGTGTCTTTCAGACAGATATAGATAGGTCTTGATGAATAAGGGGGCCAGGGTGTACGGGGAGAAGGTGGGAAAATGTGGATGAGAAACACATCAGCCACAATTGAATGGCGGAACAGACTGGATGGACCAAATGGCCGAATTCTTCTCCTACAACTTATGATCTATGGTCTAAGATTTTGATGCCCGGGAGTAGGGGGTAGGGCTGGAGTCACGAATGAGAAGGCCCAAGGGAACTTGTAAGGCATGTTAGTGGCGAGGCTGGCAGGTTGGAAAACTTGCCTCAGTTCACTGGGACATCATCGCGTTCTGTATATGGATTTTAGGTCTCTTAGCCCTTCACCCCTCATGGCCATTTATTCATAAAGTTGCCAGGTGGCTTCATTATGAATGCATGGCTGAACTCCAAGACTGACCAATGGACTCAACCCTATAGGAATTGTTGACAAAGCTTGAAGGGAGCATTAGAATTGCTAAATTTATACTTTTTGATGTAATACGGTATTCTTTCTCTGTTGTGGGATTTCAGTACTTATGTTGAAACTTGTAACATTATGAGGATTAAAGCTTTGTTCATAGCTACCATGAATGGCTGTGGTTGATTGACACTTTTATGAGACTTTAAGACAAACAATTTTTTTTCCAAAGAGATATGCAAAGCTTCTTTTCTCTGTTCCAGAAGCATTACAAAGACTTGTCACTGTTATGGCACAGACAGGAAGGGGGTCAATTGAAACTATCCCGATTCGGCCACTCTCTGCCCATCTGTAAAGAGAACAGTGTCTTTTTCAATTCTGATTTCCCCATTTATAAATTATGGTGTATTTTTCCCAAGCCTTAAATTTGGATATTTCCAATCTTTTTAATAACTTGCATAGCAAACTGGAGGTAGGATGAAATGAAAAGAGTTGGTTTATTTTTACACACGCACAAGAGGGTTTTCTCAACGTCCACTCCAATTACACTCACAAAATAAATGGAGGGTTAAGAATAAAGGAAGAGGGTTCAGGACACAACATGAGTCCTGAGTCCAGAATCTGAGGTCAACTGGAATGTTCCTTCAGAGGGTAGGTTGACTGATTGCGGGATGCTCCTTCTTTCCAGGGCAAGATTCCCATGACAGGTGAAGCCACGTGGGGCGCAATCCAACGGTCGCGTCATGCTGGAAGCGAATGCGAGTGAGCGGTTAGATTACTGGGGCTAGTTTAGCATGTGACTAAATCGCTGGCTTTGAAAGCAGACCAAGGAAGGCCAGCAGCACGGTTCAATTCCCGTACCAGCCTCCCCGAACAGGCCCCCTCATCTAACCTGCCAACTGCATGAACCTTGGGACTCCTGCCTCCCGACCGACTCACTCCACAGACACGATCTAACGGAAAGGTTTCTCAGTGATTTCTAAGGGATTATCTGTGGGTTCCCCGTTGGCTCTGTCGGACCGTTCCACACCCCTATCTAACCACACTTAGTCACTTTTTTAGGTCCTGGGGAGATTCCCCCAGTCAAGCTCACAATTAGAATTATTTTCATCATGTGGAGCTGAACTCACTGGTCAGGCCGGCTCCTGAGAGATCAGACCACCATTTTGAAAGGGTGCCCCAATCTCCAATTGGGCTTGTGGATCCCATACACATCCGCACCCATGGGGAATGCCTGGGGTCACACTGCTCTATCCCTGACCATCCAGGGGCCTGGGAGATTCCCCAGGTTCCGCGATGTTGTATGGACCAATACTAATTGGCACCCACGTACCGCTCGCTCACTGGGGAGCCGGTTAGATGATAGGAGGCTGTTCGATTAGGGGTCCTTTCCATTAATGGGATGGAAACTGGCCTTAACTGATGGTCATTGGCTTCTCGTCACGCCAATTTGGGATCCAGATGTCGACAAAGTGAGCGGGCTGGTTGGATTGGAAACCAATCAGCGCCTGGCACGGTTCCCGGATTTGGACTCTCCTGTGAAATGAAAAAATGAAAATCGCTTATTGTCATAAGTAGGCTTCAAATGAAGTAACTGTGAAAAGCCCCTAGTTGCCACATTCCAGCGCCTGTTCGGGGAGGTTGGTATGGAAAATCAGTTCTTGCTGAAAATGGATGTATCTATTAGAGTCCCAGAAGTGATTTTGTTAAGAAAGAGGTTGATTGAATTATTTACAAGATGTTATTTACCAAAGGAATACAGCCGAACCAAAGTGTGAATTTCACATCACACTTGTTTAGTGAAGTTATTAACGGCTCAGTGGGTAAAGCGGTTTAAATCATTAGATTGTCATCCTCAATCACAAAGTGCATTAATAATATATATTAATAATATAATAATAACAAAGAGATGGCATCATTGCCTCAAGGCTATGAGGAGTGCCTATAGTCAAGATTAACCACAGGACTGGCATTGAGGAATTCCATTCCTGTTATTTGCTCTTCGGGATAACCCTAATGACTCAACAGAGTTTGGCCCTTTCAAACTAGTCTTTGATCATGAGGTGAGATGACTGCTCAAACAAACTCAGAAAAAGTTAGAAAGTCAAAGTTTAGAAAATTCTTTCCTGGGCGATGTGACCAAATTCAGAGAATGGTTAAAAAGAGCATGTGAGTTAGCGAAGGAAGGTTTAAAGATATCACAGCAAGTGAGGAAGTTAGGAACAGTGTCAGATGAAAAGGCGTCCGGCTGGCATCCGTGATAGCCACCTGGCTGTAATCGATGGCACCTGAGATGTGGGGGGACCCAGGAGGAGCTGCAAACCCTCTGGGCTTCTCAGCCAGGCTTTCTTGGTTCTCCTGAAATGGATGAAGATGTTACCAACCTGAATGGATTACCCACCTTGAAAAGCTCACCCACTGACCCAAGGAAATATCGGGGGCATAATGGTTAAGGGCTGCAATGACTTTCAGAGCAATGGGCATGGGGTGTCCACCGATTCTGTTGGGGGCTATCACCAGAACCAATTATCTAGTTTATGGAACTGTCATGTTCAGGTAGTTGGTTCACTGCATGTACACCCTGGCAGCACGATAGTGGCATCATCCGCGCCCCCATCCTCCATGTTCTCCTTGCCTTCCCTGCCGGCCCTCGACGCCTGTGCTGGCACCTCTCCTCTGTGGCGATGCCTGTGGCTACCTGGCCTCATCCCTCTTGGGTCTCTCTCTTCCTCCTGTTATGGGCCAAGGTTTAGAGAACCTCAAAATGTATCCTGGAGTTCACCTGACCCACACCATAGATTGTGGTATGGGGAGCACATGGTCCACTCTATAGGTGTGGTACAGCAGAGATGGAAAAGTATTTTTTTTAAGCAAAACAATGTTTATTCTATGAACTCAAGGTAACCTTTTAAAAACATCCAGTGAACATCTTAGCAACCATTAATTCAAATACAACCCCCAAAGAATACAACACTAAGTAATTCTTACTTTCCTTTTAACATCCATAAGACTTAAATAACACCTTTTAACAGAAGCACATCAGGGTTATATTCACTCCTGAGAACAGTTACCACGTTGAAATCAGCAAATGAAGATTCATAAGCTTGCAGAGATTCATACACATCCTGCTCTGATTGCAGCTTCTCCAAAACTAAAATGAAACCAAACCCACCCTGCAGCAAAAAGCCTAAAGCAAAAGTAAAAAGCTGACAGACAGCCCAGCTCCACCCACTCTCTGACATTACTGCAGTAATAAACACCCATTTCTTAAAGATACACCTACTACAGATATTTATGTACATACCCATTTATAAACAACCATTTCTTAAAGGTATTCACACATGACACCTCCCCCCAAGAAAAAAAACTATCAACTTCAAGATGGCTTCATTTTTCACCTTTTCACCATCCTTTAAGAAATGCACACAATAAATATACTTTATCGTTTCAAATAAACAACACACGCAAACAGGTATAATAATGTAGTCTATTTCTGTTCTTCTTCCTCCAACTGAAATCCTTCTCAATTGACATCCCTTTGAACAAGAAGGTCCTTGCACGATCCTTCCATTTCTCTACGCCTTGGCAGTTCTCTTTAAAGTCAGATACTTTAGTTCAATTTGATCACAGAGTCCCTTGCAATTCTCCAACCCAGGAGCATTGGTTATCACAGCTTTCAGGCATGAATACCGCACAATTGGGTGATCCTGAAACGAATTTGTTAGTTAACCGTTGAACTGTGGCTGGGGGGTTTTTCATGCCAAATGGCATAACTTTGAATTGGTACATACCATCTGGAGTCACAAAAGCTGAAATCTCCTTTGTCCTTTTGGATAAAGGTACCTGCCAGTAACCTTTAACTAAATCCAGTTTGGAAATAAAAACTGATTGTCCCACTTTCTCATGCAATGCTCTAAACGTGGGATAGGATAAGAGTCCGTTCTTGTAATTGCATTAACCTTTCTATAGTCCATACACAACCGTTGGGTACCATTTGGTTTAGGTACCATCACTATGGATGAGCTCCATTGGCTGAAACCCACTTCAATTATGTCATTTTAAATCATACTCTCAATCACTTTGTTAACCGGCGCCAATTTTAAAGGGTTAAGTCTGTATGGTTGTTTGATTGGAACAGCATTTCCCACATCTACATCATGTATGGCCATTTTACTACTTCCCAATTTATCTCCACAATCTTGCCCCCATGATATCAATAACACTTTCAGGTCAGTTTGTTTTTCCTCTGGAAGGACCGCAACAATTTATCCTAATTTTTAAGAGCATCCTCGTTTTCCAATTTAATTTGAGGTATGTCAAATTCAAAGTGATCTAGATTTGGTTCATCTCTTTGAGTTATAATCATTAAAACCTCCTCCTTTTTCTCTCCTTCCCTTTCAAAGTACCTTTTAAGCATATTCACATGAAACATTCGGTGAGTTTTCCTTCTAGCTGGCATTTTTACCACATGATTTACTTCACTTAATTTCCTTTCAATTTGATACGGTCCACAAAACCTTGCTTTTAAAGGTTCACTTCTGGTAACAACACTAAAACTTTATCTCCACTGGCAAAATTACGAACTTTGGATTTCTTGTCCGCTGCCCGTTTCATCACATTTTGTGCAACTTTTAAATGTTGTCTCGCCAATTTACCTGCTCTATTTAATCGTTCCCTAAAATTTGACATGTAATCTAATAATGTAATTTCTGATTTCTCATTCACCAATTTTTCCTTAATCAGTTTAAGTGGTCCTCTTACCGCATGACCAAAAATTAGTTCAAAAGGACTAAATTTGGTTGACTCATTAGGCGCATCCCTAATTGCAAACAGTACAAATGGAATTCTTTTTTTTCCAATCCTCTGGATAATCATGACAATATGCCTTCAACATTGTCTTTAATGTCTGATGCCACCTATCTAATGCTCCCTGTGATTCTGGATGGTACGCAGTTGATATAAATTGTTTTATTCCTAAGCTATCCATTACTTCTTTGAATAACCTTGAGGTAAAATTCGATCCTTGATCCGATTGTATTTCTGCGGGTAGTCCATATCTAGTAAAGAATTTAAGTAACTCCTCCACAATCTTTTTAGCTGTAATATTACATACTGGAATGGCCTCAGTAAACCAAGTAGACACATCCATCATAGTAAAAAGATATTGATTCCCACTTTTTGTTTTAGGAAGCGGTCCTACACAATCAATTAGGACCCTTGTAAACGGTTCCTCAAATGCTGGAATGGGTATTAAGGGTGCTGGTTTTATCACTGCTTGAGGTTTCCCTATCAATTGACATGTGTGACACACGGCCCACTCTACAGGTGTGGTACAGCAGAAATGGAAAAATATTTTTTAAGCAAAACAATGTTTATTCTATGAACTCAAGTTAAAGCATATAGTGAACATCTTAGCAACCATTAATTCAAATACAACCCCCAAAGAATACAACACTAAGCAATCCTTACTTTCCTTTTAACATCCATAAGACTTAAAAAAAACACCTTTTTAACAGAAGCACATCAGGCTTAACTTCACTACTGAGAACAGTTACCACATTGAAATCAGCAAATGAACATTCATAAGCTTGCAGAGATTCAAACACATCCTACTGTGATTTGTGCTTCTCCAAAACTAAAATAAAACTAATCCCACCCTGCAGCAAATAGCCTAAAATGAAAATAAAAAGCTGACAGACAGCCCAGCTCCACCCACTCTCTGACATCACTGCAGTAATAAACACACATTTCTTAAAGGTACACCCACTACAGATATTTATGTACAAACCCATTTATTTATTTTTTTAAATAATTTTTATTAAGATTTTCACAAAATATAAACAACAAAACAATATTAACAGAATAACCATGGTTAAAAAAAACCATGGTAAACAACACCCACCCCCCTACAAAAACAACTACTAAATAGAAAACATAAAAAAGCAAACAACAGAAAGGAAAGAGATAACACCCGCCACATCCAACAAACCCATGCACACACTTCTCCCTCCCACCAAACCCAATCCCCACCCCTCCCCCCTCCTCCTCCCCCCCTCCCTCCCCCCCCCCCCCCCCCCGGGTTGCTGCTGCTACCGGCCTATTACATTACCGTTCCGCCAGGAAGTCCAGGAAAGGCTGCCACCGCCTAAAGAACCCCTGTACTGATCCCCTCAGGGCACATTTCACCTTCTCCAATTTAATGAACCCCGCCATATCATTGATCCCAGGCCTCCACGCTTGGGGGGCTCGCATCCTTCCATTGAAGCAAGATCCTCCGCCGGGCTACTAGGGACGCAAAGGCCAGAACACCGGCCTCTTTCGCCTCCTGCACTCCCGGCTCCACTGCAATCCCAAAAATTGCGAGTCCCCAGCCTGGCCTGACCCTGGATACGACCACCCTCGACACCTTCCTTGCTACCCACTTCCAAAACTCCCCCTGCGCTGGGCATGTCCAAAACATATGGCCGTGGTTCGCTGGGCTCCCCGAGCACCTAGCACACCTGTCTTCGCCCCCGAAAAACCTACTCATCCTCGTCCCAGTCATGTGGGCCCTGTGCAGCACCTTGAACTGTATGAGGCTAAGCCTCGCACAGGAAGAGGAGGAATTCACCCTTTCCAGGGCATCCGCTCACGTCCCTTCCTCAATCTCCTCACCCAGCTCCTCTTCCCATTTACCCTTCAGCTTCTCCACCGAGGCCTCGTCTACCTCCTGCATTACGCGGTATATGTCTGAAATCTTCCCTCCTCCAACCCACACCCCCGAGAGCACCCTGTCCGTACCCCACGTGGGGGCAGCAAGGGGAACCCCTCCACCTGCCGCCTGGCAAACGCCCTAACCTGCATATACCTGAACATGTTCCCCGGGGGGGCCCAAACTTCCCCTCTAACTCCCCCAGGCTCGCGAACCTCCCATCCACAAACAGGTACCTCAACCCCCTAACACCGACCCTGTGCCAGCCCAGAAATCCGCCATCGATGCTCCCTGGAATAAACCGGTGGTTTCCCCATATCGGGGACTCCATCGTGCCCTCTACCTCCCCCTATGCCGTCTCCATTCCCCCCAAATTCTGAGGGTAGCCGCCACCACCGGGCTCGTGGTATACCTCATTGGAGGGAGCGGCAACGGCGCCGTTACCAGCGCCTCCACGCTCGTGCCCACACAGAACGCCATCTCCATCCTCTTCCATGCTGTCCTTTCCCCGTCCATTACCCACTTACGCACCATCGCTGCGTTGGCAGCCAAATAGTACCCACAGAGGTTGGGCAGCGCCAGCCCCTCCCTATCCCTGCCCCGTTCCAAGAACACCCTTCTCACCCTCGGAGTCCCATGCGCCCACACAAATCCCGTAATACTCCTGTTAACTCTCTAAAAAAAGTGCTTCGGGATAAGGATTGGAAGGCACTAGAATAGGAACAAAAACCTCGTGAGCACCGTCATCTTGACGGACTGCACCCTACCCGCCAGTGACAGTGGTAACATATCCCACCTTTTGAACTCCTCCTCCATCTGCTCCACCAACCTTGTGAGATTGAGCTTGTGCAGGGCCCCCCAGCTCCCAGCCACCTGGACTCCTAGGTACCTGAAGCTCCTCCCTGCCTGCTTTAGTGGGAGCCTACCAATCCCCTCCTCCTGATCCCCCGGGTGCACCACAAACAACTCGCTCTTGCCCAGGTTGAGCTTATACCCAGAGAAGCCCCCAGATTCGCTGAGAATCCTCATCACCCCCGGCATCCCCCCCACCGTGTCCGCCACATACAGCAACAGGTTGTCCGCGTACAGCGACACTCGATGCTCCTCCCCACCCCGCACCAGGCCCCTCCAGTTCCCTGATTCCCTCAACGCCATGGCCAGGGGCTCAATTGGAAACGCGAAGAGCAAGGGGGACAGGGGACACCCCTGTCTCGTCCCCCGGTACAGCCGAAAGTACTCCGACCTCCTCCCATTCGTGGCTACACTCGCCATCGGGGCCTCATAAAACAACCTCACCCAATGGAAAAACCCCTCCCCAAACCCAAACCTTTCCAACACCTCCCACAGATACCCCCACTCAACCCTATCAAAGGCCTTCTCCGCATCTAATGCCACCACTATCTCCGCCTCCCCTTCCACAGCCGGCATCATAATGACATTGTGGAGCCTTCGAATGTTGGTATTCAACTGCCTTCCCTTCACAAACCCCGTCTGGTCCTCGTGAATGACCCCCGGCACACAATCCTCTATACATGTGGACTAAGATCTTTGCCAGCAGCTTGGCGTCCATATTTAGCAGCGAGATGGACCTATATGGCCCACACTGCAGAGGGTCCTTGACCCGCTTAAGGATCAAGGAAATCAGCGCCCGTGACATAGTTGCGGGCAAAGCCCCCCCTCCCTTGCCTCGTTAAAGGTCCGGACCAACAGGGGGCCCAACAGGTCCGCATACATTTTATAAAATTCGGCCGGAAACCCATCCGGCCCCGGCGCCTTCCCCGACTGCATGCTCCCTATCCCTTTAACCAGCTCCTCCAGCTCAAATGGCGCCCCCAGTCCCTCCACCTGCCCCTCCTCCACTTTTGGAAATCGCAGCTTGTCCAAGAAGCGCCTCATTCCACGCCCCCCCCCCCCCCCCCCCCCCCCCCCCCACCGGGGGTTCAGACCGGTACAGTTCCCCACAAAAGTCCCTAAAGACCCCATTAACGTCTACCCCCCTCTGCAACACCTTCCCAACTCTATCCTTCAATCCCCCAATCTCCCTGGCCGCGTCTCGCTTTCGGAGCTGGTGTGCCAGCATCCTGCTCGCCTTCTCCCCATATTCATACACCGCCCCCTGTGCTTTCCTCCACTGAGCTTCTGCCTTTCTGGTGGTCAGTAGATCGAACCTGGCCTGAAGGCTACGCCACTCCCCCAGCAATCCCTCCTCTGGAGCCTCCCCATATCTCCTATCCACCCTCACCATCTCCCCGAGCAATCTCTCCCTCTCCCTCTGCTCTCCCGTCTCCCTATGGGTTCGGATGGAAATCAACTCCCCTCCAATCACCGCCTTCAATGCCTCCCAGACCGTCTCCACTCGGACCTCCCTGTTATCGTTGGCCTCAAGGTACCTCTTGATACACCCCCGAACCCTCCCGGCCACCTCCTCATCCGCCAGCAGCCCCACCTCCAAGCGCCAGAGCGGATGCTGGTCCCTCTTCTCCCCCAGCCCGAAGTCCACCCAGCGCGGGCATGATCCGAAATGGCAATGGCAGAGCATTCAGCATCCTCCACCCTCAAAACCAGCCCCCTGCTCAGGGCAAAAAAATCAATCCTAGAATAGGCCTTATGCACGTGGGAGAAAACGAGTATTCCCTGGCCCTTCGCCTCGCAAACCTCCAGGGATCCACCCCTCCCATCTGATCCATAAACCGCCTCAACACCTTAGCCGCCGCCGGCCTCCTACCCATCCGGGACCTGGTTCGATCGAATGGGGGATCCAGCACTGTGTTGAAGTCCCCCCATGATCAGGCCCCCCACCTCCAGGTCCGGAATGCGGCCCAACATGCGCCGCATAAACCCCACATCGTCCCAGTTTGGGGCGTAAACATTCACCAACACCACCCGCTCCCCTGCAGCTTACCGCTCACCATCACATACCTCCCGCCACTGTCAGCCACCACATTTAACACCTCAAACGACATCCTCTTTCCCACCAGGATCGCCACCCCCCTGATTCTTCTCATCCAGCCCCGAATGAAATACTTGGCCCACCCACCCCTTCCTCAGTCGAACCTGTTCCGCCACCTTCAGGTGCGTCGCTTGGAGAATGGCCACATCAGCCTTCAGCCCCTTCAAGTGTGCAAACACCTGGGCCCGCTTGAGCGGTCCGTTCAGCCCCCTCACATTCCAGGTTATCAGCCGGATCAGAGGGCTCCCTGCCCCCCTCCCCTGCCGACTAGCCATAACCCATCCCCTGCCCGCCACTGGCCAGCGTCCCCCGCTCGGCCTGTTCCCCACCGCGGCAAAACCCCCCCCCCCCCCCCCCCCCCCCCCCCCCCCCCCAGCACCCCCTGCATACTCCAGCTCCTTCCTGGCCATTTCAGCAGCAACCCGGTATCCCCCCCCCCTCCCCCAGGCTAGGACCCCTCCTAGCAATGCCCCTCTCTCCGCAGCACTCCCATGAGCCAGCTAACATCTGCTGACCCCGGCGACTCCCGCCACATCTCCGACCCCTCCCCACGTGGGACTACACCTCCTCCTTCGTGCCCATCAACTGGCCCTCCACCCCCCCCCGCTCTTGCGCGGGAAAATAACAACCAGCAAAGGCCCACGCTTCTCAGCCCTGACCCCGCCCCCATCATCCCGCAGCGCGGGAAACCAGAGAAAAGCCCGCGCTTTCGCCCTGCCCAACCCCGCCTCCTCTAGGGCAACTCCCATTGCCAGTCCCCACTACCAGCTCCCCGCACTCCCAGTTTATCTCCCTGCCCGAACCCGTCCACCAGACCCATACAAAAAGACATAAAGACATTGCCCCACCCACCCTAAAGCCAACACACATCCTGCATTAAACAGAGAACCCCCCCTCCCAGAGAAAAAATTTAAACACAGTTACATTTTCATACATAAACCCCATCCCTGACCCTTAGTTTGAGTCCAGTTTCTTGGCCAGCACAAAGGCCCATGCCTCCTCCGGGGACTCAAAATAATGGTGATGGTCCTTATAGGTGACCTACAGCCGCGCCGGCTGCAACATGCCAAACTTCACACTCCGTCTGTGGAGCACCGCCTTCATCCGGTTGAACCCGGCCCACCACTTAGCCACCTCCGCACTCCAGTCCTGGAAGATCCGCACCTCCGTGTTCTCCCACTTGCTGCTCCGCTCTCTCTTGGCCCACTGGAGCACACACTCTCGGTCAGCGAACCGGTGGAACCTCACCAACACCGCCCGCGGGGCTCATTCGGCTTGGGCCTCCTAGCCAGTATTCTGTGGGGCCCCTCCAGCTCCAGGGGCCCCTGGAAGGACCCAGCTCCCATCAACGAGCTCAGCAAAACGACCACATAGGCCGCCAGGTCCGACCCCTCCAGAACCTCCGTGAGGCCCAGGATCCGTAAATTCTTCCACCTCGACCGGTTGTCCAGCTCCTCGAACTGCTCCTGCCACTTTTTATGGAGCGCCTCGTGCATCTTCACCTTCCCCGCGATGGCCGCGGTCTCATCCTCCCTTTCGGAGGCCTGCTGCTGCAGCTCCCGGATTGCGGCCCCTTGTCTGTCTGAGTCTCCATCAGCTCTCTGGTGGTAGGCTTCAGCGACTCCAGAAGCTCCTCCTTAAGCTCCTGGAAGCAGCGCAGAAGAGTCGCCTGCTGCTCCCGCCAAATCCCCGGCGCCGGCGAATTCGGCAGCCGGCGTCGGCGGGATTCACGCCGCCCCCGGCGATTCTCCTACCTGGCGGGGGGTCGGAGAATCCCACCCTGTATCTCTCGTAAAGTTCATGGGCGGGATTCTCCCCTACCCAGCGGGTGGGCAGTCCCAGCACCGAGGAGTGGCGTGAACCACTCTGGCATCGGGCCGCCCCAAAGCAGTGAAATCCTCCGCACCTTCAGTGGCTAGGCTGGCGCCAGCGATGTTTGCGCCATGCCGGCTGGCATGGAAGGGGCTTTGAGCCATGCCAACTGGCACCGAAGGGCCTCCGCTGGCCGGTGCGAGTTGGCGCATGCGCGGGAGCGCCAACGTGTGCTGTCGTCATTCCAGCGCATGCGCAGGAGGGGTTCATCTCTGCATAGGCCTACGCGGACTGTTACACCGGCTGACGCGGAGAATAGAGTGCCCCCACGGCACAGGCCCACCCACGGATCGATGGGCCCCGATCGTGGGCCAGGCCACTGTGGAGGCACCCCCCTGGGCCAGATCCCCCCGCACCCCCTGGAGGCCGCCCGCGGAGCCTGGTCCCGCCAGTAAGTACCTACCTTAATTTACGCCGGCAAGATGGGCCTAAAACGGGTGGCCACTCGGCCCATTGCCGATTCTCCGACCCGGTGGGGGTTTGGAGAATCCTGCCCCATGTGTCCGAGTTCATTGATTTAATTTGAAAATTCACCACTTTATTTCATTGCATTTCATCATAAATTTATTACAAAATTCACAAAATAATTTAGAATCTGGATTCCCGGCTTGGGTCACTGTCTGTGTGGAATCTGCACATTCTCCAGTGTCTGTATGCGTTTCCTCCAGGTGCTCCGGTTTCCTCCCACAGTCCAAAGATGTGCAAGTTAGGTGGATTGGCCACACTAAATTACCCTTAGTGTCCAAAATGGTTAGGTGGGGTCACTGGGTTACGGGGATGGGGTGTTGTACGGGGAGTTGTGAGCTTAAGTCGGGTGCGTTTTGCAAGGGCCGGTGCAGACTAGATGGGCCGAATAGCCTCTTTCTGCATTGTAAATCCTATGATTCTATACTGATTATGAAACTGGAAATTGACACACATCATTCTTTATAAACCAAATTGCAACATCCAATGATACTTTGAACAAGCAGGTAATGAAGGGAGTGAAGTCAGTGAAATGATTGTGGTCAGATTACATCATTGTTCTTAAATGTGTGCTATTGCTTTGCGTAGTCTGATGTAAACATTGAATAGAAGCATCGAACAGGCAGCGGGAGGAACAGAATCCAGTGTCCACCTCCACATCCATACAGGCAAAATGAAAGTCATTCTCTTCGTCTTTGCTGCAGCCCAGATCCTTCACTGTTCTGGCAAGTATTGTAATGTGCTAAGGAATGGTTTTGTTGTATTGTTTGTTGTTCTGATCATTGGGTGTTAACCCAAATGGCTAATGGTCATATGTATTCATCCTTAAAACACTTTGTTTTTCAATTCAGGAATTCCATGCGCTAGTTCTACCTTTTCAGAAATTAAGACAGCAATAGATATTACAATTGCAAAGGTGAATGAAGAATTTGCAACAAGGAACATCTTTGCCATTGTGAAGTGTGAATTAACAAATGTAAGTGCCACCAAGTTTAATTTATTCCCTTTTGTATTTCTCCTCTAAAGAACGTCACAAATTCCATCTATTGTGTTTGAAACAATTTTATTGTGAGAAACAATCATTGGTGACATGTGAAAAAACAACTTGTAGCATTTTAGATCAATGCTGGTTATTTTGGACCAATTTATATATTTTATTCAAAAATATTCATTTTCTGTCCAACTGAATTGCTCCCACTTGTCACCATTCACTGTTGATTATTTCAACCTTGAAATTCTCTTTGTAAACCTTTTAATGGGATCTCCCTATGCAAATACCTGCTGAGCTGCTATGAGGCTGCAGTTTGCCCCAGAAGCTGGTAGCACTAGCCTCTGGTCACTAGATGCTGCTGAAAAGCAATTCTTAATTTGCTCAAATCCAACTCCTCACATCACAACAAAAGCAAAATATTGCGGGTGACGGAAGTCTAAAGTAAAACCAAAAATATTGAATTACCCAGCAGGTCAGGGAGCTTCTGTGGAGAAAGAAAATTAATGTTTCAGGTAGAGGACAGTTTGCCCCATTGTTTTGATTTTCTGGTTTGCTAATTTTGCAAACTTTCAATTTTCTCGCATTCGGCGATTGGCCGGAGAATCCACGTTGGCGCTGAAATCAGAGACAGTGTCGCTTTTGCGATGTTCCGCCCCCTCCAAAACGGCAACTCGCAGAGTACGCTGCAAGCCAAATGGACGGCCTCAGGATGTTACCTGAGGCCTTCCCCCGATGCTCCACCCACGATAGGCCGATTTCCCGATGGCGTCGGCCACTCATGCTATTTATTTTCGGGAACTCGGCGTGGCGGCTGCGGACTGAGTCCAGCGCCACCAGTCGGAGAAGAGCTATCCGCAGGCAGGAGGGGCTTAGGCAGGGGCTGGGGGCACTGGTGGGGGGTGGCCCGGGAGTGGGAGCCTGGTTAAAGGGGGGCACTATTTGGCAGGCCGTGTCTGTGCGCAGCCGTTGCCCTGATGCACGGCGTGGCCACTGAAGGCCGCCGCTGTGTGCATGTGCGGTCATGGACCCGGCAATTCCCCGGCCGTATATGCAGATAGAGCCGGGGCCTCTACGCTGCGTGTCTGCTAGCCCCCCACCAGATGGTGGCTGTTGTGCTCCAATTTTTTCATCGTAAAACACCACCATTCCTCCGCTGGTGGCAGCACTTCGTCTTAGAATGGGAGAATCCAGCCCTATATGTTTCTAACAGGACAATTCCAGTCCATCTGTTTCCAGTCTGTGTTCTAGACTGTTTCCAGAGACTGTACAATAGGCATGGCATGGTGGTAGAGTGGTGTGTAATGCTGCCTCACACCACCAGGGACCTGGGTTTGATTCTGATCTTGGGAGACTGTCTGTGTGAGGTTTACACATTCTACCCGTGTCTGTGTGGGATTCTTCCGGATGCTCCAGTTTCCTCCCACAGCCCAAAGATGTGCAGGTTAGGTGATTTGGCCATGCTGAAGTGTCCCTTCTTGTCCAAAGATTAGATGGGGTTATTGGGTTATGGGGAGAGGGTGGGGACGTGGGCCTACGTTGGGTGCTTGTTCTGAGGGTCGGTGCAGACTTGATCGACCAAATGGTCTCCTTCTGCACTGTAATGATTCTATTAGTTCATTTAATAGCAGCTGCAACTTTTATTTCATTGGCACAATGCGGGGAAAAAAGATTGTGTACATTGTGTGACCAAAATTCTTGTGTTAGCCAATCACCTTTTGTTCAGGAACCTTATGTATTCCTGAGTAATCATTTTCAAATCATGCCTTTTATGTTAAGATTGAACAATGATACTGACCAAGGTAGCATTTAAAATGGGGATTAGTCTGCAAACCTCCCACTTTAATCTGTAGCTGACAGTCATGATTTAGGTGCAGACTGCAGCACAAGCATTGCTTGTGTTGTCTCAGTTCAGTGCTTCCCATCCAGTGAAGGTAAAGGGCCGATGATTGCTGAAATGCATTCTGGTTGAATCCCAGTTTCCTAAAGGCAGTCAATATCTTAAAAAGCGATTGTCACTGGTAGCTTTACTTCCAGCAGCAATAGGTTTATGTGCGACAGGGAGACATACTTTACACTTGTTGTATATTCACCTCTTGTGACCCACAGTGGGGTCAAACAGGTTAGAGTTCAGCCAAGTTTTCAGCAGGATTTTTCTACAGCAAAGATGCTACATTAATATTCCATAGTGAGGAACAGTTGCAGTCATATAATGGACAGGCTCTCTCACACTGCTAAAGAGTTGGTTGTTACAGTCAGCATTAGGAAGACAATTGTCATATTGCGATATCACCATCTATCAGCATTGACAATGTGATGCTGGAGATTGTTGATAGCTTCACTTATCTCAGTTCCACAATCACCAGCAATCTGTTACTGATGCTGAAACCAAAACACACATCACAAAAGCTGCAGCTGTTATGCCGAAGCTGAGTTGGAGAGTGTAGAACAACAGCAACCTGGGTTGGGAACATCAGACTGCAAGTCTACCAAACTTGCAACCTCAGCGCTCTCCCTTACAGTGGTGGGGCCTAAGCAACATACACTGGGCAGGAGAATAGGCTGAACAGTTTCCACCTCCACTGTCTCAGATGTATCCTCAGCATCTCTTGGCAGAATCAGATCACCAGCTCAGAGATTCTGGTGCAGGCACTCATTGCTAAGCCAATGATATCTGCACTGGCTTGGTCATATTTATTTGACGGATGATGACCACATACCCAAATACCTTCTGTACAGTGAATTGGCCACTGGGTTGACCTTCTGGGCATCTATACCTCCACTATAAGGATACCTGGAAGGGAGATATAAAGATGGTGGTCATTGACACTTTCATACTGTGAGCTCTGGAGGCTGACAGTCTGGAAGGACGTTGGAAGAAGCAAGCAGAAGTGAAAAGTTCAGCTTTTCGAGGAGAGGGCTCAGAGAAAACAGACAGCCGAGAATTGTGCACCTTCTCAGCTCACCGTCTTCCTCTGCAGAAAACAGAGTATGGTTCCTGAAACAAGAGGCTGCCAAGGACATACTCAGAATCACAGAATAATACAACCCAGAGGAGTCCTTTTGGTCATTATGTCTGCCCCGAAGCATGAAAAACACCTGACCGCCCAACCTAATCCCATTTGCCAGCACTTGGCCCATTATTTGAATGTTATGACTGCCAAGCGCTCATCCAAGTACTTTTTAAAGGATGTGAGGCAACCCTCCAAGGCAGTGCATTCCAGACCATCACCACCCTCTGGGTAAAAAGGTTTATCCTCAAATCGCCCCAAAACCTCCAGCCCCTCACTTTGAACTTCTGATCCCTCATAGCTGACCCTTCAACTAAGGGGAACAGCTGCTCCCTATCCACCCTGTCCATGCCTCTCATAATCTTGTACACCTCAATCAGATCCCCCCTCAGTCTTGTCTGCTCCAGCAAAACCAACCCAAGCCTATCCAACATCTCGTCGTCACTCAAGCAACATCCTGGTGAATCGCCTCTGCACCCTGTCCAGTGCAATCACATCCTTCCTATAATGTGGTGACCAGAATTGCACACAGTACTCCAGCTGTGGCCTCACACTGTCCAGATTTCTATTGGGGATTGATTCCATCAGTTCCACCTCTTAATGTGTCATGCTGAAGAGGATGGACATAACCCGCAGTGCAATGATTCCCACTGCTCTATCAATGTTACTTCACTTACGCTGTTTTGGCAGTGTTAATCAGAATCCTCCAGTTGGTGTCAATGAAACATCATTCTTGTGGTTTGTGCTGATTTCTGTGGTTTAGTTCTCATGGTGCAATATGAAACTGTGGCAAGAACAGTCACACATTTTTTTCTGATTAAAGGTTTCTATTTTATTGTGGCATTTTCGAATCTCTGTGTTATGGGGTGATACAATTTCCTGCTGTTCACTATTTTATGCTGGATTTACATTATGGTTTTTGGGAACAAGGAAATAAAATATTTCAATACAATTCATGCCTTGAGTCCCTGTGTTTTTTAAATTCACTCATGGGGTGTTGGCCTCATTGGGAAGTCCAGCATTTCTTGTTTACTCCCAATTACACTTGAGAAGATGACTCTGAGTCACTTTCTTGAATTGCAAGAGTTTCTGTCAACGAGGTCATTCCAAATTAAACAATCAACCACATTGGGTTTGGAGTTCCATGTAGATGGGGCTGTGTAAGTACAGTCTTCCTAAAAGAAATTAAATGAAATATCGCTTATTGTCACAAGTAGGCTTCAAATTAAGTTACTGTGAAAAGCCCCTAGTCACACATTCCGGCGCCTGTTCGGGGAAGCTGGTACAGAAATTGAACCATGCTGCTGGCCTGCCTCGGTCTGCTTTCAAAGCTAGCGATTTAGCCCTGTGCTAAACCAGCCCCCTGGGATACTAACGGCTGGATTCTTGCTATTGGAATTCTCCATTACGCCGGCAACGCACTCATTCCTGGGGATTTCCCGATGGCGTGGTGCTGCCCACAATGGGGAACCCCATTGACCAACTGGCGAGATGGAGAATACCCCCGCCAGCAGGGGTGTGCTACACCAGAAATCCGGTGAGGCAGGATGGAGAATCCTGCCCTAAATGTCAGTAGTTCCATGGTTACTATTACTGATCCAAGGGGAGGAATTGGGCATGATTCAGCCGAAAAATGACTACGTGTCATTTTGGGTGGGTTTGGCGGGGTGATCCCCGCACCTTTAAGGACCCCCTTCCCCTTTCTTCCCCCCGCCCTTGTCATGCCCGCCTTTGCACACCCCACCCTTCATAACCACCACCCCCCGCTTCTTTTTTTTAAAAATAAATTTTATTGAAAAATTTTAAACTTATACAACAATAACGCACCATAGTAAAATACCAAAAATAACAATAATATTAACAGTCATAAACATTCGCCCCACCTCCATGAACAACACAGCATTTTAACAACAACGCAAATTAACACAATATAAAGTTACAGAATAGACACTACAATAAGGAACACCCCCCCCCCGGGTTGCTGCTGCTATTGACCAAGTTACCTATCTTTGAGCCAGGAAGTCCAGAAAAGGCTGCCATCATTTATAGAACCCTTGTATTGATCCTCTCAGGGCAAATTTGACCCTTTTCAATTTTATAAATCCCGCCATGTCACTGATCCAGGTCTCCACACTTGGGGGCCTTGCATCCTTCCACTGTAGCAGAATCCTTTGACGGGCTACTAGGGACGCAAATTCCAGGACACCGGTCTCTTTCGCCTCCTGCACTCCCGGCTCTACCGCAACTCCAAAAATCGCGAGTCCCCACCCTGGTTTGACCATGGATCCAACCACGCTCGACACCGTCCCCGCCACCCCCTTCCAGAATTCTTCCAGTGCTGGGCATGCCCAGAACATATGGGCGTGGTTCGTTGGACTCCCCGAACATCTGGTGCACCTGTCCTCACCCCCAAAGAACCTACTCATCCTAGTCCCGGACATGTGGGCCCGGTGCAGCACCTTAAATTGGATGAGACTAAGCCTCGCACATGAGGAGGAAGAGTTGACTCTCTCCAAGGCATTCGCCCAAGTCCCGTCCTCTATCTGCTCCCCAAGTTCCTCCTCCCATTTAGCCTTCAGCTCCTCCACTGACGACTCCTCCACCTCCTGCATTACCTTATAGATGTCAGACACCTTCCCCTCTCCGACCCACACCCCCGAAAGCACTCTGTCCATCGTCCCCCGCAACGGCAGCAGAGGGAATCCCTCTACCTGTCGCCTAGCAAACGCCTTTACCTGCAAGTATCAGAACATGTTCCCTTGGGGAAAGCCAAATTTATCTTCCAGTTCCCCCAGGCCCACAAACCTCCCGCCAATAAACAGGTCCCTCAATTTGCTGATGCCCGCCCTTTGCCACCCCCTAAATCCCCCATCCTTGTTCCCCGGGATGAACCGATGGTTGCCACCCAGTGGAGCCTCCATCGAGCCCCCTGTTTCCCCCCGATGCCGTCTCCACTGTCCCCAGATTCTTAGGGTCGCCGCCACCACCGGGCTCGTGGTAAACCTCTTAGGGGAGAGCGGCAACGGTGCCATTACCATGGCACAGAGGCTCGTACCTCGACATGACGCCATCTCCATTCTTTTCCATGCTGCCCCTCCCCCCTCCATCACCCATTTACGCACCATTGACACATTGGCTGCCCAATAGTACCCCAGAAGGTTGGGCAGCGCCAGCCCGCCTCTATCCCTCCCTCGCTCCAGGAACACCCTCTTCACTCTCGGAGTCCCATGTGCCCACACAAAGCTCAAAATACTGCTAGTCACTCTCCTAAAGAAGGCCCTGGGGATAAAGATGAAAGAGGAACAAGAACCTCGGAAGCACCGTCATTTTGATGGACTGTACCCTCCCCGCCAATGATAATGGCAGCATGTCCCACCTTTTGAACTCCTCCTCCATCTGATCTACAAGTCTGGTGAAGTTATGCTTGTGAAGAGTCCCCCAGTCCCTGGCCACCTGCATCCCCAGGTACCTAAAGCTCTCCCCTGCCCGCCTAAGCGGGAGCCTACCAATTCCTTCCTCCTGGTCTCCAGGGTGCACCACAAACACCTCCCTCGTGCCTAAATTTAATTTATAACCTGAAAAGGTCCCAAACTCAGCTAGCAACACCATCACTCCAGGCATCCCTCCCGCCGGGTCCACCACATACAGTAACAGGTCATCGGCATACAACGACACCCTATGTTCCTCTCGACCTCGCACCAAGCCTCTCCACCTCTCTGAATCCCTCAACGCCATCGCCAGCGGCTCGATTGCGAGTGCAAACAACAAGGGGGACAGGGGGCAACCCTGCCTGGTCCCTCTGTAAAGCCGGAAGTACTCCGACCTCCTCCTATTCGTGGCCACGCACGCCACTGGGGCCTCATATAGCAGCCGTACCCATCTAATGAACCCTTCACCAAATCCAAACCTCCCCAACACCTCCCATAGGTACCCCCACTCCACTCTATCGAAGGCCTTCTCCGCATCCAGTGCCACCACTATCTCTGCCTCCCCCTCAATCGCCGGCATCATGATGACATTCAACAATCTCCGCACATTCGTGTTCAGCTGCCTTCCCTTCACGAAACCTGTCTGGTCCTCGTGCACAACCTCTGGCACACAGTCCTCTATCCTGGTGGCCAGGATTTTTGCCAGGACCTTAGCATCCACGTTGAGGAGAGATATGGGCCTGTATGAACCACACTGCTGGGGGTCCTTGTCCCTCTTTCAAATTAACGAGATCAGCGCCCGCGACATCGTCGGGGGCAAAGTCCCCCCTTCCCACGCTTCATTGAGTGTCCGCACCAGCAAGGGGCCCACTAGGTCCACAAACTTTTTATAAAATTCCACCGGGAACCCATCCGGCCCCGGTGCCTTCCCTGACTGCATCTGCCCGATCCCCTTAACTAGCTCCTCCAGCTCAATCGGCGCACCCAACCCCTCCACCTTCTCCTCCTGCACCTCGGGAAAGAAAGCCCGTCAAGGAACCTCTCCATTCCCCTCCTCTCCCCCGTTGGCTCCGACCGGTACAGTTCCCCATAAAAGTCCTTGAAGACCTCATTCACCTCTACCCCCTTCCGCACCACATTCCCACTCTTGTCTCTCACTCCAGCAATTTCCTTAGCCACATCCCGCTTGCGGAGCTGATGAGCCAGCATCCTACTCGCCTTTTCACCATGTTCGTACACTGCCCCTTGTGCCTTCCTCCACTGTGCCTCCGCCTTTCTAGTGGTCAGCAAATCAAATTCAGCCTGCAGGCTGCACCTCTCCCCTAACAGTCCCTCCTCTGGTGCCTCTGCGTACCTCCTGTCCAACTCCAGCATCTTTCCCACCAGTCTATCCCTCTCACTCCTCTCGCTCCTCTCCCTGTGTGCCCGGATGGATATCAGCTCCCCACGAATCACTGCCTTCAGGGCTTCCCAGACCATCCCCACCTGAACCTCCCCCGTATCATTCACCTCGAGGTACCCCTCAATACTTGCCCGGACCCTCCTACACACCTCCTCCTCCGCCAACAACCCCACATCCAACCGCCACAACGGACGTTGGTCCCGCACCTCCCCCATCTCCAACTCTATCCAATGCGGAGCGTGGTCGGAGATTGCAATGGCCGAATACTCGGCCTCCTCCACTCTCGGAATCAGTCCCCTACTCACCACGAAGAAATCTATCCGAGAGTAGACCCTATGTACGTGGGAGAAGAAAGAGTACTCGTGTGCCCTCGGCCTCACAAACCTCCATGGATCCACCCCACCCATCTGATCCATAAACCCTCTCAGTACCTTGGCCGCCGCTGGCCTCCTACCCGTCATAGAGCTGGACCGATCCAGTGAAGGATCCAACACCGTATTAAAGTCCCTCCCCCCATGATCAGACCTCCCGCCTCCAGATCCGGAACCCGTCCCAACATACGCCTCATAAAACCCGCATCGTCCCAATTTGGGGCATACACACTAGCCAGTACCACCTTCTCTCCCTGTAGCCCCATTAATATGGAGAAACCTACCCCTCCCACCCCCAGGGACGCCTATAATAGGGAGACCACCCCTCCAGAGACCCATGTAATAAGGAGACCTCCCAGCAACCCCTATAATAGTGCAGATCCTCGAGGGATTCCCTTAATAGGGGATCCCCAGGGATCCCCTAACTAAATGAACCCATCCCCATGGAGACCCCGGACTAAAAGGACCGCCACAGAGACCCTATGACTAATGGGACTCCTGACAGAGACCTACTGACTAAAGGGACCCCACAGAGACCCTATGATTAATGGGGCTCCTGACAGAGACCCATTGACTAAAGGGACCCCACAGAGACCCTATGATCAATGGGATCCTGACAGGGACTCCCTGACTAAAGAGTCCCCCCCCCCTCCCATAGACCTCCCCCTCTCCAGACCCCCAACCCAGAAAAGAGACCCATACTTGGAAGGTAGAATGTAGTCCACAGAGGGGCAGTGAAAATAATGACAGCTGTAACACTTACCTATAAGCTCCACATGTCCATCCCTTGCAGGAGAACAGCTGTGGCCTGTGTTCAGACCCTCAGATCCATGAGCTGCAAGCCATTCATTAATTTCTCGCAGTGGGCTGTGATTGATAGCTTCCACAAACCATCTGCAGCCTTGATTCATTCATCTCTCCTCTGACTCAAACTGCTGATACCCCAATGTTTCCAAACACTGACCACATCAAAGAGAAGTCAGTGCATTCCAATCACACAAGCGCCCAATGTGAACCTCGTTTCTGGTCCCTCCCATTATTCTCGTGACATATTGGGTGCTTTGCGGCTAGATAATCGCCGCCAATGCTTTGCTTGCTTTTTTAAAAGTTCATTTGAAGCTGTTCAATAAACATTTGACCAGCCGATGAAATTAAAGATTGATGTCACACATACACACATCACATCATTGTGACAGACTAAACTGATCTCGCCATTAGTGTGGGCTGGCTTGGAAGTTCTTGCTCCCCAGGGTGTCCAACTTTTATCCAGTTTCAAATTCCTAGGGGTGCACATCACCAAAAATCTGTCCTGGTCCACTCACGTCGACGCTATCACCAAGAAAGCACAACAGCGCCTATACTTCCTCAGGAAACTAAGGAAATTCGGCATGTCCACATTAACCCTTGCCAACTTTTACAGATGCACTATAGAAAGCATCCTATCGGGCTGCATCACAGCCTGGTATGGCAACTGCTTGGCCCAGGACGGCAAGAAACTTCAGAGAGTCGTGAATACCGCCCAGTCCATCACACAAACCTGTCTCCCATCCATTGACTCCACCTACACCTCCCGCTGCCGGGGGAAAGCAGGCAGCATAATCAAGGATCCCTCCCACCCGGCTTACTCACTTTTCCAACTTCTTCCATCGGGCAGGAGATTCAGAAGTCTGAGAACACGCACAAACAGACTCAAAAACAGCTTCTTCCCCACTGTCACCAGACACCTAAATGACCCTCTTATTGACTGACCTCATTAACACTACACCCTGTATGCTTCAACCGATGCCAATGCTTATGTAGTTACATTGTATTTCTTGTGTTGCCCTATTATGTATTCTCATGTATTTTCTTGTCTTTTCTTGAATTTTGTTTAATTTCCTTTTCTTCCATGTACTGAATGATCTGTTGAGCTGCTTGCAGAAAAATACTTTTCACTGTACCTCGGTACACGTGACAATTAACAAATCCAATCCAATCCAATAAGAAACACTTTGACTCTGAGACTTCTGGAGGATGATGGCAGAGGTTTGGGTGTGGTGGTGGTGATGGTGCTGAGCTTAAGAGTTAGATGGTGGAATGTTACTGAGCATAACATCCCTTAGCGGCCCAAGGCCACAGCGGGCATGCTCACAGAGGAAACAAAGAGGCTCAGCCTCCCACAGCTTGTCCTAGTAATAAAGTACACATGAATGTTATTTAATGGACACTGGGCAAACTGTCAATATAAGGGACAAACTCTTCAAATACAAGAAACTTGGTCACATTGTAAGACCATTCTTCACAAAGGAATATCAGGCAAGGGCAGAAAAGGAGGTGGGATTTCCAGTTGTGTACAGTCACAGTCATTTTAAAAAATTCACCCACCTGTTTGGGCCCAGTCAGGCTGCGAATAAAGCCCTGTATCATTATTTATGAGTGTGACCTGAAGCATCCTTCATTAATTGTAATTCTAATCCTTTGATTAGAATCCTGTTTTCTCAGAAGGTGAAACTCCAGTCAATTTAACGATTGATATCCAGGAAACTGTGTGCAACAAAAACTCTGGACTGGATCCCGCAAATTGTGCACTGATACCTATCCCGGATGCTGTGAGTATTACATTGTCAGACATTTGATTCACTGTTGTGATTAATCCAAACATTGGAAGTTTTTGTGTGACAGTAAAATGACACAATGATCTACCACGGAACATGTATATATTTTTTGCAACAAAGATAAAAGGTATGGATGTGCCCACACTCTGGATTTTTGTAAAACACGATGAGAGGTTTATTAAGAGAAGTTACTCATACAATCAAAGATGTTGATAAGTTGGAACCAGATCTTTCTGTAATCAATAATAGTTTAGGAGAGAAATGTCGCTTTACGATTTTCATTAATTCGCTGAAGGACATATCTCCTGATTTTGCTGGTGAACAAGATTCCATAGCAACATAAACGTTTACGGCTAACTGAGCTGAGAAATGTTGCAACCTTTAGGTCCTTCAGTGTCTGGGTGACTATTAAACACATTTGGAATCTTTCTACGGTTGAATTCCATGTTTCATAATCCACATTAAACGTTTCTATGGCGCCTGGGTTTCCCTAGGGTCCACACTTCCTACCTTCCGATTGGTATGGAAAAGAGCGCACAAACGATCCCTTGAACAAGCACGAGGAAATCTTTCCCTTTTGCCTGACTTTATTTCGACTTTTCACCCAAGCAGTGGCCAAGCAGAGTTTTTTCATTATAAATTTAGAGTACCCAATTTTTTTTTTCCAATTAAGAGGCAATTTAGCATGGCCAATCCAACTAACCTGCACATCTTTGGGTTGTGGGGGCAAAACCAACGCAGACATGGGGAGAATGTGCAAACTCCACACGGACAGTGACCCAAGGCCGGGATTCGAACCCGGGCCCTCAACGGTGCAGTCCCAGTGCTAACCACTGCACCACATGCGGCCCTTGGACCAAGCAGAGTTGACAGATTACAAAGTCCCCATTCCCTGTTGCCCGTGTATCTTCGCCACGTGCATGGTCCCTGAAGCCCAGACCCCCACTCACTTCAACGCACTCAAGTCTTCCCCGACTGTTGGTCTTGTTACTCACAGTTGCTGTTGAAAATTTGTTTAAACCTTCACATTGGTGGCAGCGCGTCACCCGACGTATGTGCGTGTTTGAATTTTCCATTCTTCCTGATGCCGTGCCACAGTTAGTCAACAAATTTTCTTCCCAGCGATTTTTCTGTCTCAATCCTCTTCGCCAGTTTTCTCTTCTGTTATATGTCTTTGTTGCCTCAAAGAGAAAGGTTATGGAGGTGTCCACATTCTGGATTCTTGTAAAACATGATGAGAGGTTTATGAGAGGTTTATTAAGGGTGCTGTCCATACAATCAAGATGGTGATCTGCTCAAAGCCTGGGCACTCTGTTGACATCACTACACATCACGTGACACAGAACCAACAAGAATGGATTCCCAGGTACATGATAGGACATTTGAAAGTTAGTTCCCTGTTCGCTAATATTTTTCATTGGCCCCCCAGACAGCAGAAACCAGTAAAGTACCCCGCTGTGACTCAGGAATGTCGGGATAGTTTTGGAAGGCAATGCTGTCAACATGGAACAAGCTTGGGTCAGTGATAGGGCAATTGTAGAATAAATTGTAACATCAATTTTGATGCAGGTGGCCTCTTCAATGAATATCCTCCATTGTCCAACTCCATTGTCCAAATACTAACCAAGCCAACTTGCACAATGGCTATGCTTCCTGGCTCTCTCACAGTTACCTTTCAACAACAGCAATAGCTTATGGCTATGTAGCACCTTTTGACATAATGGACTGTGCTCAGGCACTTCACAGGAGCATTATAAAACAAACCGACACACATGGAGAAAATAGGGCAGATGACCAAAAATGTTTATTTCTAGTTCCTTGAGCTTCAGAGTTTTTCCAATCCTACTTCTGTCTTGGGCAAGCAATTTAATAGATGTCTTAAAGCCGGAAGATGACATGGAGGGGTGAAAAGGTGTAAGGAGGGAATTCTGGAGTTTGGGACTGAGGCAATTAAGGCATAGCAATCAATGGTGGAACCTGAAAAATAGGTGAAAGGATGATGTGATGAAAGAAAGGTTAGAAATAGAGGAGCACAGATATCTGAGAGGGTTTGGGACTGGCAAGTTAAGTTTTATGTGTCTATAAATGTTCCCATGTGCCTAGTCTCCTCCTCACAATTCACATTCCAGTTACTTTTACACTTGTTACATTTATTACATTTGTTCCTCATATCCAACTCGTTGATATAGATTGTGAGTGGTTGGGGCCCAAGTACTAATCCGACGGTACTCCACTTGCCACAGAGAGCCAACCCGAGGATGACCAATGTATTCCTAATCTCTGTTGCCTGTCTGTTAGCCCATCATTAATCATGCCAGTGTATAACCTCCCAACCCTTCAAGATTTAGTTACTAACCTTTTTTTAAAATCCAAATGCACCACATCCACTGGTTCCTTACCTATTCAGCTCATTCTATTCCATTCATAGCAGCACGGTAGCACAAGTGATTAGCACTGTGGCTTCACAGCGCCAGGGTTCCAGGTTTGATTCCCTGCTGGGTCACTGTCTGTGCAGTGTCTCCACATTTTCCCCGCGTGTGCGTGGGTTTCCTCTGGATGCTCTGGTTTCTGCCCACAGTCCAAAGATGTGCAGGTTAAGTGGATTGGCCATGATAAATTGCCCTTAGTGACCAAAAAGGTTAGGTGGGGTCATTGGGTTACGGGGATAGGTTGGAAGTGAGGGCATAAGTTGGTTAGTGCAGACGTGATGGGCCGAATGGACTCTGCACTGTATGTTCTATGTACCAGTTACATCCTAGGCAGCACGGTAGCACAGTGGTTAGCAGTGTTGCTTCACAGCTCCAGGGTCCCAGGTTCAATTCCCAGCTCGGGTCACTGTCTGTGTGGAGTCTGTACGATCTCCCCATGTCTGCGTGGCTTTCCTTTGGATACTCCGGTTTCCTCCCACAGTCCAAAGACGTGCAGGTTAGGTGGATTGGCCATGATAAATTGCCTTGCTGTCCAAAAAGGTTAGGTGAGGTTACTGGGATAGGGTAGAGGCGTGAGGCTTAAGTAGGGTGCTCTTTCCAAAGGCCGGTGCAGACACGATGGGCCAAATGGCCTCCTTCTGCACTGTAAATTCTAGGTTTTTCATGCATGACTTCTTCATTAACTCACGCTGACACTGCTCAATCCGACCATTATTTCTGGACTGTCCAGTTCACAGAATAGAATCATAGTATCCGATCCTTTATTATAGATTCCAGCATTTTCTGTGCTAACAGGTTTATGGTTCCTGGTTTTCTCTCTTCCCCCTTTCAGAAATAATGGGATGCACTTGACACTTCCCAAACGGCATGCACTATTCCAGAGTCTATGGATTATAGGAAGATGAATACCAATGCATCTGAAATCATCACCATGTGATGTTGAATCTCCGCTTTTCTTTCTGAACGTGGGTTCTGAAGGGCTCCCAGTTCCATGTGATCCAGTTGTTCTTGATGCTCCCAGATCTCTGGATGAGCTACAATTACCTTCAGTTAAACACTGTGAAAATTCCATCTACAAGTTTGCTGACGAGTTGACCATAGTGGGCTGGATCTCGAATAACGTAGAGTCAGATTACAGGAGGAAGATAGAGAACCTAGTGGATTGGTGCAGCGACAAAATCTATCCCTCAATGCCAGCAAAACTAAAGAGCTGGTCATTGACTTCAGAAAGCAAAGAACTGTACACACCTCTGTCAGCATCAATGTGGCCGAGGTGGAGATGGTTCGCAGTTTCAAATTCTTAGGGGTGCACATCTCCAAAAATCTGTCTTGGTCCACCCACGTCGACGCTACCACAAGAAAGCACAACAGTGCCTATACTTCCTCAGGAAACTAAGGAATTTAACATGTCCACATGAACTCTTACCGACTTTTACAGATGCACCATAGAAAGCATCCTATCTGGTTGCATCACAGCCTGGTATGGCAACTGCTCAGCCCAAGACCACAAGTAACTTCAGAGAGTGTAAACACCGCCCCGTCCATCACACAAACCTGCCTCCCATCCATTGACTCCATCTACACCTCCCGCTGCCTGGGGAAAGTGGGCAGCATAATCAAAGACCCCTCCCACCCGGCTTACTCACTCTTCCAACTTCTGCCATCAGACAGGAGATACAGAAGTCTGAGAACACGCACGAACAGATTCAAAAACAGCTTCTTCCGAGCTGTTACCCAACTTCTAAATGACCCTCTTATGAACTGACCTCATTAATACTACACCCGTGTATGCTTCACCCGATGCGGTGTTATGTAGTTACATTGTTTACCTTGTGTTGCCCTATTATGTATTTTCTTTTATTTCCTTTTCTTCCCATGTACTTAATGATCTGTTGAGCTGCTCACAGAAAAATACTTTTCACTGTACCTCGGTACACGTGACAATAAACAAAATCCAAATCCAAATCCAAACTAAAGCTGTTGTCTTCACCACCTCAGATCCCCTCTGTAGCCTTGTCAATTATTCCACCCCTCTTCCCATCCTCTGGTTCATGATCTGTAGATCATTTGCAGAATTAGGGACCTATTTGGTTCCGAGCTAAAAATTCAGCTCTTTCAAAAACCGTCTTGCCTGAATCATATTTTGCACAAGTTCCTCCTCACCCATCATTCCTCGAGAGTAAAAATAGGAGGTCATCACAGGACAATGTGGAGCAAGAGATGTATTGCAGGAAGGAGGGCTTCAGATTCTTGGGTCATTCAGTCCAGCTCTGCAGCAGGCCCAATGTGATTGAGTTGCACTTATACAGAGCTGGGACCCTCTCCTTGTGGGCAAGTTAATTAGTGCTGGGGATGTGGGGGGGGGGGGGGGGGGGGGGGTATGGGGTAGAGGAAGGGTTATTCAGCAGATGGTTAGACACTGAGATGTATTAAAAAATGGAAACAAGATGCGCAGGGGAGTGGGAGGGACGGTTAGAGATAATATAGAATTAGGTGGAATCTCAGAAAATACAATGAAGTCTAATTTAGGTTTGAAGTACATGTGTGTAAATGCACAAAGTGTGTTTCATAAGAATGGTGAGCTGCAGATGAGAATTACCATGGGGACTATGATGTAGGGTGTGATTTAACCACTGCCTTAAGCCCAGCATGGATTTGGACGTGCGGACCAGGGCACAGTGGATTTTACCCAGTTTGCAATTTACCCAGCCCCCTCCCGATGGAGAGTTCAGGATCTCACCCAAATATGGCGAGAATATCATTAATCCTCATTTGCATTTATTTCAATCTCATTAGCAAGATTGAAGTCAAATGCAGCGGCCTCCCAGAGATTACTGGGCTCCACAACGAGAATTCAGGCAAGCATCGTTTAGTCTTCCGTTTCAAAAATATGAAGCTGGTGCAATGGCTACTGAGGGGAAGTGACATACAGGTCAAGGGCACAGGAGCTGCTGGCCCAGTACTTGGGGAGTGGGAATCTCCCTCAGGGGTGAACTTGTTCAGGGGGCTGAAGCATTCTAGGTCAGGGGTCTCCCCTTGGCCGGTGGGGGGGGGGGGGGGGGGGGGCGCGTGTGAGGGGCTTTGTGTCTGTGAAGCCTTCAAGCCATCTTTTGTGAAGAACCAAAGAACCATAACAGGGACAATAACAGCTTCAGCCTGCCTGTCCTACCAAAAACTTCCAGGACAGAGCCCTGTTCTTTCTTCTATGTTGAACGTCAATTTCATTCCCTTTGACTGTGAACAGTCTCTAGCTTCACAGCTGAAGTATATTGCAAAAGACAAAGCAACCTTGATCGTTATGTGAGCACTTCCCAGCTGCAGGGTGTGTTTGCTGTTTGCTGCTGTTAAGCTGCAAATGCCTGGAGGCTTCTGTAGCTGAGAGTTAGTTTGCTGTTTGCTACTGTCTTTTCTGCTTGCCTGCTGCCTCTTCCCCTTGGATTTACTTGCTGCTTTCTGGTTGGAGGGAAGGAAGAAAGAAGGTAGTTGCCTTTTGGTCTCTTTTACCTGGAGTGCCATGAGGTGAGGATTTTGGAGGGCTTACTACTGGGCTGAGGATGGACGATGACTTGCTCGAGCAGTCTGTGGCTGTTTTTAAAGGTCTTTTTGCGTATTGACTATGCATTCTGGACATGTGGGTCAGCTGTTAATGCCCCTGTGTTCTTGTGGCCCGGTGATGGAAGATCAGACGCCGATACTGCAAGAGAGGAAGGGCGATGGCCCAGCTCGGTTATGCAGCCCGGAGATTGTGTCGGGACAATTTCATGGACTCCTGGTGATTTTTTAATGTTCAGTAACCATCTGCTGCTCCTGTTATGGAAGTCGTGCAGGTCGCTGGTGTTCCTTGGTTTCCTTTTGTCCTGCATTTAGTCTATGTCTGTTTGGGGGGTGGGGGTGGGGGGTGGTGTTAGGAATTGTATGATTGGAACCATGTAACTGTGGTTTAATTTTTTACTGGTTGCAGCTCCTCCTGCCTCTGGAGCCTGGGAGTCGTTGGAATGAGGCGCTGCCAGTGCTGGAGAGAAGGAGGTGGTTTTTGCTTTCTCTCCCTCCTCCGCTATGCTCCATGTTGGTGCGACCTTCTGGTGGTTGGCTCACCAAGCGACTTTCCACTGATGCAGGTCAACTGTCGGGGTGGGGGAGAGGGAGTTTGTTTGCCCAGTTGCAGTGTGTTGCTTTTTTTTGTCTAGAAGCTGTGTGCTTGTCTGCTGCAACACCTCTCGCTCTATGGCCTATGCCCCTGGCAAATTACCAGTGCTGGAAAGTTGGTGAGGTGTTCTCGCTCCTACTTCCACTGTGCCCTGTGTCGTTTTTCTCACGCATATACACTCAAACAGGCATGCACGTGCAGTCATTCACGCCTATACTCTTTATGCATGCACACTCTCACCCATATGCGTGCACTGATGCTCACCCACATACTTTCCTGTACACCATTGGTCACTTTTCCATCGATGTGGATCTACCACTGGGGAGGATGGGGGTGGGGGGGTGGGAGGCATGCGCTAACTCGACAGCTGGTGGTATTGTATTCTTTTTTTTAATTGTCTCTATTTTGTCTTTGGTGTGCAGCTGGTGTCCTCGTTATATGCCTGCCGGTTTTGTGTTTTCCTTCATGCACGCTACCGGTGTTGGTGGGGGCCCTCTCCTTCTTCCGCTCTGTCCTGAGTTGCCATGACCTTTTCCAGTGGTCTGTGCTGCTCGTTCGCGCACATATGCTCTCTAACAGGCGTGCACCTGCAGTCATTCACGCATATACTCTTTATGCATGCACACTCCCACTGATACATACACACTGATGTTCAAACACATACTTACCCATATATTGGCGCCTTTCCACCGATGTATGTGTGCTGCAGGTGGTGGGGGTTTTGAAGCTGCCTTAGAAGCAGTTGGCATTGTTCCTTTGGTTTTTGCCCTTGGTGTATGGCTGGTGTCTTTGTTGTCTTCCTGCCTATTTTGTGTTCTCCTTCGGTGGTTGCTCTGTATTTAGTTTTATTTGTAATGTTTTGGACATGTTCTGGACTGAACTGCATCGCTGTGGGTTGGGTGGAATATTTTTCTCACTCTCCATCACTGCAGCTCTGAACCTTTATGCCACCAGCTCAGTTTAGGATTCGAGTGGAACCTTTACGGAATTTCACAAGCTATGGACCACAGATGCATCGGGGAGGTCACGGATGCCCTGTATTCCCGGGCATCCAACAATATCACCTTTGAGCTGGACCAGGTTCAAGATGCTTGGACTGAAGGATTCTATGCCATCACAGGGGTGCCCCAGATGGCATGCATGTCACCTTGCAAGCATTGGGGCATCAGGGAGTCCCCTTTATTAACAGGAAGGGGTTCCACTTTATGAATGTTCCTGAATGTTCAGATTGTGCGGACCACTCCATATCATGCACATGTGTGCACGTTACTCTGGGAGCGTGCATGATAACTACATCCTGGGGCACTCGCAGATCCCTGGTCTCTTCGACAACCACGCCAGGATGACAGGTTGTCTCTTGGAGTCAAGGTGTACTCACTAAGGTCAAGGCTGATGACATTGCTGTGGAGGCCTGAGACCATGGCGGAGACCCGATGTAATGAGGCCCATGCTGCCACCCGTGCTGTTATTGAGCGGTACATTGGACTGCACAAAATGCAATTCCAATATCTAGACTGCTCCGGCGGTGCCCGACGTGAAACCCCCCAGAGCATCTCATCTTTGTTGTGGTCTGCTGTGCCCTCCACAACCTGGCACAGCAGCGGGGCAACATGCTGGAGGAGGAGGGACATGTGGCTTAATCTGAAGAGGAAGCAGACCAGGAAGGGTTGGATGATGAGCCTGGGGAGAAGCCGGAGATGGAGCCAGAGGAGGGAGGACAGGGTCAGACATATTCGGTGAACCAGGGAACCCGTCATCATCTTCAGACTCTCTTTGGACAAGGCTGTGTCTGTCAGCTCAACCTTCTCTCAATTTGCCTCCAGCACCCCCACACTACACCCTCCATGACAACCCTCTTCCGCCCCTCCAAGGGTCTGTGTAACATCACTCCAGGGTGATGGGCCTGTGTTGGTGCTGTCAGTGGTCAAGGGAGTGATGATAACTCACTGGGAGGAAAGCTCTGGTGCTCCTCACTTTAGGCCAGAGTCTGACTCCTGTCTTTCTGCTGACAGCGCGCTCACACCCATCCTCTGAATGGAGTCTGCACCAGGGGCATGTGATCTTGGACCACTGTACCTGAGGGCTGGGGGGAGTGGAGGAAAAGGGGTGGGGGGGGAAATGAAAATGAAAATCACTTATTGTCACAAGTAGGCTTCAATTAAGTTACTGTGAAAAGCCCTTAGTCACCACATTCCGCCGCCTGTTTGGGGAGCCGGTGCGGGGATTGAACCGTGCTGCTGGCCTGCTTTAAAAGCCAGCGATTTAGCCCAGTGTGCTAAACCAGCTGGCCCACTGTAAAAATTAATGTGTCAGAGGCTGCACCATGTATCAGGTGTAACATGTTTTGATAGTGAACAGTTGACATTTTCATCCCCCCAGCTACAGACAGTGACCCTCCTCCTCCCCTCAGAGCCCACTTGGTGCTGCTCAACCTTCTTGATCTTCTGATACATCTAGGTGTCTCCCCAGGATGCACATCAGAGGGGTGGCAGCCTGCTGCTCTCCATGCCCTGTGGCCTTTGATGCCCTTTGTGGATGTCCTCTGGAGGACCTGGAGCTGGGGGGCCTCCGCCGACTTACCAGTGTTACAGGCATCGCCACCAATCGCCACCCGATTATGCCTGCTGCCGTTGAGATGCACCAGTGTCATGAGGGGGAACTTCAGAAGACCATGAGGCCGCCATCATCTATGTGGTGGCTGGCCCCAGGTTGACCTCTAACATTTACTCCTCCAGGATGGTGCCTTGAGGGCCCTGGGAGACTTCATGGGATAGAGGGACAGCTGGAGTGAGCTCCAGAAACCTCTGAATTACCTGGCTCTGCCAGTGCTGGCGGCTCCCCATTGTCGGCACCATGGTGTTGATGCCCTCAGCAATGGTCCTCAGTGACTGGTGCATGCTCGGCAATGTCCAACTACATCTAGGACACGTCCCTCAGTGACTAGGACATGATGTCACGGCCTTCAGTCAGGGTCATCACTGACTGTGCCATGCCTTGTGCACCACCACACGATGCAGACGTCGTGCTCCAGGCTTTCCACTGCGGTCGCCACCTTAGCAGTGTTGGCCTCAGTGCCACACATTGTCAGCAAAATCTCCTGCACCTGTAGCCTCTGGGACTCGTCCAATCAGCTATGCACCTGCTGGAATGTCGCTGACATCCTCGACTGAATGTCACTGCAGTGTCCTATCATCTGCATCAGCTCTGGGAGAACTTTATCCAGAGGCTCGGTATCTGACTGGGACCCAGTTGAGTCCAAGGATTCAGCAGACCTTGGACTGCTCACTCCCCTGGATGTTTCTGCCTCCATCCGATGTGCATCAGCAACTGTGTGGTGCTCATCAGATTGTGCCCCAGAAACCTGTGCCCTAATTTCGCCTACCGAGGCGTGTGCATCTGCGCTGCTGGAAAGTTGGAATGCCAACTGTGATGCCTCAATGGTGTCTCCTCTGAGTTCTATTCCAAGCTGGTCTCTTGTGTAGTGGCGAGGCGGGGTGTGATGGAAAGGACTCAGGCTGGCCTGGCCTCATCAGATGGTGATCCTGCGAGAGAATGGACATGTGGTCAGTGAGAGAGAAGGATCATTTTGTCTGACATTAACCAATCACTTGAGACAGGTCATCTGGGGTGAATGGGTGAAAGGGCAATAGATCCTGACCTCGCTAGCTGTCAGTAACTACTCTCTCCTCGATTTATCCCACAATTTCCATGGCCCCATCCTCAGAGAAGGTAAGGACTCGGATCAGCCAACAATGATGAGAAGCTCGTGGGGGCTCATTTTTGGCACTAAGTGTCGTTAAATCCGGGCTACGATCTCACCAACGTGGCTGACGAGGAACACCCTGCCCGCCAGTTGACCCAATACGCTTGTTTCAATGAGACTTGGCTCAAAGAGGGGAGAACTGGATGTTTAATATTCATGGGTACAAAGTATTCTGGCAACTAATAATCGGAGAAGGGGTAATGGTTTGAATAACAATTTTTTTTACAGTGCCAGAAAGAGAGAATGTCCTTGAGGAATCAATGACAGAGTCTCCTGGGTTGGAGCTAAGAATTTGCTGCCATTTGCTAACCATTGTTTGCAGCAAACTACCCAGCCTTCCGAACAGGGACCATGACACCACACAACCCTGCCATGGCAATCTCTGCAAGATGTGCCAGACCATCGACATGTGTACCACCATTACACGTGACAACAGCACCCACCAGGTATGTGGTACATACTGGTGCAGCTCAGCCAACGTTGTCTACCTCATACACCGCAGGAAAGGATGTCCCAAAGTATGGTACATTGTTCCCTTCCAGTCGGGGAACACTTCAGCAGTCAAGGGCACTTAGGCTCTGATCTTCGGGTATGCGTTTTCTAAGGCGGTTCATGATGCGCGACAACGCAGAATTGCCGAGCAGAAACTTATAGCCAAGTTCCGCACACATGAGGACAGCCCCAACCGGGACCTTGGATTCATGTCGCATTACATTCACCCCCCACCATCTGGCCTGGGATTGCGAAATCATAGAATTCCATAGAATTTACAGTGCAGAAGGAGGCCATTTGGCCCATCGAGTTTGCACCGGGTCTTGGAAAGAGCACCCCACACAAGCCCACACCCCCACCCCATCCCCATAACCCAGTAATCCCATCCAACACTGAGGGCAATTTTTGGACACTAATGGCAATTTAGCATGGCCAATCCACCTAACCCGCACCTCTTTGGACTGTGGGAGGAAACCAGAGCACCCAGAGGAAACCCATGCACACAGGGGAAGAACGTGCAGACTCTGCACATATAGTAACCCAAGCCAGGAATCGAACCTGGGACCCTGGAGCTGTGAAGTAATTGTGCTAACCACTATGCTACTGTGCTGCCCCTAATCCTACCAACTGTCCTACCTTGAGACAATTCACACCTCTTTAACCTGTGATTATCCCTCTCTCCAGTTGCTCCATTTGGATCTGTGTAGACTTAATTACCTGTAAAGACTCGCATTCAAAATATTGTCTTGCATCTTTGATTTTGTCTATATATATGTTTCTGGAACCCACCTCTTCACTCACCTGAGGAAGGAGCAGTGCTCCGAAAGCTAGTGATTCAAAACAAACCTGTTGGACTTTAACCTTGTAAGACTTCTGGTGCTCACCCCAGTCCAACGCTGGCATCTCCACATAAAGCATTGGAGCAGTGTGTCCCATCAATGGGATGATAGCACGGAATGTTCAATAGCATATGTATCTAGGCCCTGGCTGATGCAGAGCACCACTGCGCCCAAATGGAGAAAGAAGGATTGGCCGTGATATAAGTGGTGAAGAAATTTCATCAATACATCTGCCGACACTATTTTTATTATTATCACTGACCATAAGCCCCTACTGGTCCTCTTCAAAGTAGACAAGGGGATTTCCCCCAGAACCTCAGCCCAGATGCAGCGCTGGGCGCTGTTTTCAGCAAATACAAATGCCCTCAGCCTAGTAAAGGACAAGGTTGTGGCAATGCTGAACTTCATGGACATTGCCTGTGATAGTCGCTCAGATGCTGATGTGGACTCAAAGGGACTCCACATTGGTGAAACAATGCCACATAATTGTGCATGGATGTGCAATGTTGTCAGATGACCTGATTTATATTACAAGAACATTTGTCGCTAAAGCTATAAACGATTAAATAACATTAACTGCAAGTAAACTATATACACATTAACTGCAGGTAAACTATATACAAAACAACCTCTTTCCATCTTCCTCCAGACAGTCTGATGGGTCACCTGGCTCTAACATTCACCTACATACACATGAGTCTCCTAGTGGTCAGTCTGTGAATTACAAAGTAACCATGATATCACTACATCCCTTTTTGTTTGAAGGAATAAATAATTTAATTATCCTCCAAATATTTACATGTGATATCATGAGCCTATGAGTCTAACTATTAATTTAAAAAGAAATTAAAACTGGTTTAACAAAAAAAAATATATATATATATATACACACACTCACACAAGAACAGCAAGCACAGTATCTACAAATAGTCCAAATCTACAAATTGAGTTGATCAGATTTTCTTCTGTCTTTGGTTGATCTTCTCAAAGTTTGACCTTGCTGCTCAGAACTTGTAGATTCAATATTCTCCATGACATTCTCATGCTCAGGAACTGCTGAACTATCTGACACTGCAGATGACGTTGATTCTGATGTAGATTCGTCACACATCACGTTGCAACAGTCTCCTCTGGTTTTCAAGAGCACAAGATAATTTCTTCTTCAAACTAACCCATCCTCTTTCTGTACATTGTAGGAACGAGGTGCTACTTGTTCAAGTACAAAAGCTTTTCTCGACCAATTGTCTGAATCTCCTCCTCTCACAATGTCATCACTACTCAGGAGGTGATAAAGTTCTAGGCACTCTATCATAGAACTGCTTTTGTTTTGCTTTCATGTTCTGCATTTCCTACAGGACCACTACATTCTCCTCCTTCTTTTCCAAGTATGGAAGTGCGATACACAATTTTCTATTCATGAGTAACTCTGCTGGCGATCTACCATGTGACAATGGTAATCGTCTGTCACTCAATAGTGTGAGATATGAATCAGATTGGCTGTCCATTGCTTTCTTCAACAATTGTTAACAATATGTACATCTTTTTCAGCTATTCCATTGGCTTGGAATTGACTCAACATATTATGATTGAAATCGTACATGACTGCAAAATGTTGCCACACTTTACAACAAAAACTAGGACTGTTGTCACTCGTGACGACTTGTGGAAATCCATGTCTAGAAAAAATTGACTTGGATGCAGTATTACTACCTGGTGTTTTGCTTGAAAGTAGAGCCATTTCGGGATAGTTTGAAAAATAGTCTATGATCATGAAATAATCTTTCCCTCGTAGTGAAAGAGATCAATAGCTACTTTCTGCCAAGGTGCAGTAGGTAAATCAGATATTTGCATAGGTTCTCTTGTTTGCTTACAACGATGCATCTGGCATGTGTCACAACAATTGACCATCCTGTCAATATCCTGGTTTATACCTGGCAAGTAAACAGAGTCACCAGCACTCTGTTTACATTTTTCAATCGTGAGATGTCTTTTGTGTATCCTCTTTATTACATCCTTGCGAATAGATTGAGGTATAACTATCGTGTTCAAACAAATTATCACTCCATGAATGATATTGAGTTCAGATCTTACATTTTAGAACTCCATACATTGACCTCTGGGCCTGTGTGTGTTGGTATTCCTCATCGTCTCTCTGAAGCATTTGATCCTTCCAGGTCCCTTCTTGGATTTCAGTAGTTTTGGATCGGATACTGGTAGTAGTGTGGAAATAAGATTTACATGCAGATCTACATCTTCAGCAATTTCACTACCAATACTTTGTATCGGTGCTCTCGATAATGCATTGGTTAAAAACAAATATTTGTTTGACGTGTAGATGAGATTGAAGTCAAAGCGTTGTAATTTCACCATCAACCTTTGAATGAGCCTTTGAATGAGCGGAGACATCTGGTTGAGATTTCTTTTGATGATGCTAACCAAAGGACGATGATCTGTGTCAACTGTGAAAGTTGGAAGCCCAAAGGCGGAGTCATTGAATTTCTACAAACCTTCAACTAAACCCAGGTATTCATTTTTGATTTGAGCGTACCTCTGGTCGTTTGCCGTCATGGAGAGTGGATGCATACCCGACTGGTTTCCAATCATCATGTTCGAGTTGCAGAAGAACTGCTCCCAGACCATCTTTGGACGGGTCTGTTGACACTTTAATCTGCTTAGACGGGTCAAAAAATGTGAGAACTGGTGTGGTGGTTCGTGAAGTCTTGAGCTTCTTCCACTCTTGCTTATGTTGCTCAGTCCAAGTGAAATCTGTTGTCTTGTGAAGGAGATTTTTTTGCTGACAGATTTGGAATGAATTTCCCTATAAAATCGATCATACCCAGACAAGAGGCTTTCTTGTCGTTTGGTTTTGATATATTGAGAATCCCTTGAATTTTGTCCTTGTCATGTTCAATGCCATGCAATGAAAGCTTGTCACCTCGGAATGTGACCTCAGTTACTCTAAATTGGCACTTTTGCTAGTTGAGTTTCAGCCTATTTCTGCTGATGCTTGTTAAAGCAACCTCATATTGTGCTCCTCCATGGTTGAGCCCCAAATGATGATATCATCCACGTACACACGTACATCTTTGATGCTTTCGATTATGTGCTCTATGGCACGGTGAAAAATTTCTGATGCCAAAGTTATGCCAAAAGGCATTCTCAGAAAGCTGTACCATCCAATGGCATATTAAAAGTGCAGTATTTTGTACTTTGCTCCTCTAGCTTTAGTTGCCAGAAACCCTGACGTGTGTCAAACTTCATAAAGGATTGTGCACTAGCCATCTCAGATGTGATTTCCTCACATTTTGGTATTTGGTAATGTTCTCTTTTGATATTCATTAAGATTTAGGATCCAACCATATGCGAATATCGGCATTCTTTTTCTTTACACAGACCACGAGAGTTTACCCAGTCGGTATGTTCTTCTATCTTTCTGATTACTTTTAATTTCTCATTCTGACTAGCTCCTTTTTGAGGCAATCCCAAAGAGGTGCCAGTATTCTTCTTGGTGCCTGTATCACAAGTTTTGCATCCTCTTTGAGTTGTATCTTGTAGGTGAATGGTAGTGTACCAAAACCTGTCAACAGATCACTGAATTTGCTGATAATTTTCTCAGAATCGTTAGAGTGTTGATCCAATCCTTTGTGGATGCTATATACCAACTGCACTAGACCTAATTCTACACAAGGCTGATCACCTAATAATGATTCCAAGCCCTCAAATAGAGAAGAGAATAGGACAGGATAAACTGTGTTCTTCACCACCATACACAGGTCACAAGCACCATAACATTTAATGTTTGAACCATCATAATCACTCCGAGATATTTTGTGATTTCTTCTAATCGGCTGAATTTTTAGATTTTTAAAATCAGTCATGCTGATTAAATTTGCTTTGGCACCAGTGTCTAACTTTAATTTGACCCCTGTACCATTCACTTCAAATTGTAGCAGCCATTTGTCCTCACCAACCATTTATTTTAAATGGATTATCAGTTTGCATTTTGTTTAAGTACTGGAGAATTTTTTTATGTCTCCAAAAATTATTCTTTTCTATTATTATACCAACAAACAATGATGATTCATCACTGGAGACTATGAGCTTCAAATAATAATTCTGAGCAAAGTGATTTTTTTTCTTTTGCACCTGGAACAAAACTTGCCAAATATTGGATACTACCTTAATTTGTGCCTTTGATCATATCTTTTACACAAAAATACTTAATCCTGATCTTCAACCTGCTTGTTGGTGCGTGAGGAGCTGCAGGAACTTTCCAGCCTTTTTTCAGAAGTTTCCCGCCTTTTTGTTGGGAACAGGAGTGATTTCCTCCAAGAAGACACCGCCATTACTGAGAAACACTTTAGAATATTGTGCTGCTAGCTCATGAGCCTGACAAATCTTAACTGTTTGTTCCAAAGACAGCTCCGATTCCCTCAGCAACCGTTCCCTCAGCTTATTTCATTCACACCAAACACAATTTGGCCCCGAATCATAGAAGATTCCACCGCAGACAAATTACAGGTTTTAGCTTCTAACTTTAAGTCAGTGATGAAATGATCCATGGAACCTCCTGTCTTCTGTAAACATGATCTAAACACATAACCTTCATCAATTTAATTCTCTCTGGGGCTGCAATGTGCATCCAATATTCTGTAAACATGATCTAAACACATAGCATTCATTAATTTCATTCTTTCTGGGGCTGCACTGTGCATTAAATTGTTAAAATATTTACTATCTTCATTGTTTGTAACTTTAAACCTATTAAACACAATAATTTATTCAGGTCTTGCCACTGTTAGGAGCATTGCTACCTTAAGCGAATCTGATTAATCTTCTAAAGTTACTGCAGTAGGAAACAAATTACCATGAAATCTTTTGTTGGCTTCAACGATTCCATTCTTGCAGTCTGCAAAATCTTCAAACCTCTGTGGACTTCGTGGCAGGCTTCCTTTTTTCCCCCATGTTTAATACCATCCAACCCTGGTACCATATAATGTTCTTGTCGGATTGCCTGATTTAGATTACAAGAACACTTGTAGCTAAAGCAATAAACAAATTATTAGCATTAACTATGGGTAAACTATATACAAAATAACAGATGAATAACAGTAAGATCAAGGACAAGCAATCTCTCTCTTCAACTTCCTTTAGCCAGCTTCGCTGAGCCATTCATGGGATCGATGTTACTGGTCCTTTCAGACACCCACTCCAAATTGTCGGACAGACATCAGGGCCGGGATTCTCCCCTACCCGGCGGAGCAGGGGGTCCCGGCGTAGCAATGGCATTTGACGCCCGCCAGCCGGCATCGGGGCTGGCCGAAAGGCCTTCGCCGGTTCGTGCATGTGCCAGTGCGTCAGCAGCCGCTGACATCACCACCAGTGCATGCGCGGTAGGGGGGTTCTCTTCCACCTCCGCCATGGTGGAGGCCGTGGCGGAAGAAAAAGAGTGCCCCCATGGCACTGGCCCGCCCACCGATCGGTGAGCCCCGATCGCGGGCCAGGCCACCGTTGCAGCACCCCCGGGGTCCGATCGCCCCGTGCCCCCCCCAGGACCCCGGGGGCCCACTTGCCCCGCCAATCCCACCGCCACCAGAGATGGTTGAAATCACGGCAGCGGGAGAGGCCTGTCAGCGGCGGGACTTTGGCCCATCGCGGACCGGAGAATCGCCGCGGGGGGGCACGGCGATCGGCGCGGAGGGCAAGGCGATTGGTGCGGCGCAATTCCCGCCCCCGCCAATTCCCGGGTGGCGGAGAATTCTGGCCACGGCGGGGGCGGGATTTTCGCCGGTCCCGGGAGATTCTCCGACCCTGTGGGGGGTCGGAGAATTTGCCCCAGATGTCCACTACTTCCTCGAGGGCCACCATGGAAAAACTATGTCAATCATTTAGCACCCACAGGTTATTAAAAATAGGTCAATAGGACCCGTTGATTTGTGAGGAGTTTGAGTCATTGATGCCTGCCAACAGGGTAAGGCACATCTGGACCGCTCCATACCATCGAACATCAAATATTTTGGCGGAGCAGGCACTTCAAACATTCAAACAAGGCATGAGAAAGCAGAATATGGGCTCCCTTGATACAAAGTTCTGGGGGAGGTGGGACCTTTACAAACTGTATGGGTACATGTGGGCCAGACCGGGACTAATGTCCTTGGGGTGGTACTTGCAAGAGCGGTTTAAGAGGGGTTAAACTAATATGGCAGGGGGGTGGGAACCTGTGTAAGAATTAAGAGCAAGGGAATCAAGAACAAGAGAAACAAGACAAAAAGAAGGCAAGGAGAATGAGGTAAATGATAGGCAGAGAAACCAAAGTCAGATTACGACACTGTGAAAAATGGTAGAGATCAGTCAAGGAATGTTAAAAGGCCTGGACTTAAGGTTCTGTATCTGAATGATCGGAGCATTCAAAATAAAATGGATTAATTAGTTGATCAAGTAGATGGAAACGGGTATGATACAGCTGGGATTAGGGAGTCATGGCTTCAAGGTAACCAAAGATACTGACTAAACATTGATGGCTATTTGGTTTTTAGGAAGCACAGATGGAAAGGAAAAGGTTGTGGAGTTGCATTCTTGATGAAAGAAAATATCAATACAATAGTAAGGAAATATATTAGCTCAGGCAATGTGGAATCTGTATGGGTTGAAGTAAGAAACACCAAGGGGCAAAAAACATTCATGGGGTGGTATACAGACCACCAAACTGCAGTGGTAATGTTGGGAATAGTATTAAACAGGAAATCAAAGATGATGATTGCCTGCAGGTGCTCGCATTCCGGGGCATCTCTGACTGTGTCTATATAAACATTTCTGGAACAAGCCTTTCCATTCACCTGAAGAAGGAGCCGTGCTCCGAAAGCTCGTGTTTGAAACAAACCTGTTGGACTTTAACCTGGTGTTGTAAGACTTCTTACTGTGCTCACCCCAGTCCAACGCCGGCATCTCCACATCAGAAAGTAAGGAGGCATGGGATAGTGGGAAATTTGGCCAGTTGGATAACAAACTGGCTAACCGATAGAAGACAGAGAGTTGTGGTGGATGGCAAATATTCAGCCTGGAGCCCAGTTATCAGTGGCGTACCGCAGGGATCAGTTCTGGGTCCTCTGCTGTTTGTGATTTTCATTAACGACTTGGATGAGGGAGTTGAAGGGTGGGTCAGTAAATTTGCAGATGATACGAAGATTGGTGGAGTTGTGGATAGTGAGGAGGGCTGTTGTCGGCTTCAAAGAGACATAGATAGAATGCAGAGCTGGGCTGAGAAGTGGCAGATGGAGTTTAACCCTGACAAGTATGAGGTTGTCCATTTTGGAAGGACAAATCTGAATGCAGAATACAGGGTTAATGGTAGGGTTCTTGGCAATGTGGAGGAGCAGAGAGATCTTGGGGTCTATGTTCATAGTTCTTTGAAAGTTGCCACTCAAGTGGATAGAGCTGTGAAGAAGGCCTATGGTGTGCTAGCGTTCATTAGCAGAGGGATTGAATTTAAGAGCCGTGAGGTGATGATGCAGCTGTACAAAACCTTGGTCAGGCCACATTTGGAGTACTGTGTGCAGTTCTGGTCACCTCATTTTAGGAAGGATGTGGAAGCTTTGGAAAAGGTGCAAAGGAGATTTACCAGGATGTTGCCTGGAATGGAGAGTAGGTCATACGAGGAAAGGTTGAGGGTGCTAGGCCTTTTCTCATTAGAACGGAGAAGGATGAGGGGCGACTTGATAGAGGTTTATAAGATGATCAGGGGAATAGATAGAGTAGACAGTCAGAGACTTTTTCCCCGGGTGGAACACACCATTACAAGGGGACATAAATTTAAGATAAATGGTGGAAGATATAGAGGGGATGTCAGAGGTAGGTTCTTTACCCAGAGAGTAGTGGGGGCATGGAATGCACTGCCTGTGGTAGTAGTTGAGTCGGAAAATTTATGGACCTTCAAGCGGCTATTGGATAGGTACTTGGATTAGGGTAGAATAAGGGAGTGTAGGTTAACTTCTTAATGGCAGCACGGTAGCATTGTGGATAGCACAATTGCTTCACAGCTCCAGGGTCCCAAGTTCGATTTCGACTTGGGTCACTGTCTGTGTGGAGTCTGCACATCCTCCCCGTGACTGCGTGGGTTTCCTCCGGGTACTCCGGTTTCCTCCCACAGTCCAAAGATGTGCAGGTTGGGTGGATTGGCCATGAAAAATTGTCCAAAAGTCTATGATTAACCTAGGACAAAAGTTCGGCGCAACATCGTGGGCCGAAGGGCCTGTTCTGTGCTGTATTTCTCTATAAAGTATATGTTCAAGGAACATCTGTGACTTCAATCTGCATATAGATTTGGTGAGTCAAATTAGTCACAGTACAATAGAGGAGGAATTTTTGGAGTGTGTAGGTATGATTTTCTGGTCCAATGCATTGAGGAACCAAAAACGGAACAGTCCATCGTGGACTTGGAGTTCTGCAATGAGAAAAGATTAGTTGGCAACCTAGTTGTGAGGGAACCCTTGGGAATGAGTGACCATAATATGGTAGAATTCTTTATCATGGTGATCAGTGAGGTAATTGATTCTAAGATTGGGGTCCTGAATCTCAATACAGGCAACTATGATAGTCTGAGGCGTGAGCTGGCTACAATGGACTGGGAAACGTTACTGGAAGGAAAGACAGCAGACAGGCAATGGCAACATTCAAGGAACAAATAGGTGAACTCCAAAGGTTGTTTATTCCTATTTGGCGCAAGAGTAGGAAGGGAACCATGGAAATCCATAACTTACAAAGGAAATTAGAGATAGTATTAGATTCAAAGAAGTGGCATACAAATTAGCAAAAACAATAGACCTGAGAATTGGGAATAGTTTAAAATTCAGCAAAGGCAGACTAAAGGATTGATTAAGAAGGGGAAAATATAATATGAAAGTAATCTAACAGGGAACATAAAAACTGACAGTAAAAGTTTATTGAGAGAAAAGAATTGATAAAAGCTAATGTCGGCCCCTTTCAGTCAGAAATGGAGGAATTCATAATGGGAACAAAGAAATGGCTGAAGAACTGAATTCATACTCTGCTTCTGTCTTCACAAAGGAAGACATGAATAATGTAACTAGTTGACTTGACCAGGGAGAACTGGTGGACATGGTTTATTTAAACTTTCTGAAGGCTTTCAACAAGGTCCCACATAGCAGATTGCTATTTAAAGTTCAAGCACATGTGATTGTAAGTAGTGTCTTGCGATGGATAGAAAGCTGGTTACCAGACAGGAGGCAAAAAGTTGGAAGAATTTTTTTTTTTTTCCGATTGGCAGTCAGTGACTAGTGGAGTACTCCAGAACCCTGTTCGAGGACCCTAACTGTTCACATTATATATTAATGATTTGGACGAGGGAACAAAATGTATTATCTCAAAATTTACAGATGATACAAAGTTGGGTAGGAGGGTGAGCTGTGAAGAGGATGGAGAGATGCTTCAGTGGGATTTGGACAGGGTGAGTGAGTGATTATATGCATGTGCAGTATAATATCGATAAATGTGAGGTTATCCACTTTGATAGCAAAAATAGGAAGGAGGATTATTATTTGAATGGGTGGAAATTGAGAGAGGCGGATACTCAACGAGACCTTGGTGTCCTTGTGCATCAGTCGCTGAAAGTAAGCGTGCAGGTACAGCAGGCAGTAAAGAGGCAAAAGGTGTGCTGGCCTTCATAGCAAGAGGATTTTAGTATAGGAATAGGGATGTTATACTGTAATGATGTAAGGCATTGGTGAGGCCACACCTGGAGTATGATGGCATCTCTGGAGAGTGAAGGGAGAAAACGCTTCGAGTCTTTGACAAAGACTCATCCAGACTCAAAACGTTTGTTCCTTTCTCTCTCCACAGATACTTTCTGACCTGCTGAGATTGTCCAGTACTTTCTGTTTTTGTTTCCGATTCCAGCATCTACAGTAATTTGTTTTTATTAACGTGGAGTATTGTGTGCAGTTTTGGTTTCCTTAAAGGAAGGATGTTCTTGTTATGAAGTGCAGCAAAGATTTACCAGGTTGATTCCTGGGATGGCGGAACTGTCATAAGAGGAGAGACTAAATCAGTTGTATTTGTATTTATTTATTGTCACGTGCACTGAGGTACAGTGAAAAGTATTGTTCCACGTACAGTCCATACAGATCATTCCATACTCGAAAAAAAAAACATAGGGCAAACATAAATGCACACGAGACACAAGCATTGGGTGAAGCATATGGAATATAGTGCTACTCAGTAGAGAAGATGTGTGATGAGATCAAATTACCCATAAGAGGGTCATTTCGGAGTCTGGTAACAGCGGGGGAAAAGCTGTTTTTGAATTTTTCCGTGTGTGTTCTTAGAGTTTCGTATCTCCTGCCCGATGGAAGAAGTTGGAAGAGTGAATAAGCCGGGTGGGAGGGGTCTTTGATTAGGCTGCCCACTTTCCCACGGCAGAGGGAGGTGTAGACAGTGTCAATGGGTAGGAGGCGGATTTGCATGATGGACTGGTGTTCACGACTCTGTGTAGTTTCTTACGGACTTGAACTGAATAGTTGCCATACCAGGCTGTGATGCATTCAGATAGGATGCTTTCTATGGTGCATCTGTAAAATTTGGTAAGAGTGAATGTGGGATTGCCAAATTTCCTTAGCTTCCTGAGAAAATATATGTGCTGTTGTGCTTTCTTGGTTGTAGCGTTGATGTGGGTGGACCAGGACAGATTGTTGGTGATGTGCAGACCTAGGAATTTCAAGCTGTCAATCATCTCCACCTTGGTGCCATTGATGTGGATAGGTGTTCACAATATTTTGGAGAGGAACTCCAGGATTTTCCTCTCTCAGTGACCCCGCTTTTCTGATCCAATCAGATCAGTTGTGTGATCCGTTCCCTGAAGGAGACAGCTCTTACATTTTTTAAACTCTGCCTTCCACTGTTTAGTGCTGGATACAGAATGCAGCAGCATTCCTGATGCCCAGTGTTGTTAAAGTGTTAACGATGGGATCATGGAAGGTGACAGAGAGCCATCTCTATCCTGCAATCTGCCTTTGGTCAGTCTGACCATCGCTCCCAATGAAAACTCCCACATATGGCAGCGAAATACAGGGAGCTGAAAAGGAATAACACAGATTCAGTCTCCCACACTGATCAGTTTGAAAGTTCTCCCTAACTGTAAAGCTATCACATTAACGCACAATGCAACATTTACCCTGGTGATTAAACAATACCCTGTTTTAGTAAAACCCTTTGGTGTTTACAACACCTTGGCACTCGGGTGTGTAACCATTTGTTCAATATTCTGCTGTTAATGCTCACACTATTACAAAATTCACTCTATTTTGGAACATTGTTACTGAATTGCAATCTCACCCTCTATATCTGTAGATAACTGCTACTTGCTTCAGCTGGGTCACACTTCGACGTAATGAGAATTCAAGTGTGGTGATACAATGCATGAACACAAACACCACAACTTCAACACCTGCACCAATCACACCTACATCAACACCAACCTCAACATCAACACCAACCTCAACATCAACACCAACCTCAACACCAACCTCAACACCAATACCAACCTCAACACCAACATCAACACCAACACTGACCTCAACACCAACCTCAACAACTCTAACAACATCAACCAAATCACCACCATTATCATCATCATCGGAAAGTAATGAATCATCATCATCGGAAAGCAATAAATCATCATCGGAAAGCAGTGACTCATCAGAAGAATGCAGTAGAAAGGTAAATCTCTGATTTATTTTGAATTCATTGTTGAAGGAAGTGATGGCCTGCAAAATCATGAGAACAGGTGTGGAAATAGTAGTGAAAATATAGCTGATTTTCAGTATAAAACGTTATGGAAATGGCTCCTGATTATTTTGTGCCTTGGTTAAATTGTCATGACTTTGCACGGTGATTCTATGAAACTACCGCTGAAACAGTCTGCTGCTCACTAATATAAGAACACAAGAAATAAGAACAAGAATAGGTCATACAGGCCCCCACACAATACGACCATCAACAAGATCATGACTCGTCTTTTACTCAAGCTCAATTTTCTGCCCAATTCCCACCAACAAGCTTTCTGTGTCTAGTTTTCGCACGGTTTATGTTACAAGCACCCAAAACCTTGCAGCAACTCTGTGAAAGGCAGGTGAAAGCAGTAGTTTGACACCTTAAAGTCATTGATGAAGCAAAGCTTGCCAGGTGCACTTCACATATTATCTGTCGGGAAACAGACCGTTCTAATTATCCACTGGTCGTACACTGAATTTGGAGGACAACATATGTCCGATATTTTTTGTCCTTTTAATCAACATTGATGAGAAGCTGGGAACTCGGCCGGCATCAAAGTCAGGAGAATAAAACTACTAACTCATTTCTCATTGTGGGAAACACATTTTCCATCATGCCACAATTCCTGCAGATGGCAGGTATGGAAAATCCCACCATCAAGGCGCGTTCTAGAAATCGCTGTGTAAAAAAAAAACTTATTTTCTTTATACTGAAGATATTAAAGTATATAAAAGGAGCAGAAGTAGGCTTTTCAGCCCATCAAACCTGCTCCACCGGTCAATAAATCATGGCTGATCTGATTGTGGTCTTAACTCCACTTTCCTATCTGTCCCCTCTCCCCCTCCCCCATGGTCCTTGACTGCTTTGGGACCAAAAATCTAACTGAACGTTGAATATATCTCTGTGGAAGAGAATTCCAAAGATGAACAACGCTTTGGGAGAAGAAGTTCCTCCTTATCTCCGGTTTAAATGGGAGATCTCGTCTCTTAAAACTGAGCCCCTTAGTTCCCGATTCCGGGTGAGAGAAACACCGTAAGGTCCCCTCAAAATATTGTATCTTTCAATAAGATTATCACTCACTTGTCTGAACGTCAATGAGTACGGACCCAACGTGTTTTCCAAATACGAAAAGTCCCTCATCCCAGAAATCAGCCAAGTGACCCTTTGTGTGAACTGCGTCCAATGCAAGTATATCCCTCCTTAAATAAGGAGACTAAAATTGTACACTCTACTTCAGGTATGCCCCATACAGTTGCAGCAAGACTTCACTATTTTTATACTCTATGGATTTTTCAATAAAGGCCCATGCTGTACCTGCCTGCTAACATTTTATTGATTCACATGTAAGGACATCTTCTGTACTACAGCATTCTGCAGTCTCTCTCCTTTTAAATCATTTGTTTTTCTATACTTCCTACCCAAGTGGACAACCTTATATTTTCCCACATTATTCTCCAACTGCCAACTTAGTTAGTATATAATAATCTTTACTGTCACAAGAAGGCTTACATTAACACTGCAATTAAGTTGCTGTGGAAAGCCGCTAGTCGCCACATTCTGACACCTGACTGGGTTCACTGAGGGAGAATTCAGAATGCCCAATTCACCTAACAAGCACGCCTTTCGGGACTAGTGGGAGGAAACCGGAGCACCCGGTGGAAACCCATGCAGACACAGGGAGAATGTGCAGACTCCGCACAGAAGGTAACCCAAGCCAGGAATCAAATCCAGGTCCCTGGTGCTGTGAATCAACAGTGCTAACCACTGTGCTACTGTGGCTCCCAGTAATATACATATCTATATCCTTTTGCAGACTCTTTGTATTTTCTTCAAAGCTTGCTTTCCCACGTGTATTTTCCTCAATGCTTGTTTTCCTGCCTATCTTTGTGTCATCTACATAATTGGCTGCAATACAACTGACACTTTCATCCGAGTGATTAATATCGATCGCACATATTGAGGTCCCAAGTACTGATCCCTGTGGCACTCCAATAGTTACAGTTTGCCAACCTGAAAATGACCCATTTATCCTGAATCTCCTTTTCCTATTAGTCAATTATCTCTATTCATGCTAATATATCATGCCTAACAGCATGAACTCTTATCCTTCTGCAGTAAACTTATGTAGCACCTTAATCAAATGCCTTTTGGAAATTCAAATACCATACATGTTCCCTTTTAGCCAAAAAGAACTTTCACAATTTGTCAAACATGATTTTCCTTTCACAAAATGGTGTTGACTCTACCTGATTGTACTATGATTTTCTGCCTTCCACTACTTCCTCAATAATGGACTCCAGCATTTTTGACAGATGATAGATTAATCGGCGTATAATTTCTTGCTATTCTTGAATGAAGATGTTAAATGTTTAGCTTTCCAATGCTCTCGGATCTTTCCAGAATCATAAGGAATCTGGAAGACTACATCAGTAAATGATATATTTTACTTTAGAAACATTACAGAAGAGGAGGATCTTGGCGTTGCAGGAGGAAACATGGTTCAAGAAGAAGATGGCTTTGGGGGCGGCAATGGGGGCATTGGGGGTGGCGTTGGTGGAGACATCCCTGGGACAGAAGGAGACGTAACAGACATCAATGGAATCACAACAGGTACAACATGTACAACAACAAAGGAGTATATGGCTATCAATCTGCAGGACGAGGCAATTTGCAAAGCAGAAAAAGTAGGAGAGAGTAAAATATAAATGTAGTAAGTATGACCAGAAATTAGTTTTCACTTTCTATTTGTAATTAATCTCTGGTTGTTGGACCACATACATTTACAACTGATCTGTGTTATGTGAATAAAATCCTATCCAATGTGCCTGTCCAGTTCTTATAACCCTTTATCACCCTTTCATTCAGCTCCCTATTTAACCTATCAACCAGTCTTTCAATGTTGACATGATCTATTCCAGTAATTTCATTCACAGTAATGATGTGGGTTTGACTTTTCTGTACTACTTTGATCTTATCTATTTTTATATGGTCACTTTCCAAACGCTGCCTTTCAAAATCTTTTGCTGTAAGTCAGTTTTCTGAGACTTGGGATCAGAATCTCTTTCTGAACCCTCTCCAGGATTTGAATGTCTCCCTTGTGTCTCAGTGAATAGAACTGACCCCACATTACTCAAACTGTAGTCTATCCTTATCTATGTGACTTAATCATCACTTCCTCTGATTGGTACTTCAGGATGTGAGCATCACAAGTAAAACCAGAAGTAGATGCTCATCCCAAATTGCTCTTGAGAAGATGGTGGTAAGCTGCCTTCTAGACCACTGCAGTCCATGTAGGGTAGGTACACCCACCACAGTGCTGTTGGGGAGGGAGTTTCAGGATTTGACAGTGAAGGAACGGCAATATATTTCCAATCAGGATGATGAGCGACTTGGAGTTGGTGGTGTTCCCATGTGTCTGTTGCTTTTGTTCTTCTAGATGGTAGAGGATGTGTTGTTCCTTGTGTCTGAATAAAGCTCATAGTCTTACAGTTGAAGTAGATGCTTTATTTTGAGTTTGTTCTCTCTCCAGTGTTTAAACTATGTTACATCTGTGCTGCCTGTCTGTGTCCTGCTCCCAGCTGCCATCCTGGTGAAGTGGCCTCTAACTGCCTGCCTGTCTCTATTTATACCTCTTCCATGCTCCCTCTAGTGCTTGCTCAGTTGTATTGCGTCCACATTGACCCCTTGTGTATATATACAGATCACTACACCCCCCTTTTTTTCTTTTACATATTTTCTGTACAGTGGTAAACAAATTGTACAAAACAGTTAAGATTACTTATGATATGTATATCTGTACAAGTGGTGATGATATTGATTATTATACAAAGTCAGTTGATATTCATGAGTCCAACCTGAATAAAAACATTTATGAGTCCAATCTTTATGAATTTGTTCAGTGACTTTTTTTCTTTTTTTTTGTTGACGTGGTGATATTAATATTTCAACTCCTTTGTGAATGTCGTCAGTTTTCTTGTGTGTTAAGTAACCAACAAGTCATCCCGAGTTGTTTGAATGGTCGAACCATGATGTTGACTGACGTGGACTTTTTTTTGTGCTTGCAGTATCGACTTAGTGTCATCTGCCTTGAAAGCTGGTGCGTTTGCTTGTTCTGGAGCAGATGTGAATCCATGAGATTCTTTGTCATGCTATAGAATGTTTATAGTCTTGTCATTGTTTTGCCGTGTGCTGTGGCATTGTCCTTCATGTGCAAAGTTGTACCATGTTGTAGAGGTTGTTGTTTTATTCTGTCGTTTCTGTCTTTGTTGTTTCCGTTGTTGTTATTGTTGTTTTTGTCATGCTTGTTGTTTCTGTTTTTGTTGTTTTCCTCGTTGTTCTTATCATGCTTGTTGACTTTGTTATGCTTCTTGTTGTTTTGTTGTTGTTCTTGTAGTTTTAGTTGTTGCGCTTGTTGTATTTGTTGTTGTACTTGTTTCTACAGTGCTTCTTGTGGTTTTTGTTGTGCTTCATGTTGTTTTTGTTGTTGCTGTTGTTCTTGTTTCTGCAGTGCTTCTTGTGGTTTTTTGTTGTTCTTGTTGCGCTTCATGTTATTTTTGTTGTTGCTGTTGTTGTTCTTGTTTATGCTGTGCTTCTTGCAGTTTTTGCTGTTCTTGTTGCACTCAATGAGTGTTCCGTGTGGATAATTTGAGTAATTGTCACAGTTATTGGTGTGTGTCCTTTGTGGTATCTGTTACATTGAGCGTTTCTTCTAGAGAATGGTGAGAATGATCTGATGTTGCATTGATGTTGGTGACATCAGTCATTTGTGGTGGATTTGATTCCTCTTCTTTGCTTTCTTGGTGCTCCTCTTCTGGAGTCAAATTCTTCATGATTTTATTTTCCTGTTGGTCTTGGTGCTCCTCTTCTGGAGTCAAAATCTTCAAGATTTCTATTGATGTGGTCTCTCTGGACTCTTGGTGCTCCCCTTCTGGAGTCAAAATGTTCCAGATTTCAATTGACGTGGTCTCTGAACTCATGAGTAGCCAGACTCTGATTGCTGAGTGCTTCTGTACAGACAAGCTGAGTTCTGTCAGTCTCGCTGTGATCCTGCACATCCAGTATGTTGATTGTGATCACATTGCCACTGTTTTCACATACAGTGGGTAGCCTTACATTGTCTTCTTGTTGATTATGTGAGCTTGGTAGACTTTCATAGTCAGCTTCTGGTTGCTCAGATGCGGTGGGTAGACCTTCATGGTCATGTTGATGCATAGTGTTCGCCATGGAGTTTGCCATGGAGTGTTTGCTTGCTTCCATTTTGGAATTTGTCAACAAGCTGTCTGTGGAGGCTTGCGTCGCTCTCTCTATGTAGGCTTGTGTCGCTCTCTCTGTGGAGTCTTTCCTCACTCTGTGGAGTCTTTCATCGCTCTCTCTGTGGAGTCTGTCATCGCTCTCTCTGTGGAGTCATGTAATGTTCTCGCTGTAGAGTCGATCTCTGCTCTCTATGTGGCGTTGTTGTCTTCTTGGGTATTGCCGTCATCCAATGTATTGACGATCTGCCGTGGCATCATGGTATTGGATTCATCTACCATGAGTAGACTCGTGTTGAACGTTGCAACCGTGTTGCTGATGTTGTGATGAGCATATCCGAATAACTCAGTCAACTCAGCAATGTCTAAGTAGTATTGTTCAATAGACAAATCATTTCATTTTGTTTTGGAGTTGTTATCATTCTCTTCACTTTGGGATGTGCAGACTGCTTGTTCCAGGGTGTTGTGAAAGTTATTTTGAACTGCTGGTATAAGTTCAGGCATTGTTCTATCTTTTGAGGTAAGAAAATTGGGTTTTACAGCTTTAAGTGTCTAGTTTTCAATTTCGGGCATTTCCCTTTTAAGGGGCGTGGTCCGGGTCCTCTGGCACCATGACGCTTGTGACATCATACGTAGGAATCGATTGTGCATGCACAAATCGATCTTCCTTTACTGTGCAGTTTTTTTGTACACTGCGCATGCGCAGCTTAATTTGCTAATTTCCAATCCACCGGGAACACCCCACAGTCCAGTGCATTTGCATTTTTTCTACTAAAATAATCTTCTAATGCCCTCTCGAAGGTTTTAACTCAACCTACCTCCACCAGGCAGCGTATTCCAGACCCAAACCACTTGCTATGTAAAAATGTTATTCTCAAATCGTATTTGCTTCTTTTGCAAATCACTTAAATCTGTGCCCTCTCGTTCTTGATCCTTTTATGAGCAGAAACAGTTGATCACATAATTTATCGAGTGAGCCAGAGAAGGGACAGCCAGGAATGAGGCACAGTGAAGAGTGAGTTTGGGAATTTGAAGCCAGGTGGGAATTCGAAGCTGGGTGGGGAGGAGGTGCTTTTTGTGACTGGTGAGTAGTTTTTCTTTTTGTTTGTCAATATTTTGTTTTATTTTTTTCTTTTGTTTTGTTTTTTGGCATTGTAGTTGTGTAGGTTAACCCAAGGTTTAAGACATGGCAGGAGATCTCCGACCCGTGTCATGCTCCTCGTGTGCGATGTGGGAGCTCAGGGATATATCCGCTGACCCTGGCTCCTTCATGTGCAAGAAGTGTGTCCAACTGAAGCTCCTGTTAGACCGCTTGATGGCTCTGGAGCTGCAGATGGACTCACTGTGGAGCATCCACGATGCTGAGGACGTCGTGGATAGCACGTTTAGCGAGTTGGTGACACCACAGGTGAAAATTACTGAGGCAGATAGAAAATGGGTGGCCAAAAGATAGAGCAAGAGTAGGAAGGCAGTGCAGGTGTCCCCTGCGGTCATCTCCCTGCAAAACAGATATACCCTTCTGGATATTGTTGAGGGAGATGGCTCACCAGGGGAAGGCAGCAGCAAGGTTCATGGCACCGTGGCTGGCTCTGCTGTGCAGCAGGGCAGGAAGAAGAATGGCAGGGCTATAGTGATAGGGGACACAATTGTAAGGGTAATAGACAGGCGGTTCTGCGGATGCAATCGAGACTCCAGGATGGCATGTTGCCTCCCTGGTGAAAGGATCAAGGATGTCTCGGAGTGGCTGCAGGAAATTCTGGGGGGGGGGGGGGGGGGGGGGAGGCTGAACAAACAGCTGTCCTGGTGCATGTAGGCACCAACGATATAGGTAAAAAAAATGGGATGAGGTCCTACAAGCTGAATTCAGGGAGTTAGGAGTTAAACTAAAAAGTAGGACCTCAAAAGGTAGTAAAGAAGATTAAGATAGATTATGAGAGTAAACTTGACCAGAATATAAAAACATATCGTAAAAGTTTCCACAAACATATAAAACAAAAAAGAGTGGCTAAGGTAAATATTGGTCCTTTCGAGGATGAGAAGGGAGATTTAATAATAGGAGATGAGGAAATGGCTGAGAAACTGAACAGGTTTTTTGGGTCGGTCTTCACAGTGGGACACAAATAACATGCCAGCGACTGATGGAAATGAGGCTACGACAGGTGAGGACCTTGAGATGATTGTTATCACTAAGGAGGTAGTGATGGACGAGCTAATGGGGCTAAAGGTAGACAAGTTTCCTGGCCCTGATGGAATGCATCCCAGAGTACTAAAAGAGATGGCTTGGAAAATTGCAAATGCACTGATGATAATTGACCAAAATTCACTAGACTGTGGGGTGGTCCCGGCGGATTGGAAATTAGTAAATGTGACACCACTGTTTAAAAAAGGAGGTAGGCAGAAAGCGGGTAATTATAGGCCTGTTAGCTTAACTTCGATAGTAGGGAAGATGCTTGAATCTATCATCAAGGAAGAAATAGTGAGGCATCTGGATGGAAATGATCCCATTGGACAGACACAGCATGGGTTCATAAAGAGCAGGTCTTGTCTAACTAATTTAGTGGAATTTTTCAGTGGGGATTAATGGGTGTTTCTCTGGTTGGCAATCAGTAGCTAGTGGTGTCCCTCAGGGATCCGTGTTGCACCCACAATCATTCACAATTTACATAGATAATTTGGAGTTGGGGACCAAGTGCAACGTGTCCAAGTTTGCAGATGACACTAAAATGAGTGGTAAAGGAAAAAGTGTAGAGGATACTGGAAATCTGCAGAGGGATTTGGATAGTTTAAGTGAATGGGTTAGGGTCTGGCAGATGGAATACATTGTTGATAAATGTGAGGTTATCCATTTTGGAAGGAATAACAGCAAAAGGGATTATTATTTAAATAATAAAATATTAAAACATGCTGATGTCCAGAGGGTCCTGGGTGTCCTCGTGCATGAGTCGCAACAAGTTAGTTTACAGGTGCAACAGGTGATTAAGAAGGCGAATGGAGTCTTGTCCTTCATTGCTAGAGGGATAGAGTTTAAAACTAGGGAGGTTATGCGGCAACTGAACAAGGTGTTAGTGAGGCCACACCTGGAGTATTGTGTTCAGTTTTGGTCTCCTTACCTGAGAAAGGGCATACTGGCGCTGGAGGGTGTGCAGAGGAGATTCACTAGGTTAATCCCAGAGTTGAGGGGGTTGGATTAAGAGGAGAGGTTGAGTAGACTGGGACTGTACTCATTGGAATTTAGAAGGATGCGGGGGCATCTTATGGAAATATATAAAATTATGAAAGGAATAGATAGGATAGATGCAGGGAGTTTGTTTCCACTGGTGGGTGAAAGCAGAACTAGGGGGCATAGGCTCAAAATAAGGGGAAGTAGATTTAGGACTGAGTTTAGGAGGAACTTCTTCACCCAAAGGGTTGTGAATCTATGGAATTCCCTGCCTAGTGAAGCAGTTGAGGCTCCTCCATTCAATGTTTTCAAGATAAAGATAGATAGATAGTTTTTTTGAAGAATAAAGGAATAAAGGATTATAATGTTCGCTCAGGAAAGTGGAGCTGGGTCCACAAAAGATCAACCATGATCTCATTGAATGGCGGAGCAGGCTCGAAAGGCCATGTTGTGTTATGTACTCTGGGATAACACAGGCTGCAACTGGATGCAGCTTTAACCAAAAGATACTCCTGACCTTGAAGTTAGTTCAATCTGATTTATTGAACCAGTAGCACAGGTAGCACTCTCTGCGAACCTAAGTGTGGTTACTCTGTCTGACTGAACCAGACCAGTTCTTTGCCACGTGCTGGAGGTGTGATACTGTAAATATACCCTGACTCACTCTGTAGATTTAATCAATGGAAAGAGGCTGAGTGTGAGTGCCTCGTGCCTTTTATAATGAGATACCAGCCCTGAGTGTCCTGCCTGCTCATTGGTCATGTCCTGTTCTCTGTGTTCATTAGCTGTCTGTCTGTGCCTGTTTGTATATCATTATCTGCATGTCTGCATATCATGACAGGCCAGATGACCTACTTCTGCTCCTTGACAATTGTCATAAAAACCTATGGTTCATTAATATTCTTTTGGGAAGAAAATCTGACACCCTTGCCTGGTGTGGCGTAACGTGAGTCCAGGCTCACAGCAGAGTGATAAGCCCTGAAAGGGCTGAGCAAGCCTCTTCATTGAAGGGTGGAAATTTACAGTTCCCATAGCAACAGGGGTGGGGCCAGAAAATGCAACAAACCATTCAAACCTCCATTGATTTCAGCAGGAATGGAAAAGCCCCTGACAGCATTCAGGGTGATTAGGGATGGGCAGCAGGTTCTATCCTGATCAGCGTGAAATAATTTAAAAACCTTCCTAATGTTATATAGCTTCACTCGATGATGCTTTTCCTCTTTCTATTTCCTCTCCCCCACCACATTATAAACATCACCCCCTTGATTCCCCTCCCCCCTCCCACACACCCTCTCTGTACCCCTCTGTAGTAATCCGCAGGAGTTCCGTCACCACACCAATATTTATTTACAATAGCGATATTACAGGAGCAGCTACAAACAGTGCTGCTAGCAGTCCAGTCAACTTAAGACTGGCTCACAAAGCCTACACAGGTGATTATATGGGCCCCCTCAATGAGCTATCATTGAGGTAGCTCATACTCCAATTGGCCAACCAATAAAGCCAATTGGAGTTCATTACACCCCCCTTCCACACATCCTCTCCAACCCCCTCCCACACACCGTCTCTGTACCTCTCCTTCCACACACCCTCTCCAACCCCATTCCACACACCCTCTCCGTACCCCTCCACCTGTACACACTGTCTGTACCCCTCCTCCCACACACCCTCTCCATCCCCTCCCACACACTCTCTCTGTACCCCCCTCCCACACACCCTCTCCAACCGCCTCCCACACACCCTCTCCAACCCCCTCCCACACACCCTCTCTGTACCCCTCCACCTATACACACTGTCTACCCCTCCTCCCACACACCCTCTCCAACCCCCTCCCACACACCCTTTCTGTACCCCTCCTTCCACACACCCTCTTCAACCCCCTTCCACACACCCTCTCCGTACCCCTCCACCTATACACAGTCTGTACCCCTCCTCCCACACATCCTCTCCATCCCCACTCTCAAAACCCCCTCTGTACCCCTCCCTCGCACCCTCTCTCTACCCCTCACTCGCACCCTCTCTCTATCCCTCCCTCACAACCTCTCTCTACCCCTCCTCACACCCTCTCTCTACCCCTCCTCACACCCTCTCTCTACCCCTCCCTCACACCCTCTCTCTACCCCTCCCACACACCCTCTCTCTACCCCTCCCACACACCCTCTCTCTACCCCTCCCACACACCCTCTCTGTACCCCTCCCACACACCCTCTCCGTACCCCTCTCACACACCCTCTCCCTACCCCTCCCACACACCCTCTCTCTACCCCTCCCACACACCCTCTCCGTACCCCTCCCACACACCCTCTCTCTACCCATCCCACACACCCTCTCTCTACCCCTCCCTCACACCCTCTCTCTACCCCTCCCACACACCCTCTCTCTACCCCTCCCACACACTCCCTCTACCTCTCCCTCACACCCTCTCTCTACCCTCCCACACACCCTCTCTCTACCCCTGCCACACACCCTCTCTCTACCCCTCCCACACACCCCCTCCCACACACCCTGTCTCTACCACTCCCTCACACCCTCTCTCTACCCCTCCCACGTACCCTCTCCAACCCCCTCCCACACAACCTCTCTGTACCCCTCCACATATACACACTGTCTGTACCCCTCCTCCCACACACCCTCTCCATTCCCACTCTCAACACCCTCTCTCTACCCCTCCCACACACCCTCTCTCTACCCCTCCCACACACCCTCTCTCTACCCCTCCCACACACCCTCTCTCTACCCCTCCCACACACCCCATCTACCCCTCCCTCACACCCTCTCTCTACCCCTCCCACACACCCTCTCTCTACCCCTCCCACACACCCTCTCTCTACCCCTCCCACACACCCCCTCCCACACACCCTGTCTCTACCCCTCCCTCACACCCTCTCTCTACCCCTCCCACATACCCTCTCCAACCCCCTCCCACACAACCTCTCCGTACTCCTCCACCTATACACACTGTCTCTACTCCTCCCACACGCCCTCTCTCTACCCCTCCCACACGCCCTCTCTCTACCCCTCCCACACGCCCTCTCTCTACCCCTCCCACACGCCCTCTCTCTACCCCTCCCACACGCCCTCACCACCTCTTCTTCCTCTCTCGCCCCCTCTCCATTCCCTCCCACAACCCACTCCCAGCCACACCTTATCCCTCCCCCACCCATTTCCCACCCCCTCTTCCTCTGGCCCACTCCCCACATCCATTCCTTTCCCACCTCAACTCCTCCCCCTGCCTCACCTTCTCTCACCACCCCTTCCTTCCATTAATTACCTCTTTCCTTTCCACAACCTTCCCTCTTCCCCAACATCTCCATATCCACTCCCTCCTTTCTCTATCACCTGCCTCCTTCACACATTTCCCATTCCCTTTGCCTCTTCTCCCTCTCCTTTGCTCCTTTTGTCCACCCTACTACTCCTCCACTCCTTCCCCACTCCCAATCCCACTGCCCCTGTACCTCACTTGCCCATTTCCCTTCTATTCCCAACCAATACCATGAATACTTCCCTTTGTCCTTTCTTCTCCCTCTTGAACAACCTCCTCCTCCTCAGCCTCACGCTCCCCCCAATCATCACTACCTCCAACTCCATCACCCCTTCGCAGAACCTCATCCTCTGGGTGAGCAGAATGAAACAATTAAATCAATGCTTCACCATAACCATCGTGAGGGAACCACACATCCCTTTCAAAATCACTGCCTTTTTACACATGTATCCAAAACAAAGTCACTTTTCCTATTCCCAAAGAGCAATGTTCCATCTAATTAATTAACTGAAAACATTCACCAATAACCTTTCTTCTTCTTCTTCTTCTTCTTCTTATTTTTTTTAAATATAAATTTAGCGCACCCAATTCATGTTTTCCAATTAAGGGGCAATTTAGCGTGGCCAATCCACCTACCCTGCACATCTTTGGGTTGTGGGGGCAAAACCCACGCAAACACGGGGAGAATGCCTTTCTTAAAATTATTAACTAATATTCATTTGAAACCATTGGAAATTCTCACTGAATGAATTCCTCTAACTAAATTATTGATTTTATAAGAAAACTGAAGCTTTAACGAAGACATTGGAGAAACAGGAAGAAAAAAACGGGAAGAAAAAACCACATGGATTAAACTGTTTAACTTTAAAGCCTTGTTTCACATTTAATTACAATTTACTGTTTAATTGCTAGTATTTCATTCTGTAGTGTATTATTCTGGTGTTCATGATTTTCTCATTGATCAGTATTATGTCAATTAATTAAATCACATAATATATTCCACAACAAGTGTCAATGTGAAGCTGAATCATAAAACAGGATATTGATCTTTTCTGTAACTGGGGCTCCTTCAATTCTGTAAAAGAGAAAGAACTCTCACATATTGGGCTAGATTCTCCATTTGGGGTACTATGGGTGGGATTCTCCGTCCCGCCGCACCAGTTTTCTGGTGTGGTCCATCCCCGCCATCCGGCCAATGGAGTTTCCCATTGTGGGCAGCTCCACGCCATCGGGAAATCCCCGGGCGCGGTTGCACTGCCGCGCAACGGAGAATCCAGCTCTATGTTCTCCCTCCGGAGATGAATTGCAACCGGTTTATGATCCCCCCCCCGAGCAGCACAAATCGGGAAGCAATTCCATATTCCTTGCCATGCAAATTTAAGCAGGCAATCCCCAAGGGAATCCCACTATTGGGTTGCCATGTTAAGCAGGCAGCCCGACAGCGAGGTCCCATGGCTGGCCACACTCACCCGCACCACAAATCAGCCCCCTACCCTTGGATTAACTAGTTGCCCTCCCCCCCCACCCCCAAGTATGGGGGTGACCGATCACTCCCCAGGGATCCCTGTAATAGGGAATCCTTCCCCAGGGATCCCTATAATAGGGAGACCCCCACAGAGACCCCTAGAATAGGGAGATACCTCAAGGGGACACCTGTAATAGGGAGACTGACCTTGCCATCTCTCGGGCTTCCTAAGTGGCATGGTCCTACCCCATTTTTCCCACTGGATACGCCAGGGACAGGAGGGGGTATCGAAGGCACTGCTGTGTTCTGGCATGTTCACACGAGGGTCACCAAAACATGCCCCATCATCTCCTCCTCTCTTGGGATGTCTGATGGCCCCCGGGCTACTCCTTGGGACGGTGGTGAGGCTGGAGCAAGCCCTGGTAGCTCCCTTGCCACCTGGCACTGGCAGTCCTGGAGGCCTACTCTCGTCTTGACCAGGGTCTCAATGCTCGCGGCCATGGAGCACGGGCACTGTGCCACCTCCCTCTGGGGCTATGCCCCATCCCTCTGTGACTGTTCCAGGTCCCTCAGTGACTGGCCCAGGTCAGCCAGCACCCGGGTAATTGATGCACCATCAATTGCACGCGAGGCGAGTGATTTACCAATGTCAGGCTTTAATTAACTAGAACACAGCCTGGCGATCGTCTACAGTGGAAAGGAACGATCGTCAGGCTTCTGAGCATTTATACCTCGTTGATAGAGGCGTGGTTAACTCAGCCTCTCGGCCAATCGGTCGAGAGGCACATGACCGACCAGGGCCAATGGTAAGCCGACGTTCTGGCCCAATGGCAGACGAGTATGCAGATCATATCATCACATTCACCCCTTACGGAGAAGGAAGGCGGGGGGGGGGGGTGTGAACGAGACCCGGGGTGGGGGGGGGGGGGGGGGAAGAACTGATGATATGAGTAGCCGTCGGGAGAATAATTTTCTCTCCGTACCCTTGTCGAATTTGGGGGCTTGCCACTGGCCCAGACATAACAATATTTACAAAAGGAAGTCCATGGGACCGTAGAATTCTAGATGGATTCGATCAGTCGTTTGGTGGTCCTTGACGTCCTGGCCGAGCGCCGTAGTGGAGGAGGTGTCGTCGGATCGGCTGATGGTCCTGCTGATGTCCTGGAGTCCGGGAGCGATAGACCTCGAGTAGTCTCCGTCACCTGAGCTGGCCGCGGAGACGCCATGGATGAGGGATGGGGAAGCTGAGTGGGGTGCTGGGGTGAAAAAGGGGAGGGGGGGTCTGTGGTGGGGGGGGGGCTGCACGCCGGCGGGTGCCAGGTCCCGGAGGGAGACCGTGTCCTGCCGACCGTCGGGGTACTCCACATACGCGTACTGCGGGTTAGCGTGGAGTAACTGGACATGCTCCGCCAACGGGTCGGACTTGTGCACCCGCACATGCTTCCGGAGCAAGATGGGCCCGGGGGTGACCAGCCACGTCGGGAGAGGGGATCCGGAGGACAACTTCCTGGGGAAAACAAGAAGACGTTCATGAGGTGTCTGATTAGTTGCAGTACAGAGGAGTGAGCGGATAGAGTGCAGTGCATCGGGGAGCACCTCTTGCCATCGGGAAATAGGGAGATTTCTAGACCGGAGGGCTAGTAGTATGGTCTTCCAGATGGTACCATTCTCCCGCTCGACCTGTCCGTTACCCCGGGGGTTATAGCTGGTCGTCCTGCTAGAGGCGATGCCCCTGTCAAGCAGGAATTGACGCAGCTCGTCGCTCATAAATGAGGACCCCCGATCGCTGTGAATGTACGCGGGGTAGCCGAACAGTGAGAAGATGGAGAGTAGGGCCTTAATGACGGTCGATGTGGTCATGTCGGGACAGGGAATGGCGAAGGGGAAGCGGGAGTGTTCGTCGATAACCGCCAGGAAGTAAATGTTGCGGTTGTTAGAGGGAAGGGGCCCCTTGAAGTCAATGCTGAGACGTTCAAAGGGGCGGGATGCTTTGATCAGGTGTGCGCGCTCGGGGCGGTAGAAGTGCGGTTTGCACTCGGCGCAGATGTGGCAGTCACGGGTTACTGTCCTGACTTCCTCGATAGAGTAGGGCAGGTTGCGGGCCTTAATGAAGTGGTGTAGGCGGGTCACCCCTGGATGGCAGAGGTCTGCGTGGAGGGAGCGGAGGCGGTCTATCTGCGTGCTGGCGCAGGTACCGCGGGACAGGGCATCAGGAGGCTCATTGAGCTTCCCAGGACGATACAAGATATCATAGTTGTACGTGGACAACTCGATCCGCCACCGTAAAATCTTGTCATTTTTGATCTTGCCCCTTTGTGCATTATCAAACATGAAGGCTACTGACCGTTGGTCTGTGAGGAGGGTAAACCTCCTGCCGGCCAAATAGTGCCTCCAATGTCGCACGGCTTCGACTATGGCCTGGGCTTCCTTTTCCACAGATGGGTGGCGGAGTTCGGAAGCCTGGAGAGTTCTGGAGAAGAAGGCCACGGGTCTGCCCGCTTGGTTCAGGGTGGCCGCCAGAGCTACTTCTGAAGCGTCGCTCTCGACCTGGAAGGGGAGGGCCTCGTCGATGGCACGCATCGTGGCCTTTGCGATGTCCGCTTTGATGCGGCTAAAGGCCTGGCAGGCCTCCGTCGACGGCGGGAAGGTCATGGTTTGCATGAGGGGACGGGCCTTGTCCGCGTAGTTGGGAACCCATTGGGCGTAGTATGCGAAAAACCCTAGGCAGCGTTTGAGGGATTTGGGGGTATTGGGGAGAGGGAGTTCCATCAGGGGGCGCATGCATTCGGGGTCGGGGCCTATCACTCCGTTACGCACTACGTAGCCGAGGATGGCTAGGCGGTCGGTGCTAAACACGCATTTATCCTTATTGTACGTGAGGTTAAGGAGTTTTGCAGTTTGGAGGAATTTCTGGAGGTTGGCGTCATGGTCCTGCTGGTCGTGGCCGCAGATGGTGACATTATCAAGGTACGGGAAGGTAGCCTGTAATCCGTACTTGTCGACCATTCGGTCCATCTCCCTTTGGAAGACCGAGACCCCATTCGTGACGCCAAACGGAAACCTAAGGAAGTGGTAGAGGCGCCCGTCAGCCTCGAACGCGGTGTACAGTCGGTCACTCGTGCGGATGGGGAGCTGGTGGTAAGCGGACTTAAGGTCCACAGTTGAGAAGACCTTGTATCTCGCGATCTCGTTTACCATGGTAGAGATACGAGGGAGAGGATACGCGTCCAGTTGCGTAAACCGATTGATGGTTTGGCTATAATCGATGACCATCCGGTTTTTCTCCCCCGTCCGGACCACCAGCACTTGGGCTCGCCAGGGACTGTTGCTGGCCTCGATGACCCCTTCCGACAGCAACCTCTGGACCTCGGACCTGATGAAGGATCGGTCCTGGGCGCTGTACCGTCTGCTCCGTGTGGCGACGGGTTTGCAATCGGGGGTGAGGTTAGCAAACAGGGAGGGAGGGTCTACTTTGAGGGACGCGAGGCTGCAGACAGTGAGGGGGGGTATAGGGCCGCCGAATTGAAAAGTCAAGCTCTGCAGGTTGCACTGGAAGTCCAGTCCTAGGAGTGCCGGTGCGCAAAGGTCAGGGAGGACAAGGAATTTATAATTTTTAAAAACCTTCCCTTGGACCGTGAGGTCCGCGATGCAGCACCCGGTGATGTGGACGGAGTGCGAACCTGAGGCTAAACCGATTTTGCGTGTTACGGGATGGACAGGGAGCGCGCAGCGTCTTACCGTGTCAGGGTGAACGAAGCTTTCCGTGCTCCTGGAGTCCAGCAGGCAGTCCGTCTTGTGGCCGTTGAGGTGGATCAGCGTAGTCGTTTTGGCGAGCGTGCGTGGATGAGACTGGTCGAGTTGAACGGCCGCGAGCCGTGGAGAAAATCCGTCGTCGCTGTCCGATTCCATGCTGGAGGGACCTTGCGTGGCAGATGTGGAAGCCGGTGGCCAGGATCCCCAGGTGAGGTCTGTTTCCCAAGATGGCGGCGCCCAGGACCCGCACGTGGGGTCGGGGCCCCAAGATGGCGGCGCCCAGGACCCGCACGTGGGGTCGGCACCCCAAGATGGCGGCGCCCAGGAAGCCCTCGTGGCCGCTGGAGGCGGAGCTAGCGTTCCCGGCGCTGTGAGCGGAGAGGCGCGCAGGCCGGCTCCAAGAGGTGAGTGACCGGCATCAGCTGCGGGGATGCGGAAGCCGGCTCCAGGACGCCGGCTAGGTGCATCAGCTGTGGGGATGCACAAGCCGGCTCCAGGACGCCGGCTAGGTGCATCAGCTGTGGGGATGCGGAAGCCGGCTCCAGGACGCCGGCTAGGTGCATCAGCTGTGGGGATGCGGAAGCCGGCTCCAGGACGCCGGCTAGGTGCATCAGCTGAGGGGATGCGGAAGCCGGCTCCAGGACGCCGGCTAGGTGCATCAGCTGTGGGGATGCGGAAGCCGGCTCCAGGACGCCGGCTAGGTGCATCAGCTGTGGGCGGAGGTAAGGCGCGCGGGCCGGGTGCGGGGGGCCGGGGGGCGGGGGGGAGCCGAGTCGCGCTGCGGGCAGGCAGGGACCGGGGGGCCCGGAGAGGCGAGCCGGTCGGGCGCCGGGGCCCGGGGGTGGGGGGAGCCGGGGTCCGGGAGCGAGGGAAGCAGGGCCGCTGCGGGCAGGCAGGGACCAGGGAGGCCCGGAGAGGCGAGCCGGTTGGGCGCCGGGGCCCGGGGGCGGGGGGGAGAAACGTGCGCGGCGGGCAGGCAGAGGCCTGGAGGGGCCGGGGAGGTGCGCATGTCGGCCGGCGGGGCGCGAGTCGGGAGCAGCTGGGGCGGACCTGGGGGAGAGAGGGAGGCACACAGGCCGTTTGCAGAGGCCTGGGGGAGGGGGGGAGAGTGCTGTGCAGCTTCCAGAAGCGCTGCAGCCAGCGTTTTGGCCTGGCAGACCGTGGAGTAGTGGCCCTTCTTCCCGCAGCTCTTACAGAGGGCGGAGCGGGCTGGGCAGCGCGAGCGAGGGTGCTTAGCGTACCCACAAAGGTAGCAGCGGGGCCCCGCGGATTTATCGGGGCGCCCCGCGGCACAAGCCTGAGGGAGGCCGGGAGCGGTGGGTAGCTGGTGGGAAGCGTGCCAGGAGGCGGCCTGGCCAGGGTCATAGGTGCGAGCGCTTTGATCTGCGACCTCCAGGGAGGCGGAGAGAGTCAGTGTCTCCGTTAAACTGAGTTTGTCTCTTTCCAGCATCCGCTGGCGGATCACGGGGGACAGCATCCCAGCCACGTAAGCGTCTCTGACGAGTAGCTCCATGTGCTCTGTAGCGGACACCGCTTCACAGGCGCAACCTCTCCCCAGGGCACAGAGGGCCCGGGCGTATTGGTCTAGAGACTCACCGGGGACCTGCTTTCTGGTGGCCAGCAGATGTCGAGCGAATACCCTGTTGATCGGTTTGAGGAATTGTCCTTTTAGCTTCCGTATAGCTTCATCATAGTCTGTTTCGGCTTCGATTATTGAGTAAGCGGCAATACCCACGCTGGAGTGGAGGACGTGCAGCTTCTGTGCCCCGGTGGGGGGGGTGGTTGTAGATGCCAGGAACCCTTCGAGGCAAGTCAGCCAGAGTTTGAAAAGTTCTGTAGAGTTCGGAGTTTGCGGGCTGATGCGGAGGCATTCGGGCTTGATGCGGAACTCCATCTTCAAAGTTGTAGTTAATTAAATTGATGCACCATCAATTGCACGCGAGGCGAGTGATTTACCAATGTCAGGCTTTAATTAACTAGAACACAGCCTGGCGATCGTCTACAGTGGAAAGGAACGATCGTCAGGCTTCTGAGCATTTATACCTCGTTGATAGAGGCGTGGTTAACTCAGCCTCTCGGCCAATCGGTCGAGAGGCACATGACCGACCAGGGCCAATGGTAAGCCGACGTTCTGGCCCAATGGCAGACGAGTATGCAGATCATATCATCACAGTAATGCTGTCGACACCTTGACCCATTGTGACTGGGCCAATCTCTGGAGTGCTGCTGTAATGTCCAGATGGCTCTGGTACATGGCTGCCTGTGGCAAGGCACTCCTGTTTTATGCCCCAACCACCGCCTGCATAGAGTTCCTAAGCCTTGGACATTCTAACCCTTAGGCTTCTACCTTCAACCCCCAAGGCCTCCACCATGGATGCCACCCATGTAGTGTTGGCCAGGATGGCATGCATAAGTAGTCAATGCCTCCTGCCCCTGCATGTAGTTGGACTCCTCCTTGGTTGCAGATGAACCCTCATGTAGTTCCCGGCTCTGTGTCTGCTTCTCCAGCATTGATGGGACCTCCATTTCCAGGAACCTGAGACCTATCTGGACAGCAGCTAGTCCCTGGGGTGAGGCTGCTCTCGGATCCTCCTCCACCCCGCCCCCAGGGTTTCCCACGTCCACCTGATATATCACTGCACACGTGTGGTGCGCAGCAGAAAGTGCCCCAGGAGCCTTTTTACTAACATGCCCAATTGAGATGAGTGTCGCTGGGATGGTGGAGGGTGTTGCAGACAGCTATGACAGGAAGTCCGTGTCATCTACGGACTGGTGCACCGGGGTGTCACGGACTGGCGTTTGGGGGCTTGCATCACTGTCTGTTGCTGCATCCTCACTGAACGTATCCTGGGGTTGTGTCTGTGGCTGGGCGGCACTAGAATAGGCCCGCTTCATCACCAGGTGATGCTGCAAGACTCGAGACCTGATGCATGGTTGGATCACGGGTTGGTGTGGGGGAGGTGGGGTGCTGGGTTTGGTGTGGGGGGGTTGGGGTAGGTGTTGAGGTGATGAAGTGCTGGGGTGTTGTAGGCTTGTGCTACACATGGCATGGGGCACCGCAGATCTGTGGGGGCTCACTTGGTTCACCAATGCCGACTTCCCTCTTCCCGGGAACACCGACCAGGTCCAGTGCCCACTCGGCAGTCGGACATGGGAAGCATGGGGATTGGCAGCTGGTGCCTTTGTGAATGGGGCACCCAGCCATGGCGGGCAGTATGGGTGTTGGCATGTGGTGCAGTGTGGGGTGAGCAGTCTGCCAGAAGGTGGGGTTCGCTCGCCCTTAGAGCGAGTGGGGTGAGGTAGAGTTATGTGTGTGTGGGACAGAGGTTGGTGCCAGGGTCATGGTGCTGGCTACTCACCCCAGCCATCCTGAGGAGATTGTGCAGCGTCTTTCCACACTGCTGGCCGGTCCTGGCGGTGGGGTCCATGGTGCTCATGACCTCTGCCACCTGCACCCAGGCCCAGTTTAATGTAGGGGGTGGAAGCCTCCTTCCCGCCCCTGGGTGCTCCGCCTGTCCTGTATGGCGTCCAGCAGGCTCTCAAGCTCTGCGTCTGCGAACCGCGCTGCCACTCTTCTTGCTGGCATCTTGTTGACTAGGATGAGAGTGTGTGGGGAGTGGAGTGCTGATGTGCGGCTGCAGCTTGACAGCCTCTTGAAACTGATCATGAATTGCTCGGGACCGGCGCTGATCCCGTAGTTGCGGAACATCACCGATTTCAGTCCCAGCGTCAGCACTTAGTCTGTGAAACGGAGAATCCCAGCCATAATCTGGATACTTTAATTTAAATTATTTTAACAACATTACTGTTTGTGCGTGTTCTCAGACTTCTGTATCTCCTGCCCGATGGAAGAAGTTGGAAGAGTGAGTAAGCCGGGTGGGAGGGGTCTTTGATTATTCTGCCCGCTTTCCCCATGCAGCAGGAGGTGTAGATGGAGTCAATGGATGGGAGGCAGGTTCGTGTAATGGACTGGGCTGTATTCACGACTCTCTGAAGTTTCTTGCGGTCCTGGGCCGAGCAGTTGCCATACCAGGCTGTGATGCAGCCAGATAGGATGCTTTCTATGGTGCATCTGTAAAAGTTGGTAAGAGTTAATGTGGACATGCCAAATTTCCTTAGTTTCCTGATTTTTGATTTGATTTATTATTGTCACATGTATTAGTATACAGTGAAAAGTTTCTTGCATGCTGTACAAACAATGCATACCGTACATAGGGAAGAAAGGAGAGACTGCAGAATGTAATGTTACAGTTATAGCAAGGCGTAGAGAACAGATGCACTTAATGAGGTAGGTCCATTCAAAAGTCTGGTGGCAATAGGGAAGAAGCTGTTCTTGAGTCGGTTGGTACGTGGCCTCACACTTTGGTATATTTTTCCTGTCGGAAGAAGGTGGAGAGTATGTCCGGGGTGCGTGGAGTCCTTAATTATGCTGGCTGCCTTTCTGAGGCAGCGGGAATTATAGATAGAGTCAATGGATGGGAGGCTGGTTTGCGTGATGGACTGGGCTACAGGCTACGGGCAGAGCAGGCTCCATACCAAGCTGTGATACAACCAGAAAGAATGCTTTCTCTGGTGGAAGTATAGGCGCTGTTGTGCTTTCTTTGTAGTAGCGTCGACGTGGGTGGACCAGGACAGATTTTTGGAGATGTGCACCCCTAGGAATTTAAACCTGCTAACCATCTCCACCTCGGCCCCATTGATGCTGACAGGGGTGTGGACAGTACTTTGCTTCCTGAAGTCAATGACCAGCTCTTTAGTTTTGCTGGCATTGAGGGAGAGATTGTTGTCACTGCACCACTCCACTAGGTTCTCTATCTCCCTCCTGTATTCTAACGTGTCATTATTTGAGATCCGGCCCACTATGGTCGTATCGTTAGCAAACTTGTAGATGGAGTTGGAACCAAATTTTGCCACGCAGCCGTGTGTGTACAGGGAGTAGAGTAGGGGGCTAAGTACGCAGCCTTGCAGGGCCCCGGTATTGCAGATTATTGTGGAGGAGTTGTTGTTCATTCTTACTGATTGTGGTCTGTTGGTCAGAAAATCGTGGATCCAGTTGCCGAGTGGGGAGCCAAGTGCTAGGTTTTGGAGCTTTGATAAGAGCTTGGCAGGGATTATGGTGTTGAAGGCGGAGCTGTAGTCAATAAATAGGAGTCTGATGTAGGAGTCCTTGTTGTCGAGATGCTCCTAGGGATGAGTGTAGGGCCAGGGAAATGGTGTCTGCTGTGGACAGGTTGCGATGGTATGCGAATTGCAGTGGATCAAGGTTTTCTGGGGAGTATGGAGGTGATGAGCTTCATGAGTAACCTCGCAAAGCAGTTCATTACGACTGAAGTCAGGGCCACCGGACGGTAGTCATTGAGGTACATTGCCTGGTTCTTCTTTGGCACTGGCATAATGGTGGTCTTCTTGACGGAGGTGGGGACCTCGGAGTGGAGTAGGGACAGGTTAAAGATTTCCGCGAATACCTCTGCCAGCTGGTCCGCGCAGGCTCTGAGTGCACGACCAGGGATCCCGTCTGGACCCGTCGCCTTCCGAGGGTTCACTTTCAGGAAGTCCGATCTGACTTAGGAAGCTGTGATGGTGGCTGTGGGTGAATTATGGGCTGCTGGGGCACTCGACAGCGGATTTTTGGTTACCTGTTTGAACCGAGCATAGAATGCATTGAGTTCATCGTGGAGGGGTTCTTAAATATGGACCAGTCCACGGTCTCTACACAGTCACGTAAGAGCTCTTATGTTTCCTCGGACCAGCACTGCATGACCTTCTTAGCTGGATTCTCCCGCTTAAGTTTCTGCTTCTATGCCGGGAGAAGGAGCACCGTCTTCTGGTCTGATTTCCCAAAGTGCGGTCGGGGGGTGGAACAGTAGGCGCCCTTGATTTTTGAGTAGCAGTGGTCAAGAGTGTTGTCACCCCTGGTGGGACAGGAGATGTGCTGGTGGAATTTAGGCAGTACACTCTTGAGGTTGGCCTTGTCGAAGGCCACGATGAACAAGGCCTCCGGGTGTTCTGTTTCGTAGTTGTTTATTGTGTACAGTTCGTCCAGGGCCTTCCTCACTTCTAACTGGGTTAGAATGTAGACCGCTGTGATAATGGCTGAAGTGAACTCACGTGGAAGATAATATGGGCGGAACTTCACGGTCAGGTATTCCAGGTCCGGGGAGCAGTAGGTCGCCAAGGTCACCACATCCAAGCACCAGGAGGAGTTGATGAGGAAGCAAACCCCTGCATCCTTGGCTTTGCCTGATGATGCAGTGCGGTCCACCCGGTGAATTGAGAAGCCTTCAGGTTATATGGCACAGTCCGGTGAGGCAGGGGTGAGCCATGTCTGTGAAACAGAGCACACAGCAGTCTCTTACTTCCCTCTGAGAGGTAAGTCTGCCATTAAGTTCATCCAGCTTGTCTTTGATCGCTTGGAGGTTTGCCAGGAGTATGCTGGGGAGAGGGGTCTTGAAACCGCCTTGCGTGTATCCTGCAGACCACTGCGTTTCCCTCGCTTCCTCGGTCGTTGGCGGTGGCTGGATGATCCTGGGATCCGATGGAAGAAGTCTGACCTTGTGCAAGGTAGGTGGTTGCATCTGGCGGGGTCCAGAGCGCTGGCGGGGCCCAGGGCACAGGTTATGTTTCCGTCTGGCAGGGTTGGCTGGAGGTAGAGGGGTTGCTAGGGGGGCATGTTTGTGATCCAGATGGGTCCCGGCATTCTACGGGCATGTGAATACTTTGCAGCGTATTCGGGTCCTCGCACGGGGTCTCCGCCGTTTCGGGGTTCCTGGGTCATGGGCAGGGGCTTCCTGAGGCAGGTTGGGCTGAGTCCCATGGTCTGTTCCCTCCCTGGGCGCTCCTGGGGTCGGGTCATGAAGTGGGCCTGGTCGGGTCACCACGTGGATTTTTCTTTCTTCCATCTTCAGGTAGGCTGGGTTGCTGGGCGGGCCTCTCTGGGTCGGGTCGCTGGGTGGGTCTCGGGGTAGAGTTGCACCTGGTCTCTGTGTCGGGTCAGGAGTTCTGAGGACTGGGCCGGGCGATCCGGGGGCTGGCGTCGGTTGTTCGGCCGGGTTGGGAGCTCCGAGGGTCCGGGTCAGCTCCGAGGTCTGGGTCAGCTCCAAATCTAGATCAGGGCTTCACTTCTGGTTTGGGCCCGATCCACTTCCAGGTCGTGGAAGCCAGGTTGGGGCAGGGTCAAAAGGTCTCCACGGGCATCCGAGGATGTTCAAGCCTGCAAGAAAAGATAAAAGTGAGAGGTTAATAATGTTAGTCTTAGAAATATTAGAACGAGTATAAGTGAAGTAAAAAGTGGATCTGTTGGGGAGGGCTCACAGAGCGTCGCCTCACTCCGGTGCCATCTTCAGGACAGTCAATTCTTTTTTTCCGATCAAGGGGCAAGTTAGAGTGGCCAATCCACCTACCCTGCACATCTTTACATTGTGGGGGTGAGACCCATGCAGACACTGGGATATTGTGCAAACTCCGCATGGACAGTGATATGGGGCCCAGTTTGAACCCGGACCCTTAATGCTGTGAGGCAGCAGTGCTAACCACTGTGCCGCCATGCCGCCCAAGATCTTCCGTGTTTGTTCTTTTGTCCTCCACAAGAGGAATGGGTTATTACTTTAGTGAGATGAAGCAAGATACCAATCAGTAAGCTGCTTTATTTTACATTCAATAAAGAGGAATAGTTAAGATACACTTAATCTAACTTTAATGAAGAAATGTCTCTGTAATATTCTGATCAGTTTTATTATTCAACCAGCTCAAAGCGTTCTCCAGGCTTAATTGTCTTCCTTCTTAATAAGACCCAGCTTCCCTTTGCTAAATGTTTTCACACTGACCTTTCAAACTCGGGTTTGCATTGTCCCAGAATAAAATTAATGGAAGTTTTTTTTTGTTTTACTCTTCCGCTGTCCTTGGGTTGTCAATTAGAACTCCTCATTCTCCAATAACCAGCCTTGAGAGAGGATTTCTGCCCAACAATCCCAATCTGTCCGGACGCTTAATGATTTTGAATACCTCCGTTAAATCTCCCGTCAATCTTCTCCTCTTGAAGGAAAACAGCCCTAACTTCTCCAATCTATCCACTTGGCTGAAATTCTTATGAATTTTTCCTGCCGCTTTTCCAGTGCCTTCCACTTCGTCCTGAAAACCTGATGCCCAGAACAAGGTAGAAAACACCAGTTGAGGCAATCTAGTATTTAACAAATGTTCGCCATGGCTTCCTTGCTTTTGTATTTTAATCCCTTATTAATAAAGCACAGGATCCCCTAACTATCCCTTGTTAATCACTTTCATAACCTGCCCTGCCAGCAATAATTTGTGCACAGAGACACCCAGTTCCGTCTGTTCCTGCACCTTTTTAGAACTCAATTATTTACTTTATATTGCCTTTTCACTGGCTTTTATATTTATATTGGCTTTACACTGCAAGTGCTCGGAAACCCCGCCGCTTTCAGCACCGGAGCGCGTATTCTCCGAGGGCTTCTGTGAAAAGCGGATCCAGAACTCGGTAGGTTTCTGTCAGTCCCACGATATGACATGCTTCCTCCCCAAAGTCCAAAAATCCCTTCATGAACCGTTGACTAGAGGGAGGAGGAGTGATTGAGGGAGTAGAGGGTGATGAACATTCTTCAGTGCGAGAGAAAGCTGTGAGGATCTGGGCCAGGATCCCCTGGCGGGGTGTACCGCCATTGGAACGCAGTGTCAGGACAGAGTGGGCCAGAGCCTGCACCTCCGCCTCCCCCACTGATGTCCCAGGGGATTCGGACACCATCTCGGAATCCTGCCAGAACCCGGCCAAGCTAGTCTATTACAGCATAGCTTGTCTCCCGGGGCAAATTGATGAGCCAGACAACGTGGGGCAGGGGCACGCTCCTGCTGATCATGGCTGAATGCAGCGCTCCCCTCTAACACAGCTCCCTCCTCTAACACAGAACCCTCCTCTAACACAGTGATGGGACCATCAATTCAAGTGAAACAGAGAGTAGATGTAAACTGTGGCTTTAATCGACTAGAGCAGTGCCTGCCTGCGACTGCTCTGCTAGTGAGAGCTGCCTACAGGGCTGCTGCCCTTCATACCACCTCAAGGGGCGGAGCCAGGGGCAGATCCCACAAGGGCACCAACATGATACATTCTATGTAATATCGTACAATGGTCCATAGGTGGAGCCCACATGGGCAACAGCGTGATACAGTGAGGTACATGGTGAATGGTTAATACAATATGTTCACCACACGCGGCGCCCACCTCCAACTCGGCACCCTCCTCTAACATTCACAATTCAAGCATTACGGTGTAAGCATCCCCTCTGGTGTCCTTACCATCCCCGGTCTACGCAGGCAGTGGAGAGACAGAACCGCATACTGAAGAACAAGCTTGTCAAGTTGTGTGAAGAAACAGGTCTTAAGTAGGCCGAGCCTTAGCCTTGGCTCCCATGACCATGCATTCTTATCCCAACCGTCCCACCTACCTGTCAAACATGTGACATAGTGATTGGATGTCCCATGCGCCTCCCTGCTTCCCCACCCCTCACTGTTAAACAGATGGTCATCCACTCCATGGATGAGGGAATGTTGGGCTATTGCGTAGCTTTGACTAATTCTCTTAAAAGTTTGCATTCCCAGGTCGCAGAAGAAAGATACCACTGAAGCGTGCCACTAATACCAGCTGGGAGATAAGGTCTTACCAGGTAGTGATCACCACCCACACTGCCATGAAAGTTGCGGAATGACCTTTGTGGATCCATGCCTTACACGTCAACTGGGCACCGACCACAGACGAAAGTGTCTGAGCCAGAACCTTGACTGGACCGTCAGGATGTGTTCTAATCCTGACCTCTTGCTTGGCCCTTGTGGGGCATGGACTTATAATTCTGCAGTCTAAAGGATGCAGGCCATTGCCTCTCAGGGCAACCGGACCAATGTTGAATGTACTCATTTCCTCACTAACCCTTCCTCCTCAGAGATGAGATTTTTGGCCATCCCCTTAGATTCTGCATGGCCCCAAGGTAGTATGGGGGCCCACATCCACCGTGCGCCCACTTGGAGGCAGAAGCCCACTTTGTGGCGGTTAAGGGGTCAGTCTGGCTATGCGTTAGAAGGAACTGTACCCTGGGTAGTACTTGGGTGGGTGAAATACCATTACGTTCCTGTTCCTACCTTGTTGACTATGATTATCGGAAAGCCCGATACCGCTTTGACAACCAGTCAGGCCAATGGCAACCTTTTTGGGAATGCAAAGGGAATGAGTCGACATGCCTTTACCAGGCCCCATCCTCTGAGACCAATCTCACATATACTAACTGAAGTGGGTGTGACTGTCAGCAGGCATATTATCTGACCGTGGGCAACTGCAATCATTTGGGCCTCTAAAGGCTACGTCAAAGGAGTGTTTGGGCCCTGTATATACTGTAAATATTACTAGATGCCTGAGCCTACTGGCACTGTGACTTATTCAGACCTGTCTAATTCACTGGTATGCCCAGCCCAACTCTACTTCTGTTTGGAACTGACATAGATTCTGTCAGAACCATACCTTTTGGTACCCAACCCTTGTTCGCAATGGTCCCTTCTGGCTTTGCGGAAATAGGGCCTGTAAGAACCTTCCTGTTGATTTGGCAGGGACCTGCACCATTGGCAATATTATCCCTCAGCTCTTTGGGGTCCAGCTCTTTGCCATTCACTCGCTCCAGAACCACTTGGGATCTCTGGGGCGTTATAAACAATTGGACTCGAACCCACTGGTTACCCATAATACCGGTTTCCACCAGAATTAGAGAGGGCTATCATTGACATTACCTCCACTATGGAACTCATTGAGAATAAATCTGTGGATACCATCCAGGGATTGAAATCAGAGATTCAGTTCCTCTCTAATGTTGTTATCCAGAATCGAATGGCCCTTGATTTCCTATTAGCAGCACAAGGTGGTGGTTGGGGGGGGGGGGGGTCTGGGCAGCCATTTCTATGTTAATAAGGCCCAGAGAATCGAGATGGACGTGAACAATATTCAGGAGCAAGTCCGCCTTCTCCATTCCATGGATCAAGAAAAGCCTTCTGATTGGTGGGGATGGCTCTCTGATATGGGAGGGTGGTTTGGGGGATATTTTAAGTTCCTGCTCAAGTACCTCATCATAGGTCTTGCCCTTCTTATCATCCTGTACGATGTGTTGGGCAAGCTGGGTCGATGTGGACTGCACTTGATGCAGTGTAGCGAGAGACAGACTTCCAACACTTGATGAGATGCAACACGATTTTATTTAACATTATTAAACTATTATACATGTTCAACTGTGGGTTGACACTATACTGACTTGACTGGAGACCTGACACTAGCCTGACCAGACTTACTAGCTACCACATGGTGTTTGCGCTGACTAGCCCACAAACTCTGACTGTCTCAGAGGCTGGGTCCCGAGAGAGCGGGAAACCTGGTGCCCTCTGGCTTTATACTGGTCGTGTCCTGTCTGGTGATTGGCTGTATGTTCTGTGTGCTTACTGGTCATCCTGTGTGTCAATCATTGCCTGTCTGCACTCCATTATATACATAGATGTATATTATGACATTCCCCCCCCCCCCTCCCTTTTCGTTTACATTGTTTGTGTTCCGATAATAAATAGTAAGGTACATGAGTGTGTGGGCATATATATGTGCGTGACTATATACAGAATATGCTAAAATGAACTTATATACATAGGAAGGTGTCGCTAGTGCAGATATAGGGCAGATGAAACGGTAAAAACTATATTTACAGAGGTCAAAATGATGAGGTAACAAAATTGTGCAAAAGTTTAGTCTTTGTGGCGGGCGACGAATTCTGGTTGACCGCCTCCAGGGTGGATCAGGGGCCGTCTGCACTTGGATAGGCGGGACTGCCGCCAATGCGGTGGTCAGAGGTCTGCAGGATTGCTGGTAGATCGGTGGAAGAATGTTTGGTCTAACGCGGATGGTGTCGAGATTGGATTTCGAGATGAGGTTCGCCAATGCACCGGTGTCCAGTTTGAACCGGATGCGAGCCTTGTTGACTGAGGACAGCGCATCACTCGTCATCGGGACCCATGCTGAGGATTGAGAGGTGCTTCACTATCTTGGAGAAAGGCAGCGCATGCTTCGTAATGATGCCCACCCGGTATGGGGATTTGAGGCACTTAGCATCAGGATCTGTTGGGCTGTCGGGATCGGAATCTGGCATGCCTTGCTGCATTGAACGGACGCTTCTGCGCTGTGACTGGGATCGCTGGATGCTGGGCAGTGGAGAATATCTGCAGAGGGCTGCGTAGTGGCCAAGCTTGCCACACTGTAGACACCGTCGTGATTTTGCTGGACATTGCCGCTTTACATGGGCGGACCCACAATTGGGTCACGTCATGACGGCGACATCAGCGCATTCCGTGCGCCAATGTGCATGTGCAGTGTGGTCGAACGACGTACGCGCCTGGGCAGGCTGGTCGTCGGTCTCGCCATCCCGTCGGTCATGGCACGCATGCGCAGGGGCCCAGGAAAAGCATGTAAAATGGCCACTCCTGTCGATACTTAGGCCCTGCATTTGTGCGATGGCCTGCACCCGTTAAGCCTTGTGGGAGGCCAGCTTTGCCGTTTCTGCTGCCCTGATGTGGGATTACCGATTGTTAGCATGTTCGTGCAGAACGCACGTTTCGATGGCGATGGCGAGGGTGAGCTGCTTGACTTTCAGGAGCTGCTGGCGAAGGGAATCTGAGTGGTCCCCGAAAATGATCTGATCCCGGATCATGGAATCGGTTGTCGAGTCATAGTTACATGACTGCGCGAGGATGCGAAGACGGGTCAAAAAGGATTGAAAAGGTTCATCCTTACCCCGAAGCCTCTGCTGCAAAACGTACCGTTCAAAGCTCTCATTCACCTCCATGTCGCAGTGGCTGCGAACTTCAACAGGACTGTTTTAAATTTCGTCCTGTCTTCGCCTTCAGTGAATGTCAGGGAGTTGTAGATGTGGATGGCGTGGTCTCCGGCTGTGGAGAGGAATAGTGTGATCTTCCTGGCATCCGATGCGGCCTCGAGGTCTGTGGCTTCGAGATAGAGTTGGAACTTTTTGTTTGAAGATCTTCCAATTTGTACCGAGGTTGCCGGCGCTGCGGAGGAGGGCGGAAGTTTTCCATGTCACTGGATGGCTGTTTGCAGGTCTACTCTCAATCACTCAAGGTAGATCCGTCAATTTTCAGCATCACTACCTGGTACCCATGATGTGTTGGGCAGGCTGCGTCAATGTGGACTGCACTTGATGCAGTGTAGCGAGAGACAGACTTCCAACACTTGATAAGATGCAACACAATTTTATTTAATATCTAAACTATTATACATGTTCAACTGTGGGTTGACATTATGCTCACTTGACTGGAGGCCTGACCAGACCGACTAGCTACCACATGGTGTTTGCACTGGCTAGCTCACGAACTCTGACTGTCTCAGTGGCTGGATCCCGAGCGAGCGGGAAACCTAATGCCCTCTGACTTTATAGCGGTCGTGTCCTGTCTGGTGATTGCCTGCTGTGTTCTGGTCATCCTGTGTGTCAATCACTGCCTGTCTGCACTCCATTATATACATAGATGTATATTATGACACTGTACACGGTCATATAGCACCTGCTTTGTTGCATTAGCTCTGGCTGCCGATTTAAGGAGTCTTCTAGCCCCGAGTAACAACCCAGCAGCCCAGCTCCTCCTCCTTAATGACCACAGCCCTTCGGACAAGGAAGCCCAGCGACTAGGGGAGATAGAGCTTGAGTAAGATTCTGAATTGTCCATTAAGGACAAAATGTGGGTGAGGGGAGGGGAAGAGGAGGAGGGGGGGGGGGGGGGGGGGGGGGGGGGGGGAAGAGTGTGGAATCTGTAATAAACTGTTCCTTAGCAAAGTGTGTGGGTCTGCAGAGACAGAATGATTGATGTAGCCAAAACAAAAATGTACTTTCTGTAAACCGCAGTAACCACCCAAGGACAGGTGGGGAGATAACATATGCAAATGAAGGATTGAAAATGTTCATTTTCTATTGGTCCACATACCCTGTTTTCTATTGGCTAGAAAAGCTGTCCTTTCACTGGATTAAATGGAAAATTTAACTGATAATATTGGTGTGTTGACATACATACACATACATCGCGATTCTCTGAGGCCCGCGCCGGAGAATCACCGCACCCCGGCGCTCGCACGCTATTCTCCGATGTGCGGAGAATCGCCGCTGTCTGCGCGGCACCAGACACTGTCCACAGGAAACTCTTCCCAACTGCTTCATTGTGACACTGACTGCAGGACAGTCTTCCCAGGCTGCTTCACTGACGCTGACTGCAGGACACTCTTCCTAGACTGCTTCATTGTGACGCAGACAGCAGAATACTCTTCCCAGACAGCTTCACTGTGACGCTGACTGCAGGACAGTCTTCCCAGACTGCTTCACTGTGATGCTGACTGCAGGACACTCTTCCCAGGCTGCTTCACTGTGAAACTGACTGCAGGACAGTCTTCCCAGGCTGCTTCACTGTGATGCTGACTGCAGGCCACTCTTCCCAGGCTGCTTCACTGTGACGCAGACTGCAGGATACTCTTCCCAGACTGCTTCACTGTGACGCTGACTGCAGGACACTTCTCAAACTGCTAGGGGCTGGTTTAGCACAGTGGGCTAAATAGCTGCCTTGTAATGCAGAACAAGGCCAGCAACACGGGTTTAATTCCCGTACCGGCCTCCCAAACAGGCGCTGAAACGTGGTGACTAGGGGCTAATTGAAACCCACTTGTGACAATAAGGTCATCGTCGTCTTCGTCTTCTACCTCTTCACTCACCTGATGAAGAAGCTGTGCTCTGAAAGTTCGAGATTCAAAAAAAACCTGTTTAACTTTAACCTGGTGTTGTCAGACTTCGTACTTTTTCCTGTGTTTGGAAAACTACCTAGTTTTAAGGAATTTATATTTATATTCGTAATCCGTAGAAATAAGATATAGTTTTGAGTGGTTTTAATTTAATGTTTCTGTGCCTGGAATGGAACTGTAGTTAGATTAATGCTAGATAAAGGTATCTGTTTGTCTGGGGGTTAGTTCCAATTCCAACTGTGATTCCATTTTGATGGAGAGCTGTGGGATGAATAATCAATAGGCCAGTAGAGTTATGCAGGGGTGATTACCAAACAGAATCACTTGTAACGTCAAACAAAAACCTTTCCTTCATTTTTAGTTTTCTTTTAAACTGCAAGCTAGAGCAGTTGCAGATAGACAGCCAGAGAGGAAACATCTCTCAGCTTTGCTTGAGAAATTAGAAGCTGTACAATGGAGTAATATGCAATGCAGCAAGCTCCAAGCCCGACATGACTCTTCTTCAAAGCTGAAGAATGGATTTGTTGGCTAACTGACGGCTGCAGCATGGGGGCAAGTCATGTGGTGAACACTCCAGGGATACATTTAATCGGAGTTGGCACCTTGAGCCCTGTGAATTATTGAATGTGATAAAGAAAGGGAGAGAGGAAGGGTTAAGGGGGTTAACATCCTTGATAGAGGATAAATCACCAAGGCTGGGTGAAATGTACCCCAGGCTGTTAAAATAAGCCAATTGTAGTGGGTCTGATCATCATGTTCCAATCCTCACTAGATCCAGGTATGGTGCCAGAGGATTGGAATCTGCCAACATTGGTGCCTTTATTTAGACAAGGTGTAAGCAACAGACTGAATAATTACAGGTCGTTCAGCCTAGCCTTGGTAGTGGGCAATTTATTGAGATCAATTCTGAACGACAGAATAAACTGTAGCTTAAAAAAGCAGAGATTAGTCAAGGATAGCACGGTAGCACAGGTGGATAGCACTGTGGCTTCACAGAGCCAGGGTCCCAGGTTCGATTCCCCGCTGAGTCACTGCGGAGTCTGCACGGTCTCCCAGTGTCATAGAATACTACAGCGCAGTACGGGCCCTTCGGCCCTCGATGTTGGGCCGACCTGTGAAACCATCTGAAGCCTATCTGACCTACACTATTCCATTTTCATCCATATGTCTATCCAGTGACCACTTAAATGCCCTTAAAGTTGGCGAGTCTACTACTGTTGTAGGCAGGGCATTCCACACCCCTACTACTCTCTGAGTAAAGAAACTGCCTCTGACATCTGTCCTATATCTATCACCCCTCAATTTAAAGCTATGTCCCCTCGTGTTGGTCATCACCATCCGAGGAAAAAGACTCTCACTGTCCACCCTATCTAACCCTCTGACTATCTGTATCCTATAACATCCTTCAGCACTATCCACAACTCCACCGACCTTCGTATCATCTGCAAATTTACTGACTGCGTGGGTTTCCTCCGGGTGCTCTGGTTTCCTACCACAGTCCAAAGACATGCAGGTTAGATGGATTGGCCATGATAAATTGCCCCTGGATTCGACTTCCGGGCGGCGAGCGAGGAGGTCGCAGGGAGAGGGGCTCCCGCAAGCGCCAGACAAGGCACCCCCCCCGACAGGCCGGACGGCGGAGGAGGAGAAGCGGCAGCGGCAGCGGAGGAGGAGCGGTAGCGGAGGAGAGGCAGCGGCGGCGACAGGGGGGCCCAGCAGCGGCAGGTCCAACCCCTCTCCCTCCCCCCCCCCCCCACGCGGGCCAGGAGCGGAGCGGCAGCGGCGGGCCCTCTTTTCTCCCCCCCCCAACCAGCAGCGGGGACCCCCCCCCCCCCCCAAACCAGCAGCGGGGACCCCCCCCCAACCAGCAGCGGGGACCCCCCCCAACCAGCAGCGGGGACCCCCCCCAACCAGCAGCGGGGACCCCCCCCCCAACCAGCAGCGGGGACCCCCCCCCAACCAGCAGCGGGGACCCCCCCCAACCAGCAACGGGGACACCCCCCCCAACCAGCAGCGGGGAACCCCCCCCAACCAGCAGCGGGGACCCCCCCCCAACCAGCAGTGGGGACCCCCCCAACCAGCAGCGGGGACACCCCCCCCCCCAACCAGCAGCGGGGACACCCCCCCCCAACCAGCAGCGGGGACCCCCCCCCCCCCAACCAGCAGCGGGGACACCCCCCCCCCCCCCCTTACCGGCAGCGACCACCGGCCCACTCGCCCCTCCCCCCCCAACTGCAGTGACCACCACGTGGCAAGGACAAAGGGACTCTCTCTCTCTCTCTCCTGGATGAGTGGGGAGAGAAAACAAAAGAAAAAAGAGACTTATATTTCTGTTCTTTTTAAAAAAAAAAACCCAAAAGAAAACTGGTAAAGAGAAAAGGGGTAAAATAAAGGGGTAAAGGAAAGAAGGGGGGAAATAAATTTTTATTAAAAAAAAAAATATATATATATATATATATATATATATAATAATAAATAAAATAAAAATAGGGTGCGGAAAAGGGGGAAAAGAAGAACAAGGAGAGAAGAAAAGATGAAGGGGAAGGGGGAGAAAAAAATGCCAGAAGGGAGCCAAGAGAGAGGGGGCACCGGAAGTAGACAGGGCAAAGGGCAAGCCAGCTTGGGCGAACGAGTCAACACGCGAAGCGGCGTGAAGGATGTATCGCCGCATCCAAAAGAGCTGGACGGGCCGGCAACCTCTCCCCTGGGGTTAGAGGGGGGCGTGAATTGGAAGGAAGCCTTTGCCGAGGTGGTGAGGGAGCAGCTGCAGGCAATCAAGGCAGAGTTAAAAGCAGACGCAGAGGCCGCAGCACAGGCAGCAGTGACCAGGGCCATGTCAGGGGTGCAGCAGGCTCTGACCAGATTGGAGAAGAAAGTGGATGCCCAAGGGAAGATACTGGAAGCCCAGGGGGCAACCATTAAAGAGCTGGAGAAGGCAGCGACTGACGTGAGCGACCGGGTCATGTCCCTGGAGAGGGAAATGGCGAAACTGAGTGCAACACAGGGGAGCCTGAAGGGCAGGGTAGACGACCAGGAGAACAGCTCGAGAAGGCAAAATATTAGGATAGTGGGCCTGCCAGAGGGGATCGAGGATAGAAATCCCACAACATTCGTGGCTGCGATGCTGGGCTCCTTAGTGGGGCGGGAAACTTTTCCCACCCCACCGGAAATGGACAGAGCTCATCGGTCACTGCGCCCGAAGCCCAAGGAAGGGGAAAAACCAAGAGCAGTTATAGCCAAACTGCACCGGTACAGGGATAGGGAGACAATCCTGCGCTGGGCCAAGGAGAATAGAGCCTGCAAATGGAACGGGCACGCCATCCGAATCTACGAGGATCTTGGAGCGGACATAGCTAAGAGACGGGCGGAGTTCAACAGAGCGAAAGCAGCTCTCTACAAGAACAAAGTACGTTTTGGTATGCTGTACCCAGCAAAACTCTGGGTCACATACCAAAACAAGGAATATTTCTTTACAGCCCCTGCCGAGGCGAATAGATTCGTCGAGGAGCACGGGCTGGAAAAACGGCATGGAAAGTAGGGACGAGGGGCCCATGGCAAGGAGAAACGTCATGCCGACGGGGGGGCGGGGAGGGGCGAGGCAAAGCCAGCCCCCTCCCCCCTGGCAGGAACACCCAGAACGAAAAACAACCCAATGCCCAAGGGCCCGCTCCAGGTGGGAGGCCAGGCCCCGGCACGAGGGAACGGGAGTACTGGAGAGGGGAGAGGAGAAGCGGGACAGCAACCTCCGAGAGGGGAGCCACTGTGCTAGCAGGAAAGCTAGCGACGGGGGCGCGCAACAGAGCAGGGCCGCAGCGCACCCCCAACAGGGGGGAAGGCGCCAGGCAGGGGAGGGGGGGGATCACCCATCAAAGGTGGGAGAGCAAATGGGGACAGGAATGGGAGAGAGGGACAATGGAGGGGTATACAGGGGAGGGGGGAAAAGGGATAGAGCGGGGGGGGGGGGGGGGGCACTCGGGGGGCGAGAGACCAGGGAGGGGAAATGCAGGGACGAAGGGACAAAAGAGGCCAGAAAGGGAATAGGGCCACAAAGTGCCACAGACAAGGGCTCGAAACAGGGAACCGCTGCAAGCACCCACCCAGTACGGTCTGTGGGTGAAGGGGCCCCCCGGAGTGCAGGGGACTACCCGCGTGGCGGACACACAGTGGACGGCCATGGCGGGTGTCCCCGGGGCAAGGGGGAACCCCGGAGCGCAGGGACCCGACCGCATGGGGAGAGCAGTGATAGTGGACACCCTGGACGGCCCCCTAACAAAGGGAAACCCCAGAGGGCAGGGGCGCGTCCACCGGACAAATATGGTTAACCCCACAGGAGCAAGGGGGCAGAAGCCCCCCACCAGAATAGTCACCTGGAACGTAAGGGGACTTAACGGCCCAGTGAAGAGATCTAGAGTCCTCACCCACCTTAGAAACATGAGGGCCGACATAGTCTTCCTCCAAGAGACGCACCTGAGGGAGCAGGACCAACTGCGGGTAAGAAAGGGCTGGGTGGGACAAACCTATCATTCCTGTTATGGGGCAAGGGCCAGGGGGGTGGCGATCCTGATTGGCAAGAGGACAATGTTTAGGGCGACAAAGACGGTTACGGACCCAGGGGGACGGTATGTCATAGTCAGCGGGGCCCTGGATGGGGCGCCGGTAGTTCTAGTTAACGTGTACGCGCCCAACTGGGACGACACGAGCTTCATCCAAAAGACCATGGCAGAAATCCCGGACATAGCGACGCACCGACTAATCATGGGGGGGGACTTCAACTGTGTACAGGACCCAAAGACGGACAGATCAAACCCCAGAACGGGGAAAACCTCAAACATCGCAAGGGAACTCAGTCACTATATGGAGCAGATGGGAGCAGTGGACCCCTGGAGATTCGCCCACCCGGGGGAGAAAGAATTCTCTTTCTTCTCCCCAGTACACAATGTGTACACCAGAATTGACTTCTTTGTGGTGGGGAAAACGGTGCTTCCAGGGATAGACAAGGTGGAATACTCCGCAATTGTGATATCAGACCACGCCCCACACTACATGGACGTGCGGCTGGAGACGGGAAGGGCCCAGCGCCCCACATGGAGGCTGGACGGTGCCTTACTAGCTGACAAGGCCTTCAGCGAAAGGATAGCGCGGGCCATAGCGGAATACACGGAGAACAACCAAAACGGGGAGGTCTCATCCTCCACGTTCTGGGAAGCGCTTAAGGCCGTACTAAGAGGGGAAATCATTGCCTACAAAGCGCAAAGAGATAGGGAGGAAAGGGTGGCTAGGCAGAAGCTGGTCGACTCCATACTGGAGGTAGACCGTAAATACTCCGAGGCCCCGACCGTAGAGCTCCTGGCGGAGAGAAAAGAATTACAAAGGAACTTTGACCTGCTCTCCACCAGGAAAGCAGTACACCAACTCCGCCAGGCACGCGGGGCCCTGTACGAACACGGAGACAAAGCCAGCCGCCTGTTGGCACACCAGCTGAGAAAGCAGGCAGCCAGCAGGGAAATTGCGCAAATCAGAGGTACCAGAGGCACGTGGGAAACAGAACCAGAGAGGATTAACGAAACCTTCAAGGCCTTCTACCAAGAGCTATACACCTCGGAGCCCCCAACGGGGAAGGCTGGGATGAACCGGTTTCTTGATGGACTGGACATACCAGTCGTGGGAGAGGGCAGAAAACGGGATCTGGAAGCACCACTAGCACTGGGAGAGATCATGGAGAGCATTAGCTCCATGCAGACGGGGAAGGCGCCGGGACCGGACGGATTCCCGGCGGACTTCTACAAATAATTCGCGACAGCGCTGGCCCCGCACCTGCGGGAGATGTTCACAGACTCGCTAGCTAGGGGCACACTGCCACCCACGTTAGCACAGGCCTCAATCTCGCTGATACCTAAGAAAGACAAAGACCCAACGGAATGTGGGTCATACAGACCCATTTCTCTGCTGAACGCAGACGCCAAAATACTGGCCAAAATCCTAGCCAAAAGGCTAGAAGACTGTGTACCTGAGGTGGTCACAGAGGACCAGACGGGCTTCGTCAAAGGTAGACAGCTTACCGCGAACATCAGGCGCCTGCTGAACGTGATAATGACCCCCTCCGGGGAGAGAACACAAGAGGTGATCGTCTCCCTGGACGCAGAAAAGGCCTTCGACAGAGTCGAATGGAAATACCTCATAGAGGTACTGGAGCGGTTCGGGCTTGGAACAGGGTTCACCGCTTGGGTAAAGCTCCTATACAACGCTCCCATGGCGAGTGTACGGACCAACAATACCAACTCCCAATACTTCCAGCTGCACAGGGGCACCAGACAAGGATGCCCACTGTCCCCGCTGCTGTTCGCACTAGCAATCGAACCGCTAGCAATCGCGCTCAGGGCAGCAAAAAATTGGAGGGGGATCCGAAGGGGAGGTAGAGAGCACAGAGTCTCACTCTATGCGGATGATCTGCTCCTCTATATCTCGGACCCACAAAGCAGCATGGACGGAATCATAGCGCTCCTGAAAGAGTTTGGAGCCTTCTCGGGCTACAAACTCAACATGAGCAAAAGTGAGATCTTCCCAGTACACCCGCAAGGGGGGGGGGGGGGGGGGGGCAGCACTAAAGGGGCTGCCGTTCAAACAAGCCCGAAATAAATTCCGCTACCTGGGGATCCAAATAGCCCATGACTGGAAAGGGATCCACAAATGGAACCTCACCAGCCTGACGGAGGAAGTTAAAAAGGACCTGCAAAGATGGAACACACTCCCGCTCTCCCTCGCGGGGAGAGTCCAGACGATCAAAATGAACGTACTGCCCAGGTTCCTCTTCCTGTTTAGATCCATTCCGATCTACATCCCCAAGGCCTTTTTCAAAGCGCTGGACAAACATATCATGGCGTTCGTATGGGGGGGGGTAAAAATGCTAGGATCCCAAAGAAGGTCATACAAAAAACAAAATCCAGGGGGGGCTAGCCCTCCCGAATCTACAATTCTACCACTGGGCGGCAACAGCCGAGCGAGTAAGGGGATGGATCCAGGAGCCAGAAGCCGAGTGGGTGCGTGCGGAGGAGGCCTCCTGCATGGGAACCTCCCTCCGGGCCCTCGCCACGGCAGCACTCCCATCCCCACCCAAAAAACACTCCACCAGCCCAGTGGTGACAGCCACCCTCCAATCCTGGAACCAACTGCGGCAGCAATTTGGCCTGTACAAAATGTCGGACAAGGCTCCCATCTGCAACAACCATAGGTTCAAACCAGCACTGACCGACGCCACCTTCAAAAGGTGGAGGCAGGACGGGGGGACACTGACAGTCAGGGACCTATACACGGACGACAGGATCGCAACACTGGACGAACTGACAGAGAAATTTCAGCTAGCTGGGGGGAACGAGCTACGGTACCTGCAGCTCAAAAACTTCCTACGAAAGGAGACAAGGACGTACCCACAACCGCCACGACAGACACTATTGGAAGACCTACTGGACGCAAGTATCCTAGAGAAAGGGAACTGTAGTGACATGTATGACCGACTGGTAGATAGGGACGACACCGTACTGGACGCAACAAGAAGGAAATGGGAGGACGACCTGGGGATGGAGATAGGGTGGGGACTCTGGAGCGAAGCACTGCATAGGGTCAACTCCACCTCCACGTGCGCAAGGCTCAGCCTGACGCAACTAAAAGTGGTACATAGAGCCCACTTAACGAGAAACCGTATGAGTAGGTTCTTCCCGGAAGTGGAGGACAAATGTGAGCGGTGCCAGAGAGGCCAGGCCAACCACGCCCACATGTTCTGGTCTTGCCCCAGACTTGTGGAGTACTGGACAGCCTTCTTCGAGGCTATGTCCAAAGTGGTGGGGGTGAGGGTGGAGCCATGCCCGATAGTGGCGGTCTTCGGGGTTTCAGACCAGCCAGATCTATTCCTGGGGAGGAGGGCGGACGCCCTTGCCTTTGCCTCCCTGATTTCCCGCCGTAGAATCCTGTTTGGCCGGCGGTCAGCAGCACCACCCAGAGCTGCAGACTGGCTGTCCGACCTCTCGGAATCTCTCCAAATGGAGAAAATCAAATTCGCCATCCGAGGGTCGGACGACGGCTTCCACAGAACGTGGGAGCCATTCATGCAACTGTTCCGGGACCTGTTTGTGGCCAACGTACATGAGGAAGAATAGTCGGGTGGCCAAGAACCAGGGGAAAATGGACGGGAATCGGGGGAAGGGGGGTGGGGGGGGGGGGGTTACGGGCTCGGTATGGGGGTTTGATGGCAAGCCAAGGCCCAAAACCAAACTATAAATAAATGCCTATAAACATGTGCCTCGGCCATATTGGGGAATGTAAAATATGTATGCTGGCTAAAGGGGGCGGCCACAATTATTGTTATGAAGGTGCTTACCTGTAAATATTCATGTTAAATTTTTGTGTTTTCCTTTTTTTTTTTTTTTTCTCTCTCTCTAATAACTTGTAATATGTCATATATAAAATATGAAAACTCAATAAAAAAACATTTATAAAAAAAAATGATAAATTGCCCTTCGTGACCAAAAAGGTTAGGAGGTGTTACTAGGTTACGGGGATAGGGTGGAAGTGAGGACTTAAGTGGGTCAGTGCAGACTCGATGGGCCGAATGGCCTCCTTCTGCACTGTATGTTCAAGATAGTATTCATGGCTTTGTTAAAAGACCCTGCCTGACTAATTTGATTGAACTTTGAGGAGTTGAATAGTGTCTAACTTTGGGGCCTCACGGTAGCATGGTGGTTAGCATCAATGCTTCACAGCTCCAGGGTCCCAGGTTCGATTCCCGGCTGGGTCACTGTCTGTGTGGAGTCTGCACGTCCTCCCCGTGTGTGCGTGGGTTTCCTCCGGGTGCTCCGGTTTCCTCCCACAGTCCAAAGATGTGCGGGTTAGGTGGATTGGCCATGCTAAATTGCCCGTAGTGTAAGGTTAATGGGGGGATTGTTGGGTTACTGGTATACGGGTTACGTGGGTTTAAGTAGGGTGATCATTGCTCGGCACAGCATCGAGGGACAAAGGGCCTGTTCTGTGCTGTACTGTTCTATGTAACAAGGAGGATTGAGGTCCACATAGATTTTAGCAAGGATTTTGACACATGGCGGATTAGCTTAAAAAACCAAAGACCATGGAATCCTGGGGATGTAGCAAGCTGGGTACTGTGGCCACCGAAGTTGGCCACTTCCCGACCCAAAAGGGCGATTTACAAAGCACGCAAGGGAAATTGGACACTTAAGAAAGACAAGCAGGTTGCAGAATCTTCCTGTGTATTCTGCCTGCAAAGAAAGCAGACAGCACCGAAACCAGCAGTTTGCATATTAATGAAGCGATCCCCGGGAACAATGGATACAATGATTAGCTACATTTGGGACATTCTATAGCAGGTCAGACTTCCCGGTGCCAACGGGAGTCTGAAACAAAGGAGACAAACAAGCCAGGAAGAACCGCCCCGCGATCGAGGGACAGCCTCAGTATTGGGAGGATTCATAACAATCGATTGGTATGAGATCCAATTGATTGACAGTAAGCTCGGGGTCCGCCCAAAAGGGCGCGAAGCCCCTGGGACCTAAAAAAGTCAGGTCCCAAGTCCAGTTTGCTCTCTTAGCCGGCCCTCCCAGCAGAATACCTTCGCAGCAGCTCTCTAAGAACTTGACCGTGAGAAGGAGAGGCCTGGCCAACAGCTACACCGACAAGTAAGTGTCCAACCAACGCTCGCTACGAGAATAGACATTCCTGACCCCTTAGCCCGTACCAACTGGGAAGCCTGCCATCTCAGGACAGAACAAGAGGCCATTGTTCCCTGATCCAGTGGGTTCCCTTATCAAAGATAAGTATTGGCTCATAGTGGTAGGAATAGTTTAGTCCACTAGTATTAGTTGCATGAGTATCAATTTACTGTGTAAATAATAAATGTGTTTGATGTATTGAGTCATTGATCTGAACTTGAACTTGAACCTCGTGGTGGTATCATAAGGATGAAATGAAATGAAAATCGCTTATTGTCACGAGTAGGCTTCAATGAAGTTACTGTGAAAAGCCCCTAGTCGCCACATTCCGGCGCCTGTCCGGGGAGGCTGGTACGGGAATCGAACCGTGCTGCTGGCCTGCTTGGTCTGCTTTAAAAGCCAGCGATTTAGCCTGGTGAGATAAATCACCAAGGCTGGGTAAAATGTACCCCAGGCTGTTAAAATAAGCCAATTGTAATGGGTCTGATCATCATGTTCCAATCCTCACTAGATCCAGGCATGGTGCCAGAGGATTGGAATCTGCCAACATTGGTGCCTTTATTTAGACAAGGTGTAAGCAACAGACTGAATAATTACAGGTCGTTCAGCCTAGCCTTGGTAGTGGGCAATTTATTGAGACTGGAAGGCTGTTTCCCATGGGATCACCAATGCTTTTTGTGGTGTATATTAATTATTTGAATTTAAATGTTAAAAACATTATTGAGAGGTTTACAGACCATATAAAAATTGGCCATGCGGAATCTGGCGAGGAGGATAGTTCAAGACTGCAGGCAGAAACCAGTGGATGGGAGGTGAGGAAAGTCTTTTCAGTAGAGGGTTATGGGAATCTGGCACTCAGTCTTAAAGGGTAGCAAAGGCAGAAACACAATTCATTTAAAAGATTTCTCGATGTACATCTGAAGTTCTGAACCTTCAGGGATACTGCTGGACAATGAGAAGGATGGGGGGGGAGGGAGGGTGATGTCCCAGCTGGCGGAGACGGATTTTCTTCTGGGCCATATCTTTTCTAGATATCCAAAAGGTGAAATGTATAGGAAGAGGGAAGGGAAATGGCAGTGCATGAATTGCCCCTTAGGAGACCCAGCATGGATACAATAGACCGAATAATCATCTTCTGCGCTATAATGATTCTGTGATTCTATCACAGGCGCTCACACCTACCAGATGCCTGTCAATTTCCTTCCAATTCAGGCATGAAACTAACCAGCAGCATAAGATGGAGGCGATCAGTTAAAATCACCGTTCCCAGGTAAAGTTTTCCCTATTGTTTTGCAAGAATTTTAAGGCTACAACAGGATTGAGTCACCAGCATCTGTGTGATATTTGGTCAGTTGTTCCCACAATTATTATAATTGATGAAATATTTATAATTGCACATCACTGGCACTGTGGCAGGTAGGTATCAGTAAATCATCTCTCCAGTACTGGAAGTGTAGGAAATTACACACAAGTGTAATGAAAGGTTACCTTTTAAGCAAGCTTCTATTTGAAGAAGCAAGGAAGTAATTGTAAGACAGGTTTGCTTTGCAGGTATTTTATTAATGTGGTGAAAGCAGCAGCCAGTTTGCCCTGTACAATTAGTTAAAATAACCATGAAACAATAAACATTAAACTGCAATGTTAACAGTAGCAGCAAACTCAGAACTGGGTTTTTCAGCTGTAATTTGTGAGGAGATGGGAATTTAACCCCGATATTTATTTAAAAGTTTAAAAAAATTTTTAGTGTATGCAATTCTTTTCTCCAATTAAGGGGTAATTTAGCGTGGCCAATCCACTTACTCTGCACATCGTTGGGTTGTGGGGATGAGACCCATGCAGACATGGGGAAAATGTGCAGACTCCTGATGGACAGTGACCCAGGGCAGGATCGAACCCGGGTCCTCCGTGCCTTTAGGCAGCAGTGCTAACCCCTGCACCAACATGCTGCACATCAGACTGTAGGGAAAATCCAGCAAACTGATGAGTTCCTGCTGTGCTGAATAATAAGAACCTATTTTCATTGCTGTCTTTTTCCTGCTTAGCAGCAGACTATTTTGATAATGTGCCCCAGGGAAACCAGGCAGGGATAATTCCTGTTAATTGGGAGGGAGAGAGAGAGAGATCAAGGTGGGGAGTCACACTTGGCTCCATTCTACTTTCAAGCTTCCTGTTTTAAGTATGTTAAAGTATTCCACCTCTCCAAGGCCCATGTGGCGTGTTATTCATCACTGCACAACAGGGAGAAAATGCATTTGGTTGGAGCGCATTTTGTGTTTATACGTTTCCTCTTCACCCTCCTGTTGTGCGAGGTAAGTGTGGATTAATATCGATGCAAAAGACCCTGGATACTCGGGTGGACAGAAATCCAATACATCTCATATAGTTGAATACTTTCATTGGGCCACAGAAGCCAATGCAGATCCGGGGCTGATCTTCCTGAGAACTTTACTGGTGAAGAAGCATCATTTTAAAATAAATCCCCAGAATATAGTCAAGAACCCGACTGATAAGTGTGAGAGTTGAGTATCCTAAAACCCATAAGTGTAACTTGGAACATCAGTTTTAGTGTTTATTTTCAATTTGTTATATTGTGAGAAAAATATGAACCAGGGTGGAATAGGCCAGTTGTGTGGTGGACAGCACGGAAGATGGGCAGCAGTGGTTAATACTGTGCTTCATAGCCTTCATAGCGCCAGGGTCCCTGGTTCAATTCTTGGCTTGGGTCACTGTACGGAGTCTGCACCTTCTCCCCGTGTCTGTGGGTTTCCTCCGGGTGCTCCAGTTTCCTCCCACAAGACATGCTTGTTAGGTAAATTGGACATTCTGAATTCTCGTTCCGTGTACCTGAACAGGCACCAAAATATGGCAACTCGGGGCTTTTTCACAACAATAAAGATATTAAACAGTTAATAAGAATATTAATTCCACTAAAAGGACTATAATACATTGCAACATAACAAAGTATTACACCCCTTGATTCAAACTACTTATGTTCCCTGAACTCGTAAAGCATCCCTTTGTCCCCAAAGAGCATCCAATACTAATTACCATGCACGGGTTATGTGGCCACATTTGGGAAACTGTCTCCCAATTTCAGCGAAGGCAAAATTCACAAGATTTGCTTTTGATCTTAACCAGCTGCATTTTTTTTTAAAAAAAGCAATAACTTGTTTTTGGGACCGGCTCCTTCACCTGAAGAAGGAGCCGTGCTCCGAAAGCTCGTGTTTGAAACAAACCTGTTGGACTTTAACCTGGTGTTGTAAGACTTCTTACTGTGCTCACCCCAGTCCAACGCCGGCATCTCCACATCATTGTTTTTGGGAGACTTTTCTGCAGCTGGGTGTGGCTGATGGTAATGGTGTCCGTTTCACTTTCCACCCAGTCATTGTGCTATGAATATGATGAATATACTAATTTTCACTTGGTTATCCACCCAGTAGAGTTGGAATTAATCCACCCTGTAGAGTTGGAATTAATATGTGTCAATTTTCTTATCTGTCCACTGTGAATTCACACATCATTATTCCAATTTCATTTTTTAAAGCTTTAATTTGCCCCACACTATGGAGAAGCAAATCATTCATAAACATCTCCTTTTATTATCCCAATTTCATTTTTTATAAATTTAATTTGTCCCACACTATCATTCATAAAAAGCAATATTGAGAAATGATTTGAAACTTGCAGAATTTTAATCCATGGTTCTTATCCGTTTTTGCCATCCTTTCTCATTTTTCCTGTAAAAATTTTTTTTTAAATAATTTAGAGTACCTAATTCATTTTTTCCAATTATTGGGCAATTTAGCGTGGCCAATCCACCTAGCCTGCACATCTTTGGGTTGTGGGGACGAAACCCACGCAAACACGGGGAGAATGTGCAAACACCACACGGCAGTGAAACTGGGACCTCAGTGCCGTGAGGCTGCAGGGCTAACCCACTGCGCCACCGTGCTGCCCGAATTTTTCCTGTTAAAACGTGACAATCCTGCAATGTAATGAACAGAAATTTACCAGTTCTCAGCTAACTTCCAGATGCTGGGTTTCTGTGGCCCAATAATGAGGCAATAAACATGTGCATTTGTGCTGACATTCAATTGCACAGATATTTATGGTTCTTGCATCATCAATTATTCCATTCTGGAAGTACTTTCCTTTTTCCATCCAGGCGTACATGGAAAATTTCACATCCTGTGTTCTGGCTAGAGTAGAGATGCACACCAGAACATCTAGTTCTTTGACTATGATAATGAAATAAATGAATTCAGTGACTTATCCTGGAGCTACTTCTAGTACGAGATCTTGCATCACATGGTAGATCTTGGATGGAGGTCACATCAATAACTATATATATTGGGGTATGATAAGAAATTCAAGGACAAGTTGGCGCCACTGATGGTGGGGATAGGGAAGGAGGTGCTGCCACAGACTTGGGGCAGGCCTCAATTTCCCTGCAGTTGTAAGGTGGTTAAGGACCAGACAAGAGCGTGGGTCGTACAGGCCTATATCGCGACTGAAAGACATTGGTGAAGGTTCTGGTGGCTAGGTTGGAAGGGAGCCTCCCAAAGGTAATAGGAGAGGACCAGACAGGCTTTGTGAAAGGGAGGCAGCTATGCTAGAATGTTAGGACGTGTGGTGATCACAAGTTAACTAGATGTAATACAACTGAGCAAACACTAGAGGGAGCACGGGAGAGCCATATAAATAGACCGGCACAGGAAGTGAGGACACACTTCACAGAGGGCAGAACTTGGAGCAGCACAGACACAGCAGCTAGTAGCACTTGAGGTAGCCGTAGGTAACGCTCTGAAGAGAGAGAACAAATTCACAATAAAGCATCTTCTCCACATTTGAGACTACGAGATTTATTAAGTCACAAGGGACAACACATGGTACCAAGGAGTGGCTTCAGACGCTTACTACAGGACAACTCAGTGGCAGACACAGAAAGCTCAAAATGGCATGGAAATCTCCTACTGGACATTCGACTTGGGAAGACATCGCTGATGGGAGGACGTGCCTTGGATTCCCACTTCTGCTGGACACGACTGGAAATGTAAAAAGTGTCTGGGAAACGTTTAAACAATGGTTCGATTACGGTATCATAGCATTTGATGCAGAAGCAGCCTCAGACGAAATTAAAATAGCAATTCTCATCGAAGGACATGAAGCTACGAAAGGTTATAATGGATTTAAATACTCGAAAGGTGAAGACAGAAACAGCTTACAAACGATACTAAACAAATTTGAAGAGTACTGTAAGGAATTTGCACAGCAAGGCATGCTCAGAGGCCAAACTGCACAGAGACTGAGTGATGCAAAACTTAAAAAATCACGAAAAGAACAAGAAATCGCGAATGAAAAGTACAGATCAAAAAGAAGAAATAACATAAATTTTTCACAAAGCCAAAACGCTGAAATCCAGTCCAGATCGGAAAGAAAAGGTAACTCACAACATTTAGAAAGAAAAATCGCTGAAATCTTCGAAAAAATGGCGTCGGAGCACATTTTGCAGTCTCGGGCAAGCAAAGAACTACAAATTGCGTCTGCGCATGCGCCGGAACCGGAAGCCGCGCATGCGCAGTTAAAAAAAGGTCGCGTTGCCGATCGTTATGCGCATGCGCACGCCGCGCATGCGCAGTCTAAAAAAGTTTTGGTCGCGGAGCGTTATGCGCATGCACACGCTGCGCATGCGCAATGGACACAAAACCGCACAGTGAAGGAGGAAGGCCGATTTACGCATGCGCAATTCATTCCTACGCGTGATGTCATGACGTCTGAGCATTCCGACCACGCCTACTTAAAAGGGAAATGCCCGAAAATTGAAAACAAGACACTTAAAGTGGTAAAAGCAAATTTTCTTGCCTCAGAACACAGAAAAACGCCAGAACTTAAACCAGCAGTTAAAAATAACTCGCACAACACCCTGGAAAAAGCAGTCTGCACCACCCAAAGTGAAGAGAACAAAAAGAATTCCGAAACAACAAAAGATGATTTGTTTTTCAAAGAATACTACTCAGACATGGCTGAGTCAGTCGGATATGCTTATCACAGCATCAGCGACACGGTCGCAAAGTACAACACGAACCAACTCGTGGTAGAAGAATCCAACCAAGATGATTTGGTTTTCGAAGAACACTACTCAGACATAGCTGAGTCAGTCGGATATGCTTATCACAGCATCAGCGACACGGTCGCAAAGTTCAACACGAATCAACTCGTGGTAGAAGAAGCCAACCAAGATGATTTGGGTTTCAAAGAATACTACTCAGAGATGGCTGAGTTATTTGGATATGCTGATCACAGCATCAGCGACACCGTTGCAAAGCTCAACACGAATCTACTCGTGGTAGATGAATCCAACACCATGATGCCATAGCAGCTCGTCGATACATTGGATGACAGCAATACCCAAGACGAAGACGACGCCACACAGAGAGCACAGAAAGACTCCACAGAGCGAGCGATGACAGGCTCCACAGAGCGAGCGATGACAGGCTCCACAGTGCGAGTGATGAAAGACTCCAACAGGGATGCAAGCAAACACTCCCTGGCGAACACCATGCATGAACAAGACCATGAAGGTCAACCCGCCATAAATGAGCAACCACACGCAGACTATGAAAGTCTAACAAGCTCACATGAACAAGAAGAAGACACTGTACCTCTACCTACTGCATGCGAAAACAGTGACAAGGTGATCACACTCGACGTACAGGATCACAGCGAGACTGACAGTTCTCAGCTTGTCTGTACAGAAGCACAGAGCGAAAACAGTGACAAGGTGATCACACTCGACGTACAGGATCACAGCGAGACTGACAGTTCTCAGCTTGTCTGTACAGAAGCACAGAGTCGGGCCACCCAACAGTCCAGAGAGACAACGCCGAAAGAAACATGCAGATTTTGACTCCAGAAGAGGAGCACCTGGAGTCCAGAGAGACCACGCCAACAGAAACCATGCAGATTTTGACTCCAGAAGAGGAGCACCTGGAGTCCAGTGAGACCACGCCAACAGAAACCATGCAGATTTTGACTCCAGAAGAGGAGCACCTGGAGTCCAGTGAGACAACATCAACAGAAATCATGCAGATTTTGACTCCAGAAGAGGAGCGCCAAGAGTCCAGAGACACCACATCAACTGAAATCATGCAGATTTTGACTCCAGAAGAGGAGCGCCAAGAGTCCACAGACACCACGTCAATTGTAATCATGAAGTTTTTGACTCCAGACGAGGAGCGCCAAGAATCCAGAGAAACCGCGTCAAATGAAATCGAGAAGAATTTGACTCCAGAAGAGGAGCACCAAGAAAGCAAAGATGAGGAATCAAATCCTCCACAAATGATTGATGTCACCAGCACCGATGCAACATCAGATCATTCGCACCACTCTCGAGACGAAATGCTCAATGACTCAAATTATCCACACGGGACACTCATAGAGTATAACAAGAAAAACAAAAGTCAAAATAAGCACAGCAGAAACGAGAACAACAACAGCAAGAACAAAAGCAACATGAAGCGCGACAGGACCAACAACAATAGCAAGAAGCACAGCAGAAACGAGAACAACAACAGCAAGAACAAAAGCAACATGAAGCGCGACAAGACAAACAACAAAGTCAGGCACAAAGATAGCGACAACGACAGAGACAGAAACAACAAGAACGGCAACAAAAACAACAAAGTCAGGAACAACGACGGCGACAACACCAAAGACAGAAACGACAAAAACAGCAACAAGTACGGCAACGAAAACAACAAAGACAGGAACGACAGAAACAACAGCAATGAAACAACGACTTGTACACAATGGTACTACTCGGCACATGAAGGACAATGCCACAGCACACTGCAAAATGATGACAAGACTACAAACATGTCATGGGATGACAACGAATCGCACAAACTCACATCTGCTCCAGAACAAGTAAGCACGCCAGCATCCAAGGCGGATGAGATAATAAATCAATACCACAAGCACAGAAAAAAGTCCATGCCAGTCAACATCAGTGATGTGACCATGCAAACACCTCGGGATGACGCATTGGGTACTTAAAATAACAAGGAACACCAACAACATTCACAACGGAGTTGCAATATCAATATCACCACGTCATCAACAACAAAAAGAAAAAAAAACTGAACAACTTCATCAAGTTTGGACCCATAAATGTTTTATTAAGATTGGACTCATAAATACATTGGCTTTGTAAAAAATATGCAATAGCACCATCACTTGTATAGATACGCATATCATAAGTAACTGTTTTGTATAATTTTCTTTAACGATGTACAGACAATATGTAAAGAGAAAAAGGGGGATGTGGTGATCGTAGATTGACTAGATACAATACAATTGAGCAAACACTAGAGGGAGAGCTATAAATACACCGGGACAGGATGTACAATTTTCTTTAACGATGTACAGAAAATATGTAAAGAGAAAAAGGGGGATGTGGTGATCACAAGTTAACTAGATGTAATACAACTGAGCAAACACTAGAGGGAGCACGGGAGAGCCATATAAATAGACCGGCACAGGAAGTGAGGACACACTTCACAGAGGGCAGAACTTGGAGCAGCACAGACACAGCAGCTAGTAGCACTTGAGGTAGCCGTAGGTAACGCTCTGAAGAGAGAGAACGAATTCACAATAAAGCATCTTCTCCACATTTGAGACTACGAGATTTATTAAGTCACAAGGAACAACACAGGACGGTGCTAATTGTAGTTATGACACCGGCTGAGGGAAAGGCGTCAGAGGTGGTGGTTGTGCCAGATGCAGAAAATACATTAGATAGAGTAGAATGGGGGTATAAAAGACTTCCCATTATTCAAAGAACCGTGGAACCAGTGATCAGACCTTCTCCCACCCGAATCAGATTTATCTGGTCTCAAACGTCTACCTGGATGCCAAAATCGGCCTGTAGTTTGGGTTTCCATACGGAAATAAGATCAGAGCAAAAACTTTCACTGTCGAGATAAAAATGTGGAGAAAGCTAGTTTCCCATGGAAATGCCATCCTCCTTCCACCTAGGGAGAATCAGACAACACTGCAGTCAAAGTAAATATTGAGATCTTACCTCCTTGCTTGCTGTTTAGGATTGATTTGATCCAGATTCTGTCCTGACCCAAATCTGCCAAAGGCGCCAGCCAGCTTTCCATTGGTGGCATTAGCTTGAGACAGCCAGTAATCTCAACCTTGTTGAGCACACAGTTTTCACAAGTGACCATACGTGTACATGTGTCAGCTATCTATGGAAATAAAACATGGCAAGGAATAAGCTAGCTGCAATAACTTTTACAAAGCACATTCTTTACAAAATTAGCTTTCAGTGATAGTAAACAACAATGCCATTCCCAATATTGTGAAAAAGTAAATTGTGATCAACCTCTCCCATGGGAATTACCTAAATGTCTGAAACTTGATCTACAGTGTCAAACATTACAAAATGTACTTCGGATGCATTTGGCTCTTAAAAAAAAACAATGCTCCTGAGGGCATATTATATTCACTGACTCTTTAAGTAAGAACTTTTACATTGTCCATGAAGATTTTCGCATTGCAAGTCATTCATTTCCAATGGTTAGAAGGTGAAGGATCCCATGCTATTATCTGAAGAACAACAAGTTTAAAAATCAGTGTCCTGGCTAACATTTCAATACCATTGGGAATAGAAAATTAACCATTCATTCATTTCATTTGGGTGACAAAATGGAGAGAAATGGAATCTAATTGCTGAAGCATGCAAAGATATTTCAATGTAAAATGGCATGACAACAGCATTTTCTGCTCTTTCTAGCCCATTTCTCTTTATTAATATAATACTTTTTTCAATCTTGTTTTTGTACCTGTATCTATACACATCTATCATTCAGTCCAGGTATTTGTAACCAATCCGCGGCAATGGTGTTCACCCTGACTCCAGAGCCCACCTCCTGGCCAACCCGCTATTCCCTCCGGCCCTGGCAGAAGCTCCCCAGCCAGTGGCACAACCGTGAAAAAACTATTCCAGTGTTGGACACTTTGCGTACTCCCTCAGCAGCCCCCACACTGGGGTAACAATTTTTAAAAGCACAAGTCAACGACGCAGTTGGGAACTTGGCCCATTAGTGGTGGAGAATCGCCCTGGACAATACCATTGACCATCTACACCTCCCGCTGCCTTGGGAAAGAGGGAAGCATAATCAAACACCCCTCCTACCCGGCTTACTCACTCTTACAACTTCTTCCATCAGTCAGGAGATACAGAAGTCTGAGAACATGGACAATGGAGAATCGCTCTGGACAAAACCATTGACCATCTACACCTCCCGCTGCCTTGAGAAAGCGGGAAGCATAATCAAAGACCCCTCCCACCCGGCTTACTCACTCATCCAAATTCTTCCATCAGTCAGGAGATACAGAAGTCTGAGAACATGGACAATGGAGAATCGCCCTGGACAAAACCATTGACCATCTACACCTCCCGCTGCCTTGGGAAAGCGGGAAGCATAATCAAAGACCCCTCCCACCCGGCTTACTCACTCATCCAACTTCTTCCATCAGTCAGGAGATACAGAAGTCTGAGAACATGGACAGACCAATTGAAATACAGCTTCTTCCCTGCTCTCACCAGACGCCTAAATGACCCTCAAGGACGGATCTGATTAATACGACACCCCTGTATGCTTCACCTGATGCCAGTGTCTACACATTTACATTGTGGATCTTGTGTTGTCCTATTATTTATTTTCTTTTAATGTACTAAATGATCCGTTTGAGCTGCTTGAAGAAAAATACTTTTCACTGTACCTCGGTACACGTGACAATAAACAAATCCAATCCTAATGATATGCAAACACTGTCTACTTCCAATTCCAGAAACACATTGACGCCGCTGTCGTGGTGCTGGAGCATTGCGATTTGCTGGCAGATCGGCACCTGACGCAATTTTGGCATTGGATCCAATGCTCCACCCAGTCGGCTAATGAAGAATCCGCTGCCCCTCCTACAGGGCGGGTGCAGAATTCCCATGCTGGCCAGCAAGGGGGGGGGGTCTTCACTGGTATGGAGATGGCATGTTAAGACCCTGTCCCAACATGCCAGGAACACCCACTCACTCCTCTCCTGGTCCCCCAAAAATTCTAAGTGTGGGGGGATTGTGACCTGGATTGCGCTGGCCCACCAGCAGGTATCGCACGGTATCAAAGACCACACATTGAAAGTTTTTGGGAGGATCTAAGAGTATGCATTTACTATCATGTTTATCTTATCTCGAACGAATCAAAAAAACAGACATTTAAACCAGAGAGTATATTCTAACAATTTACTTAAGTTCTCAATTTCTTTTTGGCAAATAGTTTCCTGTACATTCAATATTAATGTGACCTGCAGGCCATTGGATGTAAGAGTAACCTGGCAAAAAAAAGTAAGGAAGAGACAATGATAAGTGTTTCAGCAATGTATTTTAACATTAGGAGCATTAGACAGAGATGTTCACAGTCATCAGTAGGAACACAGATAAAATGATTGTAGAGGGAATTATAGGCTCTTCCGTTATCAATAAAAAAAATAATTTAGAATTCAGGCCAACTTCTTTCACCTGTCTCATGCTCACCTGGTGGACAGCGTTTTAAAACTGATGCTTGCAGTGAATAGTGTGTAGTGTTCCTCAGAGATAGCAGCTTCCACCATTATTTCTCTTCGATTTTGATTGTAATGAAGGATTCCCAAGCTCTTTCTCTGTACTATGTGGTAAAGACCAGGCTGACAAACCATTCAGCCAATGACAAATTTGGATTTATTATTGTACGAAAGATTTTGTAGAGGCAAAGAAAAATCAACAGGTAGAAATAGCAAAAGTATACATAAATGCTGACTTATTTTTCCTCTCGAAGACAATGTAGACAATAGGTGGGAAGGTTGGATAAATGATTAAACAAGGGAAATAACAAATAGTGCAATTTTGGACCCCTTCACCAAAGGGATTGCAGCAAAGGTTGGCCAGACTAATTCCTTGGATGGCAGGATTGTCATGAGGAGAGATTGGGTATTCACTGGCATTTAGAAGAATGAGGAGGTGGGGGGAATCTAATTAAAATATGTAACATTATGACAGGGATGTAGTTTCCTCTGGCTGGGGGTGGGGGTCTCAGTTGCAGGATATGGTACAGGGAATCCAGGACCAAGATCAGGAATGTTTCATTCAGATGGTGGTGAACTTGTGGAATCAGAATTGCTACAGTGCAGGAAGAGAGGACCATTCAAGTCTGCACCGACCTTCTGAAAGAACATCCCAACTTGCACATCCCTGGACACTAAAGGGCAATTTACCATGGCCAACCCACCTACCTGTACATCTTTGGGCTGTGGTAGGGCAGCACGGTGACACAGTGGTTAGCCCTGCTGCCTCAAGGCACCGAGGCCCCAGGTTCGATCCCGGCTCTGGGTCACTGTTCAAACAGAGTTTGAACACCCTCTCTGGGTTTCGCCCCAACAACCCAAAAAGATGACCAGCATAAGTGGATTGGCCATGCTAAATTGCCCCTTAATTTGGTACTCTAATTTTAAAAAATCTTTGGGCTGGGGGAAGAAACATGAGCACCCAGAGGAAACCCATGCAGACTTCTCCTGCTTTCTCTCCATAACCCCCCGATTCCCTTACCAATCAAGAACCCATCTGTTCATTCTTAAAGATACTCAATGATTTGGTCTCCACAGCCTTCTGTGGCAGGGAGTTCAACAGATTCAACAGAAGAAATTCCTCCTTATCTAAGGAGGGTCCCTTCAGTCAGATGCTGTGCCCAGAGGTTTTAGTTTCTCCTACAAATGGAAACATCCTCTCCATGTCCATTCTATCTAGGCCTCTCAATATTCTGCAAGTCTAAACTGAGTACAGACCCTGAGTCGTCAAACGCTCCTCATATGACAAGAGGATCAACTTGTTAACCTTACCTCCTCTGGATACTCTCCAAGGCCCACATATCCTTCCATAGATACGGGGCTAAACTTGCTCACAAAATACTCCAAATGGGGTCTGACTAGAGCCTTATACAGCCTCAGCAGTACACCCCTGCTCTTCTATTCTAGCCCTCCCGAAATGAATGCTTAAATGCCAACATTGCACTTTTAAAAAATATTTGTTCATCGGACATGTGCATCACAGGCTGTGCCAGCATTTATTGCCCATCCCCAATTGCCCTTGAGGGGGCAATTAATCAACCACATTGTTATGAGTCTGGAGTCACATGTAGGCCAAACCAGGCAAGGATGGCAGATTTCCTTCCCAGTGAACCAGATGGGTTTTTACAACAATCATTTCATGGTCATCATTAGTCCAGTGACAATACCACTATGCCCCAGCCTCCCCACATTTGCCTTCCTAACTGCCAATTGAACCTCAGTCCCTTTGTGCTTCTGATTTCTGAAGCCTTTCTTCCCGATTCCACCCACTCTCTATTTAGAAAACAGTCCATGCCTCTATTCTTCCTACCAAAGTGCATAACCTCACTTTTTCCACATTATATTTCATTTGCCCACTCTCTTAGCCTGTCCAAGTCCTTCTGCACCACTCTCTTAGCTTGTTCATGTCCTTCTGCAGTTTCTCAACACTTACCTGGCTCTCTACATATCTTTGTATTGTTATGGGCCAGGGTTCAGATAACCCCAAAGTGTATCAGCGCTCCCAATTCCAACAACGACACGTTCAGAGTGTGCAACAATGATTACAGGATTCTGATCCTGGCAGCACAATGGATCCAGAGGCAGACTGCCTGGAGTCTGCCTACCGTATGGGCATCATTACTAAATGTGAATATGCCACATCCAACTCATCACAAATTCAATCCATCCTCGCTGTGGATTCTGTGGACGAATGACGTGCAGTGATGCAGGTCAACCACTGCTCCATCCAGTTTAAGCTGGACACAGGTGCTTCTGCCAACCTCCTCACATAGGCAGATTTCAAATGCATCAAGAGCCCCCCCCCCCCCCCCCCCCCTCACCACCAAGGTCCTTCCTGCAGGCTCCTGGACTACAACGGAAATGCCATCACGGCACTGGGATCCTGCCATCTACTCATTTCCACCGGAGCACCCATGCACGTTTAAGTTTTCAAATTGTCAAGCCAGACAAGGCATCCCGACTTGGTGCGCATGCCTGCAACCAGCTGAACCTTGTGCAGTGGGTTTACAGAATGACATCCTTGAATGTGGATTTTCAGGCCGACACCAGAGTGGTTGACGCCACTCCAATACGCCGGGGGCCCCCGTCCCGCCAGGTAGGGGAGTATCCTGGCCCTTGTATCGATAAGGCAGCATTCCCATCCCATCGAACACATCCGGATACTGAGCGAGGACGACATTATTGGGCAGCAGGGTAGCATGGTGGTTAGCATAAATGCTTCACAGCTCCAGGGTCCCAGGTTCGATTCCCGGCTGGGTCACTGTCTGTGTGGAGTCTGCACGTCCTCCCCCTGTGTGCGTGGGTTTCCTCCGGGTGCTCCGGTTTCCTCCCACAGTCCAAAGATGTGCGGGTTAGGTGGATTGGCCATGCTAAATTGCCCGTAGTGTCCTAATAAATGTAAGGTTAAGGGGGGGGTTGTTGGGTTACGGGTATAGGGTGGATACGTGGGTTTGAGTAGGGTGATCATGGCTCGGCACAACATTGAGGGCCGAAGGGCCTGTTCTGTGCTGTACTGTTCTATGTTCTATGTCTATTGACGACATCCTCGCTCAGTATCCGGATGTGTTCGATGGGATGGGAATGCTGCCTTATCGATACAAGGGCGAGGATACTCCCCTACCTGGTGGGACGGGGGCCCCCGGCGTATTGGAGTGGCGTCAACCACTCTGGTGTCGGACCTCCCCATAGGTGCGGAATTCTCCACACCTTTAGGGGCCAAGCCCTCATATTAAGGGGCTATGCCCGCGCCGGAGTGGTTGCTGCTCCGCCAACCGGGGCGAACGGCCTTTAATGACACGCCAGCATGTGCCGAAAGCCCTTTGCCGGCAGGCGGACGTCCACGCTTGCGCCGGTGTGTCAGCGGCTGCTGATGTCATACCGGCGCATGCACAGCGGAGGGGGTCTCTTCCGACCCTGCCATGGTGAAAGCCGTGGTGGGGCAGATGAAAAAGAGTGCCCCCACGGCACAGGCCTGCCCACCGAGTGGTGGGCCCCGATCACGGGCCAGGCCACCGTAGGGGCATCCCCCGGGGTCAGATCACCCCGCGCCCCCTCCACACCCCCACCCCCCACCCCCTCCCCCAGGACCCTGGAGCCCGCCTGCGCCGCCAATCACGCCGGCACCAGAGGTGTTTCGATTCCCGCCGGCGGGATTGACCTGTCAGCGGCGGCACTTCGGCCAAACGCGGGCCGGAGAATCGTCGCGTGGGCCCACTGACCGGTGCAGGGGGCCCGCCGCCCGGCGCGGCGCGATTCCTGCTCCCGCCGATTCCCAGCTGACGGAGAGTTCTGGACACGGCGGGGGCGGGATTGACGCTGGCGACGGGCGATTCCACCCATGATTTTGCTACAACCTGATGTCACGCCAGTGGTCCACGCACCACGCCGGGTCCCGGCTCCACTGACGGAGTGCCTGAAGGCACTGCTCAAGGATCTTCAGCAACAGGGAATCATTTTGAAGGTAACCGAACTGACTGACTGTGTCAGCTCGATGTGTGTTAGAAGGTATGTGTTAGAAAACCTTCGGGAAGCCTGCGCATCTGCATTGATCCCAAGGATCTCAATAAGAATATAATGCGTGAACACTACCCCATCCTGAAGCGGGAGGAACTCCCCAGTGAAATGGCACGCGTATGCTTTTTCACCAAGTTAGATGCGTCACATGGATTTTGACAGAAGGCTCTTCACCTTCAACACACTGTTTGACAGATGCTGCTATTATCACATGCCATTTGGCATTGTCTTGGCATCGGAGATCTTCCATCGCATCATGGAGCAGATGATGCGGGGCATTGAAGGGGTTTGCGTGTATGAGGATGACATCATCATATGTCCATGACCCCTGAAGAGCATGTTTCCCATCTCCAGCAGGTATTCCGCTGTGTCCATGCCAATGGCCTGAAGCTGAACAGGTCCAAATGTTGCTTTGGCATGTCGACACTCAAGTTCCTAGGTGACCAGTTCTGTCTAGAAGGGCGTGCGCCCGGACACAGACAAGACAAGGCGGTGCTGTGCTTCCTGGGCATGGTGAATTTTCTGGGCAAGTTCATCCCAAACCTGGCCTCACACACCATGGCCCTACGAAACCTGGTGAAAAAGACCACTGGATATGCGCAAATAGAGAAGGAATGCCTGGGTCTTCTCACTGGCATTCTCAAGTCACATCAATTTAATAGTCTCAGAAAACCTGAAGAAAACTACTATGGAATCAGCCCTCAAACCTGATCGACTAGAACTTGACCCGCAGGCTGCAGAAGCGAAGGAAATATTCCTACACTGGCTTTGATGTTTCAAGGCCTACCTGGCTGAATCAAGCACATCCGAGACTACAGAGGAGCACAAACTCAGCCTACTGCATGCATGGGTGAGCCATTATATCTCTACGCAACTCAATTGTACCATGGAGGCACTGGCTATGCTCGACCGATTGTACGTGCGGCTGATTAACAAGGTCTATGTGCAGCACATTTTCACGACCCGCCGGCAGCGCCCCGCAGAGCTGCTGGAAGACTTCCTGCGTGACTTAAAAGCCCTTGCTCGGGACTGCAATTTCCAGGCTGTAACGGCCTCCTAACACATGGAACTCGCTGTCTGTGATGTGTACATTGCAGGGCTCAGGTCTAACTATGTGCGCCAGAGACTATTTGAGAAAGCGGCCCAGAACTTGGAGGACACGGTAGAGTTAGCAACGACAATGGAGGTCGCATTCCTCAGTCTGAACTCGTTCCCCGCGGACCATGCGACCCCATTGTGGGCCCCCGACCAGTGACTGCCCCAGGCTTGCGCCACAGGGCACCCACCCACTATGGAGCGACAGCGTGCCATTTTTGTGGCCAGCCCCAACACCCACGGCAGCACTGTCCGGCCCGCAACGTGACCTGCAGCAGCTGCGGTCGCAAAGGACACTGTGCCCGAGACTGCCTGGCAAAATCGAAGCTTTCTAACTCCCCCGCAGTCCAGAGCACTCGCCTCCCAAACTCGTGGGCCCGCAGACCCTGTAATGCTCCAGCGTGTCTGCCGACTCCACCTCCGCCCGACACGTGCGACTCATGGGGGCCGCCATTTTGGCAATCCTCCCCCACGCGCCGGCCATGTGCGAGTCATGGGGGCCGCCATCTTGGATGCCATCTTCCTCGCCGCCGCCACGTGCGATCCACGGGGACGGCCATCTTGGACACCATCTTCTTCATCACCCGCCACGTGCGATCAACGGGGGCTGCCATCATGGCCATCAACCGAATCTCACCTCGACGACTACGACCTCAGCGGACAGTCATCACGGGGCCACTCCAGCACTGCTGATCGAGCCGCCGACTACCTGCAACTCAACGCGGTCACGCTGGACCAGTCACGTCCGAAGCACCTCCAGAGCTCGATGATGTCCGTTAAAATCAACGGGTACAGGACACCGTGCCTCTTCAACTCCGGGAGTACCGAGAGCTTCATACATCCTGACCTGGTAAGATGCTGTTCGCTCCCTATCTTCCCTGCACGGCAAACTACCTCCCTTGCCTCGGGCTCACACTCGGTCCAAATACAAGGGCAGACCGCCGCGACCCTAACGATTCAGGGCGCCAGCTACTCTAATTTCTAGCTGTACGTACTCCCTGACCTCTGCTCCCCACTCTTACTCGGGCTCGACTTTCCATGTAACCCAAGAGCCTCACACTCAGCTTCGGCGGACCCCTACCTCCACTCACTATCTGCAGTCTAGCGACTCTGAAAATCAACCCCCCTCCACTCTTCGCTAATCTCACTGCTAACTGCAAACCCGTAGCCACTCGCAGCAGGCGGTATAGCCTGCAGGACAGGGTATTTATTAGAGCCGAAGTTCATTGGCTCCCACGTGAGGGAGTCATAGAGGCCAGTAATAGCCCCTGGAGAGCTCAGGTGGTGGTCATAAAGACCGGGGAAAAGTTCCGGATGGTGGTTGATTACTGCCAAACTATTAACCGGTTCACGTACCTTGATGCGTACCCCCTCCCCCGGATTGCAGACATGGTCAATCAGATCGCCAAGTACCGCATATTCTCCACGGTGGATCTGAAGTCTGCTTACCACCAGCTCCCAATCCTCAGGGAGGACCGCCACTACACGGCGTTCGAGGCAGACGGCCGCCTCTTCCTTCATCACTGACCAAAGATCGGTTGCCTTCATGTTTGACAACTCGCAAAGGGGCAAAATTAAGAATGATAAGATCTTGCGGTGGATGATCAAACTCTCCACCTAATAATTAAAATATCATATATTGTTTGGGAAGCTCAACGAGCCGCCAGATGCCCTGTCCCGCGGCATGTGCGCCAGCGTGCAAGACGACCGTCTGAAGGCTATCCACAATGACCTTTGCCATCCGGGGGTCACCTGGCTCACCCACTACGTCAAAGCACGAAATCTGCCTTTCTCCACCGAGGAGGTAAAAGCCATCACCAGGGATTGCCCGATCTGCGCGGAGTGCAAACCGCACTTCTATAGTCCAGACAAGGCCCACCTGGTAAAGGCATCCCGGCCCTTTGAACGGCTGAGCATCGATTTCAAAGGGCCACTCCCCTCGACCAATCGGAATGTGCACTTTCTTAACGTCATCGACGAATTCTCCCGCTTCCCCTTTGCTATCCCATGCCCCGATATGACCTCCCCCACAGTCATCTTAGCTCTGCACAGTATCTTCACCCTGTTCGGTTTCCCCAGCTACGTACACAGCGACAGGGGTTCGTCCTTCATGAGCGACGAGCTGCATCAGTACCTGCTCGACAAGGGCATCGCCTCGAGCAGGACTACCAGCTACAACCCCAGGGGTAATGGGCAGGTGGAGAGGGAGAACGCGACGGTCTGGAAGACCGTCCTACTGACCCTCCCGTCCAGGAATCTCCCGACCTCCCATTGGCAGGAGGTCCTCCCCGACGCGCGCCACGCAATTAGGTCCCTCTTATGCACTGCCACCAACCAGATCCCTCGCGAACAACTATTTTCTTTCTCTAGGGGCACTGCCACGGGGGCTTAGCTCCTATCCTGGTTGAGGACACCGGGCCAGGTTCTCCTCCGGAAGCATGTCCGGACACACAAAACTAGTAGAGAGAGTGCTACTGCTTCATTCGAACCCCCAATACGCCATTATTGAATACCCCGACGGCCGTCAGGACACCGTTTCCCTCCGGGACCTGGCGCCTGCAGGATCCACCACCACCACCGCCGAGGTACCCATCACATTACACCCCACCCAAACCCCCACGCGTTGCGCCCCTGTGCCTATAGGTTCCCTGCCCACGCTCGGAGCCCCCATGCCTATAGGTTTCCTGCGCCCCCCGTCGCACTGGTCAGGAACGAAGCTCGGGCCGAAACAACCCCGGAGTCCACCCTCATGCCCACACCGATCGTCACCACCCAGCCACCCCGGTGCTCCGCCGATCCCAAAGGACGACTTGGCCACCGGACCGGCTCAACTTGTGGATCCGTCACCCCCGCCGGACGTGATTTTTTTTACAGGGGGTGAATGTGGTGAATTCATACTGTATTTTAATTCACACTGTATTGCATTTCATTGTATTATGTCCTTGTGGGCCCTGCATGTGGCCCCCCCTGACTATAGGGGGAGATGAGGAGCTTGTACAGGGCTCCACCCTTGGCTCCACCCATGGCTCCACCCATGGCCCCTCCCACTACCGGAAGTATAATGTGCTGCAGCCGTGAACCTGCCCTCAGTTCTTCTAGTCGCAGGCAGGCTTTGTTGTAAGACTATTAAAACCACAGTTTACTTCCAATCGTGTCTCTAGTGAATTGATGGTCACATCACTGCACATCCTCCTCAAACTCAGAAGGTACTATTTTGACTTGTGTACATGTCTGGCAAGGATCTCACCATCGTTGATGCACTATCTGCTCCATCATATTGCCTAGTGAAACGCTGGAAATCATCCGGCAGATTGAATCACAGGTGCAGCTGTGTGCTAGCACCCTCCCAGCGTCTGATGAGAAGGTGGTTCGTATCTCCGAGGAGACAGCCAAAGACACCCTCTTGCAGCGTGTCATGCACCACCTCTCCAATGGCTGGCAGAAAGGGCAGTGCTCTCAATTTTACAATGTAAAGGACGACCTGACGGTGATTGATGGTATCCTCCTCAAGCTGGACCGGATTGTCATTCCACTCAGTCTCCAGAGCTTGGTGCTCCACCAAATCCATGAGGACCACCTGGGCATCGAGAAGTGCAGATGCAGCGCCAGGCTAGCCGTGTATTAGCCAAGGTTGGCATCGAACTCTTTCGCGCGAATGGTCGTGACTACGTGATGATTATTGACTATTTCTCCAATTACCCCGAAGTTGTAAAGCTCTCCGACCTCACATCTCGGACCGTCATCAAGGGCTGTAAGAAGACATTCTCCAGGCATAGTATCCCACTCACTGTCATGAATGACAATGGCCCGTGCTTCAACAGCCACGAGTGGTCTCTGTTTGTCAAGTCATACCATTTCAAACATGTCACTTCCAGCCCACACTATCCGCAGTCCAATGGGAAGGTTGAAAAAGGGGTGCACATTGTGAAACAGCTCATCTGCAAGGCTGCAAATTATGCTTTTGACATCTCCCTCGCGCTACTTGCGTACAGTCCACTGTCCACTGGCATGTCGCCGGCCCCAACTCCTGATGACCAAGGACCTGCGGACGACACTTCCAGCCATACACCTGCCCAACTTGGATCACCTCCTGATGCTGCAGAAGATGCAGCAGCTTTGAAACTAGCAAAAGCAGGACTATGGTGGTCATGCCACCGATTTGCCTGTGTTATCCCCGGCAGACACTGTCAGGATCAAGATACCGAATGGTGGCTGGTCTGCTCCAGCTGTCGTTGTTCAACAGGCTACGCCCCACTCGTATGTTGTACGTAATGCTGATGGTTTTGTTGTGTGACAAAACAGACGGGCACTGCGCAAAGTTGCCTGCCCGCAGTGACGAAACAGACGGGCACTGCCCAAAGTTGCCTGCCCGCAACCGCTTTCTTCTCAGTTTACGTCCGTTGTTTTGCCACCTCCTGATACCTCAAACTACAAGGCCACCAGTCAGGCTTCCATCCCGCCTGTCAAGGTGCCGTCATCGCCACCACCACCTCTCTGGTGGTCGACAAGGATCAGACGCAAGCCCCAGAGACTGGACTTATGAACATTTGTTTTGTTTGCTATGTTCAGTTTTCTCACATTAGACAGCTGTCTTCATGTGTAAATATGTTCACATATGCCACCGCTTGTAAATATGTTAATATATGCCACCACATGCAAGTACGTTCCCATGTGCCAACAAAACATAAAAAAGGGGAGATGTCATAATCTGCAGATAATGATATACAGACAGGCACAGACAGGCCGCTAATGAACACAGAGAACAGGACATGACCAATGAGCAGGCAGGACACTCAAGGGTGGTATCTCACGATAAAAGGCAAGAGGCACTCACACTCCACCTCTTTCCATTGATAAACATCTACAGAGTGAGTCAGGGTGTACTTACAGTATCACACCTCCAGCACGTGGCTGGAAGCGAGTCTGGTTCAGTTAGACAGAGTAACCACACTTAGGTTAGCAGAGAGTCGAATTCATAGAGAACTGTGCTAACTGTGCTACTGGTTCAATAAATCATATTGAACTAACTTCAAGGTCTGGAGTGTCTTTTGTTTAAAGCTGCATCCAGTTGCAGCCTGTGTTATCCCAGAGTACATAACAACACCTCTTATATGTAAAATGCAAAGTCGCCATAATCCCAGATGACTGTGGGCTACTTTCCCCTTTGAGGGAGGCGGGAGGAAGCTGACTGGTGGTGGTTTAACCGGAGGATCACCAGACCTCAGGCAAGGGGCAAGGTTGAGAAGGTGAGCCTTATGAATAGCCTGTTGTCAAAGGCCTTCTGAAAATCCAAATAGGTTATGTCCATGACTCTCCTTTGTCTAAATTAATAGTTACCTCTTCTCTCCTCAAAAGCTTCCAACAATTTGTCAGGCATGACCTCCCCTTGATGAAGCTCATGTGGACTCAGTCCTATTTTGACATGCAATTCCAAGTACTCCGCAATCTTACCTCAATAGACTAAAATCTTCCAACAACCGAAGTCAGGCCAACCAGTCTGCCTCCCTCCCTTCTTAAAACAGGGGTCATTCGCCATTTTCCTGGAACCCTCCCCGACTCCAGTCATTCCTGAAAAATCACCCTGATGCACAATCAATGGACACGATACGTAAGTGAAGTCCGAAACGAAAGGCTTTAATCAGCAAGAAGTGAGCCCAGCAGCAGATGTACAGAAATGGTCTGGCTGCTGGGGAAAACGGGTTCTTATACCCCGCCTCGGAGGTAGAGCTACCTTCCTCTCAGCCAATAGGAATATGGAGAACACAATACCTGGGCCAATGGGCAGCGAGCCCTCTGCACCAATGGCAGCTCACACTCCCAGGTACCATATTACCCCTAGTCATACTACCACATCACCACCATTGCCTGACAATTTCCTCAGCTATCTCCTTTATCTGGGATGTAGTCCATCCAGTCTAGATGATTTGTCCACCTTCAGTTTCCTCAGCACCTCATTAGTGATGGGCATTGCACTCCCCTCTGCTCTCTGATTCTTTTGCCATTTTATGTTAAGAGCTAGCTTACATTCATTATTTCATCCTCTCCCTCCCATTGCTTTTATAGTTGTCCCCTGCTTGCTTTTAAAGGCTTCCCACTAATCCTCACCATCTTGTGGTGTCTGACTACGCATGTCAGCCATGGTTACCTCATCCTCCCCTTAGCAGGTTTCCTGTTCCGTGGGATGAATTTCTGTTGTGCCTCCCGAATAACTCCTGCCATTGCTGTTCCACTGTCTTCTCTACTAGGCTCCCTTTCCAATCAACTCTGGTCGACTCCATGTCTTCGTAGTTCCTTATTCAATTGTAAAAGCATTACATTGGATTCCAGATGCTCCCCCTCAAACTGCAGGATAAATCCCATCATAAGATGATAACTGGCCCCCCGGGGTTCCTTCACCTCAAGTCTACCTCATTACACATCACCAAATCAAGAAATGCCTGTTCCCTAGTAGGCTGTCACAAGCTAAGTAAAAAAAACACATCTTAGACATCACCAATTCCTTTTCTTTGGATCCACTGCCGACCTAAATTTTCCCAGTACACCTGTATATTGAAGTCACCCCATGATTATTGTAATATTCCCTTTTAGATGTCTTTTTCTTTCTGGATGTATTTTCTGCCCCAAATCCTGACTACTACTAGGGAGCCTGTACACAAGGCCCATCAGCGACTCCTCAACTCTACCCACACAGATTCAATGCCTGCTGGCCCTATAATCGCTTCAACTTCATTCCTTACTAACAATGCAATCCTGCCCCTCTACCAATCCTTTTGAAAAGATTTTGGATCCCAGCACTGATCCCCTTGCAGCCATGTCTGATGCCGACAACACCGTACCCACCAATTTCAATATGCAAAACAAGCTCATTTACCTCGTTTTGTATACTGCGCACATTTTAGGTACAAAACCCCCAGTCCGGTGTTGACATATATACTCTTATTTATTAAGTGTTCTGAAAACTAAATAATTTACAGCCTTAAGTTATGCAATTCACCGGAATTCTTGTCCCAGTACAAAGACTGTCTCATGGAACAGCTCCCTCCTTCCCCAGTTACAGGAACCAATGTCCCATGAATTTGAACCCATTTCTCCCACACCAATCATGGGGCAACACGGTAGCATGGTGGTTAGCACTGTTGCTTCACAGAGTCAGGGACCCGTGTCACTGCCTTTGCATGTTCTCCCAGTGTCAGCATGGGTTTCCTCCGGGTGCTCCAGTTTCCTCCCACAAGTCCTGAAGCGCTTTGTTAGGCGAATTGGACATTCTCAATTCTCCTTCAGTGTACCCAAACAGGCACCATAGTATGATGACGTTGGGGATTTTCACAGTAACTTCATTGCAGTGTTAATGTAAGCCTACTTCTAACACTAAGAGATTATTATTTACCTCTTTAAACTTATTGGCCCTGTGTTAATTAGCTCGTGACTCAGGTGGTAATCCAGAGATTGCAAACTTTGATTCTGCTTTTAAATTTAGCTCCTAGCTGCTCATTTTCAGCAGAATCTCTATCCTTGTTCTACCCCACCCATGTCATTGGTACCAATGTGGACCACGGCAACTAGATCTTCACCCTCCCACTCGAAGTTCTGCTGCAGCCCAGATGAGATATCTCAAATCTGATCACTAGGTAGGCAAGAACATTCAGGACTAGATCCTGGTCACGAGAACAGTGTCCAGGTCCCTAGCTTCCGATTATGACATTTATTTTTTCTCCCCCTACTTGGAAGGCTTCCTATATCACGATGCTGTGGTCAGTTTGCTCATCCTCCTGACTGTTCTGCACTCACCCACACGGGAGTATGACTGCCTCCTGAAACACAGCATCCAGGTAATTCTTCTCCCTGATGTGTCAATGTTCGAAGCTCAGACTCCAGCTCATCAAATCTGAGCCGGAATTCCTCAGCACCCAACACCTGATACAGATGGGGTCACTGGGAACCACAATGAGGTCTACCAGCTCCCACATCATGCAGGTGTAACATTACATCACCCAACCTTCCATCTATTTAAATTTTCAGATGTTATTTTGTCTTTCTAATCTGCAAAATGTTTGTCCTGGTTACCCTTAATTGCAATGTAAATTAGACCAGGTAATGCCCATAACAGTTACTTACAATTTTCCCTATGATGTCAATCTTTTACCCTGTGCCTCTGCAGATGTGGGTGATTATATTGATTTGTCAGAGTAGGCTCAAATGGCCAATGGCCTACTCTGATCCTACATTCCATGGTTCAATGTTTATAACCCACCTCAACTAATTATATGTACTGGGGAATGCAATACATGGGGCACTTTTACTGCCAGATCACATGGTTTTAGCCAGTTCTCGCACTTCAGAAATAATTTTTGTTTTAATAAAATCATTTAGAGTCCATTGAAAGAAGCCAGGTTAAAGTCTTTTTTATTCTGGTTATTAGTTATGAAGTTCAACAATTGGCCATTTTTGATAATAAAGTAAATGCTACAGCCTGTGGAGTAGAGTCTCATACACAAATACCACCCCCCCCCCCCCCCCCCCATCGTGCTCATAACATTCAACATTGCTCAGTCAGATTTAGAAATAAGGTTTTTAAACAAAAAAGGTACCTACTGGCTTACATGCCTGTATAACAAGGCAATTTGTAGGAATAGATTGTGTATAAACAATGCACGTGATTTTATAACCTAATAATTACAAATATCAGAAAGGACAATTAAAAAGCTACTCTAAATGGCTGTTAGCTGAGTTGACAATACTCTAGACACAAAATGGCTTTTGGCTGAATTAGCCACATTCCTGAAGAACCATTAGCTGGGTTAAGTTGCAAACTAGTATAAATAACATTTAATTACAGACAGCAGAGATAGTCAGAGAGGCAAGGATGATTGATATTAAGGCATTGAATGGGAAACAGACATGGGGAATCTAGGGAGTTTTTTGCCAGCAAGTGATAACAGCTCCACAGGACAAGGAGCATTGTTCATCCTTGCTGGCTCAAGGTCTCCACATGCAGGCACAGAAAATAACTTAACATTTAGCATGAATGATTTCTTCATGAAGTTAGGGGCTGGCAAGGTACCAACTCACTTTTATATAATGTCAAATTTAATTGTATATATAACTACATATATATATAGGGCAGCACGGTAGCATGGTGGTTAGCATAAATGCTTCACAGCTCCAGGGTCCCAGGTTCGATTCCCGGCTGGGTCACTGTCTGTGTGGAGTCTGCACGTCCTCCCCGTGTGTGCGTGGGTTTCCTCCGGGTGCTCCGGTTTACTCTCACAGTCCAAAGATGTGCCGGTTAGGTGGATTGGCCACGATAAATTGCCCGTAGTGTCCTAAAAAGTAAGGTTAAGGGGGGTTACGGGTATAGGGTGGATACGTGGGTTTGAGTAGGGTCATCATTGCTCGGCACAACATCGAGGGCCGAAGGGCCTGTTCTGTGCTGTCCTGTTCTATGTTCTATGTTCTAACTAATGTATGTAATCTATCAATATTATTGGACAAGGCCCAGCCGAAGTGGGCTGCAGCAGTTTAGAAAAGTTGTATAAGAATGGATGTTTTCCTTTGTTCAGTGAAGACACAGTCTGGTAACAGACACCATCTACCCCCTGGCAAAATTAATAGTTTGATGCGAGGACCAGCCCTGAGCGGAGTTGATTTCTTAGAGATTTTCTCCCACTAACACTCATCATACCTGATGTTATCTTTCTGCAGTTTGTGCACAGGGGCATCCAAATGTCTGTCAACATTTACTAATTTGTCAATTTAGAAAACATTACCCACTCTTAAAATAACCTCACTTCCCCCACATCAAACTCTACTTTTGTATTGTCAGCACACTTTAAGAAATTCTTACTTTTTGCATTGTCAGCCCACCTGGATTCTTGACCATGGACCCCATCAGCTAAATTATGAGAATAAATTTTTAATTTCTGATAAACAGGTTAAAGAGATATGGGGAACAGACAGGGAGATAGATCTGACACTAGCAAGAGATCAACCATGATCTGACTGAATGGCAGGGCAGGCTCCAGGGGTTGAATTGCCTACTTTTGTCCTAATTCCTGCATTCCTAAAAATTCAATCTCACTGCCTAAAGATTTAAAATGTTTTGATATGAACAGAAAATGTAAAAATGTATACAGTATTGAAAGTTGTTGACCTTGGGTAGGGTAGGGCGCTCTTTCCAAGAGCCGGTGCAGACTTGATGGGCCAAATGGCCTCCTTCTGCTCTGTAAATTCTATAAGGCAGGAAAATAACTTTCCAGACTGAGTCCCTCCCATTGTAGACATGCAGAGGGTAATTAGTAGGTTATTCCCTGCTGGGCAGAGGGAGGAATGTGTTGCCACATTATTCCGACCTCTTCTCTCCGGATCTGTCCAGTGAGGACGTTCTGCAGGAGGACCTGCCGCAGATCGACCCGGAGGGCGCCGAGAAGCTCGATCAAACCATCAATCTCCAAGAGCTGACCAGCGCCCTGGACAGCTTGGCACTGGGCAAATCCCCAGGGCTGACTGTGGAGTTCTTCAGGGCGTTCTGGGACGTCCTGGGGAGCGACTATGCGGGTGTCCTGGGGGACTGTATCGCGACCGGGGAGATGTCCCTTTCGTGGCGCAGGGCCATCATTGCCCTGCTGCCCAAGAAGGGGGATCTCCGCCTACTTAAAAACTGGCGACCGGTCTCCCTCCTCAGCACGGACTACAAAATTTTTGCCAAGGCTATGTCTTTACGCCTTGGCCTTGTGCTGGACCACATGATTCACCCTGAGCAGTCCTACATAGTCCCGGACCGAACCATTTATGACAACATCCATCTGGTCCAGGACATAATTCATTTCACCCAGAGGACTAGTATGTCGAACGCCTTCCTGTCTCTTGACCAGGAGAAGACGCTCGACAGGGTGGGGCACGAGTATTTGCTCGGGACTCTACGAGCTTTCGGGTTCGGGACGCACTTCGCCGCCCAGATCCGATCACTGTACGCCGCCTCAGAGTGTCTGATTAAGGTTAACATGTCCCTGACTGCGCCCCTTCGCTTTGGGAGAGGAGTGCGTCAGGGCTGCCCCTTGTCCGGCCGACTTTATTCTCTGTGCGTGGAGCCTTTCCTGCTCCTCCTGCGGAGGAGGTTTTTGGGGCTGGTTCTGCGTGAGCCGGACATGGAGGTGGTCCTCTCGGCTGATGACGTGCTCCTCATGTTCACTGACCCCGGTGACCTGCGGAGGATGCGAGAGTGCCAGGCTGTGTGCTCCACCGCATCTTCTGCTCGGATCAACTGGGCTAAATGTTCCGGACTCCTGGTCGGTCCGTGGCGGATGGACCCCCACCCAGAGGAGCTCAGGCCCTTTAGCTGGAGCCGGACGAACACCCTCTACTTGGTAGTCCATCTTTGCCCGGCAGAGGAAACCTGACCGGCGAACTGGCATGAGCTGGTGGCCTTCGCCTGGAACACTGGACAGGACTTCTCTGAGTGCTGTCCCACAGGGCCGAGTTCTCGTCATAAACCAACTGATCGCCTCCCTGCCGTGGTACCGGCTGGGCACTTTGACCCCTCCCCCTGACATTGTCACACGCATTCAGAAAACCATGCTTCAGTTCTTCTGGGACAAAGGATTGCACTGGGTCGCTGCGAGGTCTTGAGTCTCCCTATTGTGGAGGACGGTTTGGCGCTGGTTTGCCTTCGCACCCAGGTCGCGACTTTCCGCCTTCAGAATCTGCAGCGATACCTGTACGTTGAGCCTCCTCCACGATGGTGTGCCCTCGCGACGTATTTCCGCCAGATACACGGCCTGAACTACGACGTGCAGCTCCTGTCCATTGACTGGAACGGTATTCGGAACTCTTTGTTGGCGCTTCCCGTCTTGTACCAGGACCTTCTCAAAGTCTGGAACATGGTCCCCACGCGCCGCAGCTCTCCCCCGTCAGGAGTGGCGGCTGTTGTAAATCCCTCCCCCCCGCCCCCCCCCCCCCCCCCCCCCCCCCCGTGTGCTGGTGCCCCACAGCCGCCTCGCGAAAATACCCTTCGTGCCTTTTCGCACTGCGCGGCGGGTTTCCTGTACAGCCTGCTGTTGTACATCTTCCACCTCCTTGTCCTCGCCCGCCGCCGAGGCATGTCTCGTTGCCGTCCGACGGCGGTGGTCCCCACTGGAGGTCCTTCTACGGAAGTGCCCTCCCCATAAAACTAGGGGACCTGTGGTGGAGGGTGCTGTGCATGGCAGTGCCGTCCAACCATCTTTTGAACCACTTCAGAGACCTGCCACTTTTGCGGCCTGGTGGAGACTGTGGAGCACGTTTATGTTGTCTGTCCTCGGCTGCACTCCCTTTTTGGTTCCTTGACAGCGTTTTTGTTGAGGTTCTCTTTGCACTTCAGCCCCACGCTCCTGATCGACGGACATCCAGTGCGGAGGGGGGCGGGGAAGGTGGAGGACCTCCTCATGAACCTGGTCCTGGGCCAGGCCAAACTTGCCATTTATAGGTCCAGTCGGCGGGCGACCGATGGGTTCGTCCAGCCTGACTGCCGATCTTCCGTGGCCTCGTTCGCGGCCGGGTGTCCCTGGAGTGGGAGCATGCGGTGTCCGCGGGCACATTCGAGGCCTTCCGGGCTCGGTGGGCACCGCAGGGGTTGGATTGCCTTATCGACCCTGATTTTCACACTTTAATTTGACGGGTTTTTGGTAAGTTTTTGTTTCCTTTATCGTTTTTTTGGACTGCGCTCCACTCGTTGTTTTGGGGCACTCCCCTCTTTTGTTTTATCCATCAGTTACTTTATGTTCTTTTGCTTGGTTGTCACACCCAACATCACGCCAGTGTCAGTGGCGGCTGCTGGCTTAACTCCTATACGTGTAGATAAATGTACAGGTCATCAGTTCCCAAAAAACCCCACAAAAAACGAAAAAAAAATGCAAAACACTAAACAAAAATATATTTTTATTTGTTAAATTGGAGAAGTAAGACCACATAAATGGTCTATTCACCTTCCTGATCTTACAATGCTGTGCTTGGTGTTTATGTAGATCAGAGCATGAGAACAACATGGACCACAGAACGATGATTCAATCAGACTAATTACTGCAACTGCTTATTACCTGGGCCCTTTCTTAATTTCTGTTAATCTATTCAATTGTAATCCCCAATAACATCATGCCTCTTAATCATGCTTCAGGTGATTGACATATAACTCAGCAATTAGGGTGGTGCAGCACCAGCTAACTAGACTGCTAAACTTTTAACTGAAACACAAGAAAACTAAATTCACCACTGATCTCTTTAATTATCACACTGCTCCAAATTACCAAGTTTCAAGCCTCAGTCTGGCTCCGACTCAGTAAGGATTGTGAGGAGTGGATGAGTTGCTGCTGCTGCTGCTTTGCTGTTGTTTCCTCCCCAATTCAACCTACCTACCTGCCCCACCTTCTGTCCTCCCACTCAGTTTCCCAAGGTGGGTGGGAGTGGCACCACCCGGGGCCTGCTGCTGCACCCCCTCCTGGGGTGAAGACCCTCCCCCCCATGTGCCTGAGGTGGGAGTGGGACCATCCAGGGGCAAAGATCCTGCCCGACCCTCTGTCCTCCCACCCCTATGCCTGTGGTGGGAATGGGACCACCTGGGGCCTGCTAGTGTGCCCCCTCCTGGGCTGAAGACCCAGGACTTTGTTTTGGGGCCCCTCCAGGGCTGAATAATGGCGCCCACCTTTTTACCACCTGCAGCGGGTGTGGGGCAGCCTGGGACATTGTTTTGAGCCCCTCGAGGGCTGAAGACGCTGCCCCATCTACTTACCATCTGCTGTTGCCCCACTGCACAGGGGGTCAGTCACTCCAGTGCTTCCCTTGTGGCACCAGCTATTGCGGTGCCACGTCGATCCCTCCACTCCCTCCACCCCCGTCTGGGCTGTACCAGGGGCGGGGAAGTCGAGAACCACCTATGCGGGGGTGGCATCCTCTAGATCCTCCGCTGCCCCCGTGGCCCCATCACCCTTCCGCCTGTTGATGAGGTAGCTAGGGGTGAAATGCTATGCCCACCCCACCATGACCATCGAGGCATGCACTCGTGCGATTGCCAGGGTCGTCAGCCCCTCGGCTCTCATAGTCGCCTCTCGTATGTATGGCAAGGCCATGTTTTTCCTGCGAGCTAAGCAGGCGGTTCACCGTGTACTGAAGAGGGGGTTCACGGTGGGCGGGACGCATGTGGCGGTGGACCTGTTGGAGGCCACCGGCGAACATGTGATCCTATCCAACGTCCCGCCTTCCCCACTGAGCACCTCCTTCCCCCCATCTCCACCCAAGAGCAGCCGGCTCTTAACAACACCGCAGCTACTGGCAAAGGGGACAGGGGGCCTCCACGTAACCAGAGACTGCCTAAGAAGGCGAAAAGGAAGATAGCACGGCGGTCGGGCCGGGTCACTCCTGGCCGTGATACATCCACAGACCCTGTGCCTGTCCGGTCAAGCTTGGGGGGGGCCGCAGCCCCACCTCACCACACCGCTGCCCCACAACATCCTGGGCCCAGTGACACCACCACACGGGCTCCAGAGGTCGGCGGGGACATGGTGTGCGGCTCCGAGCAGGCTGCTCGGAAGGAGGGATGCTGCTGAGGGCCCTCCAGCGGTGGAGGCCCTGCAGCCGGGTGAAGCCACCCTCCACAAGTGCCACATTTCCAGGCAGGGAGGAGTGTTAGACTATGTTAACCCTCTCCCGAGGTGAGAGAGGATGGGTGTCGCCCAAATACATCCCCCTCTTTATCACACCCAGCCCCACCAGAAAGAAAGTGAAAAAGGCCACCAAGGCGCCTGAGTTGCTTTCCCCCCCCCCCCCCCCCCAAGCCAGGAGGCCCAGGGTCAGGCTGAGACATGACCCCCGAGGGCTCGTTCCACCCGTGGCAGTTTAGCATCCCGTGTACATTCTCTTTTTCACCGCTGGGGGGAAGCAGCTACTCGTTTATATTCGGGCCGTGGGCAGGTAGCCCCTTGCCCCCTCTGTCCCAGCTGACAATGCCGGAGTGCCCAAATACTATCCCAGAGCCGTTTTCAATTCCTTCCCGGATCTCTCCGCTGGCCCAACATCCGGGGCGGAGGCAGCGTCCGAGCCGCTGCAGCCCATAGACCCTCAATCCTGAGAGGAGCCGGCGAGGAACCCACCTGTTGACGATCCTGAGGGCCAAGGGGTAGTTGGTGGGCCTGTGCCGCCCGCCACACTCCATGTGGTGGGAGGGCTCGGTCCTAGACGGTGACAGCTCGGAGGAGGACAGCTGCTCGGTGGTGGGTGAGGAGGAGGATTTAGATGCTCTCTGCAACAAGGCGGAACCATCGATTCATGAGACATGTGCTTTAAGATATGAACAGTGGTTTTAATCTACTTACTACAGAGCCAGCCTGTTACCAGTTGAACTCTCGATGAACTGCAGGCTGGCTCTGGACCCGGTTATTTATACAGCTGTCTAGCGGGAGGTGTCGTGGGCGGAGCCAAGGGTGGAGCCCTGTACAAACTCCTGAGCATTCCGAGAGCTACTCCCCCAAGTGGTCGGATAACACTACTGCGCTTACAATGGTATTGGTAAATACAGTGTGAATTATTAAGTTACATTCACCCCCTGCAAAAAAAATCAAGTCCGGCGGGGGTGGTGGTCTACAAAGTAAGTCTGTCCTGTGGTCGAACTGTCCGCTGTGATCTGCGGAGCACCGGGGTTGCAGCCCCTTGCGGTGGCTGGATGGGTGTTGTGTGCTGGGTACAATGGCGGACTCCAGGGAGAGTTATGTCCAAGCTTCGTACTCTTCTGGTTCGACTGGGGACTGGGGGCGCTGGGGGCTGGCCGGCGTGGGTGCACGGAACTGGTGGAGCGAGCTCGTGGGCTCGGGAGCGCGAGGGGGCGGCAGCATGGGGTGTAGGGTGAGGGGTCCTTCTGTAGGGGTAGAGGGGGCACTGGATCCGGCGGGTGCCAGATCCCGGAGGGATACTGTGTCCTGGCGGCCGTCAGGGAACTCGACGAAGGCGTACTAGGGGTTGGAGTGGAGCAGACGCATCTTCTCAACAAGGGGGTCGGTTTTGTGTGCCCTGACATGTTTCCTCAGGAGTACCGAGCCCGGTGTCCTCAGCCATGCCGGAAGTGAGACACCCATGCTAGTGCCCCTGGAAAAAATGAAGAGCCTCTCGTGAGGGGTCTGATTGGTCGTGGTGCATAAGAGGGACCTAATAGCGTGGAGCGCGTCTGGGAGGACTTCCTGTCACTGGGAGACTTGGAGCTTTCTAGACCAGAGAGTCAGTAGGACAGTCTTCCAGACTGTCGCATTCTCCCTCTCCACGTGCCCGTTCCCCCTGGGGTTGTAGCTGGTAGTCCTGCTCGAGGCAATGCCCTTGTCGAGCAGGTACTGACGCAGCTCGTCGCTCATGAAGGACGAACCCCGATCGCTGTGTACGTAGCTGGGGAAACCAAACAGGGCGAAGATACTATGCAGGGCCCTAATGACTGTGTGGGAGGTCATGTCGGGCATGGGATAGCAAATGGGAAACGGGAGAACTCATCTACGATGTTTAGAAAGTAAACGTTCTTGTTAGTTGAGGGGAGTGGCCCTTTGAAATCAATCGTGAGGCGTTCAAAGGGCCTAGAAGCCTTGACCAGGTGCGCTCTGTCTGGTCTATAGAAGTGCGGTTTGCACTCTGCACAGAACGGGCAGTCCCTGGTGACCGCTTTTACCTCCTTGTTGGAGAAAGGCAGGTTTCGGGCTCTGATGTAGTGGGCGAGCCGGGTGACCCCCGGGTGGCAGAGGTCGTTGTGGATGACTTTCAGTCGGTCAATCTGTGTGCTGGAGCATGTCCCGCGGGATAGGGCATCCGGAGGCTCGTTGAGCTTCCTGGGTCGATACTTAATATCGTAATTATAGGTGGAGAGTTCGATCCTCCACCTCAGAATTTTATCATTTTTCTTTTTACCCCTTTGCGAGTTATCAAACATAAAGGAAACCGACCTTTGGTCGGTGATGAGGGTTAACCTCCTACCTGCGAGGTAATGCCTCCAGTAACGAATAGCCTCCACAATGGCTTGTGCTTCTTTCTCAACTGAGGAGTGTCGGAGTTCGGAAGCGGAGAGGGTACGGGAGATAAATGCGACTGGTCTCCCTGCCTGATTTAAAGTGGCTGCTAGAGCTACCTCCTGAGGCGTCACTCTCAACCTGGAATGGAGTGGATTCATCCACCGCCCGCATGGCCGCTTTGGCGATGTCCTCCTTGATGTAGTTGAAGGCCTGGCGTGCCTCAGCTGACAGGGGAAATCGTGTGGCCTTAAAGAGTGGGCGGGCTTTGTCCGCATATTGAGGGACCCACTGGGCGTAGTAGGAGAAGAAGCCCAAGCACCGTTTGAGGGCCTTGGGGCAATGGGGGAGGGGGACTTTTAAGAGGGGGCGCATACGGTCCGGGTCTGGGCCCAGGACTCCGTTTTCCACGACGTAGCCGAGGATGGCCAGTCTGTTTGTGCGGAAAACGGATTTCACTTTGTTGTAGGTGATGTTTAATTTCTGTGCCGTCTGGAAAAAACTGTGGAGGTTGGCGTCGTGGTCCTGCTGGTCATAGCCGCAGATGTTGACATTGTCCAAGTACGGAAACGTGGCCCGCAGCCCGTACTGGTCCACCATTCGGTCCATTGCTTGTTGGAACACCGAGACCCCATTAGTGACGCTGAAGGGGACCCGGAGGAAATGGAAGAGGCGGTCATCGGCCTCGAATGCCGTGTAGTGCGGTCCTCCAGGCGGATTGGGAGCTGGTGGTATGCAGACTTCAGATCCACCGTGGAAAAGAGCCGATACTGGGCGATCTGATTTACCATGTCTGCAATCCTGGGGAGGGGATACGCGTCGAGGAGCGTAAATCTATTTATGGTCTGACTATAGTCGACAACCATACGGAATTTTTCCCCGGTCTTAACGACCACAACTTGAGCTCTCCAGGAACTATTGCTGGCCTCTATAATCCCCTCACTGAGAAGCCTTCGGACCTCTGATTTGATAAATACCCTATTCTGCAGGCTGTATTGCCTGCTACGAGTGGCTACGGGTTTACAGTCCTTTGTGAGATTGGCGAAGAGAGGAGGGGGGGAGATTCGCAGCATAGCGAGGCTACAGATAGTGAGTGGGGGCAGGGGCCTGCCGAAGCTGAGGGTGAGGCTCTTAAGGTTACACTGAAAATCTAGGCCTAATAAGAGTGGCGCGCAGAGGTCAGGCAAAACGTAGAGTTGAAATTTTGAGTAGCTAGCGCCTCGGATTGTGAGTGTCGCGGCGGTGCGCCCCTGGATCTGGACAGAATGGGAGCCTGAAGCGAGCAAGATAGTTTGCCGCACGGGGAAAACGGGGAGCGAACAGTGTCTTACCAGGTCCGGGTGTATGAAGCTCTCAGTGCTCCCGGAGTCGAAGAGGCATGGCGTGTTTTACCCGTTGATTTGGACCTCTGCCATCGAATTTCGCAGATGCTTCAGTCGTGATTGATCCAGGGTGACTGCGCCGAGTTGCGGGCCGCGTGACGAGCGCCCGGGGAGGTCGTACTCTTACGATGAGTTGTCCGAGCGTGTAGATGCAGGTCGGGCCTGTGGATCGCACGTGGCCGTTCGCGTGGTGGAGGTTTGCCAAGATGGAGGCCCCCATGGATCGCACGTGCGGAAGGGGGTGGGGTCGGGGCATAGGCCGCTGGGGAGTTGGAAGCTGGGGCCCTTTTTGTGAGGCACACTCTCGCGTAGTGGCCTTTCCGCCCGCAGCTGCTGCAGGTCGCGTTGCGGGCCGGGCAGTGCTGCCGCGGGTGCTGATTCTGTCCACAGAAATGGCAGGCTGGAGCAGCATAGTGGCTGGCTGGGGCAGCATGGTGGCTGGGCGGCTGTGTGGCACAGGCCTGGGGGAGGCGCTGGTCGGGGGCCCATGATTAGGTCGCGGGGTCCGCGGGGAACGAGGTGAGGCTGTGGAAGGAGACCTCCATCGTGGTAGCAATTTCCGCAGTTGTTTCTAAGTCTTGGGCCCCCTTTTCCAGCAGTCATTGGCGCACATAATTAGATCTGAGGCCCGCTACAAAAACATCGCGTACAGCAAGTTCTCTATGTTCAGCCGCGGTAACCGCTTGATAGTTACAGTCATTCGATAGGTTATTGAGCTCTCTTAAAAATTCGGCGAGTGATTCTGTAGGCCGCTGGCGGCGAGTCGTGAACACATGGCGTGCGTAAACTTCGTTAATGGGCCTTACATACACCTTATCGAGTATCGCTAGCGCTGCAGTATATGAACCGGCCGAGTTTTGTTGCGTAGAGATTCTGTGGCTCACCCTCGCGTGCAGCAGACTTAACTTCTGTTCCTCTGTTGTTTCGGCTGTGCTCGCTTCTGCCAGGTGGGCCTTAAAGCACCGCAGCCGGTGGGAGAAGATTTCTTTTGCCTCTGCATCCTGTGGGTCGAGTTCCAGGCTTGAGGGCTGATTCCATGATCGATCCTGACTGTTCTTAAGTAGATTAAATTGATGGAACCATCGATTCAGGAGACACGTGCTTTAAGATATGAACAGTGGTTTTAATCTACTTACTACAGAGCCAACCTGTTACCCGTTGAACTCTCGATGAACTGCAGGCCGGCTCTGGACACGGTTATTTATGCAGCTGTCTTGGGGAGGAGTCGTGGGCGGAGCCAAGGGTGGAGCCCTGTACAAACTCCTGAGCATTCCCAGAGCTACTCCCCCTAGTGGTCGGATAACGCTACTGCGCTTACAATGGTATTGGTAAATACAGTATGAATTACTAAGTTACATTCACCACAGAAGATGCCCTCCTGCCCAACACCTAGTCTCCCCACATCCCCTCAGGGGAATTCCGAACTTGTTTGAAGGAACATCACGGCCTCCGAGACTGCGTGCGGCTGTCCCTGGACAGTTGGTCCAATCTGCAGCTGCTCCTTGAGTCCACCCGTGCCTATGCTATGGTGTTATGCAGGTGAGTCATTGTAGAGTTAAAGATATTACTTGCGGTGAGCTTAAACAAGTGTGTGCTGCTGAATCTTCACTAGTTCCAAACAGTAGTGGCATTGGTAGTTTCAAAAGATCTTGTTTTAATGTGATTATCATTTTACATTCTCTCTCTCAATGTCAGCAAAACTGAGGATCTGGTCATTGACTACAGGAAGCAAAATATCGTACACAGCCCTGTCTGCATCAATGGTAAGGTGTAAATGGTTGACAGCTTCAAATTCCATCACCAACAATCTGTCCTGGTCCACCCACGTCGCGCTACAAGCAAGAAAGCACAACTGCGCCTATACTTCCTCAAGAAACTAAGGAAATTCGACGTGTCCACATTGACTCTTATTAATTTTTACAGATGTACCATATAGAAAGCATCCTACCTGGCTGCATCACAGCCTGCTATTGCAACTGCTCGGCTCAAGATCGAAAAAAACTAGAGTTGTGAACACAACCCAGTTCAACTGCCTCCCATCCATTGACTCTGTCTACACCTCCCGCTGTCTTGGGAAAGCGGACAGCATAATGAAACACCTCTTCCACCCCGGTTATTCTCTCTTCCAACCTCTTCCATCAGGTAGGAGATACAAAAGCACAAACAAGTTCAAAAACAGCTTCGTCCCCACTGCTGCCAGACTCCTGAATAACCTTCTTATGGACTTAACTGACCTCTCCATGCATCTTCTCTACTGTGTAGGGCTTAAGTAGGGTGCTCTTTCCAAGGGCCAGTGCAGACTCGATGGGCTGAATGGCCTCCTACTGCACATCAAATTCTAAGATTCTACGCTCTGTATGCTTCACCCAATCTCTTCTCTGTCGGAGTCTTACTGCCAACATTTTCTACACTGGTTCATTGAGATACACCACTCCTAGAAGCACAGGGAAGACCAGATTTCCAACCCTGTAGGTTCCGGGTGAGATATTAGATTCCTCCCCATTGCAAAATGCGAAGACCTGCTCAGTGAGCAATGGAACGGAGAAGAAGCAGTAGGCGGAGGACATTGGAGTCTCTTCGGCTCCATTGAGTCCTCATGGAGCTGATGCGGTAGATCAGTTGGTGTCTACTGGTGAACATAGTCTGCGGGAGGAACGTCGTGGTGGACACTCGTCAGAAGGCAGCTGAACTACGGAGCCGGCATCCGAGATCTCTGAGGCTTGCGACTCTGTTTCAGTGACGGAAGACACAATGTCGGGCATGTTGGTGTCACGAGAAGCTGGATGCATCACAGCAAGCTGGTTCGACAATGGAGCTGGAGGATCCATCTCGTGAGTTGACCCTTGACCCGAACTTGATAAGAGACTGGTCCCGATTGACGGATGACAATCCCGAGAGGCAGTGAGCACCGTTGTTGAAGTTGTGGAAGATCACCGCATTGTCAGATATGAAGTGTCAAAAGGTCAATGCTGAACTGGGCAAATCCCTTGCAAATCTTGGTTGCAGCGCACCTTTGCAGCAATATCCAGTAGAACCAAACCCAGTCGTGGAAGGAGCCTTTGACCCATTAATACTTCAGTGGGGGTTACCACCAATTACTGTGTGTGGCGTGGTCCTGTATGTGAATAAAAATCTTTCCAGCCTTGTGGCCATTGAACCAGACATCTGTTTCTTGAACCCCAATCACTCGATGGTCACCCATGAACTAATCAATGCCATTTTATGAACCCCCAGCCGCTTTGAGTGGGCGTCAACCAGGATGAGAAATTTTGAACTCTAGAAGGGACTAGCAAAACGGCATCTACACGAGCTCAAGGGCACCCTGGCCATTCCCACGTGTGTAGGGGTATTGTGGTGGGGAGTTTCTGGTGATCCTGACAGATGGAGCACTGCTTTTTTTTTCTTTTATAAATTTAGTGTATCCAATTAATTTTTTTTCCAATTAAGGGGCAATTTAGCATGGCCAATCCACCTACCCTGCACATCTTTGGGTTGTGGGGGTGAAACCCACGCAAACACGGGGAGAATGTGCATACTCCACACGGACAGTGACCCAGAGCCGGGATCGAACCTGGGACCTCGGCGCTGTGAGGCAACAGGAGCACTGCTGAGCCAACATCTCGATAGCCATGTCCAAATCCAGCCACCAGACATAGCTTCTCGCCAGCATCTTCATTTTGGACACTCCAACATGTCCGTGTGAACATCCTTCCACATGATTTGTTGCGACAACAACCCTCATGCCCCACAGGAAAATACCATCTTCCACGGTCAGTTCTGATAATTTGGAGGAGAAAGCCTTCAACTCCCCTGGTAGTTGTCACTGCTGCCCACCATATAGCACCAGTTGTCGCACATTGGCGAAACAGGGTTGCTTAGCATCTTGTCATGAACACACGAGGCAGTGACAGGCAAGGAATCCATGAAATTCAGGACAGCAATTACTTTGTCCACCTTAGGAATTTGCGGATTCAATCTGCAGGGGATGATGGCTCAACACATCCGCTAGACCTGTTGCTTCACAGCTCCAGGGTCCAAGGTTCGATTCCCGCTTGGGTCACTGTCTGTGTGGAGTCTGCACGATCTCCTCGTGTCTGCATGGCTGTCCTCCAGGTGCTCCGGTTTCCTCCCACAAGTCCCAAAAGACATGCTGTTAAGTAATTTGGACATTTTGAATTCTCCCTCTGTGTACCTGAACAGGTGCCGGAATGTGATGACTGGGGGCTTTTCACAGTAACTTCATCGCAGTGTTATTGTAAGCCTACTTGTGGCAATAAAGATTATTATTAAATTATGCAAAATCTTGGTCACTAAGCGGTGCTCGAAAGAGTATTCGTAAGCAGTCAATAATAGAGCTGGATCCTCACAGACGCTATTGGTGGAATAATCTTGTCTTCACGGAAGAGGCCTGGTAATGGCTTGTGATCGGTAATGATAAACAAAATGGCGGCCATAGACTTATTGATGAAACTTCTTTACACCGAATATGACCGCTAGACCCTAGTTCTCGAGCTGCGCATACGTTCCCTTGGCTGCAGCCAGCGTCCGGAGGGCAAAAACAATCGGACGGTCATGGCCGTCACTCAACCGATGGGGCAGAAGTGCCCCAATGCCATGCAACAAAGCATTGGTTTTGAAGAGTCAAAATGTATCCACACCCTCAAAGAGGACAACCGTTGCTTCACCTTTTTAAATGCTGCATCATGGGCCTGGCCCCAAGCCCAAGGCTGGTGCCTCTTCAACAGCAAGTGGCGGGGGCTGGGAGGGCTTTTGAATAAATCGTCCATAATAATGAACTAGTCCAAGAAAAGATCGAAGTTCTGTTGCATCTCACTGAACGGGGTCTATTTTGATTACCCATACTTTCTCGAGTGCAGGCTGTCTCAGTCCATCCGATATCCCAAATACATCACTTCTTTTGCTTGAAACATGCACTTTGTGCGGCACAAGTGGACCCCATATTCGGAAAACTGGTTCAACACTGCCTAGAGGTTCTGCAAATGTTCTTGTTCCATGGCCCCTTGTAGCCATCTAAGATGGCCACTAACAACACAAAATGGAAGACTGCAAAGAGTGCAGGGAAAAACGGACATGGTAAAGAGCAAACAGCTTGCAGAAGCATTAAGCATTGGGACAATTGCAGAAACCGGTTTCCCGACACCTGCAGAGTTCAGGCAGCGCTGTAAATGGGAAAGCCGTTAACATAGTAATGAGGTGATACTGGGCAGTCCCAGGTAGAATGGATACAATTAGGTATCAATTGATACTTTTAATAGCGAACCAGACACGATGGAACCAGCGAAGCCAGGACAATGAGTCCTAAGAACCGCCCCAGCCATCAAGGAACGGCCCTAGGATAGGGGGGTTCAAATCATATCGATTGGGAAGAAGCCCAATCGATCCCCAGCAGGTGAGGAAGCCAGCCCCAAGGGGCGCGGACCTCCTGGGACCTATAAAAGAAGGTCCCGCACATAAGAACATAAGAACATAAGAACTAGGAGCAGGAGTAGGCCATCTGGCCCCTCGAACCTGCTCCGCCATTCAATGAGATCATGGCTGATCTTTTGTGGACTCAGCTCCACTTTCCGGCCCGAACACCATAACCCTTAATCCCTTTATTCTTCAAAAAACTATCTATCTTTACCTTAAAAACTTGTAATGAAGGAGCCTCAACTGCTTCACTGGGCAAGGAATTCCATAGATTCACAACCCTTTGGGTGAAGAAGTTCCTCCTAAACTCAGTTCTAAATCTACTTCCCCTTATTTTGAGGCTATGCCCCCTAGTTCTGCTGTCACCCGCCAGTGGAAACAACCTGCCCGCATCTATCCTATCTATTCCCTTCATAATTTTAAATGTTTCTATAAGATCCCCCCTCATCCTTCTAAATTCCAACGAGTACAGTCCCAGTCTACTCAACCTCGCCTCATAATCCAACCCCTTCAGCTCTGGGATTAACCTAGTGAATCTCCTCTGCACACCCTCCAGCGCCAGTACGTCCTTACTCAAGTAAGGAGACCAAAACTGAACACAATACTCCAGGTGTGGCCGCACTAACACCTTATACAATTGCAACATAACCTCCCTAGTCTTAAACTCCATCCCTCTAGCAATGAAGGACAAAATTCCATTTGCCTTCTTAATCACCTGTTGCACTTGTAAACCAACCTTCTGTGACTCATGCACTAGCACACCCAAGTCTCTCTGAACAGCGGCATGCTTTAATATTTTATCGTTTAAATAATAATCCCGTTTGCTGTTATTCCTACCAAAATGGATAACCTCACATTTGTCAACATTGTATTCCATCTGCCAGACCCGAGCCCATTCACTTAACCTATCCAAATCCCTCTGCAGACTTCCAGTATCCTCTGCACTTTTCGCTTTACCACTCATCTTAGTGTCATCTGCAAACTTGGACACATTGCCCTTGGTCCCCAACTCCAAATCATCAATGTAAATTGTGAACAATTGTGGGCCCAACACGGATCCCTGAGGGACACCACTAGCTACTGATTGCCAACCAGAGAAACACCCATGGTTCAGTCTCCTGTCTCCGGCCTCCGACTCCAGCCTTCAGACCCCTGTCTTTTACACCAGCCATCGAGCAGCAGCCATCAATAAGTAAGTGCCAAACGACGATCGCTACTTGACCCCGGCATTACTTATACCCTTGCCGACCGATAGTGACCCGAAGCTTGCAGACCAGAACGGAACGAAGGCCTTGTTCCCTGACTTCGCCTGTTCCTCCTTAGATAAGTATTAGTCGTCTAGTGGTAGAAGTAAGTTAGTCTTTAGCGTGTGCATGAGTGTTATTATAATTGTTTTATAATAAACTCTAATTGTTTTGGACTTACTAATTGGTGTACAGCTTTATTGCTTTGAACTTGACCTTGATACTTGTGACAGTGTCTTTTACGGCACCTGGCGACTCCAGAGCATAGAACGAGAAACAGAGCCAAGTGAGTGTTAAGCACACTTACTCAAAACGAGCAACATTTAGTGGCGACTGCGCCGGGACTCGATTAGAAGAGGCCCCCCCACGCTGAGAGAACCCAGAAATTTGAATTGGAAATCTAATTGGAAAAAAGGAAATACCACCAGTGTTCAAGGAGTTCAATTCAATAACGATAATTCGGAAGTGTGTTTTGTGCATGCGTAACTAACAGGGTTGTAAGGTTAACCTGAGAGATTTTTGTTGCGACAAACTGTCGGGAGTTTTTAAGCGGAACATAGTGAAAGCCTTACCCATCGTTTAAAACATTACCAGAACATCCCCTGTTCCAAATTAAGACAGAAAGAGGAAATGGCCATGCAGGCAATGGAACGCCTCATGAATCCAGAGCAGTTCTTGGTCGCAGCGACCAGCAGTAGCAGAGTAGGCCAGTGTTCCGTATGGGAGCTGGAACTCAGAAAATATCTCAAAGGGAAAGGATGGCCCCTTTGGAATGAGTTTTGTATGAATGAGGAGACAGGTCCCGGGAGTATAGGACATACTTGGTGGGAGAACCTCTCTCAAATTCATAAGAAAAATGTTAGTAAAGCACGCAAGCCGATGGCAATTGTGTCCTGTTTGGCACAATTGCGAGGCACTGAGGAGGTCGTTCGGACACTCCGAGCAGAGTTAGAGGAGAGAAACAGAATGAGTAAAGTGGATGTCAGGGACATCGAAAGGGAAAACCTCGAGCTAAGAGGGAAGTTGGCAGAGAAAGGTAGAGCGGTGGATGATGCCAAGAGGGCACATCAGTCGTGTCTAGCCCATCTGAGCAGTTCCCAGACCCAATATGAAAAAGCCTATCAAGATGTGCAGCGTGCAGTCCTGATACGAGAAGAGTCAGAAAAGCAGGTAGAGGCACTGCAAAGGCAATGCTCTGACCTAAAGGCAGCTTTAAGAGCACTCCATGCTGCCACCACTGAGCAAAGACAGAGCACAGTGGATCACGCAAAGTGTAGGAAGCAGATTGCAGAGCTGCAATCGTTGCTTTCAGTGCAGAATGGGTTCCAAAGCACCTTTGGAACACAGTTAGAGGGCAGCACGGTAGCATGGTGGTTAGCATAAATGCTTCACAGCTCCAGGGTCCCAGGTTCGATTCCCGGCTGGGTCACTGTCTGTGCGGAGTCTGCACGTCCTCCCCATGTGTGCGTGCTCCGGTTTCCTCCCACAGTCCAAAGATGTGCGGGTTAGGTGGATTGGCCATGATAAATTGCCCGTAGTGTAAGGTTAATGGGGGGATTGTTGGGTTACAGGTATACGGGTTACGTGGGTTTAAGTAGGGTGATCATTGCTCGGCACAACATCGAGGGCCGAAGGGCCTGTTCTGTGCTGTACTGTTCTATGTTCTATGTTCTATCTACCCTGTCTCGTCCTGTTAGAATTTTATCGGTTTCTCTGAGATTCCACCCTCCACCTCATATTTTGTAACTCCAGCGAATATAATCCTAGCCGACTCAATCTCTCCCCATATGCCAGTCCTGCAATCCCAGGAATCAGGCTGCTAAACCTTCACTGTACTACCTCTATAACAAAAACATCGTTCCTCAGATAAGGAGAGCAAAACTGCGCACAATATTCCAGGTGAGGCCTCACCAAGGCCCTGTCTAACTGCAGGAACACATCCCTGCTCCTCTACTTAAAACCACTCGCTTTGAAGGCCAATTTACCTTCTTTATTGCCAGCTGCATCTGCCTGCTTACCTTCAGTAACTGGGTATACGAGGACACCCTGTTTCATAATGCATTTTCCTCTCTCTTAATTCATAGCCATTCAGATAATAATCTGCCTACCTATTTTTGCTACCAAAGTGCATAATCTTCTATTTATCCACATCACACTGAAGCATCTCTGCATCTTCCAGTTCCAACTGTGATACTATTTTGATAGAGAGCTGTGGTGTGAAAAATCAATAGGCCAGCAGAGGTCTGCAGGCATTGCTTACCAACTAGAATCTTTGTAAGGTCAAATAAAAAGCTTTTCTTCGTTCTTTGTTTTTTTCAAACTGCAAGCTAGAGCAGTTTCAGATCGACAGCCAGAGAGGAAACATCTCTCAGCTTTGCTTGAGAAATGAGAAGCTGTACAATGGAGTAATGTACAAGGCAGCAAGCTCCAAGCCCGATATGACTTTTCTTCAAAGCTGAAGAATGGATTTATTGGCTAACTAACGGCTGCAGCATGGAGGCAAGTCATGTGGTGAACACTCCAGGGATATATTTAATCGGAGTTGGCACCTTGAGCCCTGTGAATTATTGAATGTGATAAAGCGAGGGAGAGAGGAAGGGTTAAGGGGGTTAACATCCTTGATAGAGGATAAATCACCAAGGCTGGGTGAAATGTACCCCAGGCTGTTAAAATAAGCCAATTGTAGTGGGTCTGATCATCATGTTCCAATCCTCACTAGATCCAGGTATGGTGCCAGAGGATTGGAATCTGCCAACATTGGTGCCTTTATTTAGACAAGGTGTAAGCAACAGACTGAATAATTACAGGTCGTTCAGCCTAGCCTTGGTAGTGGGCAATTTATTGGGATCAATTCTGAATGACAGAATAAACTGCCCTTAGTGTCCTTAGTGCCCTTAGTGTCCAAAAAAAACAAAAACAAAAGACCATGGAATCCAGGGGATGTAGCAAGCTGGGTACAAAATTGGTTCAATAGCAGGGTAATTGTTGAGAGGTGATTTTGCGACTGGAAGGCTGTTTCCAATGGGATTCTGCAGGGCTCAGTACTGAGTGCTCTGCTTTTTGTGGTGTATATTAAAGATTTGAATTTAAATGCAAAAAGCATTATTGAGAAGTTTGCAGATCATATAAAAATTGATCATGTGGAAGATAGCGAGGAGGATTGTTCTAGACTGCAGGCAGAAACCAATGGACTGGTCCAGTGGGTAGCAAAGTGGCAAATGAAACTCAACTCTAGCAGTGTGAGGCGATGCACGGGGAGGTCAAAAAGGCAAAGGAATACACAATAAATGGAAGAATACTGTCAACTGTAGAGGAAGTGAGAGACCTTTCAATGAATACCCACAGATCAGGTTGATAAGGTGGTCAGGAGGAATATGGAATACTTTCCTTAATTAGCGCAGGCATAGAATTGAGAGAAGGGAGGATGAAACTATATAAAACACTAGTTAGGCTTGGAAACTGTGCCGTTCTGGTCACCTCATTACAGAGAAGATGTAATTGCATTACAGAATCACAGAACCTTTACCATGTAGAAGGAGCCAATTTGACCCATCGAGTCTACACCAACTCTGTGAAAGAGCATTCTACCTAGTCCCACTGTCCTGCCTTAAACCACAACCTTGAATATTTCTTTCTTTTCAGATAAGCATCCAATTCCCTTTGGAATACCTTGATTGAACCTGCCTCTGCGATCCACTTAGGGAGTTTGTCCCAGACTCCAACCACTCTCTGGGTGAAGAAACGTTTCATTCACATTTACTCTTTTTGCCGATTATTTTGAATCTGTGCCCTCTAGTTCCTGATGTTCTCTTGAGGGAACAGTTTCTCACCATTGACCCTGTCCCTGTTCCTCAGGATCTTGAATACCTCTAACAAATCCCCTCTCAGCTTTCTTTTCTCTGAGGAAAACAGTCTCAATCTCTCCAATTTAACCTCATAGCTAGTCTCCAGAAGTTTCTCCACCGCTGCAGTCAAACTGATTGGTCTGTAGAGAAAAATTGCAGCTATGGGGAAAGATTGGATAGGGCTGGGGGACGGAGGGGGTGGGGAGGTTCTCCTTGGAACAGAAGAGGTTGAAAGGAGATTTAATTAGCTGTGCAAAATTGTGAGGGACCTTCTCAGAGTGGATGGGGAAAGGCTATTTCCAATAACAGGACATCAGTGACTAGGGGGAGCCAGAGAATTAAATAAATTGGTAGAAAGGTTAGAGAGGAGATGAGGAAAAGCCTTTTCATCAAGGGGTGGTGACAGTGGCGTGCAGAGGTCTGGTGATGCCCGGGGCAAATCTTGAGTGTATGCCCCAAAGACTCAAGTATAAGGCCTAATATACTGAGAAATATTATGAGAAAGGAAAACATTTTGAATATATAAACACAGATGAAACATGAAATAAACGCTTTATTCGATTTTAATATAAATCAATCAAATTTATTAAGTTCTTTTCCCCAAATGATACCTCCTGTCACAAAACACCTGAACTACTTCACTTTTTACATCAGCTGTGAGAAATTCTTTTTCAATGCTTATTAAAGCCAGGTTGGTCAGTCGCTCCTGTGACATAGAAGACCTCAGATATGTTTTTATTAATTTCAGTTTTGAAAATGACCTTTCACAGCTTGCGACTGAAAATGCGATTGTAAGCAGTAATCTGTATGAAACACACAGCGTCGGAAAGACATCCCTCCCATACTGCAGTAAAGACTCCAGAGCATCTTTAGGATCGGGGGAACTCTATTCCCTCCAGCTCGAAGGAGCATCACAAAATCAATAATTTTGTCATATAACTGAATTGCAACCACATCATTGTCTTAATAATTTGCAAAGTCTGAACATTCCTTTTTTAATTTCTCTTTTTCTTGTTCATCTTCAATCACTCCTGAATTCAAGTTCAGAAGAAAAGAAAATCGGTCACTGAGTCTTTGAAGACGGAGTCTTCAATTTCAGTTTTTAATCTGTTCACAATCTCTACCATTACTCTATTCATTTCTTCTTGTGCCGTCAGTCCACTATCTCTTGCTGACTCTCCAGGCATTATTCTTCTTCTCCTTGTTCGTGCAATTGGTATTCCCCAATTTTGACAATATTCATTGGCTAAATCTATTGCATTGTGGATAATTTCGTCATTCTTCAAATTCAAGATATGAATAAGTCCTCTCAGATCACAAGAAGCTTCATGGAACCCCATTTTCGGATCCTGCAAACGTTTTGAGACTTTATCCACTGATGATAAAATTGAGTACCAAAAATTTAATAAAGCTATAAACGGGAACTGTTGAATAGAGTTCAGTAGCGATCCTGCATCAGATTTAGTTTCCCTTGAAAATTCTCCTTCCAGCAGGTGTTGAAGGCTTGCAATAACGTTGTCACACTCTTCGTGGGTTACTTGCACAGCATCATGGCTGGAACTCCATCTTGTGTCACACTGTCTTTTCACAGTCCGAGTGACAAATGATTTTAACACTTCCCAACGAGAAGTAGATGAAGAAAAAAAAGTAAATAGTTTTTCTAGAATGCCAAAAAATGTAACAACAACAGGTTGCACCTCACTTGCATGGACACAGGCCAAATTGAGGCTGTGGTTCTCGCAGTTCACAAACACAGCTTTTGGGTTAACTTCAAGAATTTTTTGTTGAACACCTCCTCTCACTCCAGCCATAACTGCTGCGTTATCATATGTTTGACCACGACAGTTATTCATGGAAATTTTGTCTTCTTCCAATTTTTCCTGAATTTTATTTACCAGGCTGACTGCATCTTTCTTGTTGACTTGAAAAAATCCCAGAAATGTCTCCTTTATTTCTATTTTTCTGTTTTCATCAATATGAACGTAACGCAGAATTTCAGAAACCTGATCTTCATGGGCAATATCTGGAGTTGAATCCAGCATTATGCTAAAATATTTTGCGTCCTTAATTTCGGAAATTATATTTTTCTTGACAGTTTCACCAAGAAGATTGATTATTTCGTTTTGAATTCTGTTGGACAAGTAGGTGACACTTTTTGGTTTCTCTTTCCCTCTCTGCAAGTATTTTGCTAAGATGTCATCATATTTGGCCAAAAGTCTGATTGTTGCTAGAAAGTTTCCTGTATTTTCACTGACTGTCTCCCCTGGCTCTGATAACCCAGATATTCCTTCTCCTCGATGTCCACGATAGGCCAGATTCTGTTTTGCCAGAAAGGATATAACCTCGACAATCCGTTCAGTTATAGCTTTCCATCTTTTCTTTTCAGCAGACATTTGCTGTTGAAGTTCAGCATCTATCGTGGTTGAATGATGGAGTCGAACTACAAGGTTCAGGTATTCCCTCATGTGAGCTCTATGAGAAGGGCTTTTCTCATGGTCAAGTATTGTTGGATTTAATTTTCTCCAATTGGAGAAACCGTCTTCCTTTCCAAAGTTTAACACAGCGACAAATGCTCCTTTGAAAACAAAAAGCAAACAAAACAGTAGCATGCTTTCCGATATGGAGAGTATAACAACCATTTTCTCTCCACAATTTCTCCGTTTGTGGAAACTTTATCAAACCACTGTTTGGAAAATGATCTCCCATCCTTCTCAGCAAATGGACCACTTTTATTCTGATATCTTTCAGGGCCATGTTGTAATATTGTCATCTTCAAATGATCTGGAATCGGTTTCTTCAAACAGCCAAAATCGCTTCTTTGCAAAAATATGCTAAAATCTTCTTTATTTTCTTCACATGGATCATCATCCTGCGAGACTGCGAGACAACGAGACTGAGGAGAGAGAGTATTATGTTCTGACCGAGCTGAATACGTATCAGAAAAATCCTTCTCTGCACCCACATCATCTTTTACTTCTCCAGGTTCTCCTACTTCTTCTTTGCATCTAATGCCCGTCTTTGATGGGACTCTTCTTCGACTCTGGCCCTCTTTTTTTTCCTCTTCTGTGCTCCACTCGGTTGTACACGAAATACTCGTAACATTTCATTTTCTATCTCAAAAACCGTAAGACGCATGAGAAAATGGGAAGAAAATGGTAAACAATCGGTCAGTTGCAGACGGATAAACCATATTTCATTTCTTTGTTCCTTCGTCTCAAATTATTTCACACTGATTCTCCACTGATAATTTTGTGCAATTTATATCATAGACTTGCAAATTAGTGGTATCTGTATTCGAATATTAGCATGTTAAGGAATAAATGTCTCCTATTTCGAGATTAAATGCCATAGCAGTCCTCTGATCATCCAGGCTTCACTCTTACTACATCCCACGTAAATATTTCATTAAATATCACCAAAAAACCTATAAAAAACGTAGTTGCACCTGTTCTAGAGCTATTCACTGACCTGAGTAGGTAAAAGAACTAATCTAGATGCACAAAAAGCTGAAGAAAAGACGAGTTATGACTCGAGGAAACGCAGGAACGAACAGCCACGGAAGGGCCTGTTCTGTGCTGTACTATTCTATGTTCTATGTTCTATGTCTGCTTGTTGCTTGCACCACGTACATCATGCGCATGCGTGTGGGGGGATGGGGAGAAGCACCATTTTCTCTAGACAGAAAGGGTACACCATGTTAAAGGAATAAAGGGCTAACAACTGCCTCTGCAGTGTGGTGAGCCTCCAAAAATTGATTTATCACCGCTGAAATTTAAAAATTACTATCTTATTTCCTTCTGTAGGGCAGCAAGGTGGCCTAGTGGTTAGCACAACCGCCTCACGGAACTGAGGTCCCAGGTTCGATCCCGGCTCTGGATCACTGTCCGTGTGGAGTTTGCACATTCTCCCCGTGTCTGCGTGGGTTTCGCCCCCACAACCCAAAAAATGTGCAGAGTAGGTGGATTGGCCACACTAAATTGCCCCTTAATTGAAAAAAATAATTGGGTAATCTAAATTAAAAAAAAAAATGTTTTTTCCTTCTCTGATTGGATGCCCCCATCCAATGGATGCCCGGGGCCAATGCACCGTCGCGCCCCCCCCCCCCCCCCCCTCTGCACGCCACTGGGTGGTGAGAGTCTGGCACTCACTGCCTGAAAGGGTAGCAAAGGCAGAATCGCTCAATTCATTTAAAAGGTGTCTCACTATGTGTGGTGAATGTATAATATTTATTCACACTGTGTAGAACTGTGTCCCTGTGGGCTCCATCTGTGAGACGTTGCGCGGCTCTGCCCACAGGGGGAGATGAGGAGCATGTACAGGGCTCCACCCTTGGCTCCGCCCATGGGTCCACCCATGGATCCCCCCACTACCGGAAGTATAATGTGCTGCGCTCTTGCGTGCCTGCCTTCAGTTCATCAGGTCGCAGGCAGGCTCAGTTGTAAGTTGATTAAAGCCACAGTTTACTTCTACTCGTGTCTTGAGTGAATTGATGGTCGCATCACTATGCATCTGAAATCCCAGAACCTCCAGGGGTATGGATGAAGTGCTGGAAAATGGGACAAGGCTGTGGGAGGGGGTTGATTTCTCAGCTGACGAAGACAGGTTTTCTTTTGTGCAATATATTTTTCTAAATTTCCCAGATTTCGAAAAGGTGAAATGTATAGGAAGAGGGAAGGGAAATGGCAGTACATGAATTGCCCCTTAGGAGACCCAGCATGGATACAATGGACCCAATGATCATCTTCTGCACCATAATGATTCTCTGATTCTTATCACATGCGCTCTGATTCTATCACCTGCCAGACACCTGTCAATTTCCTTCCAATTCAGGCATGAAACTAACCAGCAGCTTAAGATGTAGGCGAGCAGTTAAAAATCACCTGTCCCAGTTCAATTTTTCCCCATTATCTTTTTGCAAGAATTTCAGGGTTTCAACAGGGTTGAGTCACTAGCATCTGTGTGATATTTGGTTAGTTGTTCCCACAATTATAATGGATGAAATGTTTGTAATTTCATATCACTGGCACTGTGGCAGGCAGGTATCAGTAAATCATCTTTCCAGTACTGAAAGTGTAGGAAATTACACACAAGTGTAAATCTTCATATAATGGTATTAACTTTAACTGTTGCCTATTAAGCAAGTTTCTCTCTGAAGTAGTAATTGTGAGACAGGTTTGCATTGCAGGTATTTTATTAATGCGGTGAAATGCAGCAGTCAGTTTGCACTGTACAATTAGTTAAAATAACAATGAGATAATACAATCAACATTAAAACGCAATGTTAACAGGAGCAGCAAACTCAGAACTGGGTATTTCAGCTGTGATTTGTGAGGAGGTGGGAATTTAACCACGATATTTAAAAGTTTTTTTGGGGTTTGGGTTGTGGGGGTGAGACTTACGCAGACATGGGGAGAACGTGCAGACTCCAGGCAGACAGCGACCTGGAGCCAGGACCGAACTTGGGTCCTTGGTGCCGTGAGGCAGCAATCTAACCACAGCACCACCGTGCCGCAGCCCAATAGACTGTAGGGAAAATCCAGCAAGCTTTGGAATGAAGAGTTCCTGCTGTGCTTAATAATAAGGCCCCATTTCCATTGCTCTGTCTGTTTCCTGCTTAGCTGGCAGGGTTCATTCCTGTTAATTGTAGGGGAGAGAGAGAGAGAGAGAGAGAGAGAGATCAAGGTCGGGGGGGGGGGGGGGGGGGGGAGGAAAGAGTCACTCCTGGCTCCATTTTCTACGGTCAAGCTTCCAAAGTTAAAATATTCCACCTCTCCAAAGCCAGTGAGTCTTGTTATTCATCCCGGCAAAGCAGGGAGCAGATGCATCTGGTTGGAGGGCATTTGTACATTTCCTCTCCTCCTGTTGAGAGGTGAGAGTGGATTACAAACGATGCCAAAGACTCTGGATGCACAGCCGAGAGAACGTAAATACATCTCCAATGATTGATTACTTTCACCATTGGGCCGCAGGAACAAATGCACATCTGGGACTGACCTTCACAAGAACTCAAGCCATTGGCTAGTGAAGCTCCATCACTTTAAAGTAAATGCCCTAAATACAGTAAAGAACCCTACTGCGATTAAGTGAAAGAGTTGAGTATCCAAAAACCCCAGAAGTGTCACTTGGAACATCAGGTTTTAGTGTATATTTTCAATTTGGTATATTGTAAGAAAAATGTGAACCAGAGAGGAATAGGCCAGTTGTGTGAACACAAGGACTATAATACAGTACAATATACACAAACTGATAGCTACACACAGTATTACATCCTTGGACCAATGTACTATGTTCCCCGAACTCTTCAAGCACCCCTTCGCCTCCAACCATCTAAATTAAGCAAATAATTACCACGCACAGGTACGTGGCCATATTTGGGAAACATGTCTGCAGTGTCAGTGAAGGAAAAATTCATGTTTTGATCTTAAAAACAAGTTATTGCAAGTAACTGTTAAGGAGACTGTGCAGCTGTTTCTGATGAGGCTGATGGTAGAGGGACATGTCTGTTTCACTTTTTCCCAGTCATTGTGTTATTAATATACTAATTTTCATTTCATTTTCCACCCTGGAGAGTTGCAATGTTGCATGTGTGTGTCATTTCCTTTCTCTCAAGTTACATTTTCTATACCCCCATCACCTAGGAACAGACAACTCCATGTTATTATCCCAACTTCATTTAAATCCAATTCTTGACACTATGGAGAAGCAAGCAAATCATTTCTAAAAAGTAATATTGAAAAGTGGCATGAAGCTTTGCAAAATTTCAATCCATAGTCCTTATCCGTTTTCGCAGTCCTTTTTCACGTTAAACTTGATAACCCTGCAATGTAATGAACAGATAGAATGAATAATATTACATTTACCAAACCAGTTCTCAGGTAAATTTTAGTTCCAGGGTTTCTGTGACCCAATAATGAATGAAACTCAACATATTGGGAAACATGTCTGCAGTGTCAGTGAAGGAAAAATTCATGTTTTGATCTTAAAAACAAGTTATTGCAAATAACAGGGCGCTGGAGGGATACAAGATAGCCAGGAGGGAACTGAAGAAAGGGATTAGGAGAGCTAAGAGAGGGCATGAAAAATCTTTGGTGGGTAGGATCAAGAAAAACCCCCAAGGACTTTTACACATATGTGAGAAATATGAGAATGACTAGAGCGAGGGTAGGTCCGATTAAGGACAGTAGCGGGAGATTGTGTATTGAGTCTGAAGAGATAGGAGAGGTCTTGAACAAGTATTTTTCTTCAGTATTTACAAACAAGAGGGGCCATATTGTTGGAGAGGACAGCGTGAAGCAGACTGATAAGCTTGAGGAGATACTTGTCAGGAAGGAAGATGTGTTGCGCGTTTTGAAAAACTTGAGGATAGACAAGTCCCCCGGGCCTGACGGGATATATCCAAGGATTCTATGGGAAGCAAGAAATGAAATTGCAGAGCCGTTGGCAATGATCTTTTCGTCCTCGCTGTCAACAGGGGTGGTACCAGAGGATTGGAGAGTGGCGAATGTCGTGCCCCTGTTCAAAAAAGGGAATAGGGATAACCCTGGGAATTACAGGCCAGTTAGTCTTACTTCGGTGGTAGGCAAAGTAATGGAAAGGCTACTGAGGGATAGGATTTCTGAGCATCTGGAAAGGCATTGCTTGATTAGGGATAGTCAGCACGGATTTGTGAGGGGTAGGTCTTGCCTTACAAGTCTTATTGAATTCTTTGCGGAGGTGACCAAGCATGTGGATGAAGGTAAAGCAGTGGATGTAGTGTACATGGATTTTAGTAAGGCATTTGATAAGGTTCCCCATGGTAGGCTTATGCAGAAAGTAAGGAGGCATGGGATAGTGGGAAATTTGGCCAGTTGGATAACAAACTGGCTAACCGATAGAAGACAGAGTTGTGGTGGATGGCAAATATTCAGCCTGGAGCCCAGTTATCAGTGGCGTACCGCAGGGATCAGTTCTGGGTCCTCTGCTGTTTGTGATTTTCATTAACGACTTGGATGAGGGAGTTGAAGGGTGGGTCAGTAAATTTGCAGATGATACGAAGATTGGTGGAGTTGTGGATAGTGAGGAGGGCTGTTGTCGGCTTCAAAGAGACATAGATAGAATGCAGAGCTGGGCTGAGAAGTGGCAGATGGAGTTTAACCCTGACAAGTGTGAGGTTGTCCATTTTGGAAGGACAAATCTGAATGCGGAATACAGGGTTAATGGTAGGGTTCTTGGCAATGTGGAGGAGCAGAGAGATCTTGGGGTCTATGTTCATAGTTCTTCGAAAGTTGCCACTCAAGTGGATAGAGCTGTGAAGAAGGCCTATGGTGTGCTAGCGTTCATTAGCAGAGGGATTGAATTTAAGAGCTGTGAGGTGATGATGCAGCTGTACAAAACCTTGGTCAGGCCACATTTGGAGTACTGTGTGCAGTTCTGGTCACCTCATTTTAGGAAGGATGTGGAAGCTTTGGAAAAGGTGCAAAGGAGATTTACCAGGATGTTGCATGGAATGGAGAGTAGGTCATACGAGGAAAGGTTGAGGGTGCTAGGCCTTTTCTCATTAGAACGGAGAAGGATGAGGGGCGACTTGATAGAGGTTTATAAGATGATCAGGGGAATAGATAGAGGAGACAGTCAGAGACTTTTTCCCCGGGTGGAACACACCATTACAAGAGGACATAAATTTAAGATAAATGGTGGAAGATAGAGGGGATGTCAGAGGTAGGTTCTTTACCCAGAGAGTAGTGGGGGCATGGAATGCACTGCCTGTGGTAGTAGTTGAGTCGGAAAATTTATGGACCTTCAAGCGGCTATTGGATAGGTACTTGGATTAGGGTAGAATAAGGGAGTGTAGGTTAACTTCTTAAGGGCAGCACGGTAGCATTGTGGATAGCACAATTGCTTCACAGCTCCAGGGTCCCAAGTTCGATTTCGACTTGGGTCACTGTCTGTGTGGAGTCTGCACATCCTCCCCGTGACTGCGTGGGTTTCCTCCGGGTACTCCGGTTTCCTCCCACAGTCCAAAGATGTGCAGGTTGGGTGGATTGGCCATGAAAAATTGTCCAAAATTCTATGATTAACCTAGGACAAAAGTTCGGCGCAACATCGTGGGCCGAAGGGCCTGTTCTGTGCTGTATTTCTCTATGATATGTATTTGTTGCACAGATATTTATGGTGCTTGCGTCATGATTCTTCAATTCTGGAAGTGCTTTCCTCTTTCCCTCCAGAGGTACTACAATTAATTGGAAAATTAAACAAATTCTATATTCTGTGTTGTGGCCCTAGTACAGATGCATACAGAACATCTAGTTCTTTGACAGTAACAAGGCAACATGTGGAAAGATAACTAAATTAACTATAATACAAATGGTAACGGAATAAAATTAATTCAGTAAATTCTCCTGGAGCCATTTCTGATGTGACTGTCCTCGGGTACGACTTATACGAACTGCTAGATATCTCGTATCACATGGTAGATCTATTGTCACCAGCTTGGAGGTTAGGTTGGGTCGATAACTATATCCATTGGGCAGCATGGTGGCAGTAGTTACCATTGCTGTTCCAGGGACACAGGTTCCAATTCTGGCATTTGTGCAGTCTGCAATTCATCCCAGTGTCTGTGTGGGTTTCCTCTGGGTGCTCCAGTTTCCTCCCACAGTACAAAGATGTGCAGGTTAGGTGGATTGCCCTACATGTCAAAAAAGTGAGGTGGGGTTACTGGGATAGGGTGGGGGCATGAGCTTAAGGCTGCTCTTTCCAATGGTTGGTGCAGACCCGATCGACCAAAAGGCCTCCTTCTGTATTGTAAATTTTATGATAATATGACAGACAACTATATAAAACAAAACTCAAAGAATTTACTTGTTAATATCAAAAAGTCTAAATCTTCTTTGCAACAAACTGGATGCATCTGTGAGCTGGTTAAATACTGGTATTAATTGCCAGGCACATTTTGGTCCAAATGTTCCACAACATTCATGGTGACATTGTGATCACTGGAGCAAAGATCCACACAATAACTACAGCCCAGTCACACTTGCCAAGTGTATAGGAGCAGAATTAATGCTCCTAAGGAGTCTGCTCCACCATTCAGTCTTTCCTTGTCCCCATTCTCCCATCTTTCTCTCCTCTTCTATCCCTTCACCACCCCCCCCCCCCCCCCCCCCGGCATAACCCCAGATCCCCTTACTAAATCAGGAACACTAGATTGGACATTGATGTGCTGTTACCTACAGGGCTACAGACCAAGAGCCAGAATATGGAACATAGAATAAGGTGTAGGCTATTTAGTCTCCTTGAACCTGCTCCACCATTCAACAAGACCATTGCTGATCACAACATGGTCTCAACTCCACCATCCTGCACACCCATTACTAATAAAAAATACTGTCCAGCAAATCCTCAAATGTACTCACTGTTCCAGCACCCACTGCACTCTTAGGGTAACAGGTTCCATCGATTCCTGACCCTTGGGAGTAATTTATCATCAGCCAGTTTTAAATTTGGTATCCCTTAATATGAGACTATGAGTTCTCACTCCAGAATGTTCACAAGAGGAAGCATCTGCTCCACACATCTACTTTATCCATACCTTTTATCATCTTCATTTCTCCTCATTCTGAGCATATATAGGCCTAAACTGCCTTTATCTCTGGGATCAATCTAGTGAACCTCCTCTGAATTGCCTCCAATGCCACTACATCTTTCCTCAAATATGGGGACCAAAAGGGTACACAATATTCCTTTTGCTTTCTTTATTACCTTCATGCTAGAATTTAGAAGGATGAGGGGGGGGATCTTATAGAAACATTTAAAATTATGAAGGGAATAGATAGGATAGATGCGGGCAGGTTGTTTCCACTGGCAGGTGAAAGTAGAACTAGGGGGTATTGCATCAAAATAAGGGGAAGTAGATTTAGGACTGAGTTTAGGAGGAACTTCTTCACCCAAAGGGTTGTGAATCTATGGAATTCCTTGCTCAGTGAAGCAGTTGAGGCGCCTTCGTTAAATGTTTTTAAGGTAAAAATAGATCGTTTTTTGAAGAATAAAGGGATTAAGGGTTATGGTGTTCGGGCCGGAAACTGGAGCCGAGTCCACAAAAGATCAGCCATGATCTCATTGAATGGCGGAGCAGGCTCGAGGGGCCAGATGGCTTACTCCTAGTTCTTATGAAAGCTTTTCTATTGTCAAATTTCTCTACTTCTATAATTCCGGTTGCAAGAAGGAAACAAAAAAAACCCTGTTCCAACATACCAGGACCCTCCTTCTATGTTCTATGTCCTTCGACAGGACAGTTACCAATGTCCCAAGAGTTCAAACCCCTTTCTCCCATACCAATCTTTTGAGCCACACATTTAGCTCAATTGGCCTTGTGCCAATTAGCTCATGGATCAGGTAGTAATCCAGAGATTACCACTTGGTTTTGCTTTAATTTAGTCCCTAGCTGCAACCAATACATTAGTACAGATGTATTCACCAGTAACCACAATGGGGTTCACCAGCTCCCAGATTTAGCTCGAATTTGTATAATATTTCTCCTCGTGACCTTCTGTAAATAGAGTCAATGCAAATTAGCAGTTACTTACCAGCCAATCTACCACTTTTTGCACCCCATGATGTTGCTCTTTAATGAAGCCCCATCTCTGCATCACCTTGTGTTTTTCTTTCATTTCAGTTGATTACTGGATTGAATTATCCCATCACAAAAGCAGAGCATTCCAATCCCAACCATCACCGAACGTGACTTTTGCTTCTTTCAGCCAACCAATTACTTCTCAATCTGTGCCCTCTCGTTCTCGATCCCGCCCTCAACAAGTGGATCAGTTTCTCACCTTCTACTTTGCGGACTGCTCAATTTTGAATCCCTCTCAGACCTACATTCAGAATGGAATTTCTCATGAATACTTATTGTTTTGCATCCTCTTGAATGCCTTCACTACTAGCTTGGGAGATTTGACGAGGTGGGACAGTCTCCCTTTGTCGCTGAAACGTCACGTGCAGGCAATTAAAATAATGTGCTGCTGGGTTTGGGTTTGAATTTCAGTGCTTGCTGATCTTTTGCTGAAGGCGTTTTTCCAGGAGGTGGAGAAGTTGATCACCTTGTTATTTGGTGGTGGGGGGGGGGAGCCAGGGTTACGAGCCTGATTTTGCAAAGAGGACAGCAGTCAAGGGTTTGGGCCTCCATTATAGGGTGGCAAATGCACAAAAAGTTGTGTTGAGGGAAAAAGCCCCAGTTGTCCAGCATCACTGAAGGTGGAGGTAGTAATTTAAGTTGTGGGCAGGATCAATAGATAGAGAGAGAGAAAGAGAGATAGAGATACGGATTAGGGAGAACCAAAGGTTTGAGCCAGGGTTGAAGGGGAGGTTTCAAAAGATGAGTCAGGGCATGAAAAGACACAAGAGGTTGTTTTGCAAGGCCTGAGGAGTTGGGGTAAAATATGGACTGGGGCTTTGCCAGGAAGGAGATTCAGAGCTTCCTGGAGGTGCCATTGTTGGCAAGGGAAAATGGAGAAGGGGGTGGTGTTGGCATCTATGGAAGGTGGGAGAGGATTAAAGCAAAGTGAGGGGAAGAGTTGCAGGAGGTTATGGAAGACAGTCTCTGGTGTGCGACGGGCTCTGAAGAGTAGATGCCTGGGGCTGATCTGAAGCTCATGTATAGGGTGCACCTCAAGGGTGAGCTGATTCTTCAAGGGGGTGGAGGATGTAGGAGAGAGCTGTAGGAGGAGCCCCAGAAAACCATGTTCACATGTTTTGGTCCTGCCCAAAGCTGGAGGGAGGTTAAGGTTGTATCCTGGGTGGTACGTGTGTTTAGAACCAGGGCCCCTGGAAGCCATATTCAGGCGTCAGATCAGCCAGGGCTGTAGGCAGATGTTTTAGCCTTCCACCTCACGGATTGCCTGCCTGGGAGGTGGGTCCCGCTGGGGTGGAGGTCAGCTTCTCTGCCTTGTGCCTCAGCTTGGCAGGGGTCCTGCTGGAATATCTGACACGGAGGAGGAGCATAGAAGGGTTCTACAATTCATGGGCATTGTTTATCATGCATTTAAAGAATTGGATGCCATTGAACATGGCGGGGGGGGGGGGGGAGGGAGAAGAGAATTGGTTTGTTTTTGTTTTTGGAATGTATGGGTTTGTATGTTGAAAGGGATGCTGTTGGGGGTGGGGGGGGTGTGATTGATTTGATACAATTGTTGGTTTTTGTTCCATCATTCAAAGATCCTTAGCGATCAGACCTTCTCCCATCCCAATCAGATTTATCTGGTCTCACTGTAACTCGGGAAAAATATAAAACAAGGTCTGTAGTTGAAGTTTCCATATGGAAATCAGATCAGAGCCAAAGGGTTCATGGTCCCATTGGAAATTCCACCCAGGGGAGAATCAGACAATACTGCGGTCAAAGTAAGTGTTATGATCTTACCTCCTTGCTGTTTAGGATGTATTCACAGAAGTGGAACCAGAAGCAGATGTGCTGTTGCTGTCTGAATCTGCGAAAGGCACCAGCATCTTTTCTATTGGTCGCAATATCTTTTGACAGTCAGTAATCCCAACCTTGCTGAGCACACAGTTGTCATAAGTCACCACACATGTACATGTGCCAGTTATCTATGGAATAAAACAAGGCAATGAATAAGCCATCTGTGTGATAGAATTTGCAGCACATGCTCTGCAAAATTAGCTTTATGATGGCAAATATACCTCAACTATGCAAATCCCTATATTGTTATGTCTGAAACTTGGTTCTACAGTGACAAAGTGTACTCCTGATGCATTTGGATCTTCCAAGACACTCCAGCTCCTGAGGGTATAGGATAGTCGTTGACACGTCAAGGATCCATTAAATGTTACATTGTCCATGTCCATGAAAGTCATCCATTTCCAATGGTCAGAAGGTTAACCATGCTATTATCTGGCTAACATTTCAATTCCATCAGGAATAGAAAATTGACCATTCAATCCATTTGTGTTGGAAAGAAATGGAATCTAAATTGCTGAAGCATGTGGAAGATATTGCAAATTAAAATGGCAAGAGAACAGTATTTTCTGCTCAAGCCAATTTTTCACTATTGATAAAATATTTACATTTGTTTTTAAATCTTGTTTTTGTATCTGCATGTTTACCCATCTCATTGTATCCATCATTCAATCCAGATATTTGTAACCCATGTCCTGGTGGGGACAAATACTCACTCCCATTCGAAAGGGAACACGGTCCTGTGGGATTCTCCGTTGGCTGGATTGTCCACCCTGCCGACAGCGCACCTTGTGGCAGTGTTCTGTGTCCACCCACCCGAACCCCACCTCCTGGCCACCAATTCTCCTTTCCCGATTTTGACTAATAGAAAATCCTGCCCCCATTCTATTGCTCATCTACATGCTGCCCCTCAAATCCCCATTGTCATCAATCGTGGTGGCGGCGGCGAGGCTTTACTGACACGGGAGATGGCATGCAAGGCCCCTTCCTTCAGTATTGGTGCAAAACTCTCTCCTCGCCAGAAAAATGTTTCTAAGTGTGGGGGGATTGTGACCTGGATTGTGCCGATCCACTCAGCAGGAATCACACTGCGTCAAAGACCACACATTGAATGTTTCAGGAGAACTGCAGCCCTTAAGCAGGCTGCATTTACCATCATGTTTACTTTATCTCTAATAAATTCATGTTTACCTTATCTGTGATGAATCAAAAACCAAACATTTAACCGGAGAGTATATTAGACATAAAAAAAGTGTAATACTTACAGGATCTTTGGATTTCACTGAACAATTGGAAGTAAGGCTCTCAGTTCCTACTTTCTGGCAAATAGTTTCCTTGACAACCAATTTTAATGTGACCTGCAGGCCATTGTTTGTCAGAGTAACCTGGCAAAAACAAAAATGATACGAGATATTTACAGTCAGTGGGGGCATTGATGAAATGATTGTGGTGATAAATGTGATCTGAGGGAATTATGGGCTCTTGGTGATCTGTTACCAATAAAAACATTTTTAGAATTCAGTCCAATTCTTCATCAGTCTCATGCTCACCTGGAGGATGTTTGATGAAAGATTTTGTGGAGGCAAAGAGAAATTAACAGTGAAATAGCAAAAGTATACTTAATGCTCACGTGTAATTATTATTCCTCTCCAAGACAAAGTGATAAGAAATCTTTGCCGTGTATTAACCTGTCACAATAGGTGGGAAGGTTGGATACATGATTAAACAAGGGATATAACAAATAGTGTAATTTTGGAGCCCTTCACCAAAGTGAGTGCAGCAAAGGTTGGCCAGACTAATTCCTTGGATGGCAGGATTGTCATGAGGAGAGAATGGGTATTCACTGGCATTTAGAAGAATGAGGAGGTGGGGAGAATCTAATTAAAATGTGTAAAATTATGACAGGGATGTATTTTCCCCTGGCTGGGTGTGGGGGTCTGATGCACGATCAATTGTACAAAGACTAGACTTGGATACAACTGAGGCTTTATTGCTCCAACATGTGTGGCCTCCCACAGCAGCTGGCAAAATGGCTGCTGAAATGGTGAACATGCATACTTATACTCCTACTGGGTGGAGCCAGCAGGCAGGGACTACCGGCAAACCTGTAGAACAGGTCCTACCTTGCAACAGTGATTTACTACAGGGTCTCCATTCCAGGAGATGGTGTTAGGCCATTCAGGACTGAGATCAGGAATGCTTCATTCAGATGGTGGTGAATTTGTGGAATTCTCTACCACTGGAGAATCAGATTTGCTACATTAAAATGTAGGAAATCATGCTATTTGAGGTGACTAACCTGTGTTTGTGCATGGCTGGTCACAGCAACAAGGTTATCAAGTATAGATTCTTCATTTATCCGATCAATTGCATCACTTACTGCTTGGTCAACAGATTGTCCTGAATTAAAGAACAAAGGTTGCCCTATTAGTATATTGGAGCAACATTTTCAATTAAAACCAGATATCACTACCATCTCATCAAGGTCAATTGGGTGGACAACAAATGTTGGACCCACCAGCAATACCCACAGCCTGTGAAAAAATAAATAAAAATGGCCCCAATAGCACTCTTCACACCAGGCAGGAAAACTTTCCAGACTGAGTCCCTCCCATTGCAGACATGCAGAGGGTAATTAGCAGGTGGTGGGCAGAGGAAGGAATGTGTTCCTGCAGACAGGCTTGCAGTTAAGCCTCCTGGTCTGATTTTTTTTTTGTGTTATCATGGCTGCAGATCAAATCTCCAGAGTGCAGCAAAGGAAAATCCATCCCCAAAAATATCCATTGTTCTGAAGGCAGATTTAGGATTATACAGAGTTCTGCATCCTAATGCATTTGCACCCCTTGTCAGAAACAGTCTTCAAGGTGTTACTGAACATTTGAGGTGTTTAATTTGAATTTTTGGACAGTTTAAGAGTGGCTGATATCAAATTGGCCTCCTGTTAAGATGGGCAGTCTGGAATTGCCCACATGGTACAAGGAATAATATTAAATTGGCCACCTGTCATAATGGGCAATGTCAGATTGACCACCAGTTATAAATCTTTTTTGGTTTCCATTGAAGTCAGTTTAAGATGACAAGGAGGAGAGGTTTAGACTGGCTCCTTTTCCACCAAGTATACATAATTGCTAAAGAATAAATTGATTCGTGTGGAGCCGAGTTACATAATAAAGGAACAAAATCAAACTTCATTTATCTTCTGGAGAAACAAAATACATGAAGAATATTTAGTTGCATCAGTACTTACCAGAAGCATGGAGAATCTGGACTGCAGCAAGAATGAAGACAATAATGGGCTTCATTGTGTCTGTGTACAATGGCAAAGAATATTACTCTTCTGTTTACCATCATAATCATACAATGCTGTGCTTGGTGTTTGTATAGATCAGAGCGTGAAAACAACATGGACCACAGAATGATGATTCAATCAGACTAATTACCACAGCTGCTTATTACCTGGGCCCTTGCTTAATTTCTGTTAATTTATTCAATTGTAATAACATCATACCTCTAATCAGGCATCAGTTGATTGTCAGATAACTGTTCAGCAATTAGGGTGGGGCAGTTCCAGCTAACTAGACTACTAAACATTTTCTTTAAATTTAGAGAACCTGTTCCCAATTATGGGGCAATTTCCATGGATGTCACGCCTGTCCCTGAGAGAAAAGAGTCAGGGGGATAGTGAGGAGCAGGGTGCTTCGGGGTCAGACAGGATTTATTCCACCCGGTGCAATTTAGCACCCCCGACTTGTTCAATTTCTCAGGGGAGGGGGTCAGCGATAACCCCCTGCTTCTTAGGTTCTTAGTGGGTTATACTTTGGAAGACCCTCTGTCCCAACCGCTGTCTTCAGGCATCTGCCACCATCCTGACCCTGTTTCCGGAGTTATTTTGGGGCCTTCCAGTGATCTGAACCACCACTTCCCACCGGCCCGGGACCCCGGGGGGGGAGTCTGAGGAGATCCCGCCTGTCGATGATCCCGGTGGTGGGATCAAGGCAGGACCTGGGTTGGTTGGTGGGCCCGTGTCACCCACTGTACTCAGTGTGATGGAAGATTCTGGCCCGGAGGGTGACTGTGCAAAGGCTGTCAGCCGCCCAGTGTTGGGAAAAGAGGGTGCATATGAGGCTCTCTGCAGTGGGGTGCAGGGCTCACTCGTGCCTGACACTGTGTCGCCCCTCACCCCCTCTGGGGGGCTCCTGGAATCTGGCACATCATAATTGAAGGTTCTTTTGTTTTTCTGCCTCCGTAGATAGTTCAGGCAGTGTCCTATTGCACCCCCCCCCCCCCCCCCCATCACGCTTCTTTCCCATTTCTCCCTATCACACCCCCTTCCTTTCCCTTCTGTTGGTACAGAGGCGAGGGTATCTGGTCTCTCCAGCGCAGAGTTTAGTGCTTGTACCATTTGATTTTTGCATAACTGTGTTGTGAACTGTTTTAATAATCAGAGTATCCTACCCCCCCTCCCCGTACATTTAAACTGAGGGGAGGGTAATCTGTTTCCCCAACACAAATTGGTGTTTGTACTGATGGCCTTGTACATATTTTTTACTGTTTAATAAAAAGATATTGCCAATCCACCTATCCTGCACAACCCACACAGACACGGGGAGAATGTGCAAACTCCACATGGACAGTGACCCACAGCCGGGATTCGAACCCGGGTCCTCAGTGCCGTGCCACTGTGCCATGTGCCGCCCCCGACTACTAAACTTTTAACTGAAAGACAGGAAAATTAAATTCACCACTTACCTCTTTGATACCACACTGCTCCAAATTACGAAGTTTCAAACCTCACTCTAGCTCTCTCAGTCAGATTGTCTCCAACTTCACGTGCACAAAGCTTACTGAATGTACACTTTATGCCTCTCACTTATATACAGGCTGGTTAGGCTGAGATGACTCACATTAGTTAAGCTTCAAACAAAAGAATGCATAAGGACCAGCTATTTAAATATGTATTTCACAACATACCATTTCCTCTTTGCCGTGCTAAAGGGTATAATTTGCGACAACTGACAGGTGTTGTCAGGGTCTAGAAAATAGAACATGCAATGCAGAAGGAGGCCATTTGGACCATCGAATCTGCATTCGACCCATTAACCTCACATCCACCCCATCCCCAACCTCACTTCCACCCCATCCCCAACCTCACTTCCACCCCATCCCCAACCTCACTTCCACCCCATCCCCAACCTCACTTCCACCCCATCCCCAACCTCACTTCCACCCCATCCCCATAACCCAATAATCCCTCCTAAACGTTTTGGTCACTAAGGGCAATTTATCATGGCCAATTCACCAAACCTGCACGTCTTTCAACTGTGGGAGGAAACCGGAGCTCCCGGTGGAAACCCACACAGACAACGTGCAGACTCCGCACAGACAGTGACCCAGCGGGGAATCGAACCTGGGACCCTGACTCTGTGAAGCCACAGTGCTATCCACTTGTGCTAACGTGTTGCCCAATTTCTGTCTAATTTCACAACGTGTTATCCAGGTGAGTCATTGTAGAGTTAAAAATATTATTTGTGGCGAGATAAACAAGTGTGTGCTGCTGAGCCTTCACTACTTCTAAACAGTAGTGGCATTGGTAGTTTCAAAGTATCTAGTTTTAATGTGATTATCATTTTATATTCTCTCTCTCAATTTCAGCAAAACTATGGAGCTGGTCATTGACTTCAGGATGCAAAGTATCATACGCACTCCTGTCTGCATTAATGGTGCCAAGGTGGAGATGGTTGACAGCATCAAATTCCGAGGTGTGCACATCACCATCAATCTGTCCTGGTCCACCCATGTCGATGGTACGAGCAAGTAATGACAACAGTGCCTATACCTCCTCAGGAAACTAAGGAAATTTGGCATGTCCACATTGACACGTCCCAATTTTTACACATGCGCCATAGAAAGCGTCCTATCTGTCTGCATCACAGCCTGGTATGGCAACTGCTCTGCCCAAGACTGTAAATAACTTCAGAGAGCGTGAACTAAACCGAGTCTATCAAGCAAACCCACCTCCCATCCATTGACTCTGTCTACACCTCCCGCTGCCTTGGGAAAGCGGGCAGCATAATCAAAGACCCCTCCCTCCCTATTTACTCACCCTTCCAACTTCTTCCATTGGGCAGGAGATACAAAAGTCTGAGAACAAACCCTAACAAGTTCAAAAACAGCTTCTTCCCTGCTACTACCAGACTCCTGAATGATCCTCTTATGGACTGAACTGATCTTTCCATGCATCGTCTCTACTGCGTAGCAGTGCACTCAATATGCTTCACCCGACGTTCATGTCTATGTATTTACATTGTGTATTTATTGTATGTCCTCTGCTTTTCATGTGTGGTAGGATCTACCTGGACTGTACGCAGAACAATACTTTTTACTGTACTTTGATACACGTGACAATAAATCAAAATAGAAATTATGTTTTTATGCATTTTCTGCTGAAATTGATGAAAGTCATTTTAATTGAAACAAAACCAGTTTTAATAAGCACATGGAGAATCCACACCGAGTAAAATAAGAAACAAAGTTTTATTTATTTAAAACGATATGTACAGTACCCGATAGATCCCTATGGGGTGCTTCCCTGTCGGAGTTTTATTGGCAGACATTATCTACCCTGGTTAATTGAGATACCCCTGCTCCTTTGGGGCAGCACGGTAGCATGATGGTTAGCATAAATGCTTCACAGCTCCAGGGTCCCAGGTTCGATTCCCGGCTGGGTCACTGTCTGTGCGGAGTCTGCACGTCCTCCCCGTGTGTGCTCCGGTTTCCTCCCACAGTCCAAAGATGTGCGGGTTAGGTGGATTGGCCATGCTAAATTGCCCGTAGTGTCCTAAAAAAAAGTAAGGTTAAGGGGGGGTTTTTGGGTTACGGGTATAGGGTGGATACGTGGGTTTGAGTAGGGCGATCATTGCTCAGCACAACATCGAGGGCCGAAGGGCCTGTTCTGTGCTGTACTGTTCTATGTTCTAGCGGGGGAACTTGTACTCCGATAGGAGCATAGGGAAGAAAATCCTTCCCACCCTGTAGGTTCCGTGTGAGATATTACATTCCTTCCCACCCCCCCCCAAAATCCGAAGACATCCTTGATGAACAATGAGACAGAGAAGGAGCAGTAGGCAGAGGACATCAAAGTCTCTTCGGCTTCAGTCAGTCCTCATTGAGTTGACGTGGTAGATCAGTCGGTGTCTACCGGTGAACATCGTCTGCGGGAGGAACATCAGATGGACAATCGTCAGGTGGCAGCTGAACTCTGGAGCCGGCATCCGAAACCTCAGAAGTCTGCATCAGAAGACACAACATCGGGCATATCGGTGTCAAGAAAGGCTGGAGACATCACAGCCGGCTCATTCGGCAATGGAGCTGGAGGATCCTGGACAGTTTTTTTCAAGGTATTTCATGAGGGAGCAACCTCCATGAGCGAGGATCCAGGTGCCATCTCGTGAGTTGACCCTGCATCCGAACTTGGTAAGACATTGTTCCCGTTTGATGGATGACAATCCCGAGAGGCAGTGAACACCGTGTTGAAGTTGTGAAAGATCACTGCGTCATCAGGAGCGAAGCATCAAACAGGTCAATGCTGAACTGGGCAACGCCCTTGCAAATCTTGGTTACAACGCACCTTTGCGCTGATGTCCAGTAGAATCAAACCTCAATCATGTACGGAGCCAATGACCCATTAATTCCTCAGCGGGGGCTACCCCAATTACTGTGAGCGGCATGGTCCTGTACGAGCATACTAATCTTGCCAGTCTTGTGACCATTGAACCAGACATCTGTTTCTTGAGCAGCCCCCCCCCCCATCTGCACAGCCCGCTCTGGCAAAACATACGATGCCGGATGGTATGGGGAGCTGCAGACAGGGCGAAACCCGTTGCTTTTCGCACAAGTGACAAATTATTCAATTGTGAAAGAGGCCCCGTTAGCGATCACGAGTACCTCAGGGTTCCTTGGGTGGAAAATGAAATGCGTAATCACTCGATGGTCGCCCATGAACTGATCAATGCCATTTTGAGTGGGCGTCAACCAGGCTGAGAAATATCAAACTCAAGAAGGGACTGGCAAAACAGCATCTACATAAGCTCAAGGGCACCCTGATCATTCCCAAGTGTGTAGCAGTATTGTGGTGGGGAGCATCTGGTGATCCTGACAGATGGAGCACTGCTGAGCCAACATCTCGATAGCCGTGTCCAAATCCATCCACCAAATGTAGCTTCTCGCCAGCATCTTCATTTTGGACACACCAACATGTCCGTGTGAACATCCTTCACCACAATTTGTTGCAACAACAACCCTCGTGCCCCACAGGGGAATACCATCTTCCATTTCTCTTCAGCGAGTGATCCTATTCCCTTTTGAAAGCCACAATTGACCTGCCTCCTCTACACATGCAGACAGCGCATTCCAGATCCTAACCACTTTCTGCAAAAATGGTTTTCTCCCTGTCGACTTTTGCTCTTTAAATCAAATATGGTGGCATCACCTTTAAATCCCTCCTCTGTTTCTCGATCATCCCACCAATTGCAACATTTCTCCCAATTTCCCCAGTCTGGATCTCTCATGATTTTGTAAGTCTCCATCATGTTTTCTCTTCACCTTCTTTTCTCTGAGAACAGTCATAGCTTCTGTAATTCATCCACATAACTCAAGTGTTACGATACCCTGGGCTAGTCTGCAGCTAATTCCAGTCCCACTTGGCCTCGGGTCGCAATACAGGTGAAATTAACACGATTTAAATATCCAGTATCTTTGGTTTCGTCCTGATGAAGTACAGATACCATAGTCTATAAATTTTAATACAAATAACCTTTTATTATTTAACAGTAATTGGACTTTAGCAGCTGGATTAGCACACGGCTAAATCGCTGGCTTTGAAGGCAGGGTAAACCAGCAGCACGGTTCAATTCCCGTACCAGCCTCCCTGAACAGGTGCTGGAATGTGGCGACTAGGGGCTTTTCACAGTAACTTCATTTGAAGCCAACTTGTTACAATAAGCGATTTTCATTTTAATTTCATCGGCAACAATACAATTGGTTAACTCCTATCTAATTCCCAACCCCCACCACCCCTCTTTCTAACACACCCCAAATTATACACACATACACACACACTGACCTATACACACTGACACACACACTGACCAATACACGTACACTGACACATACACGTACTCTGACACACACACATATTGACACACACACACACACACATTGACCCATACACACTGACACACACACTGACGCATACACGTACACTGACCCATACACATACTCTGACACACACACACATATTGACAAACACACACATACTGACCCATACATGCACACTGACACACACACACTGACACACTGACCCATACACGTACACTGACGCACACACAAACTGACCATAACACACACGTTGACACACAAAGACACATGCATACACACACACGCCTACTGATCCATACATGCACACATTGACACATCCACACTGACGCATATACACACACATACGCACCAACCCATACACACACACACTGACACACACACTGATCCATAAATGCACAAACTGACACGCACTGACACAAACAAATGCACACTGACCCCCACACATACAGTCATACACACACTGACCCATATACACTCACATGCACACACTGACACACACAGACACACACATACTGACCCATACATGCACATGACAAAATATACTGACACACACGCACACATACTGACGAACACACTGACACACACATACTGACACAGAGACAGACACACACACACTGACACAAGCACACACTGACCCCCCACACAAACACAGACCCCCTACACAAGCACACACACATGCAAACACACATCCACAGACTGACGCACACATGTACACATTGAACCCAACCACCACCCACACACACAGACCCCCCTACACACAAACGTACACACATTGACACACAAACACACATCCATTGACACACATGTACACACTGGCTCATACACACACAGACACACACACATACTGACACACTGACATACTGACACACTCACACTGACCCACAGTTACACACACTGACACACACAATGGCTCACACTAACCCATACACACACACACACTGGCATACTCACACGGATACGCAAACACAGACCCATACACGCACACTGACCCATTCACACACACAGTGACCATAAACACACTGACCCATACACACACACTGACCCATACACACACATGGACCCATACATACACTGACCCAAACACAGACTGACCATACACACACATTGACCCATACACACACTGACCATACACACACACTGACCCATACACACACTGACCCAGACACACACTGACCCATACACTCACACTGACCCATACACACACTGACCCATACACACACTGACCCATACATACACTGACCCATACACACACCCTGATCCATACACACTGACCCATACACACACAGACCCATACACACACTGACCCATACACACACTGACCCATAGACACACACTGACCCATACACACACTGACCCAGAGACACACACTGACCCATATACACACACTGACCCATATACACACACTGAGCCATACACACACTGACCCATACACACACACTGACCCATACACACACTGACCCATACACACACACTGACCCATACACACACTGACCCATACACACACTGACCCAGAGACACACACTGACCCATACACACACTGACCCATATACACACACTGAGCCATACACACACACTGACCCATACACACACTGACCACCACACACTACACACACTGACCCAAACACACACTGACCCATACACACACTGACCCATACACACACTGACCCATACACACACACTGACCCATACACACATGACCCATACACACACACTGACCCACACACACTGACCCAACACACCACTGACCCATACACACACTGACCCATACACACACACTGACCCATACACACACTGACCCATACACACACTGACCCTACACACACACTGACCCATACACACACTGACCCATACACACACTGACCCATACACAACAGCTGACCCATACACACACTGACCCATACACACACTGACCCATACACACACTGACCCATACACACCACTGACCCATACACACACTGACCCATACACACACTGACCCATACACACACTGACCCATACACACACTGACCCATACACACACACTGACCCATACACACACTGACCCATACACACACTGACCCATACACACACACTGACCCATACACACACACGGACCCATACACACACTGACCCATACACACACTGACCCATACACACACACTGACCCATACACACACTGACCCATACACACACTGACCCATACACACACACTGACCATACACACACTGACCCATAAAAACACACTGACCCATACACACACACTGACCCATACACACACTGACCCATACACACACTGACCCATACACACACCTGACCCATACACACACACTGACCCATACACACACTGACCCATACACACCACACTGACCCATACACACACTGACCCATACACACACACTGACCCATACACACACTGACCCATACACAACACTGACCCATACACACACACTGACCCATACACACACTGACCCATACACACACACTGACCCATACACACATGACCCATACACACACACTGACCTATACACACACTGACCCATACACACACTGACCCATACACACACTGACCCATACACACACTGACCCATACACACACTGACCATACACACACTGACCCATACACACACTGACCCATACACACACACTGACCCATACACACACTGACCCATACACACACTGACCATACACACACACTGACCCATACACACACTGACCATATACACACACACTGACCATACACACACTGACCCATACACACACACTGACCCATACACACACACTGACCCATACACACACTGACCCATACACACACTGACCCATACACACACTGACCCATACACACACTGACCCATACAAACACACTGACCCATACACACTGACCCATACACACACACTGACCCATACACACACTGACCCATACACACACACTGACCATACACACACACTGACCCATACACACATTGACCCATAGACACACACTGACCCATACACACACTGGCCCATAAACACGCACTGACCCGTACACACACACTGACCCATACACACACTGACCCATACACACACTGACCTATACACACACACAATGACCCATACACACTGACCCCATACACACTGACCCATACACACACTGACCCATACACACACTGACCCATATACACACACTGACCCATATACACACACTGACCCATACACACACTGACCCATTCACACACACTGACCCATATACACACTGACCCATAAACACACACTGACCCATACACACACTGACCCATACACACACTGACCCATATACACACACTGACCCATACACACACTGACCCATTCACACACACTGACCCATATACACACTGACCCATAAACACACACTGACCATACACACACTGACCCATACACACACTGACCCATACACACACTGACCAATACACACACTGACCCATAAGCACACACTGACCCATACACACACACTGACCCATACACACACACACTGACCCATACACACACTGACCCATACACACACTGACCCATGCACACACTGACCCATACACACACTGACCCATACACACACACTGACCCACGCACACACACACTGACCCACACACACACTGACCAATACACACACTGACCCATACACACACTGACCAATAAACACACTGACCCATACACACACGGACCCATACACACTCTGACCCATACACACACTGACCCATACACACACTGACCCACACACACTGATACATACACACACTGACCCAGACACACACAGAGCCATACACACACACTGACCCATACACACACTGACCCAAACACACACTGACCCATACACACACACTGACCCATACACACACACTGACCCATACACACACACTGACCCATACACACACTGACCCATACACACCCACTGACCCATACACACACTGACCCATACACACACTGACCCATACACACACTGACCCATACACACACTGACCCTACACACACACTGACCCATACACACTGACCCATACACACACCCTGACCCATACACACACTGACCATACACACACTGACCCATACAGACACACTGACCCATACACACACACTGACCATACACACACACTGACCCATACACACACACTGACCCATACACACACTGACCATACACACACACTGACCATACACACACTGACCCATACACACCCACTGACCCATACACACACTGACCCATACACACACTGACCATACACACACTGACCCATACACACTCACTGACCCATACACACACACTGACCCATACACACACACTGACCCATACACACACTGACCCATACACACACTGACCCATACTCAGACTGACCCATACACACTGACCCATACACACACACTGACCCATACACACACACTGACCCATACACACACTGTCCCCACACACACTGACCCATACACACACACTGACCCATACACACACTGACCCACACACACTTACCCACACACACACTGACCCACACACACTGACCCATACACACACACTGACCCATACACACACACTGACCCATACACACACACTGACCCATACACACACTGACCCACACACACTGACCCCACACACACTGACCCATACACACACTGACCCATACACACACTGACCCACACACACTGACCCATACGCACACTGACCCACACACACTGACCAATACACACACACTGACCCATACACACACTGACCCACACACACTGACCCATACACACACTGACACAACTGACCATACACACACTGACCCACACACACTGACCAACCACACACACACTGACCCATACACACACTGACCCACACACACTGACCCATACACACACACTGACCCTACACACACTGACCCATACACACACACTGACCCATACACACCCACTGACCCATACACACACACTGACCCATACACACACACTGACACATACACACACTGACCCATACACACACACTGACCCAGACACACACACTGACCCATACACACACACTGACCCTACACACACTGACCCATACACACACTGCCCATACCACTGACCCATACACACACTGACCCATACACACACACTGACCCATACACACACACTGACCCATACACACACACTGACCATACACACCACTGACCCATACACACACACTGACCCATACACACACTGACCCATACACACACACGACCCATACACACACTGACCCATACACACACACTGACCCATACAGCACACTGACCCATCACACACTGACCCATACACACACACTGACCCATACACACACACTGACCCATACACACACTGACCGCATACCACACACTGACCATACACACACTGACCCACACACACTGACCCATACACACACACTGACCCATACACACACTGACCCATACACACACTGACCCATACACACACACTGACCCATACACACACTGACCCATACACACACTGACCCATACACACACTGACCCATACACACACACTGACCCATACACACACTGACGCCATACACACACTGACCCATACACACACACTGACCCATACACACACACTGACCCATACACCACACTGACCCATACACACACACTGACCCATACACACACTGACCCATACACAACCGACCATACACACACACTGACCCATACACACACTGACCCATACACACACTGACCCATACACACACACTGACCCATACACACACACTGACCCATACACACACTGACCCTACACACACTGACCCATACACACACTGACCCATACACACACTGACCCATACACACACACTGACCCATAACACACACTGACCCTACACACACTGACCCATACACACACTGACCCATACACACACACTGACCCATACACACACTGACCCATACACACACTAACCCATACACACACACTGACCCATACACACAATGACCCATACACACACACTGACCAATACACACACTGACCAATACACACACACTGACCCATACACACACTGACCCATACACACACACTGACCCATACACACACACTGACCCATACACACACACTGACCCATACACACACTGACCCGTACACACACTGACCCATACACACACTGACCCACACACACTTTCCCACACACACTGACCCATACACACACTGACCCATACACACACACTGACCCATACACACACACTGACCCATACACACACTGACCCACAAACACTGACCCATACACACACTGACCCATACACACACTGACCCATACACACAGACTGACCCATACACACACTGACCCGTACACACACTGACCCATACACACACACTGACCCATACACACACTACACACACTGACCCATACACACACTGACACATACACACCTGACCCCATACACACCACTGACCCATACACACACAGCTGACCCATACACACACACTGACCCATACACACACTGACCCATACACACTGACCCATCCACACACTGACCCCATACACCACACTACCCATACACACCACTGACCCATACACCACACTGACCCATACACACACACTGACCCATACACACACACTGACCCATACACACACTGACCCATACACACACACTGACCCATACACACACTGACCCATAAACACACACTGACCCATACACACACACACTGACCCATACACACACACTGACGCATACACACACTGACCCATACACACACACTGACCCATACACACACTGACCCATACACAGACTGACCCATACACACACTGACCCATACACACTGACCCTACACACACACTGACCCATACACACACTGACCCATACACACACTGACCCCTATACACCACAACCTGACCCATACACCACACTGACCCATACACACACTGACCCATACACACACACTGACCCACACACACACTGAACCATACACACACTGACCCATACACACACACTGACCCATACACACACACTGACCCATACACACACACTGACCCATACACACACTGACCCACACACACTGACCCATACACACACACTGACCCATACACACACTGACCCACACACACTGACCCATACACACACACTGACCCATACACACACTGACCCACACACACTGACCCATACACACACACACTGACCCATACACACACACTGACCCATACACACACTGACCAAAACACACTGACCCATACACACTGACCATACACACACACTGACCCATACACACACTGACCCATACACACCCACTGACCCGTAAACACACTGACCCATACACACTGACCCATACACACACTGACCCATACACACACTGACCCATACACACACTGACACATACACACACACTGACCCATACACACACTGACCCACACACACACTGACCCATACACACACACTGACCCATGCACACACTGACTCATACACACACTGAACCATACACTCACTGACCCAGACACACACTGACCCATACACACACACTGACCCATACACACACTGACCCATACACACACACTGACCCATACACACACTGACCCATACACACACACTGACCCACACACACTGACCCATACACACTGACCCATACACACACACTGACCCATACACACATTGTCCCATACACACACACTGACCCATACACACACTGACTCATACACACAGACTGACCGATACACACACACTGACCCATACACACACACTGACCCATACACACACACTGACCCATACACACACTGACCCATACACACACACTGACCCACACACACACTGACCCATACACACACTGACCCAAACACACACTGACCCATACACACACACTGACCCATACACACACTGACCCATACACACACTGACCCATACACACACACTAAACCATACACACACACTGACCCATACACACACTGACCCATACACACACACTGACCAATACACACACACTGACCCATACACACACTGACCCGTACACACACACTGACCCATACACATGCACTGACCCATACACACACTGACCCATGCACACACACTGACCCATACACACACTGACCCATACACACACACTGACCCATACACACACACTGACCCATACACACATTGACCCATAGACACACACTGACCCATACACACACTGGCCCATAAACACGCACTGACCCGTACACACACACTGACCCATACACACACTGACCCATACACACACTGACCTATACACACACACAATGACCCATACACACACTGACCCATACACACTGACCCATACACACACTGACCCATAAACACACACTGACCCATATATACACACTGACCCATATACACACACTGACCCATACACACACTGACCCATTCACACACACTGACCCATATACACACTGACCCATAAACACACACTGACCCATACACACACACTGACCCATACACACACTGACCCATACACACACTGACCCATACACACACACTGACCCATACACACACACTGACCCATACACACACTGACCCTACGCACACACTGACCCATACACACACACTGACCCATACACACACTGACCCATAACAACACTGACCCATACACACACACACTGACCCATAACACACACCTGACCATACACACACTGACCCATACACACACACTGACCCATACGCCACACTGACCCATACACACACTGACCCATACACACACTGACCCATACAAACACACTGACCCAATACACACACTGACCCATACACACTGAACCCATACACACACTGACCCATAACACACACTGACCCATACACACACTGACCCATACACACACTGACCCATACACACACTGACCCATACACACACTGACCCATACACACACTGAACCATACACACACTGACCCATACACACACTGACCCATACACACACTGACCCATACACACACACTGACCCATACACACACTGACCCATACACACACACTGACCCATACACACACTGACCCATTACACACACACTGACCCATCACACACTGACCCATACACACACACTGACCCATACACACACACTGACCCATACACACACTGACCCATACACACACTGACCCATACACACACTGACCCATACACACACACTGACCCATACACACACTGACCCATACACACACACTTACCATACACAACACTGACCCATACACACACACTGACACATACACACACTGACCCATACACACACACTGACCCATACACACACTGCCCCATACACACACACTGACCCATACACACACTGACCCATACACACACGACCATACACACCTGACCATCACACACACACTGACCCATACACACACTGACCCATACACACACTGACCCATACACACACTGACCCATACACACACACTGACCCATAACACACACTGACCCATACACACACTGACCCTACAACACACTGACCCATACACCACACACTGACCCATACACACACACTGACCTACACACCTGACCCACCACACACTGACCCCCACACACTGACCCATACACACACACTGACCCATACACACACACTGACCCATACACACACTGACCCATACACACACTGACTCACACACACACTGACCCACACACACTGACCCATACACACACTGACCCATACACACACTGACCCACACACACTGACCCATACGCACACTGACCCACACACACTGACCAATACACACACACTGACCCATACACACACTGACCCACACACACTGACCCATACACACACTGACCCATAAACACACTGACCCATACACACACTGACCCACACACACTGACCAATACACACACACTGACCCATACACACACTGACCCACACACACTGACCAATACACACACACTGACCCATACACACACTGACCCACACACACTGACCCAGACACACACACTGACCCATACACACACTGACCCATACACACACTGACCCACACACACTGACCAATACACACACACTGACCCATACACACACTGACCCACACACACTGACCAATACACACACTGACCATACACACACACTGACCCATACAACACACTGACCCATACACACACACTGACCCATACACACACACTGACCCATACACAAACTGACCCATACACACACTGACCCATACACACACACTGACACATACACACACACTGACCCATACACACACTGACCATACACACACTGACCCATACACACACTGACCCATACACCACTGACCATACACACACTGACCCATACACACACTGACCCATACACAACACTGACCCATACACACCTGACCCATACACACACTGACACAGCACACACACTGACCCATACACACACACTGACCCATACACAACACTGACCCATACACACACTGACCCATACACACACTGACCCATACACACACACTGACCCATACACAACACTGACCCATTACCACCACACACTAAGACCCATACACACACTGACCCATACACACACTGACCCATACACACCACTGACCCATACACACACTGACCCATACACACACTGACCCATACACACACACTGACCCATACACACACTGACCCATACACACACTGACCCATACACACACACTGACCCATACACACACTGACCCATACACACACTGACCCATACACACACTGACCCATACACACACTGACCCATACACACACACTGACCCATACACACACTGACCCATACACACACTGACCCATACACACACTGACCCATACACACACACTGACCCATACACACACACTGACCCATACACACACTGACCCATACACACACACTGACCCATACACACACTGACCCATACACACACTGACCCATACACACACACTGACCCATACACACACACTGACCCATACACACACACTGACCCATACACACACACTGACCCATACACACACTGACCCATACACACACTGACCCATACACACACTGACCCATACACACACTGACCCATACACACACTGACCCATACACACACACTGACCCATACACACACTGACCCATACACACACTGACCCATACACACTGACCCATACACACACTGACCCATACACACACACTGACCCATACACACACTGACCCATACACACAGACTGACCGATACACACACTGACCAATACACACACTGACCCATACACACACACTGACCCATCACACACTGACCCATACACACACTGGCCCATACACACACACTGACCCATACGCACACTGACCCATACACACACACTGAACCATACACACACTGACCCATACACACACACTGACCCATACGCACACTGACCCATACACACACTGATCCATACACACACTGACCCATACACACACACTGACAATATGCACACTGACCCACACACACACTGACCCAAACACACACTAACCCAAACACACACACCCATACACACACTGACACATACACACACTGACCCACTCACACACTGACCCATACACACACTGACCCATACACACACACTGACCCATACACAGAAACTGACCCATACACACACTGATCCATACACACACTGACCCATACTCAGACTGACCCATACACACTGACCCATACACACACACTGACCCATACACACACTGACCTACACACACTGACCCCCACACACACTGACCCACACACACTGACCCATACACACACACTGACCCATACACACACA